>NC_069503.1:198946655-199570405 GCF_027579735.1 Bombina bombina | reverse complement strand
ATGAAAAATCAAATAAGGAGAATCACAATGTAAGGCTGATAATTCAGAGACTCTTCGAGCCGAGGAAATAGCCATTAAAAATAGAACTTTCCAAGATAACAACTTTATATCAATGGAATGAAGGGGTTCAAACGGAACGCCCTGTAAAACATTAAGAACAAGGTTTAAACTCCATGGTGGAGCAACAGTTTTAAACACAGGCTTAATCCTGGTCAAAGCCTGACAAAAAGCCTGGACGTCAGGAACTTCTGACAGACGTTTGTGTAACAGAATGGACAGAGCTGAGATCTGTCCCTTTAATGAACTAGCAGATAAACCCTTTTCTAAACCTTCTTGTAGAAAAGACAATATCCTAGGAATCCTAACCTTACTCCAAGAGTAACCTTTGGATTCACACCAATATAGGTATTTACGCCATATCTTATGGTAAATCTGTCTGGTAACAGGTTTCCTAGCCTGTATTAAGGTATCAATAACTGACTCAGAAAACCCACGTCTTGATAAAATCAAGCGTTCAATTTCCAAGCAGTCAGCTTCAGAGAAGTTAGATTTTGATGTTTGAAGGGACCCTGTATCAGAAGGTCCTGCTTCAGAGGTAGAGACCAAGGTGGACAGGATGACATGTCCACCAGGTCTGCATACCAAGTCCTGCGTGGCCACGCAGGTGCTATTAGAATCACTGATGCTCTCTCTTGTTTGATTCTGGCAATCAATCGAGGAAGCAACGGGAAGGGTGGAAACACGTAAGCCATCCTGAAGTCCCAAGGTGCTGTCAGAGCATCTATCAGGACTGCTCCTGGATCCCTGGATCTGGACCCGTAACGAGGAAGCTTGGCGTTCTGTCGAGACGCCATGAGATCTATCTCTGGTTTGCCCCAACGTCGCAGTATTTGGGCAAAGACCTCCGGATGAAGTTCCCACTCCCCCGGATGAAAAGTCTGACGACTTAAGAAATCCGCCTCCCAGTTCTCCACTCCCGGGATGTGGATTGCTGACAGGTGGCAAGAGTGAGACTCTGCCCAGAGAATTATCTTTGATACTTCCATCATAGCTAGGGAGCTTCTTGTCCCTCCCTGATGGTTGATGTAAGCAACAGTCGTGATGTTGTCCGACTGAAACCTGATGAACCCCCGAGTTGTCAACTGGGGCCAAGCCAGGAGGGCATTGAGAACTGCTCTCAATTCCAGAATGTTTATTGGCAGGAGACTCTCCTCCTGACTCCATTGTCCCTGAGCCTTCAGAGAATTCCAGACGGCACCCCAACCTAGAAGGCTGGCGTCTGTTGTTACAATTGTCCAGTCTGGTCTGCTGAACGGCATCCCCCTGGACAGATGTGGCCGAGAAAGCCACCATAGAAGAAAATTTCTGGTCTCTTGATCCAGATTCAGAGAAGGGGATAAGTCTGAGTAATCCCCATTCCACTGACTTAGCATGCACAGTTGCAGTGGTCTGAGGTGTAAGCGTGCAAAGGGTACTATGTCCATTGCCGCTACCATTAAGCCGATTACCTCCATGCATTGAGCCACTGACGGGTGTTGAATGGAATGTAGGGTGCGGCAAGCACTTTGAAGTCTTGTTAGCCTGTCCTCTGTCAGGTAAGTCTTCATTTCTACAGAATCTATAAGAGTCCCCAGGAAGGGAACTCTTGTGAGTGGAACGAGTGAACTCTTCTTTTCGTTCACCTTCCATCCATGTGACCTTAGAAATGCCAGCACTAACTCTGTATGAGACTTGGCAGTTTGAAAGCTTGAAGCTTGTATCAGAATGTCGTCTAGGTATGGAGCTACCGAGATTCCCCGCGGTCTTAGTACCGCCAGAAGAGCACCCAGAACCTTTGTGAAGATTCTTGGAGCTGTAGCCAATCCGAATGGAAGAGCCACAAACTGGTAATGCCTGTCTAGGAAGGCAAACCTTAGGTACCGATAATGATCTTTGTGAATCGGTATGTGAAGGTAAGCATCTTTTAAATCTACAGTGGTCATGTACTGACCCTCTTGGATCATAGGTAAAATTGTCCGAATAGTCTCCATCTTGAACGATGGAACTCTTAGGAATTTGTTTAGGATCTTTAAGTCCAGGATTGGTCTGAAAGTTCCCTCTTTTTTGGGAACCACAAACAGATTTGAGTAAAACCCCTGTCCCTGTTCCGATCGTGGAACTGGATGGATTACTCCCATTAACAAGAGCTCTTGTACGCAGCGTAGAAACGCCTCTTTCTTTGTCTGGATTGTTGACAATCTTGACAGATGAAATCTCTCTCTTGGAGGAGAGTATTTGAAGTCCAGAAGGTATCCCTGAGATATTATCTCTAGCGCCCAGGGATCCTGGACATCTCTTGCCCAAGCCTGGGCGAAGAGAGAAAGTCTGCCCCCCACTAGATCCGATCCCGGATCGGGGGCCCTCAATTCATGCTGTTTTAGGGGCAGCAGCAGGTTTCCTGGCCTGCTTGCCCTTGTTCCAGGACTGGTTAGGTTTCCAGCCTTGTCTGTAGCGAGCAACAGCTCCTTCCTGTTTTGGTGCAGAGGAAGTTGATGCTGCTCCTGCTTTGAAATTACGAAAGGAACGAAAATTAGACTGTCTAGCCTTAACTTTGGCTTTGTCCTGAGGCAGGGCATGGCCTTTACCTCCTGTAATGTCAGCGATAATCTCTTTCAACCCGGGCCCGAATAAGGTCTGCCCTTTGAAAGGTATATTAAGCAATTTAGACTTAGAAGTAACATCAGCTGACCAGGATTTTAGCCACAGCGCCCTGCGTGCCTGAATGGCGAATCCTGAATTCTTCGCCGTAAGTTTAGTAAGATGTACTACGGCCTCCGAAATGAATGAATTAGCTAGTTTAAGGACTCTAAGCCTGTCCGTAATGTCGTCCAGAGTAGCTGAACCAATGTTCTCTTCCAGAGACTCAATCCAGAATGCCGCTGCAGCCGTGATCGGCGCAATGCATGCAAGGGGTTGCAATATAAAACCTTGTTGAACAAACATTTTCTTAAGGTAACCCTCTAACTTTTTATCCATTGGATCTGAAAAAGCACAGCTATCCTCCACCGGGATAGTGGTACGCTTAGCTAAGGTAGAAACTGCTCCCTCCACCTTAGGGACCGTTTGCCATAAGTCCCTTGTGGTGGCGGCTATTGGAAACATTTTTCTAAATATCGGAGGGGGTGAGAACGGCACACCGGGTCTATCCCACTCCTTAGTAACAATTTCAGTAAGTCTCTTAGGTATAGGAAAAACCTCAGTACTCGTCGGTACCGCAAAATATTTATCCAACCTACACATTTTCTCTGGTATTGCAATTGTGTTACAATCATTCAGAGCCGCTAACACCTCCCCTAGTAATACACGGAGGTTTTCCAGTTTAAATTTAAAATTTGAAATATCTGAATCCAGTCTGTTTGGATCAGAACCGTCACCCACAGAATGAAGCTCTCCGTCCTCATGTTCTGCCACCTGTGACGCAGTGTCTGACATGGCCCTAATATTATCAGCGCACTCTGTTCTCACCCCAGAGTGATCACGCTTACCTCTTAGTTCTGGTAATTTAGCCAAAACCTCAGTCATAACAGTAGCCATATCCTGTAATGTGATTTGTAATGGCCGCCCAGATGTACTCGGCGCTACAATATCACGCACCTCCCTCTGAGCGGGAGATGTAGGTACTGACACGTGAGGCGAGTTAGTCGGCATAACTCTCCCCTCGTTGTTTGGTGAAATTTGTTCAATTTGTACAGATTGACTTTTATTTAAAGTAGCATCAATACAGTTAGTACATAAATTTCTATTGGGCTCCACTTTGGCATTGCAACAAATGACACAGGTATCATCCTCTGAATCAGACATGTTTAGCACACTAGCAAATAAACTTGCAACTTGGAAATACAATTCAATTAGAATAATATTAAAACGTACTGTGCCTTTAAGAAGCACAGAAGATCTATGACAGTTGAAAATTAATAAATTGAAACAGTTATAGCCTCAATCCTTGTAAACAACACAACTTTAGCAAAGGTTTAATCCCATTAGCAAAGATAACAAATTCTGAAAGCAGGAAACAAATTACAGAATAAACGTTTTTTTATCTCAGTCAAACTACAATTCTCACAGCTCTGCTGAGAGAAATTACCTCCCTCAAAATAAGTTTTGAAGACCCCTGAGCTCTGTAGAGATGAACCGGATCATGCAGGGAATACAATGAGTTGCTGACTGAAATATTTGATGCGTAGTAGAAGCGCCAAAAAACGGCCCCTCCCCCTCACACACAGCAGTGAGGGAGAACAGAAACTGTCAGAAAACAGATTATGCAACTGCCAAGTGGAAAAATAGTGCCCAAACATTTATTCACTCAGTACCTCAGTAAATGAAAACGATTTTACATTCCAGCAAAAACGTTAAACATAATCTCTAGTTATTAAACAGCTTTATGTATTTCTTACAGTGTAATTCTAGTGAAGTACCATTCCCCAGAATACTGAAGTGTAAAGTATACATACATGACATTATATCGGTATGGCAGGATTTTCTCATCAATTCCATTGTCAGAAAATAAAAGCTGCTACATACCTCTATGCAGATTCATCTGCCCGCTGTCCCCTGATCTGAAGTTTACCTCTCCTCAGATGGCCGAGAAACAGCAATATGATCTTAACTACTCCGGCTAAAATCATAACAAAAACTCTGGTAGATTCTTCTTCAAACTCTGCCAGAGAGGTAATAACACACTCCGGTGCTATTTTAAAATAACAAACTTTTGATTGAAGATATAAAACTAAGTATAATCACCATAGTCCTCTCACACATCCTATCTAGTCGTTGGGTGCAAGAGAATGACTGGGAGTGACGTAGAGGGGAGGAGCTATATGCAGCTCTGCTGGGTGAATCCTCTTGCACTTCCTGTTGGGGAGGAGTAATATCCCAGAAGTAATGATGACCCGTGGACTGATCACACTTAACAGAAGAAATACCTATTACACCATGGCGACTATCCCTAGAGATGTGTGTACCAGGCTCACAGACCTGCTTGATTCCTGGACAACAGCGCTTATTGCAGAGATCCGGCTTGCATTTACCACTACCTCCCTCAAGGATCTTGTGGTCACAGCCGATACATGCTTCGATATTTCAGCGCAGAGCGACATGCAGCTGCATCCGAACCAGGAGCCTATGATCTAACAAAGGGGGAATAACCCTAGGTCAAACCCTAACACATCATTTGGTACTAGGATTACACGCCTCAATGAACTAGACATCTACAATAATCCTAAAGACCACTCCATACTGCTAAATTTCCTCCAGCTCAGCAGAAAGGACAAAGTCACAGAGCTACATTACCGGGTGGCTTTCAGATTTTACAGTGGTTTGGATGCAGTTAACCCACATCGCAATGCAAAACAGAGACATAACGGGCTGCCGGTGATCTGTAGGACGGGAGTGGGCTGACAGATTGCTATTACTTCTAGGTGGCCATCAAAATCAGGCAAAGATACATAGCCTAGCCCCTAGAGTGACTTACATCTACACATTGACTGCAAAGAGAGCGTCACTGTCCACCAAGATGTTTAACACTGAACTTAATACTCCTGTAAACTGAAGTTTTACCAATGCCGCTTATTTAACATGGTGGGGTTGAGGAGATCTATTTAGCCTTTTGTTATAAATTATCACCTGAAAATCTAAGAGATTCATAGGATTATCACTCTCTATTTGCATGTTACTGTATTATGATTCTTCGCTGGCTCATATGTTGCCTAATATGGTATTCTCAATATTGCTGTATATATGCTATCCTACCCTATTCATATACAGTACTAATAACCTCTCACAAGGTATATATATCCTCTCTGGCCTGCTTGCCCTTGTTCCAGGACTGGTTAGGTTTCCAGGCCTGCTTGGATTGAGCAAAAGTTCCCTCTTGTTTTGAAGCAGAGGAAGTTGATGCTGCACCTGCCTTGAAATTTCGAAAGGCACGAAAATTAGACTGTTTGGCCTTTGATTTGGCCCTGTCCTGAGGAAGGGTATGACCCTTACCTCCAGTAATGTCAGCAATAATTTCTTTCAAACCAGGCCCGAATAAGGTCTGCCCCTTGAAAGGAATGTTGAGTAATTTAGACTTTGAAGTCACATCAGCTGACCAGGATTTGAGCCATAGCGCCCTACGCGCCTGGATGGCGAATCCGGAATTCTTAGCCGTTAGTTTAGTCAAATGAACAATGGCATCAGAAACAAATGAGTTAGCTAGCTTAAGAGTTCTAAGCTTGTCAACAATTTCAGTCAATGGAGCTGTATGGATGGCCTCTTCCAGGGCCTCAAACCAGAATGCCGCTGCAGCAGTGACAGGCGCAATGCATGCAAGGGGCTGTAAAATAAAACCTTGTTGAATAAACATTTTCTTAAGGTAACCCTCCAATTTTTTATCCATTGGATCTGAAAAAGCACAACTGTCCTCAACCGGGATAGTGGTACGCTTTGCTAAAGTAGAAACTGCTCCCTCCACCTTAGGGACAGTCTGCCATAAGTCCCGTGTAGTGGCATCTATTGGAAACATTTTTCTAAATATAGGAGGTGGGTAAAAGGGCACACCGGGCCTATCCCACTCCTTACTAATAATTTCTGTAAGCCTTTTAGGTATTGGAAAAACATCAGTACTCACCGGCACTGCATAGTATTTATCCAGCCTACACAATTTCTCTGACACTGCAATTGTGTCACAGTCATTCAGAGCAGCTAATACCTCCCCAAGCAATACACGGAGGTTCTCAAGCTTAAATTTAAAATTAGAAATCTCTGAATCAGGTCTCCCCGATTCAGAGACGTCACCCACCGACTGAAGCTCTCCGTCCTCAGGTTCTGCATATTGTGACGCAGTATTAGACATGGCTCTTACAGCATCTACGCGCTCTGTATCTCGTCTAACCCCAGAGCTATCGCGCTTGCCTCTCAATTCAGGCAATCTGGATAATACCTCTGACAGGGTATTATTCATGATTGCAGCCATGTCCTGCAAAGTAATCGCTATGGGCGTCCCTGATGTACTTGGCGCCATATTAGCGTGCGTCCCTTGAGCGGGAGGCAAAGGGTCCGACACGTGGGGAGAGTTAGTCGGCATAACTACCCCCTCGACAGACCCCTCTGGTGACAATTCTTTTATAGATAAAGACTGATCTTTACTGTTTAAGGTGAAATCAATACATTTAGTACACATTCTCCTATGGGGCTCCACCATGGCTTTTAAACATAATGAACAAGTATCCTCTGTTTCAGACATGTTTGTACAGACTAGCAATGAGACTAGCAAGCTTGGAAAACACTTTAAAGCAAGTTAACAAGCAATATAAAAAATGTTACTGTGCCTTTAAGAGAAACAAATTTTGACAAAATTTGAAATAACAGTGAAAAAAGGCAGTTACACTAACAAAATTTTTACAGTGTATGTAACAAGTCAGCAGAGCATTGCACCCACTTGCAAATGGATGATTAACCCCTTAATAACAAAAACGGACTGGATACACTTAACAAGAGAAACATCAATCAAAATATTTCCACAAGGGGGCGGAGCTGACCAGCGATCATGATGGCCGCATTTTGAGAGAGCTCCGGGAACACAATCCCTATACTGAAATCTCCTGCATAAAAAAACTACAAGAACAGCATAGCTGACACACAGATTTCAAGGGGAAGCAGTGATCCTTACTCAGCTGCAGTTTCACGGAGCTCCAACATATTATAGAAGCTAGAATCAGCCATTGCCACTGCGCCCTTAACAAGCAAAGTACAGATACAGCGGCAGCTTTTCATTTGACACGAACCAGTCCACGGACCTTCACTCACCATCCTTAAGATGGACATATGAGTTACAGTTAGTGAGACATTGGTTTAAATAAATAGAGGCTGCACATATCTCAGAGAACAAAGCTGACGGAACACTGATACTATGCATCCAAAATATACCATGGAGAAGTCGGTACCCCATATATATGAGACGGATGTGGTACAGTAGATGGTCTCTGTGGCGCATATAACATTTCTGAGATACTACTGGTACAAGTGAGGTGATTTCAAAATACCTATTACACCATGGCGACTATCCCTAGAGATGTGTGTACCAGGCTCACAGACCTGCTTGATTCCTGGACAACAGCGCTTATTGCAGAGATCCGGCTTGCATTTACCACTACCTCCCTCAAGGATCTTGTGGTCACAGCCGATACATGCTTCGATATTTCAGCGCAGAGCGACATGCAGCTGCATCCAAACCAGGAGCCTATGATCTAACAAAGGGGGAATAACCCTAGGTCAAACCCTAACATCATTTGGTACTAGGATTACACGCCTCAATGAACTAGACATCTACACTAATCCTAAAGACCACACCATACTGCTAAATTTCCTCCAGCTCAGCAGAAAGGACAAAGTCACAGAGCTACATTACTGGGTGGCTTTCAGATTTTACAGTGGTTTGGATGCAGTTAACCCACATCGCAATGCAAAACAGAGACATAACGGGCTGCCGGTGATCTGTAGGACGGGAGTGGGCTGACAGATTGCTATTACTTCTAGGTGGCCATCGAAATCAGGCAAAGATACATAGCCTAGCCCCTAGAGTGACTTACATCTACACATTGACTGCAAAGAGAGCGTCACTGTCCACCAAGATGTTTAACACTGAACTTAATACTCCTGTAAACTGAAGTTTTACCAATGCCGCTTATTTAACATGGTGGGGTTGAGGAGATCTATTTAGCCTTTTGTTATAAATTATCACCTGAAAGTCTAAGAGATTCATAGGATTATCACTCTCTAGTTGCATGTTACTGTATTATGATTCTTCGCTGGCTCATATGTTGCCTAATATGGTATTCTCAATATTGCTCTATATATGCTATCCTACCCTATTCATATACAGTACTAATAACCTCTCACAAGGTATATATATCCTCTCTGGCACACACTGAATTACCTAACTGTTGTACCACACATTTAGGCTCATTGCATTCAGTAAAAGTTTTTGTTATGTTTATGCTATGGCAGGATGACTATTTGTGTAGCATATTGTGTGGCAGCTTTTTAGTACTCTCCCACTTTTTGTATAATACCCTCCTTCTCGCTATGTTATACTGTTATTATGACACTATAAGGTCTATTGATATTGTTCACTACCCTGTTTGAATGTTTTGCTAATTCTTTTACCCAAGCATCTTTGCGCCCCCCCACTCCATCCATAGTGCTTACATCGTAAGTGTAGGAAAATGTATCCTATAGAAATACCACTTTTATATGCCTTAATTTGTTACATACCCCCTATTATATCATCAAGCCACAATATAATAATACTAGAGGTCAGAGAGAAACCACTATCTTTTAAGAAAGGTACAACCTTTTCCAGTTTATCTTTACATTCTACGTTAGGGAGAAATGATCAGACTTACATTACCTTAAAAACTGTGAACAAAAATAAATGAAAAGAGGTTTGACTGAGAATACATAGGTTACTTAATTCAGTGTTTTTCAACCAGTGTGCCGTGAGAGATCCTCAGGTGTGTCGCGGCAGACTGACAACAGTGTGAAATTTTTTAAATTTTGCTTGTTTTTTTATTCTGGGCAGTTTTTTTATTTTGGGTGAGATGACTAAGGGTAACTGCACAGCGGCAGCTCGCCTCCCTGACCCGTGTTCACACTTGGAAGGAACCCCCACCCACCACAACACGTGCCTAGTGCTGGCTCTATACGCAGCACCATGCAACACTCAGTTTGTAGGAGGCATGGCATGACAGCACAGTACAGTGTGTGTATATATATATATATATATATATATATATATATATATATATATATATATATATATATATATATATGCTGTATTAGGCTACAATGTCTAATTTTGTAAACTTTTGGGATGGTGGTGTGCCGCAGGATTTTTTAATGTAAAAAAGTGCCACGGCAAAAAAAAAGGTTGAAAATCACTGACTTAATTAACAATGATTATGTTTGTGTGTTAAAATGTTATATTTTACCCTTAAGATATAAGCTGCACATTGGTGACATTTTGCACCATTCAGATGCTAATACTTGGACATATGCTTATGTCACTGATTATATTGTAACCTTAACTCTGTTTATACACTGTATAATCTCAAATAAAAACTTTAAATGTGAAAAATATTTCCACAATATAATTTACCTGAATGTTGGAACAGCAGAGGCAGGCATAAAAGAAGCCAATATTATTAAAGGAACAACACAGCGATCATCCTAGAATTAAGACAGACAAAATAAACTACAATCTAACAGATCATAAAAAAAACATATACACAAGACAATTCATTTTTTAATTTCAAATGAGCAGTAGATTTTTTTTTCCCCTGACAAATATTGTTTTGCTGTAATTTCCCTGTGGCAGCCAATTACAGATGTATATACAAATATGCTGCAAACTTGTGGAAAAGTGTTTAATTTAAAAACAGAAGTAAATTTCAAACATTTTTTTAAAATTGCATCCTCTAAATCATGAAAGTTTAATTTTGGCTTTATTAAAAATGATGGTAAACTTCAGACTATAAGAATGTTGCAATAAAAAAAAAAGGAAATTTATGCTTACCTGATAAATTTATTTCTTTTACGATATGACGAGTCCACGGATTTCATCCTTACTTGTGGGATTAAATCTCCTGTTAGCAGGAAGTGGCAAAGAGCACCACAGCAGAGCTGTATATATAGCTCCTCCCTTCCCTCCCCCTCCAGTCATTCGACCGAAGTTAGGAAGAGAAAGGAGAAGCCAAAGGTGCAAAGGTGACTGAAGTTTAATAAAAATAAGTACATACCTGTCTTAGAAATGACAGGGTGGGCTGTGGACACGTCATATCGTAAAAGAAATAAACTTATCAGGTAAGCATAAATTTCCTTTTCTTTTACAAGATATGACGAGTCCACGGATTTCATCCTTACTGGGATACAATACCAAAGCTACATGACACGGATGAAAGGGAGGGACAAGACAGGAACCTAAACGGAAGGCACCACTGCTTGAAGAACCTTTCTCCGAAAAACAGCTTCAGAAGAAGCAAAAGTATCAAATGTGGAAAATTTGAAAAAAGTGTGAAGAGACGACCAAGTTGCAGCCTTGCAAATCTGTTCAACATCGTTTTTAAATGCCCATGAGGAAGCCACAGCCCTGGTAGAATGAGCCGTAATTTTTTCAGGAGGCTGCTGTCCCGCAGTCTCATATGCCAGACGGATGATACTCTTCAGCCAAAAAGAAAGAGGTAGCCTTAGCTTTCTGGCCCCTACGCTTTCCAGAAAAAACAACAAATAATGAAGATGATTGACGAAATTCCTTAGTCGCCTGCAAGTAAAACTTCAGGGCACGGACCACGTCCAAGTTATGCAACAGACGCTCCTTCTTAGAAAAAGGGTTAGGACATAAAGAAGGAACAACAATTTCCTGATTAATATTCTTATTAGAAACATTAGGAAGGAAACCAGGTTTGGTACGTAAAACCACCTTATCAGAATGAAAGATAAGAGAAGGCGAGTCACATTGTAACACTGAAAGCTCAGAAACTCTACGAGCAGAAGAAATAGAAACCAAAAATAAAACCTTCCAAGATAACAACTTAATATAATGGAATGCATGGGTTCAAACAGAACCCCTTGAAGAACATTAAGAACTAAATTCAAACTCCAGGGTGGAGCAATTGGTCTAAACATAGGCTTGATTCTGGTCAGAGCCTGACAAAAAGACTGAACGTCGGGAACATCTGCCAAATGTTTGTGTAGTAAAATTGACAAAGAGATTTGTCCCTTTAATGAACTTGCTGATATAACCCTTTCTCCAATCCTCCTTGGAGAAGAGACAGAATCCTGGGAATCCTAACTCTACTCCATGAGTAGCCCTTGGATTCGCACCCATAAAGATATTTACGCCATATCTTATGGTAGAACTAGTAACAGGCTTACGTGCCTGAATCAAAGTATCAATGACCGAATCAGAGAACCCCCGCTTAGATAAAATCAAGCGTTCAAACTCCAAGCAGTCAGTTGCAGAGAAACTAGATTCGGATGTTGGAAGGGTCCCTGAATGAGAAGGTCCTGCCTCGATGGAAGCTTCCACGGCGGCAGAGATGACATGTCCACTAGATCGGCATACCAAGTCCTGCGAGGCCACGCAGACGCGATTAGAATTACTGAAGCCCTCTCCTGTTTGATCCGAGCAATCACCCGGGGAAGGAGAGCAAACGGTGGAAACACATAAGCTAGGTTGAACGACCAAGGCATCTATCAGTTCGGCCTGAGGATCCCTTGACCTGGATCCGTATCTTGGGAGCTTGGCATTCTGATGAGACGCCATCAGATCCAATTCCGGTCTGCCTCATCTGAGGATCAGAGTGGCAAAGACCTCCGGATGGAGTTCCCACTCCCCCAGATGAAATGTTTGCTTAAAAAGTCCGCTTCCCAGTTGTCCACTCCTGGGATGTAAAGAGAGCAAGAGTGAGCCTCCGCTCTCTTGGATACTTCTGTCATCGCTAAGGAACTCCTTGTTCCTCCCTGATGATTGATGTAAGCCACGTCTGTCTGCTTAAAAAGTCCGCTTCCCAGTTGTCCACTCCTGGGATGTAAATTGCTGACAGATAGCAAGAGGGATCCTCCGCCCACTGAATTATCTTGGATACTTCTGTCATCGCTAAGGAACTCCTTGTTCCTCCCTGATGATTGATGTAAGCCACAGTGGTGATGTTGTCCGACTGAAAGCGGATGAATTTGGCCGAAGCCAACTGAGGCCACGCCTGAAGCGCATTGAATATTGCTCTCAATCCAGAATATTGATTGGAAGAAGAGACTCTGACTGAGTCCACACACCCTGAGCCTTCAGGGAATTCCAGAATGCACCCCAACCTAGTAGGCTGGCGTCCGTTGCCACTATCACCCATGAGGGTCTGCGGAAGCACGTCCCTTGGGACAGATGATCCTGAGACAACCACCAAAGAAGAGAGTCTCTTGTGTCTCCTGATCCAGATCTATCTGAGGAGACAAATTTGCATAATCTCCATTCCACTGCCTGTGCATGCTCAATTGTAGCGGTCTGAGATGAAAACGAGCAAACAGAATGATGTCCATTGCCGCCACCATCAATCCAATTACCTCCATGCACTGGGCCACTGATGGCCGAGGATTGGACTGAAGAGCTTGGCATGTATTTAGAATCTTTAACTTTCTGACCTCCGGCAAGAAAATTTTCCTAGAAATGGAATCTATTAGAGTTCCCAAGAAGGGAACCCTTGTCTGTGCAATTAATTAACTCTTTTCTAGATTCACCTTCCACCCGTGAGTCCTCAGAAAGGAGAGAACCATGTCTGTATGAGACTTTGCCAGATGGTAAGACGACGCCTGGATCTGGATATCGTCCAGATAAGGCGCCACTGCAATGCCCCGTGGCCTGAGAACCGCCAGAGGTGACCCTAGAACCTTTGTGAAGATCTTGGGTGCTGTGGCCAACCCGAAGGGAAGAGCCACAAACTGAAAATGTTTGTCCAGAAAGGCAAACCTTAGGAACAGGTATATGAAGATATGCATCCTTCAAGTCCACGGTAGTCATATATTGACCCTCCTGGATCAACGGTAGAATTGTTCGAATAGTCTCCATCTTGAAGGATCGGACTCTGAGAAACTTGTTTAGACTTTTCAGATCTAAAATAGGTCGAAACGTGCCCTCTTTTTTGGGAACCACGAAAAGATTTGAGTAAAACCCCTGCCCCTGTTCCAGTATTGGAACGGGACGAATTACTTCCATAGTAGAGAGGTCTTTTACACAGTGTAAGAACGCCTCTCTTTTTATCTGGTCTACAGACAATCGTGAAAGAAAAAACCTCCCCCTTGGGAGAGAATTTTTGAATTCCAGTTGATACCCTTGGGACACGATTTCCAGTGTCCAAGGATCCTGAACATCTCTTACCCAAGACTGAGCAAAGAGAGAAAGTCTACCCCCTACTAGATCCGGTCCCGGATCGGGGGCCGCCCCTTCATGCTATCTTGGTAGCAGCAGCGGGCTTCTTGGGTTGTTTACCCTTGTTCCAAGCATGGTTGGGTCTCCAGACGGACTTGGCCTGAGCAAAATTCCCTTCCTGTTTGGCAGAAGAAGAGGGGACTCCTTTAAAGTTTCAAAAGGAACGAAAATTATTTTGTTTACCCCTCTGTTTAGCAGTTCTATCCTGAGGTAGGAGATGACCCTTACCTCCCGTAATGTCAGAAATGATTTCTTTCAAGTCAGGCCCGAATAGGGTTTTTCCTTTGAAAGGAATAGCCAAAAGCTTTGACACATCAGCAGACCATGATTTTAACCATAACGCTCTACGCGCTAAAATGGCAAATCCGGCATTCTTAGCTGCCAATTTGGCAATCTGAAAGGCGGCATCTGTAATAAAAGAATTAGCCAGCTTAAGAGCCTTAATTCTAACTAAAATATCCTCTAAAGGAGTCTCAGTCTTAAGAGACTCTTCTAAGGCATCAAGCCAGAAGGCCGCCGCAGTGGTAAATGGTACAATGCAGGCCGTCGGCTGTAAAAGGAAACCCTGATGAATAAATAACTTTTTTAGGAGACCCTCCAATTTCTTATCCATAGGGTCTTTGAAAGCACAACTGTCCTCAATAGGAATAGTTGTACGCTTAGCCAGGGTAGATATAGCTCCCTCCACCTTAGGGACTGTTTGCCAAGAGTCCCGAACAGTGTCAGATATGGGATAAATTTTCTTAAAATTAGGAGAAGGTGAGAACGGGATACCCGGTCTGTCCCATTCCCGCGTAATAATTTCCGAAATTCTCTTAGGAACCGGAAAAATATCAGAGTAAGCAGGTACCTCTAAGTATTTGTCCATCTTACACAATTTCTCTGGTGGTACCACAATAGAGTCACAGTCATCCAGAGTCGCTAAAACCTCCCGAAGCAACAGCCGGAGGTGCTCAAGCTTAAATCTAAAGGACAGGACGTCCAAGTCCGTCTGAGGCAACACACTTCCCAAATCGGAAAGTTCCCCCTCAGATAGAAGTTCCCTGACCCCCAATTCAGATCCCTGTGAGGGTACATCGGAAATAGCCAACAAAGCATCTGAGGTCTCAGTATTCAAATTGACCTCTGTCCTGCTGCGTTTGCCCTGTAACACTGGCAACTTAGATAAAACCTCTGTAAGGGTAGATGACATAACTGCAGCCATATCCTGCAGAGTAAATGAAGTAGACGCGGTTGAACCCGGCGTCGATTGAGTGGGCGTTAAAGGTTGTGCCGCTTGGGGAGAACTTAGCGGCATACCCTGATTCTCCTCAGACTGAGAATCATCCTTAGACACACTTTCCTTAAATAAAATCTGCTCTTTACAATGTAAGGCCCTTTCAGTACATGAGGGACAAAAAGTAAGAGGTGGTTCCACAATGGAATCTAAACACATAGAACAAGTAGTTTCCTCAAGTGCAGACATGTTAAACAGACTAGCAATAGCAATAATAGTCGTTCTTTACTTGATATATTGTACTCTGAAGTCAAAACGTATATTAAAAAATATTTGAACCAAAAAGTGTACTGCGCCTTTAAATAATAAAAGCGCAACTATTTTTCTGTTATTAGACAAAAAGACGTTTTCAGCAATAAAAATTACCCCTATGTGCCCAAGTTGGCTTAACTATATTGCACCACTAGTTAGGACATATAATATATAAAATTATATTAACTTTGTCAGATTTATCATATACATTGATGTATTATCAAATTTGTTTGTCGGAAGAAGAGGAAGAAGAGGGGCCTACCTGCCCCCAGATCACACTGAAGGAACGTTCGGAGCCTCCCTGTCCTCTACAATTATCAAACAGAGCTAGGCCCCACCGGAGCCTCAGGATCTTGCTACCGATCCGGAAAACACACTGCGCGCCTGAGCGCACGAAAATAGGCCCTGCCCACCGTGGGCGTAACTGCTAGCCTACCGAGACCCGCATGGGTAGAGAAAAAAAAACCAAACATGTCGGTCCTCCATATATCAGCCATGTGCCCCACAACATACACACTCTGTGCAATAAGCGCCTCTCAGTGCAAAACATATCCTGTCAAGTCAGCATAGTATAACGAAAGTCTAACCGCATCTCCCAGCGTCAGCCCACATAATAAATTTAAAGTGACATACCAGGAATTCCAAGTACACCATTTTCCTATAGTGCATACTGATTACCCCTCCTCAGCTATGGAATATTGTCAGCCTGTTCTGATTTATCAAGTCTCCCCAGAAACAAATGACTGAACATACCTCAATGCTGCTTGTAGCATGATATCGTTCTCCACACTGAAGATTTTTCTTTACACTACCTTCAGCTGCTCTGTGGGAACCAGTATGGATCTTAGATAACGTTTGCTAAGATCATCAACATCAGGGCAGAAAAATAAAATGTCTCCACTCCTCTTGGGAAGGTATAGACTGACTATTTCTCCCTGAGAAAAATAGTACTCACTGGCACCATTTTAAAATAAAAAACTTCTTGACTGAAGAATCTAAACTAACACCTCACTTTACCTCTTCCTATCACTGACACAGGCAAAGAGAATGACTGGAGGGGGAGGGAAGAGAGGAGCTATATATACAGCTCTGCTGTGGTGCTCTTTGCCACTTCCTGCTAACAGGAGATTTAATCCCACAAGCAAGGATGAAATCTGTGGACTCGTCATATCTTGTAAAAGAAAATATAAGAGTTTGCAAGTAAAACCATATAAAAAAAATAAATAAAGTGTATATATATTTTATAATAAAAGATTTATAATTCTAATTGGTATTGTCTGTTCCTCCGCCCCCCTTCATTTCCTCTTTCGGCTGGGCTGTGATGTAGAGAGCAGTTATATTCACTTTCTACATAGGCTTTCTTAGGGCTTTAAAGGGGCTGGACTTCAAGATTGTCAATTGACACACACTTTAATTGGATGTTCACTGGATTTGTCATAATAATAAAAAAAAATATGTTTATCAATGTGGGCCGGCATAACATTGTAATAGAAGCATTACTCTATGAACTAATTTAACCCTTTCACAGATGGATTAAAAACAAAAAAAGGTGCACTTATACTTTTTTTTTTTATTTGATTTGATTATTTAAAGTTTACCATCATAAGCTAGGTCAAGCCAACACTGCACCTAGCAGTATGAATACATGCTAAATCAGGTTAACACTTCTTTTTGAACCTAATGCCCTCTCTAGCATACCATTTCACCTCCCTCTCACTATAACTTTCACACTATCTAGGTCCTTCCCCATTGCCCTTGAGCAAATGCTAGCTTACAAGGGACAGTAAACACAGGTTATTATATAAAATGTTTAGTTATGCGTAATAGATTTTGCAATTGACTTGATTTTGCTCCTTTTTTATGTAATGTGGCTCTGATTTTTCAAGGCTAACCATGCTACATACCTGTCCATAATTGGATTTATCAGACAACAAATGCAAAATAATGCACTTCATACTAACATTACGGTGTGGTTAGCCTCGTTGTCTGCAGACTAAAGCCCATATTGGCGCCTCCAAATAGGGCAGTGGGATTCAGTACGAGGAGTGGGGATGCAGGAGATTTAGTGCAAACAGTGGGTGGAGTTTGACTATTGGAGAACAATTGCAGTAAAAAGGATGCTAATTTGTTTTAAAAACCAATTAGAATTGGCTGATTTTATTCTATATGAACAAATTAGAAAATGTCTTGTAATGTGTTTACTGACCCATCAATGGTTAGTGAAGTTAAAAAGAAACAAGAACACAGAACAACAGAATACCAATAGGTCTCTTATCCCTCAATATAACGTATCACAAACTTTGCTGGCGGCAAATGATTAATATAGGAGAGAGTACTAGTTTGCAAAATTCATAAAGTAGAAAAAACTAAATTTATGCTTACCTGATAAATTTATTTATTTCCAGGCATTGAGAGTCCACGATTCATTCTAAATACTAGTGGGATATTCACCTCCTGGCCAGCAGGAGGAGGCTGAAGGGAACGGAAAAAGATAACACAAGGGTATAGAGGTGCCTGAGGTTTGTACAAAAAAAAGTCTGAATTTAAAGGGACACTGAACCCAAATTTGTTTCTTTCATGATTCAGATAGAGCATGCAAATTTAGTATAAATTAAACTTTCATTATTCAGATAGGACTTTTAATTGACTTTCCAATTTACTTTTATCATCAAATTTGCTTTTTTCTCTTGGTATTCTTAGTTTAAACTAAACATAGGTAGGCTCATATGCTAATTTCTAAGCCTTTGAGGGCTGCCTCTTATCACATGCTTTTTAAATCTCTTTTTAACACAAAGAGACAGAAAGTACACGTGGGCTATATAGATAACACTGTGTTCAGGCACAGAAAGTTATTTAACCCCTTAATGACCACAATGTACCCTGTATGTCACTGGTCGTTAAGGGTTTTTTCAGGACATAATAGCACAAGTCTAGCAAGAACACGCTATTAATGCTCTCCCTCCAGCAGGCTTTGTGGAATAGAGCAGTCTCAACGCTGGTGGCAAGACTGCGCTATAAAACAATCAAGTCCCAAAAAAAGGCCAGCGACATACAGGGTACGTCGCTGGTCCTTAAGGGGTTAAGATCTAGCACAATACAATGCTAAATTTAAGACAATAGATAATAAACAGTCACAGTCATGTGATCAGGGGGCTGGAAGAAGGTTCCTAGATACAAGGTAATCACAAAGGTAAAAAGTATATTAATATAACTGTGTTGGTTATGCAAAACTGGGGAATGAGTAATAAAGGGATTATCTATCTTTTAAAACAATAACAATTCTATGGTTGACTGTCCCTTTAAGCAACTTTCTAATTTACTCCTATTATCGATTTTTCTTCGTTCTCTTGCTTTCTTTATTTGAAAAAGAAGGCATCTAAGCTATTTTTTGGTTCAGGACCATGGAAAGCACTTGTTTATTGGTGGGTAAATTTATCCACCAATCAGCAAGAACAACACAGTGTGTTCCCCAAAAATGGGACGGCATCTAAACTTACATTCTTGCATTTTAAATAAAGATACCAAGAGAATGAAGAAAATTTGATAATAGGAGTATATTAGAAAGTTGCTTAAAATTGCATGCTCTATCTGAATCACGAAAGAAAAAATTTGGGTTCAGAGTCCGTTTAAACAAGGGCGGGTCGTGGACTCTCCATGCCTGGAAATACATTTATCACGTCAACATAAATTTTGTTTTCTTTCCTATGGCATGGAGAGTCCACGATTCATTCCAATTACTAGTGGGAACCAATACCCAAGCTAGAGGACACAGAATGAAGGGGAGGGAGAACAAGACAGGTGGACCTAAACTGAAGGCACCACTGCTTGAAGAACTTTTTTCCCCAAAGGAAGCCTCAGTCGAGGCAAAAATATCAAAATTGTAGAATTTGGAAAAAGTATGTATAGAGGACAATGTGGCCACCTTGCAAATTTGTTGCACAGAAGCTTAATTTTTGAAAGCCCAGGAAGAGGAGACAGCTCTAGTGGAATGAACCGTAATTCTTTCAGGAGGCTCTTGTCCAGATGTCTCATAAGCTAAACGGATGACACTTCTCAAATAGAGAGAAAGAGTGGTAGAAGTGACCTTCTGACCCCTACGCTTACCAGAGAAAACGACGAACAGAGCAGAAGTCTGGCGAAAATCTTTAGTTGCTTGAAGGTATTTTTAGAGCACACACAACTTCCAAGTTATGCAAGAGACGTTCCTTTTGGGAAGAAGGATTGGGACAAAAAGGAGGAACAATTTCCTGATTAATATTGCGATCCAACACTAGCTTAGGGAGCAACCTCAGATTATTACGGAGGACCGCCTTATCAGCATGAAAAATAAAGTATGGGGAATTACACTGCAGAGCAGAAAGTTTGTAAACTCTGCAAGCAGAAGAAAAAGCAATAGGAAAAACCTTCCAAGATAGTAATTTAATATCAACAGAATGTGTCAGCTCAAACGGAGCCTGCTGCAAAACCTTAAGAACAAGATTAAGGCTCCAAGGAGTAGCAACAGGTTTAAACACAGGCCTGATTCTGACCAAGGCCTGAACAAAAGATTGAACATCTGGCAGATCTGCCAGACGTTTGTGCAAAAGAATAGACGGTGCAGAAATCTGACCCTTCAGAGAACTGACTGACAAACCTTTCTCTAGGCCCTCCTGAAGAAAAGCCAAAATTTGAGGAACCCTTACTCTGTTCCAAGAGAAACCCTTTGAATCACACCATTAAAAAGGTATTTACGCCATACCTTATGGTAAATTATGTGAGTAACAGGCTTGCGAGCCTGAAGCAAGGTATCTATGACTTTCTCAGAGAAGCCACGTCTAGCCAAAACTAAGCTTTCAATGTCTAAGCAGTCGGCTTCAAAGAAACCAGATTTGGATGGAGAAAGGGACCCTGAAGTAGAAGGTCCTTCCCCTCAGAGGTAACCTCCAAGGGGGAAGAGATGACATCTTCACCAGATCCCCGAACCAGATACTGCGAGGCCATGCAGGAGCTGTTAGAATCACAGATGCTCTCTCCTGTTTGATACACGCAATGACTCGTGGAAGGAGAGCAAACGGAGGGAACAGGTATGCCAGATTGAAGTTCGAAGGAACTGCCAGAGCATCTATCAGAACAGCTTGAGGATCCCTTGACCTTGAATCGTACTTTGGAAACTTGGCGTTTTGACGAGATGCCATCAGGTCCAACTCTGGAACCCCCCACCTGAGGATTATCTTTGAAAATACCTCCGGATGGAAAGCCCACTCCCCGGGATGAAAGGTCTGCCTGCTCAGAAAATCCACTTCCCAGTTGTCCACCCCAGGAATGTAGATGGCAGATAGACAATCGTGAGCTTCCGCCCACTGAAGAATGCGTGTCACCTCCTTCATAGCTAACTAACTCCGAGTGCCACCCTGGTGGTTTATGTGAGCCACTGAGGTGATGTTGTCCGACTGGAATATGATAAACCGGAGCCAGCGGCAGTCAGACGAGGTTGTATTTGGAAACCCACATAGGATATTGCACGATTTCTTCAGCACTTTGATATTCCTGGAGCCTTTGAACCCACCGAGTTATACCCCGGAGGCGATTTTTTCTTCTTCAGACTCTCGGCAGTGCATCAACAGCAGTCACATGTGGTTTGGAGCTTCCTTGTTTTATAGCCACCTTTTATCTTTTTAGTTGTCTGTTTTTTGATACATTTGGCTGCAACAGTATACCAATACTATTATCCTCTCTGGGACTACCTTGAGTAATTTTCTGCCTGGATGTTGTACGACTTCTGTTTGTTTAATATTGTAAATTAATTTTATTAATTTAGCATTAGGATTACACATTATTATTTATTTATTTTTCTTTCGACTGCTAATAATCAGTATTATTTGGCATCAAGGTTGAGATTGATTCTATACTTTGGCATAATTTTAGTGATGTATGTGACAGTTATTCTTATAACACTGTCATACAAGAGTGCTAACTATTCTTTTACTTTATTTATCTACATTGTATTTTTACTTAAGCACCGGTTTGACTTTTTACCCAAATTTAATTACCTGTGCCCTGTATATATTTAATTTGAGCATTGAAGATTGCTCTCAACTCCAAGATGTTTATGGGAAGAGAAGACTCCTCCCGAGTCCACAAGCCCTGAGCTGATAAGGAGCCCCAAACTGCTCCCCAGCCTAACAGGCTGGCGCCCATGGTCAAAATTACCCAGGAAGGTCTTAGGAAACATGTGCCTCGAGACTGATGGTCTTGGGAATTTAACGACGATAGAGAATCTCTTGTCAGGGGATCCAGATCTATCTTCTGCAAGAGATCCGAGTGGTCCCCGTTCCATTGATTGAACATGCATAGTTGCAAAGGTCTCAGATGGAATCGAGCAAAAGGAATGATGTCCATAGAGGCAACCATCAGACCAATCACCTCTATGCATTGAGCCACTGATGAATTGCAGGCTGGCGTGAAAGGCACGAAGCAAGAAGTTTGGATTTTCTGACGTCTGTCAGGAAAATCTTCATGGACAGGGAATCTATAATTGTCCCTAAGAAACGCACCCTTGTATCTGGCACAAGGGCACTCTATCCACCCGTGGGAACGGAGAATAAACAACATCTCTATATGAGATCTTGCTAGATGAAAAGATGACGCTTGAACCAAGATGTTGTCTAGGTGCTAGCTGCTGGCGACATCTACCCCCACAACTTCCTTGCCCTGCACACCCATGTGTGCCCTTCAATAGACTTCAAAAACAAAACTCTGGTAAACTTAATCTTATTCCTCTTGCATCTAAAGCCACCACCCTCTTTCACTTGTGCACTATGGAACTCTCGCTCTGTTTGCAACAAACTCACTTCTATCCATGACCTCTTTATCTCCCACTCTTTCAATCTTCTGGCTCTCACAGAAACCTGGCTCTCTCCTTCAGACACTGCTTCCTCTGCTGCACTGACACATGGGGATCTCCACTTCAGCCACACTCCTAGGTCTGACAATAGACAAGGAGGTAGTGTTGGTATTTTACTTTCCTCTCGTTGCACCTTTCAACAAATACAGCCCTTCTCTTCCCTCACATTTTCTTCATTCGAAACACACATGATTCGCTTATTCTCTCCCCTCTCTATACGCGTTGCAGTCATATACCACCCACCTGGCTCCGCAACTATATTTATAGATCACTTTGCCGCCTGGCTACCTTACTTACCTTTCCTCGGATACCCCTGCCCTCATTCTCTGTGACTTCATCGTCCCTGTTGATAATCCCACTGCCTCCTCTGCAACTCACTTCCTTTCGTCCTGTCACAATGGACTGACTCTCCCACTCACAAAGATCGTCACTCGCTTGATCTGATTTTCAGTTATTGATGCATTCTCTCAAACTTCACAAACTCACCTTTTCCTCTGACCACCACCTCCTCACTTGTACCATCACCTCCCTCCCTACAACTCTCCCTCCTTCTACCCCTCACACTAAACTTCAGAGAAGAATCAAGTCATTAGATCAGCAACAGCTCGCTAGCTCTCTCAAACCTCTTCTCTCTTCCACCCCCTCCTTTTCCTGTCCTGATGAATCCATCTGCCACTATAACTCCACCCTTACATCGGTCCTTGATAACCTGGCCCCACCTACCATAACTCGGAAAACATACACTCATCCTCGGCATACTCCTCTGACACGGTACCTACTCAGATGTTCCCGTACTGCTGAGCGACACTGGAGGAAATCTCGGAGTTCTGCTGACTTTCTTCACTACAAGTTCATCTTGAACTATTACTATTCTGCCCTTAATCTATATAAGCAACATTACTCCTCTACTCTTTCTTCAAACCCAAACCCAAAACATCTGTTCTCCACATTCAATACTCTTCTCCGCCCACCCCCACCTCCCACAACAACTTTTCTCTCAGCCCAAGATTTTGCCAGCTACTTCAACAACTAAATCGACTCCATCAGAAATGAAATCAGCTCTCAACATACTACCAGTCTCCCACCCCCTCAAAAGCTCACAACCATCCAAAACCCACAGTCATAAATTTAGCTCTTTTACCCCTGTTACAGAGGATGAAGTTTCTGCCCTTATACTATCCTCTCACCTCATAACCTGTCCCCTCGACACCATCCCCTTACAACTACTCCCCTCCCTCCCTTCTACCCTTAACCCTATACTCACACACATCTTCAACCTCTCCCTCAGCACTGGTATAGTTCCCACATCTTAAACATGCATTAGTCACACCTATCCATAAAAAACCTCTCGATCGAACCTCCCCATCCAACAACCTCCCTATTTCCCTACTACCTCTTGCTTTAAAGCCAATTGAAAAGCTGGTATATGCACGTCTATCCCATTTCCTTACACTAAACTCCCTCCTTGACCCACTGCAATCTGGATTCCGCCCCCTTAACACAACAGAGACAGCAATTGTTAAGGTTACCAACGACCTACTTACAGCAAAATCAAAAGGCCACTTCTCTCTACTTATCCTCCTTGATCTGTCTGCAGCCTTTGATACTGTCGACCACCCTCTTTTGCTTCATACCCTCCAATCCTTCGGCATCTGAGACACAGCTCTCTCTTGGTTCTCTTATCTGTCTAACCGTACCTTTAGTGTAGCCTTCTCTGGGACATCCTATGCCCAGTTACCTCTTTCTGTTGGGGTACCGCAAGGCTCTGTCCTCGGTCCCCTTCTCTTCTCTATCTACAGGTCCTCACTAGGTTCCTTAATAAAGTCCCACGGTTTCATTATCATTTGTATGCCAACGACACCCAAATCTACCTCTCTGCACCAGAACTATCTCCTTCCTTGCTAACCAGTGTCACTGTCTCTCTCATATCTCACTGCCTCAAACTAAATCTCTCCAAAACTGAGCTCCTTATTTTGCCCCCTTCTTTCAAAATTTCCACCCCCCATGTCTCTATAACTGTTGATAACTCCATCATTACCCCAACCTCCGATGTCTTGGGGGTCACACTTGAATCAGATCTTTCTTTCACTCCTCACATTCAGTCCTTGGCTAAAGCCTGCCACTTCCACCTTAAAAACATTGCTAAAGAAGGAGTATAAACTCACACTTTTCGCGGACGATGTCCTCCTCTCCCTGTCAAGACCATTGATAACACTCCCGAACCTCTACCAAACCCTTAATTCCTTCTCCTCTATTTCAGGCTATAAAATTAACCTTGAGAAGTGTGAAGCATTACCTGTGCATCTCCCGGAACATACCAAAAAGCTAATAGAGGCTAACTTTGAATTTAAATGGGCCAGACACCTCCTCAGATATCTAGGGATTAATCTAACCACAAGCTCAAAGACACTATACAAAGTAAATTATCCCCCTTTGTACAAATCTATTAAACAAGATCTAAATAGATGGAGTAAACTACGATTCTCATGGTTTGGTAGACTGTCAGCAGTCAAAATGATGATATTACCAAGGATCCTATATTTATTCCGCACTCTGCCAATCAGAATACCAGCCCCAGACTTAGACGACCTCCAAAGACACATAATTAGTTTCATTAGGGGAAATAAAAAAGCTAGGATCCCTTCGGCAGTCCTATCTAGAAACAGGCAATTGGGGGGGGTAGGGGCACCAAATCTTAAACACTATTATCAGGCAGCTAGACTAGCACAGACAGCTCTTCTTAATGACCCCGACAAGGACATTGTTTGGACGCAGCTGGAGTCAGATATTGCAGGACTTATCCCACGCGACATGATTCTTTGGGACCCTAAAAGGTGCCTTAGTAGGACACAACACGAGCACCCAATAATAGATTTCATGACCAAGCAATGGTCCAGGCTGACCACCTCCTTAGCTCTACTCCCTCCGCACTCCGTTAAAGCCACACTCACTAGCCTAGTTAGGCATGAACTGGTTCCCATCATCGAAAAAACATAATTTATGTAAGAACTTACCTGATAAATTCATTTCTTTCATATTAACAAGAGTCCATGAGCTAGTGACGTATGGGATATACATTCCTACCAGGAGGGGCAAAGTTTCCCAAACCTTAAAATGCCTATAAATACACCCCTCACCACACCCACAAATCAGTTTAACGAATAGCCAAGAAGTGGGGTGATAAGAAAAAAAGTGCGAAGCATATAAAATAAGGAATTGGAATAATTGTGCTTTATACAAAAAAATCATAACCACCACAAAAAAGGGTGGGCCTCATGGACTCTTGTTAATATGAAAGAAATGAATTTATCAGGTAAGTTCTTACATAAATTATGTTTTCTTTCATGTAATTAACAAGAGTCCATGAGCTAGTGACGTATGGGATAATGACTACCCAAGATGTGGATCTTTCCACACAAGAGTCACTAGAGAGGGAGGGATAAAATAAAGACAGCCAATTCCTGCTGAAAATAATCCACACCCAAAATAAAGTTTAACAAAAAACATAAGCAGAAGATTCAAACTGAAACCGCTGCCTGAAGAACTTTTCTACCAAAAACTGCTTCAGAAGAAGAAAATACATCAAAATGGTAGAATTTAGTAAAAGTATGCAAAGAGGACCAAGTTGCTGCTTTGCAGATCTGGTCAACCGAAGCTTCATTCCTAAACGCCCAGGAAGTAGAAACTGACCTAGTAGAATGAGCTGTAATTCTTTGAGGCGGAATTTTACCCGACTCAACATAGGCAAGATGAATTAAAGATTTCAACCAAGATGCCAAAGAAATGGCAGAAGCTTTCTGGCCTTTCCTAGAACCGGAAAAGATAACAAATAGACTAGAAGTCTTACGGAAGATTTCGTAGCTTCAACATAATATTTCAAAGCTCTAACAACATCCAAAGAATGCAATGATTTCTCCTTAGAATTCTTAGGATTAGGGGATGGTTTCCAAACTGAAACTGCTCCTGAGGACGAAGGATCAGGCTTTTGTTCTTTGTTGAAACGAAAGGAACGAAAACGATTGTTAGCCCTGTTTTTACCTTTAGACTTTTTATCCTGTGGTAAAAAAGTTCCTTTCCCACCAGTAACAGTTGAGATAATAGAATCCAACTGAGAACCAAATAATTTGTTTCCCTGGAAAGAAATGGAAAGTAGAGTTGATTTAGAAGCCATATCAGCATTCCAAGTCTTAAGCCATAAAGCTCTTCTGGCTAAGATAGCCAGAGACATAAATCTAACATCAACTCTAATAATATCAAAAATGGCATCACAGATGAAATTATTAGCATGCTGGAGAAGAATAATAATATCATGAGAATCACGATTTGTTACTTGTTGCGCTAGAGTTTCCAACCAAAAAGTTGAAGCTGCAGCAACATCAGCCAATGATATAGCAGGTCTAAGAAGATTACCTGAACATAGATAAGCTTTTCTTAGAAAAGATTCAATTTTTCTATCTAAAGGATCCTTAAACGAGGTACCATCTGATGTAGGAATGGTAGTACGTTTAGCAAGGGTAGAAATAGCCCCATCAACTTTAGGGATTTTGTCCCAAAATTCTAATCTGTCAGGCGGAACAGGATATAATTGCTTAAAACGTTTAGAAGGAGTAAATGAATTACCCAATCTATCCCATTCCTTAGCAATTACTGCAGAAATAGCATTAGGAACAGGAAAGACTTCTGGAATAACCGCAGGAGCTTTAAAAACCTTATCCAAACGTATAGAATTAGTATCAAGAGGACTAGAATCCTCTATTTCTAAAGCAATTAGTACTTCTTTAAGTAAAGAGCGAATAAATTCCATCTTAAATAAATATGAAGATTTATCAGCATCAATCTCTGAGACAGAATCCTCTGAACCAGAAGAGTCCAAAGAATCAGAATGATGGTGTTCATTTAAAAATTCATCTGTAGAGAGAGAAGATTTAAAAGACTTTTTACGTTTACTAGAAGGAGAAATAACAGACAAAGCCTTCTTTATGGATTCAGAAACAAAATCTCTTATGTTATCAGGAACATTCTGCACCTTAGATGTTGAGGGAACTGCAACAGGCAATGGTACATCACTAAAGGAAATATTATCTGCATTAACAAGTTTGTCATGACATTTAATACAAACAACAGCTGGAGGAATAGCTACCAAAAGTTTACAGCAGATACACTTAGCTTTGGTAGATCCAGCAGGCAGAGGTTTTCCTGTAGTATCTTCTGGCTCAGATGCAACATGAGACATCTTGCAATATGTAAGAGAAAAAACAACATATAAAGCAAAATAGATCAAATTCCTTATAAGACAGTTTCAGGAATGGGAAAAAAATGCCAAACATCAAGCTTCTAGCAACCAGAAGCAAATAAAAAATGAGACTGAAATAATGTGGAGACAAAAGCGACGCCCATATTCTTTGGCGCCAAATAAGACGCCCACATTATTTGGCGCCTAAATGCTTTTGGCGCCAAAAATGACGCCACATCCGGAACGCCGACATTTTTGGCGCAAAATAACGTCAAAAAAATGACGCAACTTCCGGCGACACGTATGACGCCGGAAACGGAAATGAATTTTTGCGCCAAAAAAGTCCGCGCCAAGAATGACGCAATAAAATGAAGCATTTTCAGCCCCCGCGAGCCTAACAGCCCACAGGGAAAAAAGTCAAATTTTTGAGGTAAGAAAAATATGATAATTAAAGCATAATCCCAAATATGAAACTGACTGTCTGGAAATAAGGAAAGTTGAACATTCTGAGTCAAGGCAAATAAATGTTTGAATACATATATTTAGAACTTTATAAATAAAGTGCCCAACCATAGCTTAGAGTGTCACAGAAAATAAGACTTACTTACCCCAGGACACTCATCTACATGTTTGTAGAAAGCCAAACCAGTACTGAAACGAGAATCAGTAGAGGAAATGGTAAATATAAGAGTATATCGTCGATCTGAAAAGGGAGGTAAGAGATGAATCTCTACGACCGATAACAGAGAACCTTATGAAATAGACCCCGTAGAAGGAGATCACTGCATTCAATAGGCAATACTCTCCTCACATCCCTCTGACATTCACTGCACGCTGAGAGGAAAACCGGGCTCCAACTTGCTGCGGAGCGCATATCAACGTAGAATCTAGCACAAACTTACTTCACCACCTCCCTTGGAGGCAAAGTTTGTAAAACTGATTTGTGGGTGTGGTGAGGGGTGTATTTATAGGCATTTTAAGGTTTGGGAAACTTTGCCCCTCCTGGTAGGAATGTATATCCCATACGTCACTAGCTCATGGACTCTTGTTAATTACATGAAAGAAATGGGAAAACAGAGGACTTTATAGAATCGCTGACATTATAGTGTGAGGCAAACTGATGAGCTACACACAACTACAAGAAAAATTACAGCCAATCAAATTAGAATGGTTCCTATACCTACAGCTAACCTCCATAATTCACCCCCTCTTACCACTCATAACTAAAAACTTGCCCTCTACATTAGAAAACATATGCAGCTCCTCATCCAGACCCAAGAACACTATATCCAGGCTTTACCAGGCAATTCAGCTAGCTTCAGATAACTCCAAATCCCCTCTACAAACTAAATGAGAAAAGGATATCAACAAGGAAATGGAGATTCAAGATTGGTATATAACTTTGTCTAGTGCAGGAAAGGGATTGTTGAGTGCAGATATGTGGGAAAACTGCATTAAGACCAACTTCCGTTGGTATCTAACACCGCTGATAACCTCACACTCTACCAAAGATAGATCCAGACTTTGTTATAGAGGCTGCTGGGAGGTGGGGGACTATAAACACATGTGGTGGGACTGCACCTATTCACATAGGGTGTGGAACCGACTATCTAGGTTCTTAAGCTCTATCCTAGACAGCCCTATTATACTTACCATGGAACAAGCACTGCTCCACGTCAGGCTTAAAGAATTTAATAAATATATTAATTTGTTTATCAGGATAACATGCACTGCCACGAGGATCTGTATAGCCCGTCATTGGAGGGAGTGTGCCCCTTCCTGGGAAGAAATCCAACTCAAAATTAAATTCTATTACAATATGTCAGAGCAGGCAGCATTTCTCCTGGATACCCAAGAAATCTTCCAGAAAGTATGGTATTATTGGATATTATATAATGGGTCCTAACACACTAGCCTAATATGATAGAACCCCTCACTTAGATGGCTCTACCCTCTGGCACATAGAGTCCCCAGAAACGATAGGTAAAACACAGATAAACAAGAGACATATCAATCCCATATAAAACAAGTTTCTACACAAACTGGAGCGAAATGGTCAGGAGTTGTCCCCCTATCTGCACCCCATCTCTCTTTCTCCCTTTGCTTCACCCTATACTCTTTTCCTCTTTCACTAATACTTTATCTCGATTACCTTTATCTTGGCAATATGCAGCTAGTATGAGCCTTACAGCTTCATAAAAATGCACAATATAACTTAAACTCTAGTTCAAACATGAGAATCTATACTATAAGGACTTTTGTCCCACAATGCATGACGCTATTAAAATTCTCCTGTAAAAGCGGCTCTACAAGCTATGACTCAGTAATCGAACGATTTATAGATATGTATTTTGTATTGTCTTAATTACTATGTAACTTTAGAGAACCAGGATTTTTGTTCTCTTGATTTATTTTTCTTTTACACTTTTTCTGTTATTATGCCTTTGTTACAAAATAATAAAAAATTACTTTATCATAAAAACATTGCTAAAATTAGACATTTCCTTACACAAGACGCAACAAAGATTTTAATCCACTCTCTCATCCTTTCCCGCCTCGACTACTGCAACTCTATCCTCTCTGGTCTCCCTAGCTGCCGCCTAGCTCCTTTACAATCCATAATGAATGCCTCTGCCAGGCTCATCTTCCTTGCACGTCGCTCTTCATCTGCCACACCTCTCTGCCAATCCCTTCACTGGCTTCCTCTTGTCTCCAGGATTAAACACAAAATTCTCACTCTGACACACAAAGCCCTCAATTGCATTGCTCCCCCCCTACATCTCAGACCTTGTCTCCAGATACTCTCCCTCCCGTCCCCTTCGCTCCGCTCATGATCTCCTCCTCTCTTGTTACCTCCTCACATTCTCGTCTACGAGATTTCTCCAGACTGGCTCCCATCTTATGGAACTCTCTGCCTCGCTCCACAAGAATCTCCCCTAGTTTTAAAAGCTTCAAGTGCTCCCTGAAGACTCTACTATTCAGGGACGCTTACAACCTGCACTAACCTTCCCATCTCCACTGCTATCCCTTAAAACCCCATAGCACGTAAGCCTATGAACCCAGCTGTTTGTAATTCACCTTCATAAGAGCCGACTACAACAGTGCAACTCTTGGCAGGACCCGCTATCCCCATTTGATCCCTGTAATCGTTTTTTATATACCATCTATGCTCATAGGGCTGCGGAACCTGTTGGCGCTCTACAAATACCTGATAATAATAATAATAATAATAAGTAAAGCGCCATAGCAATTCCCTGAGACCTGACCACTGCCAGAAGAGCCCCTAGAACCTTTGTGAAAATTCTGGGAGCTGTAGCAAGGCCAAAAGGAAGGGCAACAAACTGGAAATGTTTGTCCAGAAAGGCAAACCTCAATTACTGGTAATGATCCCTGTGAATGGGAACATGAAGATACACGTCCTTCAGATCTATGGTTGTCATGAACTGACCCTCTTGTACCAAAGGAAGAATGGAACGGATGGTCTCCATTTGGAGGACGAACCCTGAGAAATTGGTTGAGATTGTTCCAGGATGGGACGGAAAGTGCCCTCCATTTTGGGTACTACAAATAGATTTGAATATAATCCTAAACCCTATTTCCTCTAGGGGAAATGGAATAATCACTACCAGGGAAGATAGGTCCTTTACGCAGTTTAAGAAGGCCTCTCTCTTTATCTGGTTTACAGATAACCGTGATAGGAGGAATCTGCCCCTGGGAGGACAAGATTTGAATCCTATTCTGTAACCGTGAGACACTATGTCTATGGCCCAAGGATATAGAACATCGCGTAACTGAAGCCTGCCGAAATAAAGAGAGCCTGCCCCCCACTTGATCCAATACAGGATCGAGGGCGATCTCTTCATGCTTATTAAGAATCAGCAGAACGCTTCTTAGCTTGCTTTCCTTTATTCAAAGGCTGACTGGATCCCCAAGAAGACTGATTGCTCCGTCTAGGAAGAGGATTAGGAAGACTTTTGTCCCTTAAAGTTACGAAAGGAACAAAAAACAAATTATGCTTACCTGATAATTTCATATTCATCTGTGGGAGGAGAGTCCACTGCTTCATGCATTACTCGTGGGAATTCAGAACCTGGCCACCAGGAGGAGGCAGAGACACCGCAGCCAAAGGCTTAAAGTGAATGTAAAGTCATTATGGCTGCTAAACACAGCATTAAAATTTATTTGAAAATAAGTGTACTTTAATTGATGATTGTTGTAATAAATTTATATTTACCGAGTATTGTGACCGCTGTATACGTAACATGGAACAAAATCAGGAAGAGGAGCTGGTCCATAAAACGGACTAAAATTGGTAATAAAAGTATAATATTTATTTTACATTTAAAAAAAAAAAGTGGTGGTTTGAATTATATACCGAAAAGCAAATAAGATAAACGTTCAAAGTAGAGAAAATTTACATTCACTTTAAATACCTCCCCCACTTCCCTCATCCCCCAGTCATGCTGGCAAGGGAACAAGGAACAGTAGGATAAATATCAGGGTATAAATGGTGCCAGAAGAATAAAATTAAATTTAGGTCCGCCCACCTGAGAAACGGGCGGGAGCAGTGGACTCTCCTCCCACAGACGAAAATTAAATTATCAGGTAAACATAATTTATTTTTTCCATCTTAATGGGAGAAAAGTCCACTGCTTCATTCATTACTTGTGGGAACAAATACCCAAGCTCTAGAGGACACTGAATGAAAAAACAGAATTTATGCTTACCTGATAAATTACTTTCTCCAACGGTGTGTCCGGTCCACGGCGTCATCCTTACTTGTGGGATATTCTCCTCCCCAACAGGAAATGGCAAAGAGCCCAGCAAAGCTGGTCACATGATCCCTCCTAGGCTCCGCCTTCCCCAGTCATTCGACCGACGTAAAGGAGGAATATGCATAGGAGAAATCATATGATACCGTGGTGACTGTAGTTAGAGAAAATAATTCATCAGACCTGATTAAAAAACCAGGGCAGGCCGTGGACCGGACACACCGTTGGAGAAAGTAATTTATCAGGTAAGCATAAATTCTGTTTTCTCCAACATAGGTGTGTCCGGTCCACGGCGTCATCCTTACTTGTGGGAACCAATACCAAAGCTTTAGGACACGGATGATGGGAGGGAGCAAATCAGGTCACCTAGATGGAAGGCACCACGGCTTGCAAAACCTTTCTCCCAAAAATAGCCTCCGAAGAAGCAAAAGTATCAAATTTGTAAAATTTGGTAAAAGTGTGCAGTGAAGACCAAGTCGCTGCCTTACATATCTGATCAACAGAAGCCTCGTTCTTGAAGGCCCATGTGGAAGCCACAGCCCTAGTGGAGTGAGCTGTGATTCTTTCAGGAGGCTGCCGTCCGGCAGTCTCATAAGCCAATCGGATGATGCTTTTAAGCCAAAAAGAGAGAGAGGTAGAAGTTGCTTTCTGACCTCTCCTTTTACCAGAATAAACAACAAACAAGGAAGATGTTTGTCTGAAATCCTTTGTAGCCTCTAAATAGAATTTTAGAGCACAAACTACATCCAAATTGTGCAACAAACGTTCCTTCTTTGAAACTGGATTCGGACACAAAGAAGGCACAACTATCTCCTGGTTAATATTTTTGTTAGAAACAACTTTCGGAAGAAAACCAGGTTTAGTACGCAAAACCACCTTATCTGCATGGAACACCAGATAAGGAGGAGAACACTGCAGAGCAGATAACTCTGAAACTCTTCTAGCAGAAGAAATTGCAACCAAAAACAAAACTTTCCAAGATAATAACTTAATATCTACGGAATGTAAGGGTTCAAACGGAACCCCTTGAAGAACTGAAAGAACTAAATTGAGACTCCAAGGAGGAGTCAAAGGTTTGTAAACAGGCTTGATTCTAACCAGAGCCTGAACAAAAGCTTGAACATCTGGCACAGCCGCCAGCTTTTTGTGAAGTAAAACAGATAAAGCAGAAATCTGTCCCTTCAAAGAACTTGCAGATAATCCTTTCTCCAAACCCTCTTGTAGAAAGGATAGAATCTTAGGAATTTTTATCTTGTTCCATGGGAATCCTTTAGATTCGCACCAACAGATATATTTTTTCCATATTTTATGGTAAATTTTTCTAGTTACAGGCTTTCTAGCCTGAATAAGAGTATCAATGACAGAATCTGAGAACCCACGCTTTGATAAAATCAAGCGTTCAATCTCCAAGCAGTCAGTTGGAGTGAGGCCAGATTCGGATGTTCGAACGGACCCTGAACAAGAAGGTCCCGTCTCAAAGGTAGCTTCCATGGTGGAGCCGATGACATATTCACCAGGTCTGCATACCAAGTTCTGCGTGGCCACGCAGGAGCTATCAAGATCACCGAAGCCCTCTCCTGATTGATCCTGGCTACCAGCCTGGGAATGAGAGGAAACGGTGGGAATACATAAGCTAGGTTGAAGGTCCAGGGCGCTACTAGTGCATCTAGTAGAATCGCCTTGGGATCCCTGGATCTGGACCCGTAGCAAGGAACCTTGAAGTTCTGACGAGACGCCATCAGATCCATGTCTGGAATGCCCCATAATTGAGTTATTTGGGCAAAGATTTCCGGATGGAGTTCCCACTCCCCCGGATGAAATGTCTGACGACTCAGAAAATCCGCTTCCCAATTTTCCACTCCTGGGATGTGGATTGCAGACAAGTGGCAGGAGTGAATCTCCGCCCATTGAATTACTTTGGTCACTTCTTCCATCGCCAGGGAACTCCTTGTTCCCCCCTGATGGTTGATATATGCAACAGTCGTCATGTTGTCTGATTGAAACCTTATGAATTTGGCCTTTGCTAGTTGAGGCCAAGCCTTGAGAGCATTGAATATCGCTCTCAGTTCCAGAATGTTTATCGGGAGAAGAGATTCTTCCCGAGACCATAGACCCTGAGCTTTCAGGGGTTCCCAGACCGCGCCCCAGCCCACCAGACTGGCGTCGGTCGTGACAATGACCCACTCTGGTCTGCGGAAGCGCATCCCTTGTGACAGGTTGTCCAGGGTCAGCCACCAACGGAGTGAATCTCTGGTCCTCTGATCTACTTGGATCGTCGGAGACAAGTCTGTATAATCCCCATTCCACTGTCTGAGCATGCACAGTTGTAATGGTCTTAGATGAATTCGCGCAAAAGGAACTATGTCCATTGCCGCAACCATCAAACCTATTACTTCCATGCACTGCGCTATGGAAGGAAGAAGAACAGAATGAAGTACTTGACAAGAGCTTAGAAGTTTTGATTTTCTGACCTCTTTCAGAAAAGTCTTCATTTCTAAGGAGTCTATTATTGTTCCCAAGAAGGGAACTCTTGTTGACGGGAATAGAGAACTTTTTTCTACGTTCACTTTCCACCCGTGAGATCTGAGAAAGGCTAGGACAATGTCCGTATGAGCCTTTGCTTGTGGCAGAGACGACGCTTGAATCAGTATGTCGTCCAAGTAAGGTACTACTGCAATGCCCCTTGGCCTTAGCACCGCTAGAAGGGACCCTAGTACCTTTGTGAAAATTCTTGGAGCAGTGGCTAATCCGAATGGAAGTGCCACAAACTGGTAATGCTTGTCCAGAAAGGCGAACCTTAGGAACCGATGATGTTCCTCGTGGATAGGAATATGTAGATACGCATCCTTTAAATCCACCGTGGTCATGAATTGACCTTCCTGGATGGTAGGAAGAATTGTCCGAATGGTTTCCATTTTGAACGATTGAACCCTGAGAAATTTGTTTAGGATCTTGAGATCCAAAATTGGCCTGAATGTTCCCTATTTTTTGGGAACTATGAACAGATTTAAACACCAAAAAACTCTAAGCCATCTCCGTGGAGATGTTGCCTGTGCAACGGCAAAGAGAATGACTGGGGAAGGCGGAGCCTAGGAGGGATCATGTGACCAGCTTTGCTGGGCTCTTTGCCATTTCCTGTTGGGGAGGAGAATATCCCACAAGTAAGGATGACGCCGTGGACCGGACACACCTATGTTGGAGAAAAACAGGAGGGTAAAAGGAGGCAGACCCAAAACTGAGGGCACAATAACCTGAGAACACCCAAACTCCCGACAAAAAAACTGCTTCACCAGGAGCAAGAGGACAAAAAGGAATGGGCAAAAGTAAATGCCCAACAGTTAGAACCAGCAAGGCCCTTGCTAGAGACCGCTCAGAATCCCTAGACTCGACTGAGCCCAAAAGCCTCTGAGGAGACAAAGTCCTGCAGGCTCACAGCCCGCGAATAAACTCACCCCCGACCAGAAGGGAGACATCCACATTCTCCCAGAAGGAAAGGACGACTCAGATAAGGGAGTCCGAAAGGACCTCCAGAAACGTAAAAAACATAATTTATGCCTACCTGATAAATTTATTTCTCTTGTAGTGTATCCAGTCCACGGATCATCCATTACTTATGGGATATTCTCCATCCCAACAGGAAGTTGCAAGAGATCACCCATAGCAGAGTTGCTATATAGCTCCTCCCCTCACTGCCACATCCAGTCATTCGACCGAAAACATGCAGAGAAAGGAAAAACCATAAGGTGCAGTGGTGACTGTAGTATAAATGAAAAAAATTACCTGCCTTAAAAGGACAGGGCGGGCCGTGGACTGGATACACTACAAGAGAAATAAATTTATCAGGTAGGCATAAATTATGTTTTCTCTTGTTAAGTGTATCCAGTCCACGGATCATCCATTACTTATGGGATACCAATACCAAAGTTAAAGTACACGGATGATGGGACGGACAAGGCAGGTGCTTAAACGGAAGTTACCACTGCCTATAAAAACCCTTTCTCCCAAATATAGCCTCCGAAGAAGCAAAGAATCAATTTTGTTAAATTTGAAAAAGTATAAAACGCAGACCAAGACTCTGTCTTGTAAATCTGTTCAACAGAAGCCTCATTTTTTTTTAAAAAGGCCCAAGTGAAAACCACAGCTCTAGTAGAATGAGCTGTAATCCCTTCAGGAGGCTGCTGTCCAGCAGTCTCCTAAGCTAAATGAATTATGCTTTTTTTAAACAAAGACAGAGAGGTTGCTGAAGTCTTTGACCTCTCTTCTGACCAGAATAGACAACAAACAAGGTGAATGTTTGATGAAGATCTGTAGTAGCTTGTAAGTAAAACTTTAAAGCACGAACCATGTCCCAATTGCGTAATAGACGTTCCTTCTTTGAAGAAGGATTAGGGTACAAGAATGGAACAACAATTTCTTGAGTGATATTCTTGTTAGATACCACCTTAGGTAAAACCCCAGGTTGGTACACAGGACCACCTTATCCGTACGGAGGACCAGATAAGGAGAATCACACTGTAACGCAGATAACTCGGAGACTCTACGAGCCGAGGAAATAGCTACCAAAAAGGAACTTTCCAAGATGAAAGTTTGACATCTATGGAATGAAAAGGTTCAAACGGAACTCCTTGAAGAACCTTAAGAACCAGGTTTAAGCTCCATGGCGGAGCAACAGTTTTAAACACAGGCTTGGTTCTAACCAAAGCCTGACCAAATGCCTGAAACATCTAGAATACCTGCCAGACGCTTGTGCAAAAGAATAGACAGAGTAGAAATCTGTCCTTTTAAGGAACTAGCTGACAACCCTTTTCTCAAAATCATCGTGGAGAAAAGATAATATCCTTGGAATCCCGAATTTACTCCATGAGTAACCCTTGGATTCATAACAATAAGATATTTACACCATATCTATGTTAATTTTCCTAGAGACAGGATTTCATGCCTGTATTAAGGTAACAATGACTGACTCGGAGAAGTCATGCTTTGAGAATATCAAGCGTTCAGTCTCCAGGTAGTCCATCTCAGATTAGTTATATTTAGATGGTTGAAAAGACCCTGAGGTAGAGGGTCCTGTCTCAGAAAACAGAGACCGTGGTGGAAAGGATGTCATGTCCACCAGATCTGTATACCAGGTCCTGCGTGGCCACGCAGGCGCTGCCAAAAACACCAAAGCACTCTCCTGCTTGATCTTGTGTTAACACCTCCGGAGGGGATCCCACTCCTCCAGATGAAAAGTCTGACGACTTAGAAAATCCGCCTCCCAGTTCTCAACACCTGGGATATGGATAGCTGACAGACAAGAGAGAGTCTCTGACCCGTGAATTATTTTAAGACTGCTAACATCGCTAGGAAACTATGTTCCCCCTTGATGGATGATGTAAGCCACAGTCGTGATATTGTCCGACTGAAAAATGATGTACCTCAGAGTTGCTAACTGAGGCCAAGTCTGAAGAGCATGGAATACCGCTCCCTCCAGAATATACCTTAGAAGGAGGGTCTCCTCCTGAGTCCACTATCCCTGAGCCTTCAGGGAGTTCCAGACTGTATCCCAACCTAAAAGGCTGGCATCTGTTGTAACAATTGTCCCATCTGACCTGCGGAAAGTCATACCCTTGGACAGATGGACCCGAGATAGTCCCCAGAGAAGAGAATCTCTGGTCTCTTGGTCCAGATTTAACAGGAGAACAAATCTGTGTAATCCCCGTTCCTGAGTCTGCATAGTTGCAGCGGTCTGAAATGAAGGCGTGCAAACGGTACTATGTCCCTTGCCGCTACCATTAAGCCAATTACATTCATATACTGAGCCACCAAAGGGCGCGGATGGAATGAAGAACACAACAAAAATTTAGAAACTTTGACAACCTGGACTCCGTCAGCTAAATTTTCATTTCTACAAAATCTATCAGAATCTATCAGAATCCCTAGGAGGGAAACCCTTGAGATTGGGGATAGAGAACTCTTCCTGTTCACTTTTCCACCCATGCGATCTCAGAAATGCCAGTACTACGTCCGTATGAGACTTGGCAACTTGGATGTTTGACGCCTGTATCAGGATGTCGTCTAAATAAGGGGCCACTGCTATGCCCCGCGGCCTAAGGACCGCCAAAGTGACCCCAGAACCTCTATAAAGATTCTTGGGGCTGTAGTTAACCCTAAAGGAAAGAACTACAAAACTGGTAATGCCTGTTTAAAAAGGCAACCTGAAAAACCGATGGTAATCTTTCTGCATCGTAATGTGAGGATAAGCATCCTTCAAATCCATTGTAGCCCTCTATTGACTCTCCTGGATCATAGTTAAGATGGTACGAATAGTTTCCAACTTAAATGATGGAATTCTGAGGAATTTGTTTAAGATCTTTGAATCCAAAATAGATTTGAAGGTTCCCTCTCCTTGGGAACCACAAACAGATTTGAGTAAAAACTCGTACACAGTGTAAGAATGCCTCTTTCTTTATCTGGTTTGCAGATAATTGTGAAAGGTGAAATCTCCCCTTCTTTGGGGAAGCTTTGAAATCCAGAAGATATCTCTGGGATATAATTTCCAATGCCCAGGGATCCTGGGCCTCTGTCTCACGTCCACGCCTGGGCGAAAGATGAAAGTCTGCCCCCTACAGGATCCGTTACCGGATAGGGAGCCGTTCTACCTGCTGTCTTAGAGGCAGCAGCAGGCTCCTTGGCCTGTTTATCTTTGTTCCAGGTCTGGTTGTCACCAGACCGTCTTGGAGTTTCGAAAATTAGACTTTTTTGTTCCTGAGGAAGGGCATTACCTTTTCCTCCAGTGATATTAGTAATAATCTCCTTCAAACCAGGCCCGAATAGGGTCTGCCCCTTGAAAGAGAGTTAAGTAGCTTATTTATTAAAGTCCCGACAGCTGACCATAATATAAGCCTTAGCGCTGTGCGCGCCAGCATAGTAAAAACAGAATTCTTAGCCGTTAGTTTAGTCAAAAGAAAAACAAGGCATCAGAAAAAAAAAAAAGAATTGGCTAGCTTAAGTGCTCTAAGCTTGTCAAGTATTCATTCAATGGAGTCGCTACCTGTAAAGCCTCAACCAGAGACTCAAACCAGAAACGCCGCAGCAGCAGTGACAAACGCAATGCATGCAAGGGGCTACAGGATAAAACCTTGTTGAATAAACATTTTCTAAAAAAAGCACAACTGTCCTCGACAGGGCTAGTGATACGCTTAGCTAGAGTAGAAACTCTTCTCTCCACCTTAGGGACCGTCTGCCATAAGTCCCGTGTGGTGGCATCTGTTAGAAACAGTTTTCTAAAAATAGGAGGGGAAGAGAACGGCACACCTGGTCTATCCCATTCCTTATTAATAATTTCTGTAAACCTCTTTAGGTATTGAAAGAAACATCAGTACACACCGGCACTGTATAGTATCTATTCAGTCTACACAATTTCTAGCACTGTAATTGTAAACCAGTCATTCAGAGCTGCTAAAAACCTCCCTGAGCAACAAGTGGAGGATCTTAAGCATAAATTTTAAAAATAGAAATATCGGAATCAGGTTAAATCTCCCCTGAATCACAAATATGACCCACTGCATATAGTGAGGCAGTAACAGACATGGTTCTTGACGCATCTGTATGCTCTGTATCTATCCCCAGAGCTATCTCGCTTTCCTTTAATTTCAGGTAGTCTGACTAATACCGCTTCCAGAGTATTATTCATAACTTTCGCCATGTCTTGTAAAATAAACGCTATAAGCCCCCTTGATGTACTAGGCGCCATTTGAGCGTGAATCCCTGGAGCGGAGAGTCTGACACGTGGGGAGAGTTAGACGGCATAACTTCCCCCTCGACAGAAACCTCCGATAAAATAAACGCTATGGGCGCCCTTGAACCACTTGGCGCCATTTCAGCGTGAGTCCCTAAAGCGGGAGTCAAAGGGTCTGACACGTGGGGAGAGTTAGTCGGCATAACTTCCCCCTCGACAGAATCCTCTGGTGATAATGTTTTTAAAGACAAAAAATTATCTTTATTGTTTAACATGAAATCAGTACATCTGGTACACATTCTAAAATGGGGTTCCACCATGGCTTTTAAACATAATGAACACAGAGCTTCCTCTATGTCAGACATGTTAGAACAGACTAATAATGAGACTAGTAAGCTTGGAAAACACTTTAAATCAAGTTAACAAGCAAATATAAAACACGTTACTGTGCCTTTAAGAAAAACAAATTTTGTCAGCATTTGAAAAACATTGTAAAAAGGCAGTAAATCAAACGAAATTTTTACAGTATATGTAATAAGTTCACAGAGCATTGCACCCACTTGCAAATGGATGATTAACCCCTTAATGCAAAAAAACAGATAAAAAAAACGACAGACGTTTTTTAACAGTTACAACAAAACTGCCACAGCTGAGCTGTGGATTACCTTCCCTATAAACGATTTTGGAAGTCTTTTTAGCCCTTTAGAGATGTCCTGTAGCATTCAAAGGACTGCTTAAGGGAATCTGGATGATTCATTTTGTAAATTTAACTGTGCAAAAAGGCTCTACATTAGATCCCTCCCACTCATATTACAACAGTGGGAAACCTCAGTTAACTGTTGCTATGCAGAAATTAAGCCAGCCATGTGGAAAAATTATGCCCCAATAAACCTTATCACCAATGTACCTCAAAAAACGATTATACATGCCAGCAAACGTTTTTAAAACAACCTTCTTTTAAAGAGTATGTATCTCTATTAATAAGCCTGTCTTGCTTTCCCTGCATTAAGGCTTAAATTAGATTATTTCAGTATCAGCAGCATTTTCATAGTCAATTCCATTCCTTAGAAAATTACTTTACTGCACATACATTAATAAGCCTGCTAACAGTCGCTTTCACTGCATTAAGGCTTTACTTATATTAATTTGGTAACAGCAGCATTTTCTTAGTCAATTCCATTCCTTAGAAAATTGTTTTACTGCACATACATTAATAAGCCTGCTAACAGTCGCTTTCACTGCATTAAGGCTTTACTTACATTAATTTGGTAACAGCAGCATTTTCTTAGTCAATTCCATTCCTTAGAAAAATATTTTACTGCACATACCTCATTTGCAGGAAAACCCGCACGCTGTCCCCCATCTGAAGTTTACCTCACTCCTCAGAATGTGCGAGATGTGGATCTTAGTTACTTCTGCTAAGATCATAGAAAAACGCAGGCAGATTCTTCTTCCAAATACTGCCTGAGAGAAAAAACAGAATTTATGTTTACCTGATAAATTACTTTCTCCAACGGTGTGTCCGGTCCACGGCGTCATCCTTACTTGTGGGATATTCTCCTCCCCAACAGGAAATGGCAAAGAGCCCAGCAAAGCTGGTCAAATGATCCCTCCTAGGCTCCGCCTTCCCCAGTCAATCGACCGACGTAAAGGAGGAATATTTGCATAGGAGAAATCATATGATACCGTGGTGACTGTAGTTAGAGAAAATAAATCATCAGACCTGATTAAAAAACCAGGGCGGGCCGTGGGCCCGACACACCGTTGGAGAAAGTAATTTATCAGGTAAACATAAATTCTGTTTTCTCCAACATAGGTGTGTCCGGTCCACTGCGTCATCCTTACTTGTGGGAACCAATACCAAAGCTTTAGGACACGGATGATGGGAGGGAGCAAATCAGGTCACCTAGATGGAAGGCACCACGGCTTGCAAAACCTTTCTCCCAAAAATAGCCTCAGAAGAAGCAAAAGTATCAAATTTGTAAAATTTGGTAAAAGTGTGCAGTGAAGACCAAGTCGCTGCCTTACATATCTGATCAACAGAAGCCTCGTTCTTGAAGGCCCATGTGGAAGCCACAGCCCTAGTGGAATGAACCGTGATTCTTTCAGGAGGCTGCCGTCCGGCAGTCTCATAAGCCAATCTGATGATGCTTTTAAGCCAAAAAGAGAGAGGTAGAAGTTGCTTTTTGACCTCTCCTTTTACCAGAATAAACAACAAACAAGGAAGATGTTTGTCTGAAATCCTTTGTAGCCTCTAAATAGAATTTTAGAGCACGAACTACATCCAAATTGTGCAACAAACGTTCCTTCTTTGAAACTGGATTCGGACACAAAGAAGGCACGACTATCTCATGGTTAATATTTTTGTTAGAAACAACTTTCGGAAGAAAACCAGGTTTAGTACGCAAAACCACCTTATCTGCATGGAACACCAGATAAGGAGGAGAACACTGCAGAGCAGATAACTCTGAAACTCTTCTAGCAGAAGAAATTGCAACCAAAAACAAAACTTTCCAAGATAATAACTTGATATCAACGGAATGTAGGGGTTCAAACGGAACCCCCTGAAGAACTGAAAGAACTAAATTGAGACTCCAAGGAGGAGTCAAAGGTTTGTAAACAGGCTTGATTCTAACCAGAGCCTGAACAAAAGCTTGAACATCTGGAGCAGCCGCCAGCTTTTTGTGAAGTAAAACAGATAAAGCAGAAATCTGTCCCTTCAAAGAACTTGCAGATAATCCTTTCTCCAAACCTTCTTGAAGAAAGGATAGAATCTTAGGAATTTTTATCTTGTTCCATGGGAATCCTTTAGATTCACACCAACAGATATATTTTTTCCATATTTTATGGTAGATTTTTCTAGTTACAGGCTTTCTGGCCTGAACAAGAGTATCAATGACAGAATCTGAGAACCCTCGCTTTGATAAAATCAAGCGTTCAATCTCCAAGCAGTCAGTTGGAGTGAGGCCAGATTCGGATGTTCGAACGGACCTTGAACAAGAAGGTCCTGTCTCAAAGGTAGCTTCCATGGTGGAGCCGATGACATATTCACCAGATCTGCATACCAAGTCCAGCGTGGCCACGCAGGAGCTATCAAGATCACCGATACCCTCTCCTGTTTGATCCTGGCTACCAGCCTGGGAATGAGAGGAAACGGTGGGAACACATAAGCTAGGTTGAAGCTCCAAGGTGCTACTAGTGCATCCACTAGAGTCGCCTTGGGATCCCTGGATCTGGACCCGTAGCAAGGAACCTTGAAGTTCTGACGAGACGCCATCAGATCCATGTCTGGAATGCCCCACAATTGAATTATTTGGGCAAAGATTTCCGGATGGAGTTCCCACTCCCCCGGATGAAATGTCTGACGACTCAGAAAATCCGCTTCCCAATTTTCCACTCCTGGGATGTGGATTGCAGACAAGTGGCAGGAGTGAGTCTCCGCCCATTGAATTATTTTGGTCACTTCTTCCATCGCCAGGGAACTCCTTGTTCCCCCCTGATGGTTGATATACGCAACAGTCGTCATGTTGTCTGATTGAAACCGTATGAATTTGGCCTTTGCTAGCTGAGGCCAAGCCTTGAGAGCATTGAATATCGCTCTCAGTTCCAGAATATTTATCGGGAGAAGAGATTCTTCCCGAGACCAAAGACCCTGAGCTTTCAGGGGTTCCCAGACCGCGCCCCAGCCCACCAGACTGGCGTCGGTCGTGACAATGACCCACTCTGGTCTGCGGAAGCTCATCCCTTGTGACAGGTTGTCCAGGGTCAGCCACCAACGGAGTGAATCTCTGGTCCTCTGATCTACTTGTATCGTCGGAGACAAGTCTGTATAATCCCCATTCCACTGACTGAGCATGCACAGTTGTAATGGTCTTAGATGAATTCGCGCAAAAGGAACTATGTCCATTGCCGCGACCATCAAACCTATTACTTCCATGCACTGCGCTATGGAAGGAAGAAGAACAGAATGAAGTACTTGACAAGAGCTTAGAAGTTTTGATTTTCTGGCCTCTGTCAGAAAAATCCTCATTTCTAAGGAGTCTATTATTGTTCCCAAGAAGGGAACTCTTGTTGACGGAGATAGAGAACTTTTTTCTACGTTCACTTTCCACCCGTGAGATCTGAGAAAGGCCAGGACAATGTCCGTATGAGCCTTTGCTTGTGGTAGAGACGACGCTTGAATCAGTATGTCGTCCAAGTAAGGTACTACTGCAATGCCCCTTGGCCTTAGCACCGCTAGAAGGGACCCTAGTACCTTTGTGAAAATTCTTGGAGCAGTGGCTAATCCGAATGGAAGTGCCACAAACTGGTAATGCTTGTCCAGAAAGGCGAACCTTAGGAACCGATGATGTTCCTTGTGGATAGGAATATGTAGATACGCATCCTTTAAATCCACCGTGGTCATGAATTGACCTTCCTGGATGGTAGGAAGAATTGTCCGAATGGTTTCCATTTTGAACGATGGAACCTTGAGAAATTTGTTTAGGATCTTGAGATCTAAGATTGGTCTGAATGTTCCCTCTTTTTTGGGAACTATGAACAGATTGGAGTAGAATCCCATCCCTTGTTCTCATAATGGAACCGGATGAATCACTCCCATTTTTAACAGGTCTTCTACACAATGTAAGAATGCCTGTCTTTTTATGTGGTCTGAAGACAATTGAGACCTGTGGAACCTCCCCCTTGGGGGTAGCTCCTTGAATTCCAGAAGATAACCTTGGGAGACTATTTCTAGCGCCCAAGGATCCAGAACATCTCTTGCCCAAGCCTGAGAGAAAGTCTGACCCCCACCAGATCCGGTCCCGGATCGGGGGCCAACATCTCATGCTGTCTTGGTAGCAGTGGCAGGTTTCTTGGCCTGCTTACCTTTGTTCCAGCCTTGCATTGGCCTCCAGGCTGGCTTGGTATGAGAAGTATTACCCTCTTGCTTAGAGGATGTAGAACTTGAGGCTGGTCCGTTTCTGCGAAAGGGACGAAAATTTGGTTTATTTTTAGCCTTAAAAGACCTATCCTGAGGAAGGGCGTGGCCCTTACCCCCAGTGATATCTGAAATAATCTCTTTCAAGTCAGGGCCAAACAGCGTTTTCCCCTTGAAAGGTATGTTAAGCAATTTGTTCTTGGAAGACGCATCCGCTGACCAAGATTTTAGCCAAAGCGCTCTGCGCGCCACAATAGCAAACCCTGAATTTTTCGCCGCTAATCTAGCTAATTGCAAAGTGGCGTCTAAAGTAAAAGAGTTAGCCAATTTAAGAGCGTGAACTCTGTCCATAATCTCCTCATAAGAAGAATCTTTATCGAGCGACTTTTCTAGTTCATCGAACCAGAAACACGCTGCTGTAGTGACAGGAACAATGCAAGAAATTGGTTGTAGAAGGTAACCTTGCTGAACAAACATCTTTTTAAGCAAACCCTCTAATTTTTTATCCATAGGATCTTTGAAAGCACAACTATCTTCTATAGGGATAGTAGTGCGTTTGTTTAGAGTAGAAACCGCCCCCTCGACCTTGGGGACTGTCTGCCATAAGTCCTTTCTGGGGTCGACCATAGGAAACAATTTCTTAAATATAGGGGGAGGGACAAAAGGTATGCCGGGCCTTTCCCATTCTTTGTTTACAATGTCCGCCACCCGCTTGGGTATAGGAAAAGCTTCGGGGGGCCCCGGGACCTCTAGGAACTTGTCCATTTTACATAATTTCTCTGGAATGACCAAATTGTCACAATCATCCAGAGTAGACAACACCTCCTTAAGCAGAGCGCGGAGATGTTCCAATTTAAATTTGAATGTAATCACATCAGGTTCAGCTTGTTGAGAAATTTTCCCTGAATCTGAAATTTCTCCCTCAGACAAAACCTCCCTGGCCCCCTCAGACTGGTGTAGGGGCATGTCAGAACCATTATCATCAGCGTCCTCATGCTCTTCAGTATTTTCTAAAACAGAGCAGTGGCTAAAATGTTTTTGATAGAATTATCCATTACAGCCGTTAATTGTTGCATAGTAAGGAGTATTGGTGCACTAGATGTACTAGGGGCCTCCTGTGTGGGCAAGACTGGCGTAGACGAAGGAGGGGATGATGTAGTACCATGCTTACTCCCCTCACTTGAGGAATCATCTTGGGCATCATTTTCTCTAAATTGTTTGTCACATACATCACATCTATTTAAATGAGAAGGAACCTTGGCTTCCTCACATACAGAACATAGTCTATCTGATAGTTCAGACATGTTAAACAGGCATAAACTTGATAAAAGTACAAAAAACGTTTTAAAATAAAACCGTTACTGTCACTTTAAATTTTAAACTGAACACACTTTATTACTGAATATGTGAAAAAGTATGAAGGAATTGTTCAAAATTCACCAAAATTTCACCACAGTGTCTTAAAGCCTTAAAAGTATTGCACACCAAATTTGATAATAATAATAACGGAACTGGAGCCGTTTTTATATTTAACCCCTATACAGTCCCTGGTATCTGCTTTGCTGAGACCCAACCAAGCCCAGAGGGGAATACGATACCAAATGACGCCTTCAGTAAGCTTTTTCTATGTATCTGAGCTCCTCACACATGCATCTGCATGCCTTGCTTCCCAAAAACAACTGCGCATTAGTGGCGCGAAAATGAGGCTCTGCCTATGATTAGAGAAGGCCCCCAGAGAAAAAGGTGTCCAATACAGTGCCTGCCGTTTCTTTAACATAATTCCCAAGAATAAAATAACTCCTCAAAGCTATAAACTATTAAAAACGCTTATAAATCAATCGTTTTAGCCCAGAAAAATGTCTACCAGTCTTTAAAGCCCTTGTGAAGCCCTTTATTCTTATTTAATAAAAATGGCTTACCGGATCCCATAGGGAAAATGACAGCTTCCAGCATTACCAAGTCTTGTTAGAAATGTGTCATACCTCAAGCAGCAAAAGTCTGCTCACTGTTTCCCCCAACTGAAGTTAATTCCTCTCAACAGTCCTGTGTGGAAACAGCCATCGATTTTAGTAACGGTTGCTAAAATCATTTTCCTCTTACAAACAGAAATCTTCATCTCTTTTCTGTTTCAGAGTAAATAGTACATACCAGCACTATTTTAAAATAACAAACTCTTGATTGAAGAATAAAAACTACAGTTAAACACTAAAAAACTCTAAGCCATCTCCGTGGAGATGTTGCCTGTACAACGGCAAAGAGAATGACTGGGGAAGGCGGAGCCTAGGAGGGATCATGTGACCAGCTTTGCTGGGCTCTTTGCCATTTCCTGTTGAGGAGGAGAATATCCCACAAGTAAGGATGACGCCGTGGACCGGACACACCTATGTTGGAGAAACAGCACACTCCGGTGCCATTTAAAAAACATAATTTATGCTTACCTGATAAATTCCTTTCTTCTGTAGTGTGATCAGTCCACGGGTCATCATTACTTCTGGGATATTACTCCTCCCCAACAGGAAGTGCAAGAGGATTCACCCAGCAGAGCTGCATATAGCTCCTCCCCTCTACGTCACTCCCAGTCATTCGACCAAGGACCAACGAGAAAGGAAAAGCCAAGGGTGAAGTGGTGACTGGAGTATAAATTAAAAAAAATATTTACCTGCCTTAAAAACAGGGCGGGCCGTGGACTGATCACACTACAGAAGAAAGGAATTTATCAGGTAAGCATAAATTATGTTTTCTTCTGTTAAGTGTGATCAGTCCACGGGTCATCATTACTTCTGGGATACCAATACCAAAGCAAAAGTACACGGATGACGGGAGGGATAGGCAGGCTCTTTATACAGAAGGAACCACTGCCTGAAGAACCTTTCTCCCAAAAATAGCCTCCGATCAAGCAAAAGTGTCAAATTTGTAAAATTTGGAAAAAGTATGAAGCGAAGACCAAGTTGCAGCCTTGCAAATCTGTTCAACAGAGGCCTCATTCTTGAAGGCCCAAGTGGAAGCCACAGCTCTAGTAGAATGAGCTGTAATTCTTTCAGGAGGCTGCTGTCCAGCAGTCTCATAAGCTAAACAAATTATGCTACGAAGCCAAAAAGAAAGAGAGGTAGCGGAAGCTTTTTGACCTCTCCTCTGCCCAGAGTAAATGACAAACAGAGAAGACGTTTGTCGAAATTCCTTAGTTGCCTGTAAGTAAAATTTTAGAGCACGGACTACATCCAGGTTGTGCAGTAGACGTTCCTTCTTTGAAGAAGGATTTGGGCATAAAGAAGGAACAACAATCTCTTGATTGATATTCCTGTTAGTAACTACCTTAGGTAAGAACCCAGGTTTAGTACGCAGGACTACCTTATCCGAATGAAAAATCAAATAAGGAGAATCACAATGTAAGGCTGATAATTCAGAGACTCTTCGAGCCGAGGAAATAGCCATTAAAAATAGAACTTTCCAAGATAACAACTTTATATCAATGGAATGAAGGGGTTCAAACGGAACGCCCTGTAAAACATTAAGAACAAGGTTTAAACTCCATGGTGGAGCAACAGTTTTAAACACAGGCTTAATCCTGGTCAAAGCCTGACAAAAAGCCTGGACGTCAGGAACTTCTGACAGACGTTTGTGTAACAGAATGGACAGAGCTGAGATCTGTCCCTTTAATGAACTAGCAGATAAACCCTTTTCTAAACCTTCTTGTAGAAAAGACAATATCCTAGGAATCCTAACCTTACTCCAAGAGTAACCTTTGGATTCACACCAATATAGGTATTTACGCCATATCTTATGGTAAATCTTTCTGGTAACAGGTTTCCTAGCCTGTATTAAGGTATCAATAACTGACTCAGAAAACCCACGTCTTGATAAAATCAAGCGTTCAATTTCCAAGCAGTCAGCTTCAGAGAAGTTAGATTTTGATGTTTGAAGGGACCCTGTATCAGAAGGTCCTGCTTCAGAGGTAGAGACCAAGGTGGACAGGATGACATGTCCACCAGGTCTGCATACCAAGTACTGCGTGGCCACGCAGGTGCTATTAGAATCACTGATGCTCTCTCTTGTTTGATTCTGGCAATCAATCGAGGAAGCAACGGGAAGGGTGGAAACACGTAAGCCATCCTGAAGTCCCAAGGTGCTGTCAGAGCATCTATCAGGACTGCTCCTGGATCCCTGGATCTGGACCCGTAACGAGGAAGCTTGGCGTTCTGTCGAGACGCCATGAGATCTATCTCTGGTTTGCCCCAACGTTGCAGTATTTGGGCAAAGACCTCCGGATGAAGTTCCCACTCCCCCGGATGAAAAGTCTGACGACTTAAGAAATCCGCCTCCCAGTTCTCCACTCCCGGGATGTGGATTGCTGACAGGTGGCAAGAGTGAGACTCTGCCCAGAGAATTATCTTTGATACTTCCATCATAGCTAGGGAGCTTCTTGTCCCTCCCTGATGGTTGATGTAAGCAACAGTCGTGATGTTGTCCGACTGAAACCTGATGAACCCCCGAGTTGTCAACTGGGGCCAAGCCAGGAGGGCATTGAGAACTGCTCTCAATTCCAGAATGTTTATTGGCAGGAGACTCTCCTCCTGCCTCCATTGTCCCTGAGCCTTCAGAGAATTCCAGACGGCACCCCAACCTAGAAGGCTGGCGTCTGTTGTTACAATTGTCCAGTCTGGTCTGCTGAATGGCATCCCCCTGGACAGATGTGGCCGAGAAAGCCACCATAGAAGAGAATTTCTGGTCTCTTGATCCAGATTCAGAGAAGGGGATAAGTCTGAGTAATCCCCATTCCACTGACTTAGCATGCACAGTTGCAGTGGTCTGAGGTGTAAGCGTGCAAAGGGTACTATGTCCATTGCCGCTACCATTAAGCCGATTACCTCCATGCATTGAGCCACTGACGGGTGTTGAATGGAATGTAGGGTGCGGCAAGCACTTTGAAGTCTTGTTAGCCTGTCCTCTGTCAGGTAAACATTTTTCTAAATATCGGAGGGGGTGAGAACGGCACACCGGGTCTATCCCACTCCTTAGTAACAATTTCAGTAAGTCTCTTAGGTATAGGAAAAACCTCAGTACTCGTCGGTACCGCAAAATATTTATCCAACCTACACATTTTCTCTGGTATTGCAACTGTGTTACAATCATTCAGAGCCGCTAACACCTCCCCTAGTAATACACGGAGGTTTTCCAGTTTAAATTTAAAATTTGAAATATCTGAATCCAGTCTGTTTGGATCAGAACCGTCACCCACAGAATGAAGCTCTCCGTCCTCATGTTCTGCCACCTGTGACGCAGTGTCTGACATGGCCCTAATATTATCAGCGCACTCTGTTCTCACCCCAGAGTGATCACGCTTACCTCTTAGTTCTGGTAATTTAGCCAAAACCTCAGTCATAACAGTAGCCATATCCTGTAATGTGATTTGTAATGGCCGCCCAGATGTACTCGGCGCTACAATATCACGCACCTCCCTCTGAGCGGGAGATGTAGGTACTGACACGTGAGGCGAGTTAGTCGGCAAAGGTTTAATCCCATTAGCAAAGATAACAAATTCTGAAAGCAGGAAACAAATTACAGAATAAACGTTTTTTATCTCAGTCAAACTACAATTCTCACAGCTCTGCTGAGAGAAATTACCTCCCTCAAAATAAGTTTTGAAGACCCCTGAGCTCTGTAGAGATGAACCGGATCATGCAGGGAATACAATGAGTTGCTGACTGAAATATTTGATGCGTAGTAAAAGCGCCAAAAAACGGCCCCTCCCCCTCACACACAGCAGTGAGGGAGAACAGAAACTGTCAGAAAACAGATTAAGCAACTGCCAAGTGGAAAAATAGTGCCCAAACATTTATTCACTCAGTACCTCAGTAAATGAAAACGATTTTACATTCCAGCAAAAACGTTAAACATAATCTCTAGTTATTAAACAGCTTTATGTATTTCTTACAGTGTAATTCTAGTGAAGTACCATTCCCCAGAATACTGAAGTGTAAAGTATACATACATGACATTATATCGGTATGGCAGGATTTTCTCATCAATTCCATTGTCAGAAAATAAAAGCTGCTACATACCTCTATGCAGATTCATCTGCCCGCTGTCCCCTGATCTGAAGTTTACCTCTCCTCAGATGGCCGAGAAACAGCAATATGATCTTAACTACTCCGGCTAAAATCATAGCAAAAACTCTGGTAGATTCTTCTTCAAACTCTGCCAGAGAGGTAATAACACACTCCGGTGCTATTTTAAAATAACAAACTTTTGATTGAAGATATAAAACTAAGTATAATCACCATAGTCCTCTCACACATCCTATCTAGTCGTTGGGTGCAAGAGAATGACTGGGAGTGACGTAGAGGGGAGGAGCTATATGCAGCTCTGCTGGGTGAATCCTCTTGCACTTCCTGTTGGGGAGGAGTAATATCCCAGAAGTAATGATGACCCGTGGACTGATCACACTTAACAGAAGAAATAACAAACTTTTGATTGAAGAAATAAATTAAGTATAAAACACCACTCCTCTCGCGGACCTCCTATGTTGAGACTTGCAAGAGAATGACTGGATGTGGCAGTGAGGGGAGGAGCTATATAGCAACTCTGCTATGGGTGATCTCTTGCAACTTCCTGTTGGGAAGGAGAATATCCCATAAGTAATGGATGATCCGTGGACTGGATACACTTAACAAGAGAAAGAACTATTCAATTCAAACTCTATTCAATTTAGGAAATAAAGGTTCATCAGGCAATATGACCTCTGGAACCCCTGAATTTGCCAAAAACTTCCTGTAGAAGAAGCGCAAATTCCTAAAACTAAAGTCTGGTTCCTCTGCAGCTGGAGGTTGAAAGGCAGCAGACTCCAACCCAGAAAGTTTATACTCTGAAGTCTCAGAAAGAACCGCATCCTCGGATAACCCTATCAGTTAAATCCAAAAATTATTTGATGTACTCTGGTAAGGAGTGCAATATGTAACCTTTCGCTTGCACTTACCAGGGCGAGGAAAAGCATTAAGGCCGCAGACACCGCCGTCTGAACTGCACAGTAACGCCCGGAGAAAAAAAGGCCCCCTCCAGATGGAGGATCCGCAATGCTACGGGAAAACTGCATGTGTATAGAGATAACAATGTAGGGTACGCACCTCACTGGACGACAACTCCTCAGAGGTGGACCACTCTGTGGTATCAAACATGTTTGATATTATCACATTATCAAGGCATATGGAACATAATTGAGAGAGGGAACTAGGGCCTCCTCACCATATACACAGGAATTACTCTTTAGGAATAGAGGGAGTGCCCTCTAAAGTAACAGAATCCTCCATTGCTAGTGCAATAACTGGAGAACTAGAGAAATAAAACATCTTATTTTATTCAAAAAACGGCACCCTTATACCTCAATGGCTGGAGCACTCACCACCTCCTATGACCCAGACAGTACAAAGATTTATGACTCCTCTGTGATAGTCCGGTCAGGAAAGAGGGAACGAATCACATAGTGCACAATGCAGGACTGACCCTGCTATGAGACAAAGTGCGCCAAGCTTGTAAGCTGCATGGCTCTCAAAGTGAAAGTGAAACCTCTATATTCCATAACAGCCTATGAGCTGAACATCTCACACATAAAGCAGCATAAAATCAAACAAAAATAGATTATTATTCCCCCCTGTTCAATAATCCCCCTGAGATATTAACCCTTGATTCTATAAAGATAAAAGGCGACACACTGTGACCCCGTCTTTTGTGTTAACATTATGTAATAAAAAATGAAACGATCTTACCAGATTCAATGCCGTGGAACAGGAACACAGCCCTTCAAGTGTGACAGGTCGTAGCATCGCTCCTGACATGGACTTGAGAGAAAAAGCAGTCTGTGAAACTCATCAACGCCGATTGCTGTAGGAGCCGTTAATAGGTGTCGGGATGGTGTCACAAAGGTAAGCTCCCTCTGCATCTCCGGACTCTTACGTTCACCCAGGCCCTCACTGAGCAGCTTATAGGGCTACTTAAAACTTCTGTCCCATTGCAAAGAGTAGTACCCTCCATAAGAGACAAAACAAATTCTGACACTTCTCTGCTAACCTCCTGGGACGAAAGGCAAAGAATAACTGGGGGATGAGGGAAGTGGGAGGAGTATTTAAGCCTTTGGTTGGGGTGTCTTTGCCTCCTCCTGGTGGCCAGGTTCTTATTTCCCAAAAGTAATGAATGCAGCTGTGGACTCTTTCCAAATAGGAAGAAAAAAAAATCGCTACGTAATAAAAACAAATCCCCCGAGATTCCATTACATTGACTGTTAAGTCAAATATTAAAATCTCAAATAGGTATCTAAATTCCCAAGAGATACCTGTTTGCCATATATTCAGCCTAAAAAATGAAGGGTAAAGCATTAACCCCTTCACTGTTAAAATGAAAAACACAGCCTAAGTACCTGCATGAAATAAACTGCCCAGAAATAAATTACTAAAGTACCGGAATTAGTTGTGTCCCAATTCAATGATCCACTGAGGATTAACCTCTAGAGTGCTGCCCTCAAAAGCTAGAAGGCAAGAGCACTTATCTGTGGATCCGGCTGTAGGGCAGGAAACAGCTTCTTAGGTGTGACTGATTCACCAACATCTGGGGGTTATGGGTAAGGGAAGTGACACTTAACAGCTCTGCTGGGGTGCGCTTTGCCTCCTCCTGCTGGCCAGGAGGTGAATATCCCACTAGTAATTGGAATGAATTGTGGACTCTCCATGCCATAGGAAAGAAACAAACATTTCTTAATGTCTGCTTAAATGTGACCTTTTTTTTTAATACACATAGCAATTAAAAAAAAAAATCTTCATACAAATTAGAAATAAAAAGTTCAAACTTGACAGGCACTTACGGTGCATTTAAAATGTGGAAGCATTCGGTGTAAATATGTTTCACTTATATCAACAATTTTGACAGCTTTAGTAATAACTTTTAAAGAATATGTAGCAAGCACCAATACTTGTCATGGGAGCAGTGAGTGATGTATTTATGTAAGAGCTTTTACCTTAAAAATCTTAAAATATTCTGGAAGAACAGAGGCAAATTTGCTTATTGTGTAGTTTTTGGCTTCATCATTCTGGTCAAGAGCTTTTCGAATGCTTCTCCACAGGACCACAACTATTTCCAGTAAACTTGCCATTGAAGCAGTGTCTGCAGTTGATAACACATTGACCAGTACCTGAAAAATAAAAACACTGAATTTACAAATAAACCTATGTGCAATCTAATCATTTCAACTAATGTATTCTAGAAAATAAAATAAAAACATTCGCCTAGATTTAGAGTTCTGCGGTAGCCGTCAAAAGCAGCGTTAAGGGGTCCTAACGCTGCTTTTGGCCGCCCGCTGGTATTTAGAGTCGTGTAGGTAAAGGTCTAACGCTCTCTTTCAAGCTGCGACTTTTCCATACCGCAGATACCCTTACGCCAATTGCGTATCCTATCTTTTCAATGGGATCTTCCTAACGCCGGTATTTAGATTAAATTCGTTTTATTGTCATTGTACAAAGTAGGAAAACAGAGACAACGAAATTATATTTAGAGTCTTGTCTGAAGTGAGCGTTACAACTCTACCGACAAAACTCCTACCGCCCATGGAAAGGCTGTAGTTAAGAGCTTTCTGGGCTAACGCCGGTTTATAAAGCTCTTAACTACAGTGCTCTAAAGTACACTAACACCCATAAACTACCTAAGTACCCCTAAACAGAGGTCCCCGCACATCGCGGCCACTATAATAAAAAAATTTAACCCCTAATCTTCCGACCGCACACCGCCGCCACCTACATTATCCCTATGAACCCCTAATCTGCTGCCCCTAACATCGCCGACACCTATATTTATTAACCCCTAATCTGCCCCCCCAACGTCGCCGCTACCTTACCTACACTAATTAACCCCTAATCTGCCGACAGGACCTCGCCGCTACTCTAATAAATGTAGTAACCCCTAAAGCTAAGTCTAACCCTAACACCCCCCTAAATTAAATATAATTTTAATCTAACGAAATAAATTAAATCTTATTAACTAAAGTATTCCTATTTAAAACTAAATACTATACCTGTAAAATAAACCCTAATATAGTAATAATTATATTGTAGCTATTTTAGGATTTATATTTATTTTACAGGCAACTTTGTATTTATTTTAACTAGGTACAATAGCTATTAAATAGTTAAGAACTATTTAATAGCTACCTAGTTAAAATAATTACAAAATTATCTGTAAAATAAATCCTAACCTAAGTTACAATTAAACCTAACACTACACTATAATTAAATAAATTAAATAAATTACCTACAATTAAATAAACTAAAGTAAATTACCAAAAAAAAACAAATGAATGAAGGTTCATTTAAGTGACGTCATCCAAGATTGGCGTCCCTCGAATTCCGATTGGCTTATAGGATTCTATCAGCCAATCGGAATTAAGGTAAGAAAAATCTAATTGGCAAATCGGAATTCGAGGGACGCTATCTTGGATGACGTCACTTAAAGGAACCTTCATTCGTCGGGGAAGGAGGATGTTCCTTGCCGGAGGTCTTGAAGATGGAGCCGCTCCTCGTCGGATGGATGAAGATAGAAGATGCCGCTTGGATGAAGATGTCTGCCGGTCCGGATGTCCTCTTCTGCGCGGATAGGATGAAGACTTTTGCCAGTCTGGATATCCTCTTCTGCCCCATCGGATGAAGACCTTGGCCCGGTTGGGTGAAGACGACTCAAGGTAGGGAGATCTTCAAAGGGGTAGTGTTAGGTTTATTTAAGGGGGGTTAGAGTAGGGGTATGTGGGTGGTGGGTTGTAATGTTGGGGGGTGGTATTGTGGGGGTTTTTACAGGCAAAAGAGCTGATTACTTTGGGGCATGCCCCGCAAAAAACATAATTTATGCTTAACTGATAAATTTATTTCTCTTGTAGTGTATCCAGTCCACGGATCATCCATTACTTGTGGGATATTCTCCTTCCCAACAGGAAGTTGCAAGAGGATCCCCCACAGCAGAGCTGCTATATAGCTCCTCCCCTCACTGCCATATCCAGTCATTCGACCGAAACAAGACGAGAAAGGAGAAACCATAGGGTGCAGTGGTGACTGTAGTATAATTAAAATTTAGACCTGCCTTAAAAGGACAGGGCGGGCCGTGGACTGGATACACTACAAGAGAAATAAATTTATCAGGTAAGCATAAATTATGTTTTCTCTTGTTAAGTGTATCCAGTCCACGGATCATCCATTACTTGTGGGATACCAATACCAAAGCTAAAGTACACGGATGATGGGAGGGACAAGGCAGGAACTTAAACGGAAGGAACCACTGCCTGTAGAACCATTCTCCCAAAAACAGCCTCCAAAGAAGCAAAAGTGTCAAATTTGTAAAATTTTGAAAAGGTGTGAAGCGAAGACCAAGTCGCAGCCTTGCAAATCTGTTCAACAGAGGCCTCATTTTTAAAGGCCCAGGTGGAAGCCACAGCTCTAGTAGAATGAGCTGTAATCCTTTCAGGGGGCTGCTGTCCATTAGTCTCATAGGCTAAGCATATTATGCTCCGAAGCCAAAAGGAAAGAGATGCTGCCAAAGCTTTTTGACCTCTCCTCTGTCCAGAGTAAACGACAAACAGGGCAGATGTTTGACAAAAATCTTTAGTAGCCTGTAAGTAAAACTTCAAGGCACGGACTACGTCCAGATTATGCAAAAGACGTTCCCTTCTTTGAAGAAGGATTAGGACACAATGATGGAACAACAATCTCTTGATTGATATTCCTGTTAGAAAACACCTTAGGTAAAAACCCAGGTTTGGTACGCAGAACTACCTTGTCTGAATGAAAAATCATATAAGGAGAATCACAATGTAAGGCAGATAACTCAGAGACTCTTCGAGCCGAGAAAATAGCCATCAAAAACAGAACTTTCCAAGATAAAAGTTTAATATCAATGGAATGAAGGGGTTCAAACGGAACTCCCTGAAGAACTTTAAGAACCAAGTTTAAGCTCCACGGGGGAGCAACAGTTTTAAACACAGGCTTAATCCTAACCAAACCCTGACAAAATGCCTGGACGTCTGGAACTTCTGCCAGACGCTTGTGCAAAAGAATAGACAGAGCAGAGATCTGTCCTTTTAAAGAACTAGCTGATAAGCCTTTGTCCAAACCCTCTTGGAGAAAGGACAATATCCTAGGAATCCTAACCTTACTCCATGAGTAACTCTTGGATTCACACCAATAAAGATATTTACGCCATATCTTATGGTAGATTTTCCTGGTGACAGGCTTCCGAGCCTGTATTAAGGTATCAATGACTGACTCGGAGAAGCCACGCCTTGATAGAATCAAGCGTTCAATCTCCATGCAGTCAGTCTCAGAGAAAGCAGATTTGGATGATTGAAAGGACCTTGTATTAGAAGGTCCTGCCTCAGAGGCAGAGTCCATGGTGGAAGAGATGACATGTCCACTAGGTCTGCATACCAGGTCCTGCGTGGCCACGAAGGCGCTATCAGAATCACTGATGCTCTCTCCTGTTTGATTTTGGCAATCAGTCAAGAGAGCAGAGGAAACGGTGGAAACACATAGGTAAGGTTGAAGAACCAAGGAGCTGCTAGAGCATCTATCAGCGTTGCTCCCGGGTCCCTGGACCTGGATCCGTAACAAGGAAGCTTGGCGTTCTGGCGAGACGCCATGAGATCCAGTTCTGGTTTGCCCCAACGATGGACCAGTTGAGCAAACACCTCCGGATGGAGTTCCCACTCCCCCGGATGAAAAGTCTGACGACTTAGAAAATCCGCCTCCCAGTTCTCTACGCCTGGGATGTGGATCGCTGACAGGTGGCAAGAGTGAGACTCTGCCCAGCGAATTATCTTTGAGACTTCTAACATCGCTAGGGAACTCCTGGTTCCCCCTTGATGGTTGATGTAAGCCACAGACGTGATATTGTCTGACTGAAATCTGATGAACCTCAGTGTTGCTAACTGAGGCCAAGCTAGAAGAGCATTGAATATTGCTCTTAACTCCAGAATATTTATTGGGAGGAGTTTCTCCTCCTGAGTCCACGATCCCTGAGCCTTCAGGGAGTTCCAGACTGCACCCCAACCTAGAAGGCTGGCATCTGTTGTTACAATCGTCCAATCTGGACTGCGAAAGGTCATACCCTTGGACAGATGGACCCGAGAAAGCCACCAGAGAAGAGAATCTCTGGTCTCTTGATCCAGACTTAGTAGAGGGGATAAATCTGAGTAATCCCCATTCCACTGACTTAGCATGCATAATTGCAGCGGTCTGAGATGCAGGCGCGCAAATGGCACTATGTCCATTGCCGCTACCATTAAGCCGAAAACTTCCATGCACTGAGCCACTGACGGGCGTGGAATGGAATGAAGGACAAGGCAAGCATTAAGAAGTTTTGATAACCTGGACTCAGTCAGGTAAATTTTCATCTCTACAGAATCTATAAGAGTCCCTAGGAAGGAGACTCTTGTGAGTGGTGATAGAGAACGCTTTTCCACGTTCACTTTCCACCCATGCGACCTCAGAAATGCCAGAACTATCTCTGTATGAGACTTGGCAATTTGAAAGCTTGACGCCTGTATCAGTATACGGAGCCACCGCTATGCCTCGCGGTCTTAGAACCGCCAGAAGTGAGCCCAGAACCTTTGTAAAAATTCTCGGGGCAGTGGCCAACCCGAAGGGAAGAGCTACAAATTGGTAATGCCTGTCTAGAAAGGCAAACCTTAGGAACCGATGATGATCTTGTGAATCGGTATGTGAAGGTAGGCATCCTTTAAGTCCACTGTGGTCATGTACTGACCCTCTTGGATCATGGGTAGGATGGTCCGAATAGTTTCCATTTTGAATGATGGAACTCTGAGGAATTTGTTTAAGATCTTTAGATCCAAGATTGGTCTGAAGGTTCCCTCTTTCTTGGGAACCACAAACAGATTTGAATAAAAACAGAATTTATGTTTACCTGATAAATTACTTTCTCCAACGGTGTGTCCGGTCCACGGCGTCATCCTTACTTGTGGGATATTCTCTTCCCCAACAGGAAATGGCAAAGAGCCCAGCAAAGCTGGTCACATGATCCCTCCTAGGCTCCGCCTACCCCAGTCATTCGACCGACGTTAAGGAGGAATATTTGCATAGGAGAAACCATATGATACCGTGGTGACTGTAGTTAAAGAAAATAAATTATCAGACCTGATTAAAAAACCAGGGCGGGCCGTGGACCGGACACACCGTTGGAGAAAGTAATTTATCAGGTAAACATAAATTCTGTTTTCTCCAACATAGGTGTGTCCGGTCCACGGCGTCATCCTTACTTGTGGGAACCAATACCAAAGCTTTAGGACACGGATGATGGGAGGGAGCAAATCAGGTCACCTAGATGGAAGGCACCACGGCTTGCAAAACCTTTCTCCCAAAAATAGCCTCAGAAGAAGCAAAAGTATCAAACTTGTAAAATTTGGTAAAAGTGTGCAGTGAAGACCAAGTCGCTGCCCTACATATCTGATCAACAGAAGCCTCGTTCTTGAAGGCCCATGTGGAAGCCACAGCCCTAGTGGAATGAGCTGTGATTCTTTCGGGAGGCTGCCGTCCGGCAGTCTCGTAAGCCAATCTGATGATGCTTTTAATCCAAAAAGAGAGAGAGGTAGAAGTTGCTTTTTGACCTCTCCTTTTACCGGAATAAACAACAAACAAGGAAGATGTTTGTCTAAAATCCTTTGTAGCGTCTAAATAGAATTTTAGAGCGCGAACAACATCCAAATTGTGCAACAAACGTTCCTTCTTTGAAACTGGTTTCGGACACAGAGAAGGTACGATAATCTCCTGGTTAATGTTTTTGTTAGAAACAACTTTTGGAAGAAAACCAGGTTTAGTACGTAAAACCACCTTATCTGCATGGAACACCAGATAAGGAGGAGAACACTGCAGAGCAGATAATTCTGAAACTCTTCTAGCAGAAGAAATTGCAACCAAAAACAAAACTTTCCAAGATAATAACTTAATATCAACGGAATGTAAGGGTTCAAACGGAACCCCCTGAAGAACTGAAAGAACTAAGTTGAGACTCCAAGGAGGAGTCAAAGGTTTGTAAACAGGCTTGATTCTAACCAGAGCCTGAATAAAGGCTTGAACATCTGGCACAGCTGCCAGCTTTTTGTGAAGTAACACAGACAAGGCAGAAATCTGTCCCTTCAAGGAACTTGCAGATAATCCTTTTTCCAATCCTTCTTGAAGGAAGGATAGAATCTTAGGAATCTTAACCTTGTCCCAAGGGAATCCTTTAGATTCACACCAACAGATATATTTTTTCCAAATTTTGTGGTAAATTTTTCTAGTTACAGGCTTTCTGGCCTGAACAAGAGTATCAATAACAGAATCTGAGAACCCTCGCTTCGATAAGATCAAGCGTTCAATCTCCAAGCAGTCAGCTGGAGTGAGACCAGATTCGGATGTTCGAACGGACCTTGAACAAGAAGGTCTCGTCTCAAAGGTAGCTTCCATGGTGGAGCCGATGACATATTCACCAGATCTGCATACCAAGTCCTGCGTGGCCACGCAGGAGCTATCAAGATCACCGACGCCCTCTCCTGATTGATCCTGGCTACCAGCCTGGGGATGAGAGGAAACGGCGGGAATACATAAGCTAGTTTGAAGGTCCAAGGTGCTACTAGTGCATCTACTAGAGTCGCCTTGGGATCCCTGGATCTGGACCCGTAGCAAGGAACTTTGAAGTTCTGACGAGAGGCCATCAGATCCATGTCTGGAATGCCCCACAGTTGAGTGATTTGGGCAAAGATTTCCGGATGGAGTTCCCACTCCCCCGGATGCAATGTCTGACGACTCAGAAAATCCGCTTCCCAATTTTCCACTCCTGGGATGTGGATTGCAGACAGGTGGCAGGAGTGAGTCTCCGCCCATTGAATGATTTTGGTCACTTCTTCCATCGCCAGGGAACTCCTTGTTCCCCCCCTGATGGTTGATGTACGCAACAGTCGTCATGTTGTCTGATTGAAACCGTATGAACTTGGCCCTCGCTAGCTGAGGCCAAGCCTTGAGAGCATTGAATATCGCTCTCAGTTCCAGAATATTTATCGGTAGAAGAGATTCTTCCCGAGACCAAAGACCCTGAGCTTTCAGGGATCCCCAGACCGCGCCCCAGCCCATCAGACTGGCGTCGGTCGTGACAATGACCCACTCTGGTCTGCGGAAGGTCATCCCTTGTGACAGGTTGTCCAGGGACAGCCACCAACGGAGTGAGTCTCTGGTCCTCTGATTTACTTGTATCCTCGGAGACAAGTCTGTATAGTCCCCATTCCACTGACTGAGCATGCACAGTTGTAATGGTCTTAGATGAATGCGCGCAAAAGGAACTATGTCCATTGCCGCTACCATCAAACCTATCACTTCCATGCACTGCGCTATGGAAGGAAGAGGAACGGAATGAAGTATCCGACAAGAGTCTAGAAGTTTTGTTTTTCTGGCCTCTGTCAGAAAAATCCTCATTTCTAAGGAGTCTATTATTGTTCCCAAGAAGGGAAACCTTGTTGACGGAGATAGAGAACTCTTTTCCACGTTCACTTTCCATCCGTGAGATCTGAGAAAGGCCAGGACGATGTCCGTGTGAGCCTTTGCTTGAGGAAGGGACGACGCTTGAATCAGAATGTCGTCCAAGTAAGGTACTACAGCAATGCCCCTTGGTCTTAGCACCGCTAGAAGGGACCCTAGTACCTTTGTGAAAATCCTTGGAGCAGTGGCTAATCCGAAAGGAAGCGCCACGAACTGGTAATGCTTGTCCAGGAATGCGAACCTTAGGAACCGATGATGTTCCTTGTGGATAGGAATATGTAGATACGCATCCTTTAAATCCACCGTGGTCATGAATTGACCTTCCTGGATGGAAGGAAGAATTGTTCGAATGGTTTCCATTTTGAACGATGGAACCTTGAGAAACTTGTTTAAGATCTTGAGATCTAAGATTGGTCTGAACGTTCCCTCTTTTTTGGGAACTATGAACAGATTGGAGTAGAACCCCCATCCCTTGTTCTCCTAATGGAACAGGATGAATCACTCCCATTTTTAACAGGTCTTCTACACAATGTAAGAATGCCTGTCTTTTTATGTGGTCTGAAGACAACTGAGACCTGTGGAACCTCCCCCTTGGGGGAAGCCCCTTGAATTCCAGAAGATAACCTTGGGAGACTATTTCTAGTGCCCAAGGATCCAGAACATCTCTTGCCCAAGCCTGAGCGAAGAGAGAGAGTCTGCCCCCCACCAGATCCGGTCCCGGATCGGGGGCCAACATTTCATGCTGTCTTGGTAGCAGTGGCAGGTTTCTTGGCCTGCTTTCCCTTGTTCCAGCCTTGCATTGGTCTCCAAGCTTGCTTGGCTTGAGAAGTATTACCCTCTTGCTTAGAGGACGTAGCACTTTGGGCTGGTCCGTTTCTACGAAAGGGACGAAAATTAGGTTTATTTTTGGCCTTGAAAGGCCGATCCTGAGGAAGGGCGTGGCCCTTACCCCCAGTGATATCAGAGATAATCTCTTTCAAGTCAGGGCCAAACAGCGTTGTCCCCTTGAAAGGAATGTTAAGTAGTTTGTTCTTGGAAGACGCATCAGCTGACCAAGATTTCAACCAAAGCGCTCTGCGCGCCACAATAGCAAACCCAGAATCTTAGCCGCTAACCTAGCCAATTGCAAAGTGGCGTCTAGGGTGAAAGAATTAGCCAATTTGAGAGCATTGATTCTGTCCATAATCTCCTCATAAGGAGGAGAATCACTATCGACCGCCTTTACCAGCTCATCGAACCAGAAACACGCGGCTGTAGCGACAGGGACAATGCATGAAATTGGTTGTAGAAGGTAACCCTGCGAACAAACATCTTTTTAAGTAAACCTTCTAATTTTTTATCCATAGGATCTTTGAAAGCACAACTATCTTCTATGGGTATAGTGGTGCGTTTGTTTAAAGTGGAAACCGCTCCCTCGACCTTGGGGACTGTCTGCCATAAGTCCTTTCTGGGGTCGACCATAGGAAACAATTTTTTAAATATGGGGGGAGGGACGAAAGGTATACCGGGCCTTTCCCATTCTTTATTTACAATGTCCGCCACCCGCTTGGGTATAGGAAAAGCTTCTGGGAGCCCCGGGACCTCTAGGAACTTGTCCATTTTACATAGTTTCTCTGGGATGACCAAATTGTCACAATCATCCAGAGTGGATAATACCTCCTTAAGCAGAGAGCGGAGATGTTCCAACTTAAATTTAAATGTAATCACATCAGGTTCAGCTTGTTGAGAAATTTTCCCCGAATCTGAAATTTCTCCCTCAGACAAAACCTCCCTGGCCCCATCAGACTGGTGTAGGGGCCTTTCAGAACCATTATTATCAGCGTCGTCATGCTCTTCAGTATCTAAAACAGAGCAGTCGCGCTTACGCTGATAAGTGGGCATTTTGGCTAAAATGTTTGATAGAATTATCCATTACAGCCGTTAATTGTTGCATAGTAAGGAGTATTGGCGCGCTAGATGTACTAGGGGCCTCCTGAGTGGACAAGACTCGTGTAGACGAAGGAGGGAATGATGCAGTACCATGCTTACTCCCCTCACTTGAGGAATCATCTTGGGCATCATTGTCATTGTCACATAAATCACATTTATTTAAATGAGAAGGAACTCTGGCTTCCCCACATTCAGAACACAGTCTATCTGGTAGTTCAGACATGTTAAACAGGCATAAACTTGATAACAAAGTACAAAAAACGTTTTAAAATAAAACCGTTACTGTCACTTTAAATTTTAAACTGAACACACTTTATTACTGCAATTGCGAAAAAATATGAAGGAATTGTTCAAAATTCACCAAAATTTCACCACAGTGTCTTAAAGACTTAAAAGTATTGCACACCAAATTTGGAAGCTTTAACCCTTAAAATAACGGAACCGGAGCAGTTTTTAACTTTAACCCCTTTACAGTCCCTGGTATCTGCTTTGCTGAGACCCAACCAAGCCCAAAGGGGAATACGATACCAAATGACGCCTTCAGAAAGTCTTTTCTATGTATCAGAGCTCCTCACACATGCGACTGCATGTCATGCCTCTCAAAAACAAGTGCGCAACACCGGCGCGAAAATGAGGCTCTGCCTATGATTTGGGAAAGCCCCTAAAGAATAAGGTGTCTAAAACAGTGCCTGCCGATATAATCTTATCAAAATACCCAGATTAAATGATTCCTCAAGGCTAAATATGTGTTAATATATGAATCGATTTAGCCCAGAAAAAGTCTACAGTCTTAATAAGCCCTTGTGAAGCCCTTATTTACTATCTTAATAAACATGGCTTACCGGATCCCATAGGGAAAATGACAGCTTCCAGCATTACATCGTCTTGTTAGAATGTGTCATACCTCAAGCAGCAAGAGACTGCTCACTGTTCCCCCAACTGAAGTTAATTCCTCTCAACAGTCCTGCGTGGAACAGCCATGGATTTTAGTAACGGTTGCTAAAATCATTTTCCTCATACAAACAGAAATCTTCATCTCTTTTCTGTTTCAGAGTAAATAGTACATACCAGCACTATTTTAAAATAAACTCTTGATTGAATAATAAAAACTACAGTTAAACACTAAAAAACTCTAAGCCATCTCCGTGGAGATGTTGCCTGTACAACGGCAAAGAGAATGACTGGGGTAGGCGGAGCCTAGGAGGGATCATGTGACCAGCTTTGCTGGGCTCTTTGCCATTTCCTGTTGGGGAAGAGAATATCCCACAAGTAAGGATGACACCGTGGACCGGACACACCTATGTTGGAGAAATCCCTGTCCTTGTTCCGTCCGCGGAACTGGATGGATCACTCCCATTACTAGGAGGTCTTGCACACAGCTTAGGAATGCCTCTTTCTTTATCTGGTTTGATGATAACCTTGAAAGATGAAATCTCCCTTGTGGAGGAGAAGCTTTGAAGTCCAGAAGATATCCCTGAGATATGATCTCCAACGCCCAGGGATCCTGAACATCTCTTGCCCACGCCTGGGCGAAGAGAGAAAGTCTGCCCCCTACTAGATCCGTTTCCGGATAGGGGGGCGTTCCTTCATGCTGTCTTGGGGGCAGCAGCAGGCTTCCTGGCCTGCTTGCCCTTGTTCCAGGACTGGTTAGGTTTCCAGGCCTGTCTGAAATGAGCAACAGTTCCCTCTTGTTTTGAAGCGGAGGAAGTTGATGCTGCTCCTGCCTTGAAATTTCGAAAGGCACGAAAATTAGACTGTTTGGCCTTTGATTTGGCCCTGTCCTGAGGAAGGGTATGACCCTTGCCTCCAGTAATGTCAGCAATAATTTCCTTCAAGCCAGGCCCGAATAAGGTCTGTCCCTTGAAAGGAATGTTGAATAATTTAGACTTTGAAGTCACGTCAGCTGACCAGGATTTAAGCCATAGCGCCCTACGCGCCTGGATGGCGAATCCGGAATTCTTAGCCGTTAGTTTAGTCAAATGAACAATGGCATCAGAAACAAATGAGTTAGCTAGCTTAAGCGTTCTAAGGTTGTCAATTTCATTCAATGGAGCTGTCTGGATGGCCTCTTCCAGGGCCTCAAACCAGAATGCCGCCGCAGCAGTGACAGGCGCAATGCATGCAAGGGGCTGTAAAATAAAACCTTGTTGAATAAACATTTTCTTAAGGTAACCCTCCAATTTTTTATCCATTGGATCTGAAAAAGCACAACTGTCCTCAACCGGGATAGTGGTACGCTTTGCTAAAGTAGAAACTGCTCCCTCCACCTTAGGGACCGTCTGCCATAAGTCCCGTGTAGTGGCGTCTATTGGAAACATTTTTCTAAATATAGGTGGTGGGGAAAAGGGCACACCGGGTCTATCCCACTCCTTACTAATAATTTCTGTAAGCCTTTTAGGTATAGGAAAAACGTCAGTACACACCGGCACCGCATAGTATCTATCCAGCCTACACAATTTCTCTGGAATTGCAAACTGTGTTACAGTCATTCAGAGCAGCTAATACCTCCCCAAGCAATACACGGAGGTTCTCAAGCTTAAATTTAAAATTAGAAATCTCTGAATCAGGTTTCCCAGAGTCAGAGATGTCACCCACAGACTGAAGCTCTCCGTCCTCATGTTCTGCATACTGTGACGCAGTATCAGACATGGCTCTAACAGCATTTGCGCGCTCTGTATCTCTCCTAACACCAGAGCTATCGCGATTGCCTCTTAATTCAGGCAATCTAGATAATACCTCTGACAGGGTATTATTCATGATTGCAGCCATGTCCTGCAAGGTAATCGCTATGGGCGTCCCTGATGTAATTGGCGCCATATTAGCGTGCGTCCCCTGAGCAGGAGGCGAAGGGTCTGACACGTGGGGAGAGTTAGTCAGCATAACTTTCCCCTCGACAGAACCCTCTGGTGATAATTCTTGGTGTTTAGGTAATTTAGTAATGCCTATGTGTAAGAGGGCATTAGAAGGAGTTATAGGAAGTGTTATGCCTAATCTCCCTAGCGTACGGAAGCAGGTACTCCATAAGGGTTTTAACTTGGGGCATTCCCACCATATGTGTAGAGAGTCTCCTTTTTTGCCACAATTACGCCAGCATAGGGGAGAGGTAGAGACAAACATTTTATTAAGTCTCGCAGGGGTAAGGTACCAGTTCGTTAAGAGTTTGTAATATGTTTCGAAGAGTGTGACACAGTGCAGTGCTTTTTTAGTGAGGGAAATTACATGTTGCCATACTTGTGGGGGCAGAGTCAGGTTCAGAACTGATTCCCAAGTGAGTGAGGAAGTTTATTCTCAGGGTCTGTGTTTCCTATTAAGGTGTAATGCATTGATAATGGTCTGTGTAGTTTGTTACCTTGTTGCCAAGTCGTTTCCCAGAGTGTACGGGGTCGGTGTAACTCAGGTTGAAATCCCCAACTAGTAAGAAAGCTCTTTAGTCTTGTGTATTCGTATGTCATGTACCTGGGTAAATTGGAGCCAGCCTTTATTTCTGAGAGTGTCATGAAGCGCGGGGTTGGTGAAGTAACCCAAAGGTCAGCTACTGTTTGTATTCCAATTCTAGTCCAGCCATAAGGATGAGAGTCAGGTAAGCCTCGTAGGAGACCTGTCAAGCCTCTGGTGATAATTCTTTTATAGAAAAGACTGATCTTTACTGTGTAAGGTGAAATCAATACATTTAGTACACATTCTCCTATGGGGCTCCACCATGGCTTTCAAACATAATGAACAAGTAGGTTCCTCTGTGCCAGACATGTTTAAACAGACTAGCAATGAGACTAGCAAGCTTGGAAAACACTTTAAAACAAGTTTACAAGCAATATAAAAAACGTTACTGCGCCTTTAAGAAACACAAATTTTCCCAAATTTTGAAATAACAGTGAAAAAATGCAGTTACACTAACGAAATTTTTACAGTATATGTAATAAGTTAGCAGAGCATTGCACCCACTTGCAAATGGATGATTAACCCCTTAATACCAAAAACGGAATAACAAATGACAAAAACGTTTTTTAAACAGTCACAACTGCCCCAGCTCTACTGTGGCTTTTTACCTCCCTCAATACCGACTTTTGAACTCTTCAGAGAAGTCCTGGGATCATGCAGGAAGAAGCTGGATGTCTGTGTCTGTAATTTTTGCTGTGCAAAAAAACGCCAAAATAGGCCCCTCCCACTCATATTACAACTTCAGTTAACTGTTTCTAGGCAAAATTCAAGCCAGCCATGTGGAAAAAACTAGGCCCCAATAAGTTTTATCACCAAACATATGTAAAAAAACGATTAAACATGCAGCAAACATTTTAAAATACACTTTTATAAGAGTATGTATCTCTATTAATAAGCCGGATACCAGTCGCTATCACTGCATTTAAGGCTTTACTTACATTACTTCGGTATCAGCAGCATTTTCTAGCAAATTCCATACCTAGAAAAATATTTTAACTGCACATACCTTATTGCGGGAAAACCTGCACGCTATTCCCCCTCTGAAGTTACCTCACTCCTCAGAATATGTGAGAACAGCAAAGGATCTTAGTTACTTCTGCTAAGATCATAGAAAACGCAGGCAGATTCTTCTTCTAAATACTGCCTGAGAAACAGTACACTCCGGTACCATTTAAAAATAACAAACTTTTGATTGAAGAAATAAACTAAGTATAAAACACCACAGTCCTCTTACGACCTCCATCTTAGTTGAGAGTTGCAAGAGAATGACTGGATATGGCAGTGAGGGGGAGGAGCTATATAGCAGCTCTGCTGTGGGTGATCCTCTTGCAACTTCCTGTTGGGAAGGAGAATATCCCACAAGTAATGGATTGATCCGTGGACTGGATACACTTAACAAGAGAAAGCCCTTTTAAGGGCTGGTAATAGAGTTGTTAACTTTTGTAATTTAGATTAGGGTAGAGAAACTTTTTTATTTTGGGGGGGCTTTGTTATTTTATTAGGGGGCTTAGAGTAGGTGTAATTAGCTTAAAATTCTTGTAATCTTTTATTATTTTTTGTAATTTAGTGTTTGTTTGTTTTTGTAATTTAGTTTAGTTAATTTAATTGTAGGTAATTGTAGGTAATTTATTTAATTATAGTGTAGTGTTTAATTGTAACTTAGGTTAGGATTTATTTTACAGGTAATTTTGTAATTATTTTAACTAGGTAGCTATTAAATAGTAAATAATTATTTAATAGCTATTGTACCTCGTTAAAATAAATACAAAGTTGCCTGTAAAATAAATATAAATCCTAAAATAGCTACAATATAATTATTCGTTATATTGTAGCTATATTAGGGTTTATTTTACAGGTAAGTATTTAGTTTTAAATAGGAATACTTTAGGTAATAAGATTTAATTTACAGGTAGCCCTCAGTTTACGCCGGGGTTAGGTTCCAGAAGGAATGGTTGTAAATCGAAACCGTTGTAAATTGAAACCCAGTTTATAATGTAAGTCAATGGGAAGTGAGGGAGATAGGTTCCAGGCCCCTCTCAATATTGTCATAAGTAACACCTAATACATTATTTTTAAAGCTTTGAAATGAAGACTAAATGCTAAACAGCATTATAAACCTAATAAAATAATCACACAACACAGAATATATAATTAAACTAAGTTAAATTAACAAAAACATTTGCTAAACAGCATTATAAACCTAATAAAATAATCACACAACACAGACTTCACTTGCATTTTTCTACAAACAGTTCTTTCTATGCATTCCAATCTGGACTGATTTATAGACAGGAAGATCGTGTTCCTTTGAAATCTGCTCGATAGCTCAGGTCTGGTTAAACTGATTAATTTCAGCTTGCTTGGCTTTGCTGCAACACAAGCGAACAGCTCCACCTACTGGCTATTTTAATAAATGCACTGCTTCTCAATGCTTTTCAATAGCAGTCACATGACTGGAAAAAAAGGTTGTTATTCTGAAACGGTGTAAATTGAACCGTTGTAAAACGAGGGCTACCTGTATTTTGTTAGATTAAAATTATATTTAATTTAGGGGGGTATTAGGGTTAGACTTGGCTTTAGGGGTTAATACATTTATTAGAGTAGCGGCGAGGTCCGGTCGGCAGATTAGGGGTTAATAAGTGTAGGTAAGGTAGCGGCGACGTGGGGGGGGGGGGCAGATTAGGGGTTAATAAATATAATATAGGTGTCAGCGATGTTAGGGGCAGCAGATTAGGGGTTCATAGGGATAATGTAGGTTGCAGCGGTGTCCGGAGCGGCAGATTAGGGGTTAATAATAAAATGCAGGTGTCAGCAATAGCGGGGGTGGCAGATTAGGGGTTAATAAGTGTAAGGTTAGGGGTGTTTAGACTCGGGGTTCATGTTAGGGTGTTAGGTGTAGACTTAGAGATTGTTTCCCCATAGGAAACAATGGGGCTGCGTTAGGAGCTTAACGCTGCTTTTTTGCAGGTGTTAGGTTTTTTTTTCTGACCAAACTGCCCCATTGTTTCCTATGGGGGAATTGTGCACCAGCACGTTTTTCCAGCTAGCCGCTACCGTAAGCAACGCTGGTATTGAAGGTTGAAGTGGCAGTAAATATGCCTTTACGCTCCCTTTTTGGAGCCTAACGCAGCTCTTCAGAGAACTCTCAATACCAGCGTTGTTTAGAAGCAGCACTAGAAAAAAAAGACGCGTAGCTAACGCACCCCTTCGGCCGCAAAACTCTAAATCTAGGCGATTGTTATTCTGCCCATTAGCGCTGTGGAATCTGTTGGCACTCTACAAATTACTGATAACGATAATAATTTGCAATTTGACATCAAAATATTGGCTTATAGTATCATGCAGATAAAGTGGTCCCAAAGAAAGAAAATTAACAGATTCAGAGAAATGTCATGTTCATCTAAACTTGAGAGGTAAGTTTGCCAGTGACAAATGTGTTGTGAATCACTCAATTGATGTTTTTTTTTTGTTTGTTTTTTGGAGGACGGGGTTAAAGATAAGCCCTTGCCATAAGCCCATAACATAAATCTTCAAGTGATCAGTAAAATTCAAGGGACATGAAACCCAAATTGTTCTTTATGATTTAGATAGAGAATATAATTATGAACAACTTTCCATTTTACTTCTATCATCTTTTTTGCTTCATTCTCTATGTATCCATTGTTGAAGAACCAGCAATGTACTACTGGAAGCTCGTTAATGCATTGGGTGAGCCAATAACATGAGGCATTTATGTGCAGCAACCAATCTGCAGCTCCTGAGTGTACCTAGCTATAATTTATAACAAAAGATATCTAAAGAACAAACATTAGATAACAGAAATAAACTGGAAAGTTGTATAAAGTCAAATGCTTTATCCGAATTGTGAAAGAAAAAAAAAAACAGAATTTATGCTTACCTGATAAATTACTTTCTCTTGTGGTGTATCCAGTCCACGGGTTCATCCTTTACTTGTGGGATATTCTCCTTCCTAACAGGAAGTGGCAAAGAGAGCACACAGCAGAGCTGTCCATATAGCTCCCCCTCTAGTTCCACCCCCCAGTCATTCAACCGAAGGTTAGGAAGAAAAAGGAGAAGCCACAGGGTGCAGTGGTGACTGTAGTTTAAACTAAAAATCTACCTAATAGCCAGGGCGGGCCGTGGACTGGATACACCACAAGAGAAAGTAATTTATAAGGTAAGCATAAATTCTGTTTTCTCTTGTAAGGTGTATCCAGTCCACGGGTTCATCCTTTACTTGTGGGATACCAATACCAAAGCTTTAGGACACGGATGAAGGGAGGGAACAAGACAGGTACCTTAAACGGAAGGCACCACTGCTTGCAAAACCTCTCTCCCAAATATAGCCTCCGAAGAAGCAAAAGTATCGAATTTGGAAAATATGGAAAAAGTATGCAGCGAAGACCAAGTCGCTGCCTTACAAATCTGTTCAACAGAAGCCTCATTTTTAAAAGCCCATGTGGAAGCCACTGCTCTGGTAGAATGAGCGGTAATAGTTTCAGGAGGCTGCTGGCCAGCAGTCACATAGGTTAGACAGATGATCCTTTTCAGCTAAAAGGAAAGAGGTGTAGCAGTCGCCTTCTGACCTCTCCTCTTACCAGAACAGATAACAAACAAGGAAGATGTTTGTCTGAAATCCTTAGTTGCTTGTAAATAGAACTTTAAAGCACGAACCACATCAAGATTGTGTAACAAACGTTCCTTCTTCGAAGAAGGTTTAGGACACAGAGAAGGAACAACAATTTCCTGGTTAATATTCTTATTAGACACAACCTTAGGAAGAAAACCGGGTTTGGTACGTAAAACTACCTTATCTGCATGGAACACCAAGTAAGGTGAGTCACACTGTAAAGCAGATAACTCTGAAACTCTTCGAGCAGAAGAGATAGCTACCAAAAACAAAACTTTCCAAGATAAAAGCTTAATATCTATGGAATGTAAAGGTTCAAACGGAAACCCCTTGCAGAACTGAAAGGACTAAATTCAGACTCCATGGCGGAGCCACAGGTCTATAAACAGGCTTGATTCTGACTAAAGCCTGAGTAAACGCTTGAACGTCTGGTACCTCCGCCAGACGTTTGTGTAAAAGAATAGACAAAGCAGATATCTGTCCCTTTAAGGAACTAGCTGACAATCCTTTCTCCAATCCATCTTTGAGAAAAGACAAAATCCTGGGAATCCTAATCGTACTCCATGAGTAACCCTTGGATTCGCACCAACAAAGATATTTTCGCCCAAATCTTATGGTAGATTTTCCTGGTGACAGGCTTTCTAGCCTGAATCAGGGTATCGATAACCGACTCAGAGAAACCACGCTTAGATAGAATTAGGCGTTCAATCTCCAAGCAGTCAGACGCAGAGAAATTAGATTTGGATGTTTGAAAGGACCTTGAAGTAGAAGGTCCTGCTCATTGGCAGAGTCCATGGTGGAACGGATGACATGTCCACTAGGTCTGCATACCAGGTCCCAGCGTGGCCACGCAGGAGCTATTAGAATCACCGACGCCCTCTCCTGCTTGATTCTGGCAACCAGACGAGGAAGGAGAGGAAACGGTTGGAAACACATAGGCCAGATTGAAGGACCAAGGCGCTGCTAGAGCATCTATCAACACCGCCTGGGGATCCCGGGACCTGGACCCATATAAGAGGAAGTTTGGCATTCTGACGGGATGCCATCAGATCCAATTCTGGAGTGCCCCCATAGCTGAGTCAGCTGGGCAAATACCTCCTGGGTGGAGTTCCCACTCCCCCGGAAGAAAAGTCTGACGACTTAGCAAAATCTGACTCCCAGTTGTCTACTCCTGGGATGTGAATTGCTGAGAGGTGGCAAGAGTGATCCTCCGCCCACCTGATTATTTTGGTTACTTCCATCATTGCTAGGGGACTCCTTGTTCCCCCTTGATGGTTGATGTAAGCTACAGTCGTGATGTTGTCCGACTGAAATCTGATGAAGTTGACCGCAGCTAGCTGAGGCCATGCCTGAAGAGCGTTGAATATCGCCCTCAGTTCCAGAATGTTTATCGGGAGAAGAGCTTCTTACCGAGACCATAAGCCCTGAGTTTTCAGGGAGTCCCAGACTGCACCCCAGACCAATAGAATGGCGTTGGTCGTTTACGATGATCCACTCTGGTCTGCAGAAACACATTCCCTGAGACAGGTGATCCTGAGACAACCACCAGAGAAGAGAATCTCTGGTCTCCTGGTCCAACTGTATTTGAGGAGACAAATCTGCATAATCCCCATTCCACTGTTTGAGCATGCATAGTTGCAGTGGTCTGAGGTGTATCCGTGCAAAAGGGACTATGTCCATTGCCGCTACCATTAATCCGATTGTCTCCATGCACTGAGCTACAGACGGCCGAGGAATGGAATGAAGAGCTCGGCAAGTAGTTAAAAGTTTTAACTTTCTGACCTACGTCAGAAATATCTTCATGTCTACCGAGGTCTATTAGGGTTTCCTAGGAATGGAACTCTTGTGAGGGGGGAGAGAGAACTCTTTTTGATGTTCACCTTCCACCCGTGAGACCACAGAAAGGCCAATACAATTTCCGTGTGAGACTTGACTCTTTGGAAAGTAGACGCCTGAATTAAGATGTCATCTAGGTAAGGCGCCACTGCTATGCCCCGCGGTCTTAGAACGCCAGGAGGGACCCCTAGCACCTTTGTGAAAATTCTGGGAGCAGTGGCCAACCCGAAAGGAAGAGCCACAAACTGATAATGCTTGTCCAGAAAGGCGAACCTGAGAAACTGGTGATGATCTTTGTGGATAGGAATGTGCAGATACGCATCCTGTAGATCCACGGTAGTCATATATTGACCCTCCTGGATCATTGGTAAGATTGTCCGAATGGTCTCCATCTTGAATGACTGGACTCTCAGGAATGTTTAGAATTTTGAGATCCAGGATTGGTCTGAAAGTTCCTTCTTTTTTGGGGAACCACAAACAGGTTTGAGTAAAAACCCAGCCCTTGTTCCACAATTGGAACTGGGTGGATCACTCCCATTGTATGTAGGTCTTCTACACAGCGTAAGAACGCCTCTTTCTTTGTCTGGTCTGTAGACAAACGAGAAATGTGGAACCTTCCCCTTGGAGGGGAGTCCTTGAATTCTAGAAGATATCCCTGGGATACAATCTCTAAGGCCCATGGATCGTGTACGTCTCTTGCCCAGCCTGAGCGAAGAGAGAGAGTCTGCCCCCACTAGATCCGGTCCCGGATTGGGGGCTACCCCTTCATGCTGTCTTGGGGGGCAGCTGCAGGCTTCTTGGCCTGTTTACCCTTGTTCCAGCCCTGGTAAGGTTTCCAGGCTGCCCTGGGTTGTGAAGTGTTACCCTCTTGCTTTGCAGCAGGGGAGGATGAAGCGAGACCGCTCCTGAAATGTCGAAAGGAACGAAATTTATTTTGTTTGTTCTTTGTCTTAAAGGACTTATCCCTGAGGGAGAGTATGGCCTTTTCGCCCAGTGATTTCTGAGATAATCTCTTTCAATTCAGGCCCGAAGAGGGTTTCTTTCCTTTGAAAGGGATGTTCAGTAGTTTGGATTTTGACGACACATCGGCCCCGGACCAGGACTTCAGCCATAGCGCCCTGCGCGCCAGAATGGCGGAAACCGGAATTCTTTGCCGCTAAACTTAGCTAGTTGAAAGCGGCATCTGTGATAAAAGAATTAGCCAGCTTGAGAGCCTTAATTCTGTCCATAATGTCCTCATATGAGGTCTCGTCTGGAGCGCATCTTCCAGCGCCTCGAACCAGAAAGCAGCTGCAGTAGTTACAGGAACAATGCACGCTATAGGTTGGAGAAAGAAAAACCTTGTTGAACAAAAATTTTCTTAAGTAAACCCTCTAATTTTTAATCCATTGGGTCTTTAAAAGCACAACTGTCCTCAATTGGTATGGTTGTGGTTTAGCAAGTGATGAAACAGCCCCCTCCACCTTAGGGACCGTCTGCCACAGGTCCCGCGTGGCTGTCAGATATGGGGGAACATTTTCCTTAAAATACAGAAGGGGAACAAACTGAATCCTGGTCTATCCCACTCTCCCTAGTTACTATATCCGCAATCCTCTTAGGGACCGGGAACACATCAGTGTAAACCGGCACTTCTAGGTACTTGTCCATTTTACACAATTTCTCTGGAACCACCAAAGGGTCGCAGTCATCCAGAGTAACTAGTACCTCCCTGAGCATAAGCGGAGGGTGTTCTAGCTTAAATTTAAATGCAACGTATCTGAGTCTGTCCCCGAATCGGAAATTTCTCCCTCAGATGGCACATCCCTCGCCCCTATTTCAGAGCGTTGTGAGTGTATATCAGATACGGCTACCTAAAGCGTCAGAATGCTCAGAATCTGTTCTTAAAACAGAAGCTATCACGCTTTGCAGGTACCACAGGCAGTTTAGATAAAAACACTGAGAGGGTATTATGCATAACTGCCGCCAAGTCTTGCAAGGTAAAAGAGTTAGACGCACCAGAGGAGCTAGGCGTCGCTTGAGCTGGCGTAACTGGTTGTGACACGTGGGGAGAGGATAACGGGCTAACCTCATTAACTTCTGTCTGAGAATCAGCTTGGGCACATTTTTAAGTGCAACAATCTGTTCTTTAAAATGTATAGACATATCAGTACAAGCGAGACACATTCTGAGAGGGGGTTCCACCATGCTTCTAAACCACATTGAAACAAGGATTTTCCTTAGTGTCAGACATGTTTAACAGAAAACACTTTAATCAAGTAAAAATAAACTTTGCAAAAAAAACGTTACTGTGCCTTTAAGAGATAAAAAAAGCACACAATTTTCCAAAACAGTGAAAAATGCAGCAAATTTTACGAAATTTTCACAGTATGTACCTAAAGCATTGGTAAGATTGCACAACTAGCAATAAAAACGATTAACCCCTTAATGCCCAAACCGGATCAATAGCAAGCTAACAACCGGTTAAAACGACTTCAGCACCTTGCCACAGCTCTGCTGTGGCCCTACCTGCCCTTAGGAAGCAGATTTGTGGGGAAAAAGCTTCTTATAGGCCCTCAAACTGCAGCAGGACCCTCCATGTGAAACAGCCTGAAGATCTAGTCAGTCTAACTGCGCATCTGATGGAACGAAATTAGGCCCCTCCCACCTTACTCCAGTGTTGTGAGGCATAAAGAAACACTCCTAAGTGTTAAAATAATAGCCATGTGGGTAGCAACCCCTGAAAGAAACCCAAAGTGTCTCAAAAAAACGATATTACTAGTAAAAACCGTTTGCCATAAAATAGTGTCAACCAGCCTAAATTAGCATGTTCTGTAAGCTTGCAATTCCATACTTAGTCTCTGAATAAAGCTTACCCATCCCTCATGGGGATCTCATCAGTCTTTTTCCAGCATTATCCACAGTCTTGTCTAGAAATAAATGACTGAACTACCTTATTGCAGCCTAACCTGCAAAACCCGTTCCCCCCAACTGAAGTTTTCTGGTACTCCTCAGTCCTTTTTGGGAACAGCAGTGGAATTTTAGTTACAACATGCTAAAATCATTTTCTCCCTGCAGAAATCTTCATCCTCTTTTCTGCTGGAGAGTAAATAGTACAAAACCGGGTACCATTTAAAATAAACTTTTGCTTGTAGAACAAAAACTACAAATCTAACACCCACATTCACTTTACCCTTCCGAGAGGGACCCTATTGCTTAGAGCCGGCCAAAGAGAATGAACCTGGGGGGTGGAGCTAGAGGGGGAGCTATATGGACAGCTCTGCTGGTGCTCTCTTGCCACTTCCCTGTTAGGAAGGAGAATATCCGACAAGTAAAGGATGAACCCGTGGACTGGATACACCTTACAAGAGAAATTGGGTTTTATGTTGCTTTAAACCATTATGAATATGGAGGGGGACTTCTTAATGCATACCAGATCTCTAGATAAGGAAAAGGATTTCCATAGCATTTAAGAAATGAAAAGAAAAAAACTTTTTCAATCATCCCACTCTATAAACCATTATAGTGCAAGAATTGCATTGCTTTAATTTGTAAGTCTAGGTGTTTGAACCATCGCATAGGGGTTTAAAATACATAGTTAAAGCATTGCTTGGGAGCTGCAGAGAACTTCCTGAGCTTGAAACTGCTGGTTACCCAATCAGCACTTCCCAGCTATGTGCCTGCCCACTGCCGATTGGCTCACCTATTCTAAATAGACAGACTTAAAAAATATACCATATAAATTATTAATCCATACTTCAACGGAGACAAAGAAAGCTATAAAATCATACATACACTTGTATTCTCCTTTTCATTTTCCTCTTCCTCATCATCATCTTCTCGAACAGTCCGTTGAATACAAGCATTTAAACATCTTCGAATAGCAAGCATCAATTTTGCTAAAACAGAAAAGTGAAACTGTTGAATCACTGTGTTCTCGCCAGGACCTATTTAGGGGATGCATCACCCAGCTGATTTTACGGTCGTCCCAACTATCATTTAAGTCAATATAAAGCTAAGATTAGTTAGTATTTAAATGTTGACTATGTTGTTGCTCAAATTATCATGAGATCAACGTATGTTCAATTATGCAATATTCTGTGCATTGGATAGCTTAAATTAATAAAACTTTAACAATGAAGCTTCTTTAAAAAATACCTTTGCGTTATGAAAAACGCAGATCCTCCGCCCGCATCTCCTGCTGTAGTTAGCAGATCAATGACGAACCCGGCTTCCTCTAATTGTTGCGTGGCCCCTTTGGCGTCCAGCTCGTGGAGGAGTACACAACGATTGAAGGAAGCCGGATTCGTCATCGATATGCCGAGTATAGTAGGAGATGCGGGCGGAGAGGATCACCGGTCTGTTTTCCATAAAACATAAAACAAAATTTATGCTTACCTGATAAATTTATTTCTTTCTTGACACAGTGAGTCCATGGATCATCAATAATTACTGTTAGGAATATTGCTCCTGGCCAGCAGGAGGAGGCAAAGAGCACCACAGCAAAGCTGATAAATATCACTTCCCTACCCACAATCCCCCAGTCATTTGACCAAAGGAAAGGAGAAAAAGGAAGTAACACAAGATGCAGAGGTGCCATGAGGTTATATAGAAAAGAAACTGTCTGAAAAAAATAGAGTCGAAAATCTTTGTTTTTCTGACCTCCGTCAGAAATATCTTCATTGATAGCGAATCAATTATGGTCCCCAAGGACACTACCCTTGTAGCGGGAATCAGAACTTTTTCCCAGATTCACCTTCCATCTGTGGGAACGAAGAAAAGACAACAAGATATCCGTGTGAGAGCGCCTGAATCAGAATGTCGTCCAGATATGGTGCCACTGCAATGCCCCGAGAGCGAACCACTGCCAAAAGAGCCCCCAGAACCTTTGAGAACATTCTGGGAGCTGTGGCAAGGCCGAATGGAAGAGCCACAAACTTAAAGTGATTGTCCAAGAAGCCAATATAAGACACTTATGATGATCCTTGTGAATGGGAACATGAAGGTACGCATCCTTTAGGTCTATGGTTGTCATGAACTTACCCTCTTGGACCAAGGGAAGAATGCAGCGAATAGTCTCCATCTTGAAGGATGGAACTCTGAGAAACTTGTTTAGACACTTCAGGTCTAAGATTGGCCTGAAAGTTCCCTCCTTTTTGGAACTACAAACAGATTTGAGTAAAAACCCAGCCCCTGTTGCTGTGGAGGAACTGGAACTATTACTCCCAGAGCAACAAGGTCCTTGACACAACGTAAGAAACGCCTCTCTTTTTTATCTGGTCTACAGATAATCTGTAGAGGAGAAACCTGCCTCTGGGGAGGGAAGGTTTTTAATTCTATCCTGTACCCCTGGGATACGATGTCCACCGCCAAGGGATCGGAACATCTCTTATCCAGGCTTGAGAGAAAAGAGAAAGTCTGCCCCCTACTAGGATCCGCTTCCGGATCGGGGGCCGACACTTCATGCTGACTTGGAATCAGCTGCAAGTCTTTTAGACTGCTTCCCCTTATTCCAAAGACTGGCTAGGTTACCTCTAAAGTTACGAAAGGAACAAATATTACTCTGACGTCCTTTCTGCTTATTTTTATCTTGAGGAAGAAAGGAACCCTTCCCTTCTGTAATATTTGAGATAATTTCTGTCAAACCAGGCCCAAACAAGGTCTTACCCTTGTATGGGACTGCCAAAAGTTTGGACTTTTTGCTAACAGTTTAATAACTTGTAAGGAAGCATCTGTAATAAAGGAATTGGCTAACTTAAGTGCCTTAATCCTGTCCTGGATCTCCTCAAGAGGAGTATCTGTCCGAATAGAATGAGAAAACGCATCAAACCACTGGCTGCCATTGGAGACCTTGGTGGACGTACATTTTCTTTAACAATGCCTCCAACTTCTTGTCCATTGGATCCTTAAAAGAACAACTATCCTCTATGGGAATAGTAGTCCACCGCTATAGGAAACATTTTCTTGAAAATTGGAGATGGAGAAAAGGGGAATACCAGGTCTCTCCCATTCCGAGAAATAATCTCTGTAGCACGGTCTTGCACAGGGGGAAAACGTCAAAGTACTTGTAAAGTTTACTACGACAGTTGTATCGAAGTCATCCAAGGTAGCCAAAACCTCCTTAAGTAGCATGCAGAGGGCATTCTAGCTTAAACCTGAAGGAGACAACTAAAGCATCAGAAGAAGGAATTATACTGTCCAAATCTGAGATTTCACCCTTGGACGCTACCGAAGGGTCTTCTTCCTCTGACTTGTGGGAAGGAGCATCATGGATAGCCACAACTTGATCAGAAACCTTACACACTGATTCCTTAAGTTTCCTTTTACACTTCCCCTGTAACATGGGAAATGCAGACAATGCCTCAGATACCGCAGAAGATACCTGGGTAGCAATATCCTGCAAAGAAAATCCTACCGGATTATTAGAGGAACCGCAGGGCACTGCATGTGGAGACTGAAAGGGTTGGGACACTTGAGGAGAAAGCAGTGGCATATCTGATATAAGAGACACATGAACAGCATCCGCCTTAGCTAATGGTGGCTCATGGTTAAAAATGTATTCTCTGTAACTCAAAGTTCTCTCAATGCATGAGGAACAAAATGGTATTGGAGGTTTCACTTGGGAATAAAAGCACAGCTGGCATGAAACAATTTGTAAGGCCTCTTCCATCTTTGCAAAAGAAAAATGAAAATAAAAAATAAACCGTTTTTTATGAAAAATAAATTGAGTGTACTGTGCCTTTAAATTAATCTTTAATGAAAAGAGCAAAACCCGCAATAAACCCCAGGCAACTCAAACACCTCAGTAGCTTCACTGAGGTGCCTACCTGTCCTGCAGCCCGAAGAAAACGAGTCTTATTCCCAAAAGTCCATTTCAGACTTAAAACGGCTTAGACATGAATTTCACCCACGAAGCAGCCGATAACTGGGTCACCAAAAACTGAAAGCGCGCCTAAAAGACTAACCCGCCTCTAACAAGTACCCTCCCCTTTTAAATTCAGTAGCAGTCCCAGCGTTCGTAGTATAGAGAAGGGGGAAAACCTGTCCGTAATAATAAAGTAACAATGCTGCCCGGTCTCTACCGGAGCAAATAACACAGCTGAGCCACCAATTCAAAATAAAATATCTCCTCACTGTCTCCTAGTGCCTGCCAAACTGCCCATAAATTAAACCCTCCTTAGCTGGGTAATATAAAGCGCCCCGTTCAAGCAGTAGTTAACTGCTGAAGTGCCAAATTTTTCCAGCTCACCTGGTTTGAGAGGCATGGACCTGTGGAAAAAAGAAAGAATCTAAGTAAACCTACTCAGGCTTTCTGATCAGGGCAGCAACAACCTTGGAAAAACGCAGAGAGGATTGTACCCCACAAGTTCCCAATTGCTCAAAAGCCACCACTGCCCTAATGAAGAGACTGACGTGGAAGAAGGCTAGACCCCAGGAAAGATCAGAGTAAACCTACTCTGCTTAATAATAGAATCTAGATTGAAGAAAAAAATCTTATCAGACCCCTAAACTTCACCTCCTCCTTGCACTGTAGGCAAAGTGAATGACTGGGAGATTGTGGGTAGGGAAGTGATATTTATCAGCTTTGCTGTGGTGCTCCTTGCCTCCTCCTGCTGGCCAGGAGTGATATTCCCAACAGTAATTATTGATGATCCGTGGACTCACCGTGTCATTAGAAAGAAACTTCATTGTAAAGTTTAATGGAGTTAAAGTGCCCCTGTTTTTAAGATTTAGATACCGGGCACTTATTCATTAAAATCTCTTTAAAGTAACATTTATAAATAACAGAAAATTTTATAATATTGCAAACTATTGCACGCCCCCATTTGGCAATCTTAAGAGAACACTGTGACTATTATAATACATAGGTAACATTTGGCGGTTGAGTAATAAAGGCTGCATTCAACTCACCAATGTTAGTAGGGGCAGTGTGTTCATGGGCATACTGGTAAAACTTTCGTGCTGCTGCAGGATTCATTTGTATTAATGTGACACATCGCTCACACCAAACCTCCTCTTGCTGATTAACAGGGAAGAAGGAATTAAACATGAGATTTACAATACGACGTGAAACTGGGCGTGAATCTACTTCAAGACGAGCCAAAAGATGTTCCATAGGACAGATCTTCCAAAACTAAAAGAAAATATTAAATGTCACGTTAATTCATCCTCTTGAAATAGAACATACAGGAATAATAAAGGGAGAAAAAAACTAAATTAATGCTTACCTGATAAATTTCTTTATTTCCGGATATGGAAAGTCAACGATGTCATTCAATTACTAGTGGGAATATCACTCCTGGCCAGCAGGAGGAGGCAAAGAGCACCACAGCAAAGCTGTTAAGTGCCACTCCCCTAGCCATAATCCCCAGTCATTCGACAGAAGTGAAATGGAAAAGGAATAACAACAAAAGGTGTAGAGGTGCCTGAGGTTTAGACAAAAATTTAATAAAGGGTGGGGTCGTGAACTCTCCATATCCGGAAAGAAAGACATCAGCTAAGCATAAATTTGTTTTCTTTCCTAATATATGGAGAGTCCACAACGTCATTCAATTACTAGTGGGAACCAATACCCAAGCTAAAGGACACAGAATGACCAGGGAGGGAGAACAAGACAGGCAGACCTAAACAGAAGGCACCACCACTTGAAGAAGCTTTCTCCCAAAACAGGCCTCAGCCGAGGCAAAAGTATCAAATTTGGAAAAAGTATGCAGAGAGGACCAAGTTGCAGCCTTGCAAATCTGTTCCACAGAAGCTTAATTTTTGAAAGCTCAAGAAGGAGACAGCCCTAGTGGAATGAGCTGTAACTCTCTCAGGAGGCTGCTGTCCAGCAGTCTCATAAGCAAACCAAATCATATTTCTCAACCAGAGGAAAAGAGAAGTAGAAGTAGCCTTCTGACCCTTATGCTTTCCTGAGAAACAAACAAACAGGGCAGAAGACTGGCGAAAATCCTTGGTCGCCAGTAGGTAGAATTTTAGAGCATGCACAACATCCAAGTTGTGCAACAAAAGTTCTTTATGAGGAGGAGGATTGGGACAGAGAGAAGGAACAACAATTTCCTGATTAATATTTCTATCCAAAATCACTTTAGGAAGAAACCCCAATTTAGTATGAAGAACCGCCTTATCCGCATGAAAGATAAGGTAAGGTGAATCACACTGCAAAGCCGAGAGTTCAGAAACTCTCTGAGCAGAAGAGATAGCAAAAAGAAACAAAACCTTCCAAGATAGAAAATTAATATCTATGGAATGCATTGGCTCAAACTGAGCCTGCTGCAAAACTTTAAGAAGATTAAGGCTCCAAGGAGGAGCAACAGGTTTAAACACAGGCCTGATTCTGACCAGGGCCTGACAAAAAGTGAAACATCTGGCACATCCGCCAGACGCTTGTGTAACAAAATAGATTGTGCAGAAATCTGACCTTTCAGAGAACTGACTGACAACCCTTTCTCCAGACCTTCTTGGAGAATGGAAAAAATTCTAGGAATCCTGACCCTACTCCAAGAGTAGCCCTTAGATTCACACCAATAAAAGGTATTTACGCCATACCTTATGGTAAATTTTGAGTAACAGGCTGTGGAGCCTGGATCATGGTCTCAGTGACTGACTCAGAAAATCCACACTTAGCCAGAACTAAGCGTTCAATCTCCAAGCAGTCAGCTTCAGATTTGGATGGAGGATTGGACCCAGAGTTGGAAGGTCCTTCCTCAGAGGCAAAATCCAAGGCGTCCGAGACGACATCTTCACTAGGTCTGCATACCAGATCCAGTGAGGCCATGCAAGAGCTATTAGAATTACCGATGCTCTCTCGTTTGATACGAGCAATAATTTGTGGAAAAAGTGCAAACAGAGGAAACAGGTATGCTAGAGGAGAGAATTTTGGATTTTCTTACCTCTGACAGAAATTTTTTCATAGATAGGGAATCTATTATGGTCCCTAAGAAAACCACCATTGTAGCTGGAACAAGGGAACTCTTTTCCAGATTCACTTTCCAACCGCGGGAACGTAGAAAAGACAACAAGATCTCTGTATGAGAGTTTGCTTGTTGAAAAGATGGCGCCTGAACCAATATGTCGTCCAGGTATGGCGCCATTGCAATTCCCGGAGACCTGATCACTGCCAAGAGAGCCCCCAGAACCTTTGAGAAAATTCTGAGAGCTCTGGCAAGTCCAAATGGAAGAGTCACAAACTGAAAGTGTTTGTCTAGAAAGGCAAATCTCGGGAATTTGTGATGATCCTTGTGGATGGGGAACATGAAGATACGCGTCCCTTCAGGTCTATGGTCGTCATGAACTGGACCTTCCTGAACCAATGGAAGAATGGAACGAATGGTTACTATTTTGAAGGACGGTACCCTGAGAAACTTGTTGAGGCACTTTAGGTCTAAAATGGGTCAAAAAGTTCCCTCTTTTTCGGGAACCACAGAAAGATTTTAATAGAATCCTAGACCCTGTTCCCTTACTGGAACTATCACTCCCTGGGAGGAAAGGTCCTAGAACACAGTTCAAGAATGCCTCTCTTTTTACCTGGTCTGCAGATAATCTTGAGAGGTGGAATCTGCCCCTGGGAGGGAAAGTTTTGAATTCTATTTTGTAACCCTGAGATACTATGTCCACAACCCAAGGATCTGGGACATCTCGTCTCCATGCTTGACAAAACAGGGAAAGTCTGCCCCCCACTTGATCCGATCACGGAGCTGGGGCTGACCCTTCATGCTGACTTAGACTCAGCTGAGGGTTTCTTTGATTGCTTTCCCTTATTCCAAGACTGATTGGGCTTCCATGAAGACTTGAACTGTTCCTGCTTGAAAGAGGGAGAGGAAGACTTTTGAAGTAACGAAAATTACATTGACGTCCTTTGAGTCTGTTTTTCTTGTCTTGCGGTAGAAAAGACCCTTTTCCACACGTAATATCAGAAATGATTTCTGCCAGACCAGGTCCGAACAACGTCTTACCCTTGTAAGGAAGCGCCAGAAGCTTGGACTTTGAGGTATCAGCTGACCAAGATTTTAGCCACAATGGCCTACGGGCTAGAACAGAGAAGCCAGACATCTTAGCTCCCAGTCTAATAACTTGCATGTTAGCATCAGAAATAAAGGAATTGGCTAGTTTAGGAGTCTTAATCCTATCTTGTATAATAAGATGCCTGACTTGCTACTGTGGCAATACAAACTGCAGGTTGCCATTGAAGACCTTGATTAACATACATCATCTTCAAATAAGCTTCCAGCTTTTTGTCCATGGGATCCTTAAAGGAGCAGCTATACTCTAGGGATCGTAGTTCTCTAAGCCAGAGTAGAGATAGCCCCTTCTACTTTAGGCACTGTGCGCCAAGAATCTTTAATGGAGTCAGCAACAGGAAACGTCTTTTTAAATACAGGAGACGGAGAGAAAGGAATCCCTGGCTTCTCTCATTTCTGTGAACTATTCTCTGTCACATGGTCTGGGACAGGAAAAACTTCCACAGAGGAAGGAACATCACAGTATTTATAAAGTTTACTAGACTTCTTAAGGTTGACAACGACAGAAGTATCGGAGTCGTCCAAAGTAGCCAATACCTCCTTTAACAGTACACAAAGGTGTTTCTTGCTTAAATCTGAAGTTTACTTCTTCAGTATCAGATGAAGGAATAATACTGTCCGAATTTAAGATTTCACCCTCAGAGGCTACCAACGTATCCTCCTCAGACTTATGAGGGAGGGCAACCTGCGTAGCAGTAGGTGGAACAGAAACCTTACTATCTGAATGTCTAATTTTCCTCTTGCATTTTCCCAGGACAGGAAAAGCAGATAATGCCGCAGATAACGCAGAAGATACCTGTGCAGCAAAGTCTGCAGGTAAATAAACTCCTCCAGGAGGCTGAGAGGAACTGCAGGGCACTGTATGTGACGCCATAGAGGCTTGGGATGTTTGAGGAGAAAGCTGTGGCATTGCCTGAAAAGCATCATCCTGAGAGACATTGGGCTCTGAGGGCAACAATTTAACTTTACATTGAAGTGTTCTAGATAGGCATGAAGCACAGAATTGCATAGGCAAAACAATATGTGCCTCAAGGCATAACAAGCATTTGTCAAAAGACAAAGAGTCTTGGTCCATGTCCAGAATACTAAATAAAAAATTCCCCAAATTGTAAACATTTTTTAAATACACTGTCACTTTAAGAATTTTTAATACCACAGCCGCTTAACGTTATGCAACAATTCTTTAAAATAATAAAACAATCAGGCCCCCCACACCTCAGACAGGCTGAGGTCCCTTACCGTAACACTTATACACAATTTGGCTGCCAGAAGTCTCTAAAACGATCATATAGTAGATCGACACTGAAGAGACTGAAATTCAATGACGCTGCTCCGCTCTGTGAATATCCGACAGCAGAAAGAAGTCACATGACCGGCAGAGAAAGGAAACTATGCAGCAAGTAAAAGGCACGTGTTTCCCTTTGCCTACAACACCGGAGCTTAATTTACACAAACGCTCAAGCAGTCTGTCAGTTAGCCTGTTCTAGCTAAGCAAGCAAAGAAAAACCAACTGCCAATTTTAAGTTTATACATAAATCCCTGTTTATACATAAATCCCTGTATAAAACATAAGCCACACACATACTAATAAAGTATTTTAACAAAATTAGCCCAAAGACTAAAAACGTCCCAATAAAGGGAAGATTAACCCCTAGTCTCAACATACATAATGTGCCTGCCCACTGCCAAAGAAAATCCTGTATAAAGGATTTTTTAAAAATGTCCCCATCTACTTCATATGACATATTCTTCTGAAGTGCAAGTCTCCAAGACCTAGAAGACAAAAGCACTTACCTGCAGTCTAGCTGTCTGGCAGGAAAACAGCTCACAAGGCGTGAAAGGACACATACTCCTTACAGAGACCTGTAGAAAAAGAAAGAACAGAGTAACCAACTCTGGCTTTCTGTACCATGGGCAGTAATGTGTTGGGAAACAAAGCAAGGACTAACTCACAACTTACTAACCGCTTAAAAACCACCACTACTCTCTACTGAAGAGATTGACTTGGACTCCCAAGTCAACCCAAATCCTTGCTTGCAGGGAAAAGTACCCGAAAAAGGAATTAATTTCTTCAGACACCAAACTTTACCTCCTCCATTGACAGAGGCAAATAGAATGACTGGGGATTATGGATAGGGGAGTGACACTTAACAGCTTTGCTGTGGTGCTCTTTGCCTCCTCCTGCTGGCCAGGAGAGGAGTGATATTCCCACTAGCAATTGAATGATGTTGTGAAAGAAAAGTAATTTTTTTCTGCAAGCTAACGATTGATTTGTTCTTCAATCAGCACTCTAACCTTGCGATCACGTGATTTCAATGATGAAATCAGGCCATGGGGAGTGCCTATGAAGCTAGGCACGCCCTCCAGCCTGCAATCCCATTTACCAAGCCACTATGGCTTCAGGGCAGCCAAATGGATAGGGCGTTCCATGCCATCTTAACAGCACTAAAGTTAGGACGGCATGGTACGTCCAAACGGCAGGAAAGGGTTAAACACAGATGTAAACAAAAACAGAATTTATGTTTACCTGATAAATTGCTTTCTCCAACGGTGTGCTCCGGTCCACGGGCGTCATCCTTACTTGTGGGATATTCTCCTCCCCAACAGGAAATGGCAAAGAGCCCAGCAAAGCTGGTCACATGATCCCTCCTAGGCTCCGCCTACCCCAGTCATTCGACCGACGTTAAGGAGGAATATTTGCATAGGAGAAACCATATGATACCGTGGTGACTGTAGTTAAAGAAAATAATTATCAGACCTGATTAAAAAAAAAAACCAGGGCGGGCCGTGGACCGGACACACCGTTGGAGAAAGCAATTTATCAGGTAAACATAAATTCTGTTTTCTCCAACATAGGTGTGTCCGGTCCACGGCGTCATCCTTACTTGTGGGAACCAATACCAAAGCTTTAGGACACGGATGAAGGGAGGGAGCAAATCAGGTCACCTAAATGGAAGGCACCACGGCTTGCAAAACCTTTCTCCCAAAAATAGCCTCAGAAGAAGCAAAAGTATCAAACTTGTAAAATTTGGTAAAAGTGTGCAGTGAAGACCAAGTCGCTGCCCTACATATCTGATCAACAGAAGCCTCGTTCTTGAAGGCCCATGTGGAAGCCACAGCCCTAGTGGAATGAGCTGTGATTCTTTCGGGAGGCTGCCGTCCGGCAGTCTCGTAAGCCAATCTGATGATGCTTTTAATCCAAAAAGAGAGAGAGGTAGAAGTTGCTTTTTGACCTCTCCTTTTACCAGAATAAACAACAAACAAGGAAGATGTTTGTCTAAAATCCTTTGTAGCATCTAAATAGAATTTTAGAGCGCGAACAACATCCAAATTGTGCAACAAACGTTCCTTCTTTGAAACTGGTTTCGGACACAGAGAAGGTACGATAATTTCCTGGTTAATGTTTTTGTTAGAAACAACTTTTGGAAGAAAACCAGGTTTAGTACGTAAAACCACCTTATCTGCATGGAACACCAGATAAGGAGGAGAACACTGCAGAGCAGATAATTCTGAAACTCTTCTAGCAGAAGAGATTGCAACTAAAAACAAAACTTTCCAAGATAATAACTTAATATCAACGGAATGTAAGGGTTCAAACGGAACCCCCTGAAGAACTGAAAGAACTAAATTGAGACTCCAAGGAGGAGTCAAAGGTTTGTAAACAGGCTTAATTCTAACCAGAGCCTGAACAAAGGCTTGAACATCTGGCACAGCTGCCAGCTTTTTGTGAAGTAACACAGACAAGGCAGAAATCTGTCCCTTCAGGGAACTTGCAGATAATCCTTTTTCCAATCCTTCTTGAAGGAAGGATAAGAATCTTAGGAAATCTTAACCTTGTCCCAAGGGAATCCTTTAGATTCACACCAACAGATATATTTTTTCCAAATTTTGTGGTAAATTTTTCTAGTTACAGGCTTTCTGGCCTGAACAAGAGTATCGATAACAGATCTGAGAACCCTCGCTTCGATAAGATCCAAGCGTTCAATCTCCAAGCAGTCAGCTGGAGTGAAACCAGGTTCGGATGTTCGAACGGACCCTGAACAGAAAGGTCTCGTCTCAAAGGTAGCTTCCAAGGTGGAGCCGATGACATATTCACCAGATCTGCCATACCAAGTCCTGCGTGGCCACGCAGGAGCTATCAAGATCACCGACGCCCTCTCCTGATAGATCCTGGCTACCAGCCTGGGGATGAGAGGAAACGGCGGGGAACACATAAGCTAGTTTGAAGGTCCAAGGTGCTACTAGTGCATCCACTAGAGCCGCCTTGGGATCCCTGGATCTGGACCCGTAGCAAGGAACTTTGAAGTTCTGACGAGAGGCCATCAGATCCATGTCTGGAATGCCCCACAGCTGAGTGACTTGGGCAAAGATTTCCGGATGGAGTTCCCACTCCCCCGGATGCAATGTCTGACGACTCAGAAAATCCGCTTCCCAATTTTCCACTCCTGGGATGTGGATAGCGGACAGGTGGGCGGGAGTGAGACTCCGCCCATAGAATGATTTTGGTCACTTCTTCCATCGCTAGAGAACTCCTTGTTCCCCCCTGATGGTTGATGTACGCAACAGTTGTCATGTTGTCTGATTGAAACGTATGAACTTGGCCCTCGCTAGCTGAGGCCAAGCCCTTGAGAGTATTGAATATCGCTCTCAGTTCCAGAATATTTATCGGTATAGAAGAGATTCTTCCCGAGACCAAAGACCCTGAGCTTTCAGGGCTCCCCAGACCGCGCCCCAGCCCATCAGGACTGGCGTCGGTCGTGACAATGACCCCACTCTGGTCTGCGGAATGTCATCCCTTGTGACAGGTTGTCCAGGGACAGCCACCAACGGAAGTGAGTCTCTGGACCTCTGATTTACTTGTATCTTCGGAGACAAGTCTGTATAATCCCCATTCCACTGACTGAGCATGCACAGTTGTAATGGTCTTAGATGAATGCGCGCAAAAGGAACTATGTCCATTGCCGCTACCATCAACCCGATCACTTCCATGCACTGAGCTATGGAAGGAAGAGGAACGGAATGAAGTATCCGACAAGAGTCTAGAAGCTTTGTTTTTCTGGCCTCTGTCAGAAATATCCTCATTTCAAGGAGTCTATTATTGTTCCCAAGAAGGGAACCCTTGTTGACGGAGATAGAGAACTCTTTTCCACGTTCACTTTCCATCCGTGAGATCTGAGAAAGGCCAGGACGATGTCCGTGTGAGCCTTTGCTTGAGGAAGGGACGACGCTTGAATCAGAATGTCGTCCAAGTAAGGTACTACAGCAATGCCCCTTGGTCTTAGCACAGCTAGAAGGGACCCTAGTACCTTTGTGAAAATCCTTGGAGCAGTGGCCTAATCCGAAAGGAAGCGCCACGAACTGGTAATGCTTGTCCAGGAATGCGAACCTTAGGAACCGATGATGTTCCTTGTGGATAGGAATATGTAGATACGCATCCTTTAAATCCACCGTGGTCATGAATTGACCTTCCTGGATGGAAGGAAGAATAGTTCGAATGGTTTCCATCTTGAACGATGGAACCTTAAGAAACTTGTTTAAGATCTTGAGATCTAAGATTGGTCTGAACGTTCCCTCTTTTTTGGGAACTATGAACAGATTGGAGTAGAACCCCATCCCTTGTTCTCTTAATGGAACAGGATGAATCACTCCCATTTTTAACAGGTCTTCTACACAATGTAAGAATGCCTGTCTTTTTTATGTGGTCTGAAGACAACTGAGACCTGTGGAACCTCCCCCTTGGGGGAAGCCCCTTGAATTCCAGAAGATAACCTTGGGAGACTATTTCTAGCGCCCAAGGATCCAGAACATCTCTTGCCCAAGCCTGAGCGAAGAGAGAGAGTCTGCCCCCCACCAGATCCGGTCCCGGATCGGGGGCCAACATTTCATGCAGTCTTGGTAGCAGTGGCAGGTTTCTTGGCCTGCTTTCCCTTGTTCCAGCCTTGCATTGGTCTCCAAGCTGGCTTGGCTTGAGAAGTATTACCCTCTTGCTTAGAGGACGTAGCACCTCGGGCTGGTCCGTTTCTACGAAAGGGACGAAAATTAGGTTTATTTTTTGCCTTGAAAGGCCGATCCTGAGGAAGGGCGTGGCCCTTACCCCCAGTGATATCAGAGATAATCTCTTTCAAGTCAGGGCCAAACAGCGTTTTCCCCTTGAAAGGAATGTTAAGTAGCTTGTTCTTGGAAGACGCATCAGGCCGACCAAGATTTCAACCAAAGCGCTCTGCGCGCCACAATAGCAAACCCAGAATTCTTAGCCGCTAACCTAGCCAATTGCAAAGTGGCGTCTAGGGTGAAAGAATTAGCCAATTTGAGAGCATTGATTCTGTCCATAATCTCCTCATAAGGAGGAGAATCACTATCGACCGCCTTTATCAGCTCATCGAACCAGAAACATGCGGCTGTAGCGACAGGGACAATGCATGCAATTGGTTGTAGAAGGTAACCCTGCTGAACAAACATCTTTTTAAGCAAACCTTCTAATTTTTTATCCATAGGATCTTTAAAAGCACAACTATCCTCTATGGGTATAGTGGTGCGTTTGTTTAAAGTGGAAACCGCCCCCCTCGACCTTGGGGACTGTCTGCCATAAGTCCTTTCTAGGGTCGACCAAAGGAAACAATTTTTTAAATATGGGGGGAGGGACGAAAGGAATACCGGGCCTTTCCCATTCTTTATTAACAATGTCCGCCACCCCGCTTGGGTATAGGAAAAGCTTCTGGGAGCCCCGGCACCTCTAGGAACTTGTCCATTTTACATAGTTTCTCTGGGATGACCAACTTGTCACAATCATCCAGAGTGGATAATACCTCCTTAAGCAGAATGCGGAGATGTTCCAACTTAAATTTAAATGCAATCACATCAGGTTCAGCCTGTTGAGAAATGTTCCCTGAATCAGTAATTTCTCCCTCAGACAAAACTTCCCTGGCCCCATCAGACTGGGTTAGGGGCCCTTCAGAGATATTAGTATCAGCGTTGCCATGCTCTTCAGTATCTAAAACAGAGGGAGCCCGCGCTTACGCTGACAAGTGTTCATTTGGAGCTAAAATGTTTTTGACAGAATTATCCATTACAGCCGTTAATTGTTGCATAGTAAGGAGTATTGGCGCGCTAGATGTACTAGGGGCCTCCTGAGTGGGCAAGACTCGTGTAGACGAAGGAGGGAATGATGCAGTACCATGCTTACTCCCCTCACTTGAGGAATCATCTTGGGCATCATTGTCATTATCACATAAATCACATTTATTTAAATGAATAGGAATTCTGGCTTCCCCACATACAGAACACAGTCTATCTGGTAGTTCAGACATGTTAAACAGGCATAAACTTGATAACAAAGTACAAAAACGTTTTAAAATAAAAACCGTTACTGTCACTTTAAATTTTAAACTGAACACACTTTATTACTGCAATTGCGAAAAAACATGAAGGAATTGTGCAAAATTCACCAAATTTTCACCACAGTGTCTTAAAGCCTTAAAAAGTATTGCACACCAAATTTGGAAGCTTTACCCTTAAAATAACGGAACCGGAGCCGTTTTAAACTTTAACCCCTTTACAGTCCCTGGTATCTGCTTTGCTGAGACCCAACCAAGCCCAAAGGGGAATACGATACCAAATGACGCCTTCAGAAAGTCTTTTCTAAGTGTCAGAGCTCCTCTCACATGCGACTGCATGCCATGCCTCTCAAAAACAAGTGCGCCACAACGGCGCGAAAATGAGGCCTCTGCTTATGCTTTTGGGAAAGCCCCTAAGGTATAAGGTGTCTAATACAGTGCCTGCCGATATTATTATATCAAAATACCCAGATAAAATGATTCCTCAAGGCTAAATATGTGTTAATAATGAATCGATTTAGCCCAAAAAAAAGGTCTACAGTCTTAATAAGCCCTTGTGAAGCCCTTATTTACGATCGTAATAACATGGCTTACCGGATCCCATAGGGAAAATGACAGCTTCCAGCATTACATCGTCTTGTTAGAATGTGTCATACCTCAAGCAGCAAGAGACTGCATACTGTTCCCCCACTGAAGTTAATTGCTCTCAACAGTCCTGTGTGGAACAGCCATGGATTTTAGTTACGGTTGCTAAAATCATTTTCCTCATACAAACAGAATTCTTCATCTCTTTTCTGTTTCTGAGTAAATAGTACGTACCAGCACTATTTGAAAATAACAAACTCTTGATTGAATAATGAAAAACTACAGTTAAACACTAAAAAACTCTAAGCCATCTCCGTGGAGATGTTGCCTGTACAACGGCAAAGAGAATGACTGGGGTAGGCGGAGCCTAGGAGGGATCATGTGACCAGCTTTGCTGGGCTCTTTGCCATTTCCTGTTGGGGAGGAGAATATCCCACAAGTAAGGATGACGCCGTGGACCGGACACACCTATGTTGGAGAAACAGGCAATTTTCAATAAATGCAATAATTCATATTTCTTCTCTTACATCTCAATTATGAAACTTAAAAAAAAAAACAAAAAAAAAACTCATTATTGTGGACTATACCTTAGCAGCTCTGACAGCCTTTATCTTCAGCAGCATATCGACAAAAGCCACTCGAACTTTCTCAGAGTTATCATGCAGACAGCATTTTAATGTTGGCATCATCTGCTCTAGCAATGGGTGGCTCAGCTTGTTGTCTAAGAGTATTGGCAAACACTACAAAAAAACAAACACTGTATTAACCCACAAAATTTTGTTTTTACTCCAGCACAATATAATGAAAGAGAAAAGTTTTGGAAAAATGTCTGTGTATTTCATTTAAAAAACAATGGAAACAGGCTTTATAGAATATAAAAGGTAAACAATGATGCTTTGTACAGTGTCCAAGAGTGTCTAAAATACATATTTGCACATATATGCATTTTCATAATTAGCTACCACCCCCCCAAAAAAATTATGCTTACCTGATAAATTATTTGCTTTCTTGGCAGGGAGAGTCCACAAATGCATTCATTACTGCTGTATTTCCCAACAGTAATGAATACATTTGTGGACTCTCCCTGCCAATACCAACACAATAAAGTCAACAAGATTTTTTTGCTGTTTAAAAAGGTAGATACACCCTTTATTACCCATTCCCCAGTTTTGCATAACCAACACAGTTATAATAATACACGTTTTAGCTCTGTAAATACCTTGTATCTATGCCTCTGCAAACTGCCCTCTTATTTCAGTTCTTTTGACAGACTTGCATTTTTAGCCAAGCCTAGGAGCTTCACATACATATATATACACACATAAAAAAACGCCCCACTTAACTTCAATGCCTGAGCAACAGTGTATGTGACTGCACACACTAATACCCCCCCCCATACACAGAGGATAATAATCACGTCTCTGATAGGTGTGCCAAGCGCTAACATTACAGCGCTATTGGAAATTATGCGAAACATAAGCAGCAACATGACTGTTATTTAAACTTATTGGGCACATCATTTCTGATAACACGGTCTGAACTTACAAGAACTAAGGAAAATAGTACATGGCACATAATTTCTCTTAGCACTTTTATTGTGACTGTGTTATCCTATCTTTAGACCAAGTTTCAAACTATCATATAGCATTGCTAATCCAAGTACCATAGAATTTCTTTGCCATGCTAAACTTACTGAGCTGGACAGCAAATCCACAACAATGACAAGCTGCACAGTCTTCTGTGCAGCTCTTCAACAAGGCCAAGATCCGCCTACATATAGTGCTTGTCCCTTACTACACTAGCTCCTTTGCTGTCAGTGTTGACATTTGGCACACTAGCGCTGACGCCACAAGGGAATCCTGTGTTTGCACATTACAGATTAGGAAGATGGGAGCAGGCTATTTAGGGAACCGGATTATTTTTTTTATTTTTTTTTAATAATTTAGAATTATAAAAAAAAAAAAAGTGTACACTGTCCCTTTAAGCCTGAAAGAATATAAATAGAGTTTACCTATATTCTTGCATTTTGATACGTGTTCTAGTTATTATAAAAGTGGTAATATCCATGCTACACCCTCACAGAATCATGTACAAAAAGCAGGTAATATAAATTTGTTATTACCTTAAAGACAGCGCAACGTACATCCGCCGAGCTTACATCCGAAGCTAGATCGCAAAGTGCCTTTTTCAAAAGATCTGTCAAAATTGATGGTGGAATCATCTCCCAATACTTAGCCGTTATTTTGCAAACGCCAAGCACTCCAGTGGAACGCACAAGAGGGTGAGGGTCTTCCAAGAGGCACTACAGTCAGCAAAAATGACATGGTTACAATATGATCTACTTAATACAAAGACAGTTCATAAAAATATGCAACTTATTAAACTCAAAACACGTTTAAAGCTCTTCAAAGACTCTTAAAGGGACACAACCCAAATTTTTTCTTTTGCGATTCAGATAGATTATGCGATTTTAAGCAACTTTCTAATTTACTCCTATTAATTTTTCTTCGTTCTCTTCCTATCTTTATTTGAAAAAGAAGGCATCCTAGCTTTTTTATTAGTTCAGAACTCTGGACAGCATGTTTTTATTGGTGGATGAATTTATCCACCAATCAGCAAGAACAACCCAGGTTGTTCACCAAAAAAAAGGGCCGTCATCTAAACTTACATTCTTGCATTTCAAATTAAGATACTAAGAGAATGAAGAAAATTTGATAATAGGAGTAAATTAGAAAGTTGCATGCTCTATCTGAATCACGAAAGAAAAAATTTGGGTTCAGTGTCCCTTTAAGCTTAACAGTTATGTTTAACAAAAATATGGGATACAACTGAAGTTATTTAAAGAATGCATTTCTCTAAATATCTATGTTTTTTTTCCATCACTGCTTCTAATCAAAATTGGGAAACGGTCAATGATATAAAGAATACCAACAACGCTTTAAGACCATATTGGTCCATGTTAATTATTTTTGCTAACTTACAAAAAGATCTTCAAACTGCTTTTGGATCTCATTGTCCATATCTTCGTGATAAAGGTGAGGATCTCGAATAGGAAAAGCTTCAATAAATAATAATGCAGCATTTGAACGAACCTCAGAGTTTCTTGCCTGTTCAATAATAAAAACATAATTTATGCTTACCTGATAAATTTATTTCTCTTGTAGTGTATCCAGTCCACGGATCATCCATTACTTATGGGATATTAACTCCTCCCCAACAGGAAGTGCAAGAGTATTCACCCAGCAGAGCTGCTATATAGCTCCTCCCCTAACTGCCATTACCAGTCATTCGACCGAAAACATGCAGAGAAAGGAAAACCATAGGGTGCAGTGGTGACTGTAGTTTAATGGAAAAATTACCTGCCTTAAAGTGACAGGGCGGGCCGTGGACTGGATACACTACAAGAGAAATAAATTTATCAGGTAAGCATAAATTATGTTTTCTCTTGTTAAGTGTATCCAGTCCACGGATCATCCATTACTTATGGGATACCAATACCAAAGCTAAAGTACACGGATGACGGGAGGGACAGGCAGGCTCTTTATACGGAAGGAACCACTGCCTGAAGAACCTTTCTCCCAAAAACAGCCTCCGAAGAAGCAAAAGTGTCAAATTTGTAAAATTTGGAAAAAGTATGAAGAGAAGACCAAGTTGCAGCCTTGCAAATCTGTTCAACAGAAGCCTCATTCTTAAAGGCCCAAGTGGAAGCCACAGCTCTAGTAGAATGTGCTGTAATTCTTTCAGGAGGCTGCTGTCCAGCAGTCTCATAGGCTAACCGTATTATGCTACGAAGCCAAAAGGAGAGAGAGGTAGCCGAAGCTTTTTGACCTCTCCTCTGACCAGAATAAACGACAAACAGGGAAGACGTTTGTCGAAAATCCTTAGTTGCCTGTAGATAAAATTTCAGGGCACGGACTACATCTAGATTGTGTAGCAGACGTTCCTTTTTCGAAGAAGGATTAGGACACAAAGATGGAACCACAATCTCTTGATTGATATTCCTGTTAGTGACCACCTTAGGTAGGAACCCAGGTTTAGTACGCAGAACTACCTAGTCTGAATGAAAAATCAGATAAGGAGAATCACAATGTAAGGCAGATAACTCAGAGACTCTTTGAGCCGAGGAAATCGCCATTAAAAACAGAACTTTCCAAGATAACAACTTGATATCAATGGAATGAAGGGGTTCAAACGGAACCACCTGTAAAACATTAAGAACTAAGTTCAAACTCCATGGTGGAGCAACAGTTTTAAACACAGGCTTGATCCTAGCTAAAGCCTGACAAAAAGCTTGAACGTCCGGAACTTCTGACAGACGTTTGTGTAAAAGAATGGACAGAGCTGAAATCTGTCCCTTTAAGGAACTAGCGGATAAACCCTTTTCTAAACCTTCTTGTAGAAAAGACAATATCCTCTGAATCCTAACCTTACTCCATGAGTAACTCTTGAATTCGCACCAATATAAGTATTTGCGCCATATCTTATGGTAAATCTTTCTGGTAACAGGCTTCCTAGCCTGTATTAAGGTATCAATAACTGACTCAGAAAAACCACGTTTTGATAAAATCAAGCGTTCAATTTCCAAGCAGTCAGCTTCAGAGAAATTAGATTTTGATGTTTGAAGGGACCCTGGATCAGAAGGTCCTGTTTCAGAGGTAGCGACCAAGGTGGACAGGATGACATGTCCACTAGATCTGCATACCAAGTCCTGCGTGGCCATGCAGGCGCTATTAGAATCACTGATGCTCTCTCCTGTTTGATTCTGGCAATCAATCGAGGAAGCATCGGGAAGGGTGGAAACACATAAGCCATCCCGAAGGTCCAAGGTGCTGTCAAAGCATCTATCAGAACCGCTCCCGGATCCCTGGATCTGGACCCGTAACAAGGAAGCTTGGCGTTCTGTCGAGACGCCATGAGATCTATCTCTGGTTTGCCCCAACGTCGAAGTACTTGGGCAAAGACCTCCGGATGAAGTTCCCACTCCCCCGGATGAAAAGTCTGACGACTTAAGAAATCCGCCTCCCAGTTCTCCACTCCCGGGATGTGGATTGCTGACAGGTGGCAAGAGTGAGACTCTGCCCAGCAAATTATCTTTGATACTTCCATCATTGCTAGGGAGCTTCTTGTCCCTCCCTGATGGTTGATGTAAGCTACAGTCGTGATGTTGTCCGACTGAAACCTGATGAACCCCCGAGTTGTTAACTGGGGCCAAGCCAGAAGGGCATTAAGAACTGCTCTCAATTCCAGAATGTTTATTGGTAGGAGACTCTCCTCCTGATTCCATTGTCCCTGAGCCTTCAGAGAATTCCAGACAGCGCCCCAACCTAGTAGGCTGGCGTCTGTTGTTACAATTGTCCAGTCCGGCCTGCTGAATGGCATCCCCCTGGACAGATGTGGCCGAGAAAGCCACCATAGAAGAGAATTTCTGGTCTCTTGATCCAGATTCAGAGTAGGGGACAAGTCTGAGTAATCCCCATTCCACTGACTTAGCATGCACAATTGCAGCGGTCTGAGATGTAGGCGTGCAAAGGGTACTATGTCCATTGCTGCTACCATTAAGCCGATCACCTCCATGCATTGAGCTACTGACGGGTGTTGAATGGAATGAAGGACACGGCATGCATTTTGAAGCTTTGTTAACCTGTCTTCTGTCAGGTAAATCTTCATTTCTACAGAATCTATAAGAGTCCCCAAGAAGGGAACTCTTGTGAGTGGAAAGAGAGAACTCTTCTTTTCGTTCACCTTCCATCCATGCGACCTTAGAAATGCCAGTACTAACTCTGTATGAGACTTGGCAGTTTGAAAGCTTGAAGCTTGTATCAGAATGTCGTCTAGGTACGGAGCTACCGCAATTCCTCGCGGTCTTAGTACCGCCAGAAGAGCACCCAGAACCTTTGTGAAGATTCTCGTAGCCGTAGCCAATCCGAATGGAAGAGCTACAAACTGGTAATGCCTGTCTAGAAAGGCAAACCTTAAATACCGGTAATGATCTTTGTGAATCGGTATGTGAAGGTAAGCATCCTTTAAATCCACTGTGGTCATGTACTGACCCTTTTGGATCATGGGTAAAATTGTCCGAATAGTTTCCATTTTGAACGATGGAACTCTTAGGAATTTGTTTAGGATCTTTAAATCCAAGATTGGCCTGAAAGTTCCCTCTTTTTTGGGAACCACAAACAGATTTGAGTAAAACCCTTGTCCTTGTTCCGACCGCGGAACCGGATGGATCACTCCCATTAATAAAAGATCTTGTACGCAGCGTAGAAACGCCTCTTTCTTTATTTGGTTTGTTGACAACCTTGACAGATGAAATCTCCCTCTTGGGGGAGAGAATTTGAAGTCTAGAAGGTATCCCTGAGATATGATCTCTAACGCCCAGGGATCCTGGACATCTCTTGCCCAAGCCTGGGCGAAGAGAGAAAGTCTGCCCCCCACTAGATCCGTTCCCGGATCGGGGGCCCTCGATTCATGCTGTCTTAGGGGCAGCAGCAGGTTTCCTGGCCTGCTTGCCCTTGTTCCAGGACTGGTTAGGTTTCCAGCCTTGTCTGTAGCGAGCAACAGCTCCTTCCTGTTTTGGTGCAGAGGAAGTTGATGCTGCTCCTGCATTGAAATTACGAAAGGAACGAAAATTAGACTGTCTAGCTTTAGGTTTGGCTCTGTCTTGAGGCAGGGCATGGCCTTTACCTCCTGTAATGTCAGCGATAATTTCTTTCAACCCGGGCCCGAATAAGGTCTGCCCTTTGAAAGGTATATTAAGCAATTTAGATTTAGAAGTAACGTCAGCTGACCAGGATTTTAGCCACAGTGCTCTGCGTGCCTGAATGGCGAATCCGGAATTCTTAGCCGTAAGTTTAGTTAAATGTACTACGGCATCTGAAATAAATGAGTTAGCTAACTTAAGGGCTTTAAGCTTGTGTGTAATCTCATCTAATGGAGCTGATTCAAGTGTCTCTTCCAGAGACTCAAACCAAAATGCTGCTGCAGCCGTGACAGGCGCAATGCATGCAAGAGGTTGCAATATAAAACCTTTTTGAACAAACATTTACTTAAGGTAACCCTCTAACTTTTTATCCATTGGATCTGAAAAGGCACAGCTATCCTCCACCGGGATAGTGGTACGCTTAGCTAAAGTAGAAACTGCTCCCTCCACCTTAGGGACCGTTTGCCATAAGTCCCGTGTGGTGGCGTCTATTGGAAACATCTTTCTAAATATCGGAGGGGGTGAGAACGGCACACCGGGTCTATCCCACTCCTTAGTAACAATTTCAGTAAGTCTCTTAGGTATAGGAAAAACGTCAGTACTCGCCGGTACCGCAAAATATTTATCCAACCTACACATTTTCTCTGGTATTGCAACTGTGTTACAATCATTCAGAGCCGCTAACACCTCCCCTAGTAATACACGGAGGTTTTCCAGCTTAAATTTAAAATTTGAAATATCTGAATCCAGTTTGTTTGGATCAGAACCGTCACCCGCAGAATGAAGCTCTCCGTCCTCATGTTCTGCAAATTGTGACGCAGTGTCTGACATGGCCCTAATATTATCAGCGCACTCTGATCTCACCCCAGAGTGATCACGCTTACCTCTTAGTTCTGGTAATTTAGCCAAAACTTCAGTCATAACAGTAGCCATATCCTGTAATGTGATTTGTAATGGCCGCCCAGATGTACTCGGCGCTACAATATCACGCACCTCCCGAGCGGGAGATGCAGGTACTGACACGTGAGGCGAGTTAGTCGGCATAACTCTCCCCTCGTTGTTTGGTGAAATATGTTCAATTTGTACAGATTGACTTTTATTTAAAGTAGCATCAATACAGTTAGTACATAAATTTCTATTGGGCTCCACTTTGGCTTTAGCACATATAGCACAGATATCTTCCTCTGAATCAGACATGTTTAACACACTAGCAAATAAACTAGCAACTTGGAAATACTTTTCAAGTAATTTACTATAATATGAAAACGTACTGTGCCTATAAGAAGCACAGAAAAAGTTATGACAGTTGAAAATTAATAAACTGAAAAGTTATAGCATCAAATCTTTGTAAAAAACACAATTTTAGCAAAGGATTGCTCCCATTAGCAAAGGATAACTAACCCTGATAGCAGAAAAAAAAAAAAAAAAATACAGAAATAAACGTTTTTTTATCACAGTCAACTACAATCTCACAGCTCTGCTGTGAGTGATTACCTCCCTCAAAACAAGTTTTGAAGACCCCTGAGTTCTGTAGAGATGAACCGGATCATGCAGGGAAGACAAACTTCTGACTGAATTTTTTGATGCGTAGCAAAAGCGCCAAAAAAGGCCCCTCCCCCTCACACATAACAGTGAGAGAGATCAGTAAACTGTCATAAATTAAATAAAACGACTGCCAAGTGGAAAAAAATAGTGCCCAAAACATTTTTTCACCCAGTACCTCAGAAAAACAGAATTTATGTTTACCTGATAAATTTCTTTCTCCAACGGTGTGTCCGGTCCACGGCGTCATCCTTACTTGTGGGATATTCTCTTCCCCAACAGGAAATGGCAAAGAGCCCAGCAAAGCTGGTCACATGATCCCTCCTAGGCTCCGCCTACCCCAGTCATTCGACCGACGTTAAGGAGGAATAATAGCATAGGAGAAACCATATGGTACCGTGGTGACTGTAGTTAAAGAAAATAAATTATCAGACCTGATTAAAAAACCAGGGCGGGCCGTGGACCGGACACACCGTTGGAGAAAGAAATTTATCAGGTAAACATAAATTCTGTTTTCTCCAACATAGGTGTGTCCGGTCCACGGCGTCATCCTTACTTGTGGGAACCAATACCAAAGCTTTAGGACACGGATGAAGGGAGGGAGCAAATCAGGTCACCTAAATGGAAGGCACCACGGCTTGCAAAACCTTTCTCCCAAAAATAGCCTCAGAAGAAGCAAAAGTATCAAACTTGTAAAATTTGGTAAAAGTGTGCAGTGAAGACCAAGTCGCTGCCCTACATATCTGATCAACAGAAGCCTCGTTCTTGAAGGCCCATGTGGAAGCCACAGCCCTAGTGGAATGAGCTGTGATTCTTTCGGGAGGCTGCCGTCCGGCAGTCTCGTAAGCCAATCTGATGATGCTTTTAATCCAAAAAGAGAGAGAGGTAGAAGTTGCTTTTTGACCTCTCCTTTTACCTGAATAAACAACAAACAAGGAAGATGTTTGTCTAAAATCCTTTGTAGCATCTAAATAGAATTTTAGAGCGCGAACAACATCCAAATTGTGCAACAAGCGTTCCTTCTTTGAAACTGGTTTCGGACACAGAGAAGGTACGATAATCTCCTGGTTAATGTTTTTGTTAGAAACAACTTTTGGAAGAAAACCAGGTTTAGTACGTAAAACCACCTTATCTGCATGGAACACCAGATAAGGAGGAGAACACTGCAGAGCAGATAATTCTGAAACTCTTCTAGCAGAAGAAATTGCAACTAAAAACAAAACTTTCCAAGATAATAACTTAATATCAACGGAATGTAAGGGTTCAAACGGAACCCCCTGAAGAACTGAAAGAACTAAATTGAGACTCCAAGGAGGAGCCAAAGGTTTGTAAACAGGCTTGATTCGAACCAGAGCCTGAACAAAGGCTTGAACATCTGGCACAGCTGCCAGTTTTTTGTGAAGTAACACCGACAAGGCAGAAATCTGTCCCTTCAGGGAACTTGCCGATAATCCTTTTTCCAATCCTTCTTGAAGGAAGGATAGAATCCTAGGAATCTTAACCTTGTCCCAAGGGAATCCTTTAGATTCACACCAACAGATATATTTTTTCCAAATTTTGTGGTAAATCTTTCTAGTTACAGGCTTTCTGGCCTGAACAAGAGTATCGATAACAGAATCTGAGAAACCTCGCTTCGATAAAATCAAGCGTTCAATCTCCAAGCAGTCAGCTGGAGTGAAACCAGATTCGGATGTTCGAACGGACCCTGAACAAGAAGGTCTCGTCTCAAAGGTAGCTTCCAAGGTGGAGCCGATGACATATTCACCAGATCTGCATACCAAGTCCTGCGTGGCCACGCAGGAGCTATCAAGATCACCGACGCCCTCTCCTGATTGATCCTGGCTACCAGCCTGGGGATGAGAGGAAACGGCGGGAACACATAAGCTAGTTTGAAGGTCCAAGGTGCTACTAGTGCATCCACTAGAGCCGCCTTGGGATCCCTGGATCTGGACCCGTAGCAAGGAACTTTGAAGTTCTGACGAGAGGCCATCAGATCCATGTCTGGAATGCCCCATAGTTGAGTGACTTGGGCAAAGATTTCCGGATGGAGTTCCCACTCCCCCGGATGCAATGTCTGACGACTCAGAAAATCCGCTTCCCAATTTTCCACTCCCGGGATGTGGATAGCAGACAGGTGGCAGGAGTGAGACTCCGCCCATAGAATAATCTTGGTCACTTCTTCCATCGCTAGGGAACTCCTTGTTCCCCCCTGATGGTTGATGTACGCAACAGTCGTCATGTTGTCTGATTGAAACCGTATGAACTTGGTCCTCGCTAGCTGAGGCCAAGCCTTGAGAGCATTGAATATCGCTCTCAGTTCCAGAATATTTATCGGTAGAAGAGATTCTTCCCGAGACCAAAGACCCTGAGCTTTCAGGGATCCCCAGACCGCGCCCCAGCCCATCAGACTGGCGTCGGTCGTGACAATGACCCACTCTGGTCTGCGGAATGTCATCCCTCGTGACAGGTTGTCCAGGGACAGCCACCAACGGAGTGAGTCTCTGGTCCTCTGATTTACTTGTATCTTTGGAGACAAGTCTGTATAGTCCCCATTCCACTGACTGAGCATGCACAGTTGTAATGGTCTTAGATGAATGCGCGCAAAAGGAACTATGTCCATTGCCGCTACCATCAACCCGATCACTTCCATGCACTGAGCTACGGAAGGAAGAGGAACGGAATGAAGAATTCGACAAGAGTCCAGAAGTTTTGTCTTTCTGGCCTCTGTTAGAAAAATCCTCATTTCTGAGGAGTCTATAATTGTTCCCAAGAAGGGAACCCTTGTTGACGGGGATAGAGAACTCTTTTCCACGTTCACTTTCCAGCCGTGAGATCTGAGAAAGGCCAGGACGATGTCCGTGTGAGCCTTTGCTCGAGGGAGGGACGACGCTTGAATCAGAATGTCGTCCAGGTAAGGTACTACTGCAATGCCCCTTGGTCTTAGCACCGCTAGAAGGGACCCTAGTACCTTTGTGAAAATCCTTGGAGCAGTGGCTAATCCGAAAGGAAGCGCCACGAACTGGTAATGTTTGTCCAGGAATGCAAACCTTAGGAACCGATGATGTTCCTTGTGGATAGTAATATGTAGATACGCATCCTTTAAATCCACCGTGGTCATGAATTGACCTTCCTGGATGGAAGGAAGGATAGTTCGAATGGTTTCCATCTTGAACGATGGGACCTTGAGAAATTTGTTTAAGATCTTGAGATCTAGGATTGGTCTGAACGTTCCCTCTTTTTTGGGAACTATGAACAGATTGGAGTAGAACCCCATCCCTTGTTCTCTCAATGGAACAGGATGAATCACTCCCATTTTTAACAGGTCTTCTACACAATGTAAGAACGCCTGTCTTTTTATGTGGTCTGAAGACAACTGAGACCTGTGGAACCTCCCCCTTGGGGGAAGTCCCTTGAATTCCAGAAGATAACCCTGGGAGACTATTTCTAGCGCCCAAGGATCCAGAACATCTCTTGCCCAAGCCTGAGCGAAGAGAGAGAGTCTGCCCCCCACCAGATCCGGTCCCGGATCGGGGGCCAATATTTCATGCTGTCTTGGTAGCAGTGGCAGGTTTCTTGGCCTGCTTTCCCTTGTTCCAGCCTTGCATTGGTCTCCAAGCTGGCTTGGCCTGAGAAGTATTACCCTCTTGCTTAGAGGACGTAGCACCTTGGGCTGGTCCGTTTTTACGAAAGGGACGAAAATTAGGTCTATTTTTTGCCTTGAAAGGCCGATCCTGAGGAAGGGCATGGCCCTTACCCCCAGTGATATCAGAGATAATCTCTTTCAAGTCAGGACCAAACAGCGTTTTCCCCTTGAAAGGAATGTTTAGTAGCTTGTTCTTGGAAGACGCATCAGCCGACCAAGATTTCAACCAAAGCGCTCTGCGCGCCACAATAGCAAACCCAGAATTCTTAGCCGCTAACTTAGCCAATTGCAAAGAGGCGTCTAGAGTGAAAGAATTAGCCAATTTGAGAGCATTGACTCTGTCCATAATCTCCTCATAAGGAGGAGAGTCACTATCGAGCACCTTAATCAGTTCATCAAACCAGAAATATGCGGCTGTAGTGACAGGGACAATGCATGAAATGGGTTGTAGAAGGTAACCCTGCTGAACAAACATCTTTTTAAGCAAACCTTCTAATTTTTTATCCATAGGATCTTTGAAAGCACAACTATCCTCTATGGGAATAGTGGTGCGTTTGTTTAAAGTAGAAACCGCTCCCTCGACCTTGGGGACTGACTGCCATAAGTCCTTTCTGGGGTCGACCATAGGAAACAATTTTTTAAATATGGGGGGAGGGACGAAAGGAATACCGGGCCTTTCCCATTCTTTATTAACAATGTCCGCCACCCGCTTGGGTATAGGAAAAGCTTCTGGGAGCCCCGGCACCTCTAGGAACTTGTCCATTTTACATAGTTTCTCTGGGATGACCAAATTTTCACAATCATCCAGAGTGGATAATACCTCCTTAAGCAAAATGCGGAGATGTTCCAATTTAAATTTAAAAGTAATCACATCAGATTCAGCCTGCTGAGAAATGTTCCCTAAATCAGTAATTTCTCCCTCAGACAAAACCTCCCTGGCCCCCTCAGATTGTGTTAGGGGCCCTTCAGAGATATTAATATCAGCGTCGTCGTGCTCTTCAGTAACTAAAACAGAGCATCCACGCTTACGCTGACAAGGGTTCATTTTGGCTAAAATGTTTTTGACAGAATTATCCATTACAGCCGTTAATTGTTGCATAGTAAGGAGTATTGGCGCGCTAGATGTACTAGGGGCCTCCTGAGTGGGCAAGACTCGTGTAGACGAAGGAGGGAATGATGCAGTACCATGCTTACTCCCCTCACTTGAGGAATCATCTTGGGCATCATTGTCATTATCACATAAATCACATTTATTTAAATGAATAGGAATTCTGGCTTCCCCACATTCAGAACACAGTCTATCTGGTAGTTCAGACATGTTAAACAGGCATAAACTTGATAAGAAAGTACAAAAAACGTTTTGAAATAAAACCGTTACTGTCACTTTAAATTTTAAACTGAACACACTTTATTACTGCAATTGCGAAAAAACATGAAGGAATTGTTCAAAATTCACCAAACTTTCACCACAGTGTCTTAAAGCCTTGAAAATATTGCACACCAATTTTGGAAGCTTTAACCCTTAAAATAACGGAACCGGAGCCGTTTTAAGCTTTAACCCCTTTACAGTCCCTGGTATCTGCTTTGCTGAGACCCAACCAAACCCAAAGGGGAATACGATACCAAATGACGCCTTCAGAAGTCTTTTATAAGTATCAGAGCTCCTCTCACATGCGACTGCATGCCATGCCTCTCAAAAACAAGTGCGCAACACCGGCGCGAAAATGAGACTCTGCCTATGCTTTGGGAAAGCCCCTAAAGAATAAGGTGTCTAAAACAGTGCCTGCCGATATTATTATATCAAAATACCCAGAATAAATGATTCCTCAAGGCTAAATAAGTGTTAATATCAATCGATTTAGCCCAAAAAAGGTCTACAGTCTAAATAAGCCCTTGTGAAGCCCTTATTTACAATCGTAATAAACATGGCTTACCGGATCCCATAGGGAAAAATGACAGCTTCCAGCATTACATCGTCTTGTTAGAATGTGTCATACCTCAAGCAGCAAAGGACTGCAAACTGTTCCCCCAACTGAAGTTAATTGCTCTCAACAGTCCTGTGTGGAACAGCCATGGATTTTAGTTACGGTTGCTAAAATCATTTTCCTCATACAAACAGAATTCTTCATCTCTTTTCTGTTTCTGAGTAAATAGTACGTACCAGCACTATTTGAAAATAACAAACTCTTGATTGAATAATGAAAAACTACAGTTAAACACTAAAAAACTCTAAGCCATCTCCGTGGAGATGTTGCCTGTACAACGGCAAAGAGAATGACTGGGGTAGGCGGAGCCTAGGAGGGATCATGTGACCAGCTTTGCTGGGCTCTTTGCCATTTCCTGTTGGGGAAGAGAATATCCCACAAGTAAGGATGACGCCGTGGACCGGACACACCTATGTTGGAGAAATTAAACTATTTTACATGCCAGCAAAAAACGTTTAACATTAATAAATTGAGTGTTATTAAAAAGCCTGTTGCTAGTCCCTGCAAATTAGGCTAAAGTTTTATGCATACAGTATAATTCCAGTGAAGTGCCATTCCCCAGAATACTGAAGTGTAAAATATACATACATGACAGCCTGATACCAGTTGCTGCTACTGCATTTAAGGCTGAGTTTACATTATATCGGTATGGCAGAATTTTCTCATCAATTCCATTGTCAGAAAATAATAAGCTGCTACATACCTCTTTGCAGATTAATCTGCCCGCTGTCCCCTGATCTGAAGTTTACCTCTCCTCAGATGGCCGAGAAACAGCAATATGATCTTAACTACTCCGGCTAAAATCATAGAAAAACTCAGGTAGATTCTTCTTCAAATTCTACCAGAGAAGGAATAACACACTCCGGTGCTATTATAAAATAACAAACTTTTGATTGAAGGTATGAAACTAAGTATAATCACCACAGTCCTCTCACACATCCTATCTATTCGTTGGGTGCAAGAGAATGACTGGTAATGGCAGTTAGGGGAGGAGCTATATAGCAGCTCTGCTGGGTGAATCCTCTTGCACTTCCTGTTGGGGAGGAGTTAATATCCCATAAGTAATGGATGATCCGTGGACTGGATACACTTAACAAGAGAAATGAAAGAGCTCATTGAGAGATTGAGAGAGAGAGAGAGAGAGAGAGAGAGAGAGAGAGAGAGAGAGAGAGAGAGAGACACACATATATATATATATATATATATATATATACACATAGATATATAGACATAGATATATATATACACACACACACATACACACTGTCCCTCTTCCTGTAATTTAGCTCTTAAATTTCCCCTCCCCCAGAGTTTCTGAAAAGTAATGAACTCCACCATTTCTGAACTTAAGTTTTAACCTTATCTTTCTGTCGTGCTTTGAACAATTAGGAACAAATATAAAAAAGGAAATATGGCTTTGTGGGTTTCAATACAGCCTTATCTTTAACTAATTGTTCTCAGCAGGAGATAAAAGAAAAAACTAGTTCAAACATGGCGGCACCCAATACTTTATAGAAACTAAACTTTTACACTTATTTTGTTAATATTTAAACAACTAATATAATGATAAAAATACAGCTACATATCATTCCAAGGCTAATCGTTCCTTTGAATACATTATGTCTATCCTATATTTACTTTTGAATATTCCTTTAAACATAATCCAATCGTAGAGAGATCCACACTCACTGGATTTGTAGAAAGTATTAAATTATTGTGAAATAATTGCACAAAGATTTTGCAATGTATATCAGAAAAAAGTAAATGTAAGGGAATATTAACAAATTGTAAACAGGAGTCTGTCAATAATACTTTTATCAAACATGACTAGTACTTCTGGTAAATTCAACCCACACAGGAATTCATGCAGGGCATCAGTCACCTTTAAACCTCTCCAAATTATAGGTTGGTATAGTCTGCTCAGCATTTCTTCTACTCCTTGCCTCAGCTTTTGTTGGTGAAAATAGCTTAGCACCTGGGAAAACAAACATATTTCACAAGCTATAATAATGGGTGAATAGTTTAAAGAATCTATTTGACTTTTTAGTGTTAATAGATTTTTACGCCTTCAGAAAATAGTTGTTCACTTTCCAGCTTGAAACTTGATTTGCAACATTCATACTACATTTCAGTTTGGTATTCCTAATATCACTGATAATAAATTACATTGCTACAAAAGAGGTAAGAAATGTATATACTGTAGCATACGTCCTCTTTAGACAGAAGAAGTCTCATTCTAAAAAGCTTGAATAGGAGACCATGTATAAATGTTTGATTTCAATTAAAGGGACATAATACTCATATGCTAAATCACTTGAAACTGATGCAGTATAACTGTAAAAAGCTGACAGGAAAATATCACCTGAGCATCTATATGTAAAAAAGGAAGATATTTTACCTCACAATCTCCTCTGCACAGCAGAGTAAGTTCTGTGTAAAAAGTTATACTCAGCTGCTCCCAGCTGCAGGTTAAAAAAAAAAAAAAAATGAAGAAATGAACAGCAGCCAATCAGCATCAGCAGTGCTGAGGTCATGAACTCTTTTACTGTGATCTCATGAGATTTGACTTAACTCTCATGAGATTTCATAGTAAGCTGAATTGGGAAATAATGAGAGTGCACGATGCTCATCCCCTAAGCTGTCCCAGGACAGACACAATAATATGCTGCTTAGAAATCCTTTACAATGGGAGGTGGCTACTGAGAAACTTGTGAGGTAAAATATTCTTTTTTACATAGAGATGTTCAGGAGATATTTTCTAGTCAGCTTTTTACAGCTATGCTGCATCACTTTCAAGGGTTTAAACATTTGGGTATTATGGCCTTTTAAATCTTTCCTAGTTAAGATGTCTTTGTAAAGATTTTTTTTTTCTCTTTTGGGGAAGGTGGTGTTCTGGGAAATTTAAATAATTGGCTAAATATTAACTTTGTATTCAAGTTAATAGCAATGCTGGTAATTAAAATTCAATAAAGTATTCCGCTGGATTCTGCCTCTTGCCTATGGAGCGCTCTAGCTGTGCATATGCTTCAGAACGTACAGATCACAGCAAGGCTGCAAACAGTGAATCTCTATAGTGTACCCATGTGTGCCCCACACAGCCCCCATGATTAGACAGGAATACACTAAAAGGAGGGTGTGGAGGGGGAAAAACAAAGAAAGTAATGGGATTTGCAAACAGTTTTTAACCTAGAAATTTATTGTGGATATTTAAAAGTTTATTACTTCACCAAAAATATTTTAACTAGAGGAACTATTCCCACAATTATCTTACTGTCAATTGGGATTATTAAGCAGCATTTTTATGCATTTTTTACTTTTGGTTATGGTTACTTTTTATTTACTTTGTGTTTTTATGCGTAAGAAATGTAAAATTGTCAAATAGGATATAGGTCTCATATTTAAACTAATTCAAATGTATGACAATTACTTACAAACATACTTTCATTTTAGTCCTTACTGCAATAATAAATATAGATTATAAACAAATGTCAAAAGTGCATAGAATTGTTTTTATTTCAGATACAATTAAAAAGAAATAATACTATACCTCTCGCACTTTGGGATTCACTGGTGAATTTCTTGGAAGATGAACACCATGATGCATTAAGTCCTGAATACAGCAATTCTCAATTGTCTAGGAAAAAAGAAAATATTTCCAAATACCAAAGATGTCCTTTTTTGTGCCCTTTTAAAGGTTTGATAGAAAGAAAAGAAAAAAAAAAAAGTTCCCTGTCGCTTTAAACCAAAACTTCAAAGAAAAATAGAGCAGGTAAGTACTATCTATTTCTTATCTGCCTTCAAAAGCTACATTTATGTTCAGCAATACACACTGGGTTAAAAGGTATAGTCTAATCAAAATTAAACTTTTATTCAGAGAGAGCATGCCATTTTAAGCAACTTTTTAATTTACTCCTATTATCAATTTTTCTTTGTTCTCTTAGTATCTTTATTTGAAAAAGCAAGAATGTAAGCATAGGAGCCTGTCCATTTTTGATTCAGCAACAGGGTAGAGCTTGCTGATTGGTGGCTAAATGTAGCCACCAATTAGCAGGCGCAACCCAGGGTGCTGAACATAAAATATGGTCCGGCTCGTAAGCTTAGAATTCTTGCTTTTTCAAATAAAGATACCAAGAGAACAAAGAAAAATTGATAATAGGAGTAAATTAGAAAGTTGCTTAACATTGCATGCTCTATCGCAATCATTGAAGTTTAATTTTGACTAGACTATCCCTTTAAAGAACCATCTCAGCAGCTAACAACTAAAATGTAGAGCTTTGTAGGAAAGGAAAAAAAAATCCTAAACTAATTTACTAAATGTTTAAAGCCTTTTAGATGTGGCATACAAGTGGATACCCAGTCCCTCATGTTTTGTGGCATTCTGTAACTGGTTTAATGATTTCAGTTATCTTAACATATAGTCTCACTATCATCCAATAGAAAAAGCTTAGTACACACTAGAAGGGAACACTCCACTTTCGAAAAAAGTACCAGTTTGTAACACTGAGTAGTCTATAATTTGTATATAGCAAGAGATACAAAGTTTATATGGTTTAACAAAAGCAAAACAAAAATACTGAAGGACAATACCTCCGAAATGTCACCTGAAGCTTTCTTCCATGCCCTAAAATATATATCTGCAATGTGGACCATCAAGGACCTGGTTAAAACAGACAAAAGAAAATGTAAATACACTTAATCTGAACTTCAAAATGTGTAGTAGATTTTTTTCTGTCAGATTTTTCTATCAGTCAATCAAAAATCCTGAGCAATAAACCGCAGCAAGAATAAGCACCAATCACACTTTTCTTCTCTAGGCACAGCTAATGATTGGCAAATCCTCCAAATGCAAAAAAAAAAAAAAAAAAAAAAAAAAGGGGAAATTTATGCTTACCTGATAAATTTGTTTCTTTTACGATACAATGAGTCCACGGATTTCATCCTTACTTATGGGATATCACTTCCTGGTTAACAGGAGGCGGCAAAGAGCACCACAGCAGAGCTGTATATATGGCTCCACCCTTCCCTCCCACTACAGTCATTCGACCGAAGTTAGGAAGAGAAAGGAAAAGCCAAGGTGCAGAGGTGACTGAAGTTTAACAAAACTAAAAAACCTGTCATAGAAGATACAGGGTGGGCCGTGGACTCATCGTATCGTAAAAGAAACAAATTTATCAGGCAAGCATAAATTTCCTTTTCTTTTACAAGATACGATGAGTCCACGGATTTCATCCTTACTTATGGGATACAATACCAAAGCTACAGGACACGGATGAAAGGGAGGGACAAGACAGGGAACCCAGACTGAAGGCACCACTGCTTGAAGAACTTTTCTCCCAAAAACAGCCTCAGACGAGGCAAAAGTATAAAATTTGTAAAATTTGGAAAAAGTGTGAAGACCAAGTTGCAGCTTTGCAAATCTGTTCAACAGAAGCATCATTTTTGAATGCCCATGAGGAAGCCACCGCCCTAGTGGAGTGAGCTGTAATTCGTTCTGGAGGTTGCTGGCCAGCAGTCTCCTATGCAAAACGGATGATACTCTTCAGCCAAAAAGAAAGGAGGTAGCCGTAGCTTTCTGACCCCTACGCTTCCCAGAAAACACAACAAATAGGGAAGAAGATTGACGAAAAACCTTAGTCGCCTACAAGTAAAACTTCAAGGCAGGGACCACATCCAAATTATGTAAGTCGCTCCATTTTAGAAGAAGGATTAGGACACAAGGAAGGAACAACAATTTCCTGATTAATATTTTTAGTCGAAACAACCTTAGGAAGAAATCCAGGTTTGGTACGTAACACTACCTTATCCGAGTGAAAAATAAGATAAGGAGAATCACATTGTAATGCTGAAAGCTCAGAAACTCTGCGAGCAGAAGAAATAGCAACCAAAAACTTTCCAAGATAATAACTTAATATCAATGGAATGCATAGGTTCAAACTGAACCCCTTGAAGAACCTTAAGAACTAAATTCAAACTCCAAGGAGGAACAATTGGTTGAAACACAGGCCTGATTCTAGTCAGAGCCTGACAAAAAGACCGAACATCTGGAACCTCTGCCAGACGTTTGTCAACAAAATAGACAAAGCAGAAATCTGTTCCTTTAAGGAACTCGCTGACAACCCTTTCTCCAATCCATCTTGGAGAAAAGACAAAATCCTGGGAATTCTAACCCTACTCCATGAGTAGCACTTGGATTCGCACCAATAAAGATATTTACGCCGTATCTTATGGTAAATTTTCCTAGTAACAGGCTTACGCGCCTGAATCAAAGTATCTATAACCGAATCAGAAAACCCACGCTTAGATAAGATTAAGCGTTCAATCTCCAAGCAATTAGCTGCAGAGAAGCTAGATTCGGATGATGGAAGGGTCCCTGAATGAGAAGGTTGTTCCTCAATGGAAGCTTCCACGGAGGCTGGGATGACATGTCCACCAGATCGGCATACCAAGTCCTGCGAGGCCACGCAGGGGCGATGTGTATCCCCGATGCCCTCTCCTGCTTGACCCATTTAATCACCCGGGGAAGGAGAGCAAATGAAGGAAACACATGAGCTAGGTTGAAGGACCAAGGCACTGCCAAAGCATCTATCAGTTTGGCCTGGGGATCTCTGGACCTGTATCTCAGAAGCTTGGCATTCTGACAAGATGCCATAAGATCCAACTCCGGCCTGCCCCACTTGAGAATCAGGTTGGCAAATACCTCCGGATGGAGTTCCCATTCCCCCGGATGAAAGTTCTGTCTGCTCAGAAAATCAGCTTCCCAGTTTTCCACTCCTTGGATGTAGATTGCTGACAGATAACAAGAGTGAGCCTCCGCCCACTGAATTATCTTGGTTACTTCTGTCATCGCTAAGGAACTCCTTGTTCCTCCCTGATGATTGATGTAAGCTACAGTCGTAATGTTGTCCGACTGGAATCTGAGGAATTTGGCCGAAGCCAACTGAGGCCAAGTCTGAAGCGCATTGAATATTGCTCTCAACTCCAGGATATTGATGGGAAGTAGGGACTCCGATCGAGTCCATACCCCCTGAGCCCTCAGGGAGTTCCAGACTGCTCCCCATCCTAACAGGCTGGCGTCCGTTGTCACTTTACCTCTTCCTATTTCTAACACAAGCAAAGAGAATGACTGGGGTGGGAGGGAAGGGAGGAGCTATATATATAACTCTGCTGTGGTGCTCTTTGCCTCCTCCTGTTAACCAGGAAGTGATATCCCATAAGCAAGGATGAAATCCGTGGACTCATCGTATCTTGTAAAAGAAAAAAACAGTCCGGACAAGGAATTCTTGTAAAAGGACCTTTACTAGTCCATCAGGGTCCTACAAAATAAATGTTTCAAGCCACTGCCTGGCCCTTAATCATGTATATGGCAGCAATTTGCAAATACGGTATACATTGTTGAGCCCTATAGGGCATCAGTACTTGAAACAATGAATAGAATTGTTATAAATATTATTGCAAACTGTTGCCTTACAGTGCTAAAGATACCAAAATAAAAGGGTACATTTGACAACAGAAGTAACCTGAGGAGGGTTTTTTTTCCTTAAAATGCATGTTGCATCTACATCATGAATTATAATTTTGACTACATGTGTCTAAAAGCAATCATTCTGTTACATTTTCGAGTTAGAATTTTGAAGTTCAAGTTATGCACTCCCTCCTGTGTGGGGGCTGTGGAAAACCATTATTCTAAAAAATAAATTACAGGAAAAGCATGCAAAATAAGTAATAAAAGTACTTTGCAAAGGATCTTTTTTGACATGCAAAATAAAACATTTTACTTGGAATTAAATGTTGAGTTTAATGCCCCTTTAGTAATCCAGTAATTATAAACTCTCCATCACACTACACAGTAATTGCTTACATCATATACTGGTATCTGACTGGCCATAGAGGACTAAGTAAAAATAATAAAGAGGGCGTTCAATGCTAAGTTCTTGATTTACAAAAAAACAGATGTTAACCCCCCCCACACACACAAAAAACAAACAAAACAAAAACACAAAACAAAAATGGTACTTTAAGTGATGTAAATTTAGATGAATCGGTGCCCGGTTCTTAATAATCCTATTAAAAACAAGGGCACTTTAATTTAAAAAAAATTACATTTCACTTGTTTTCTTCAAATACTTACCTTTTAATCTTCACAGCCACTCCACCGAGTGCCCCGGCCGTCGGAAGCCTCTTCATATGTCAGAATGCAAAAATGCTTGTAGTAAAAGTTATCACTGTTTTAGTGTTAACATTTTTCTCTGCAAATGCATGTTAAGCATAGCTAGATGATATTATCAGTGCACCAGCATTTTAAATACTGCAGATGCTCAGGGTGTGATCATATCAGAAAATTAACAAACTAAGTAATTACCAGACGGTTCAAGCACCGTAGGCTCTCGGAGCAAGGGCTGTGTTTAAAATGCTGGTTCACGGTGCATACTTAAAAGGGACAGTCAGTTCCATCAATCATCATTTAGCAATGTAGCCCAGTTTTGTAACATATTGTGTTTGCCAGTAAAATAACTTACTGTTCGCGCCGCAGCCGTTTCAAAATGTCCATTAAGCCCCTCCCCTTTTTTGTCATCCATGACATCATCATGTTCTTGTGATCTGTGTAATTTTTCTACCCTCCTCGTAACCGGCTTTTGCGTATGTGCAATGCACCTATTGTACTGAAGCCGGTTACGAGGAGGACACAGTTGTCAATCAATTTTTATCTATTTATTTCTGAGAGCTGGAATTGGTAGTTTGAAGCATGGTTACCATTTAATTCCAGTACAAAAGAAAAAAAAAATATTACAGCCCTTGTATGCCTTCATATGTTTCTCCTCTGCTTTTCACTTCATAAAAAGCACACATATTTACTTCTAATTAGGCTGCAAAGTGTACCGCGTAGCATTAGCCTCAGCTACTCAGTCAATACCACAGCTATTCCCATTTCCTAGCGCATTGCGGAAAAAAAAACCTTGCACTAGCTGAAGGTGCTGAACAATAAGAACGAGATTATACAGCTTTTATGTAATTGTGGATCTACTTATCCCCAGTACATTCCAGAAAGCAGCCAGATAATTTGCAATAATTATTTCACAAAATTTCTTTGTCACATTCAAATTGCTTTACTGAGAATTCTAGAGAAAAAAAAACCACTTTTTTTTTAAAAAAAAAACAATACACCGTTCACCTACATGCCAAATTTCTCTAGAATTCCCAGTAAAGCAATTTGAATGTGACAAAGAAATTTGTGAAATAATTATTGCAAATTATCTTATGCTAAATGTGGTCTACATGATGCATGTATAATGTGCGTTCTATAAAAAAAAATGCATTAAAATCTAGCTGCTTTCTGGAATCTACTGGGAATAAGTAGATCCACAATTACATAAAAGCTGTATCATCTCGTTCTTATTGTTCAGCACCTTCAGCTAGGGAAAGGGTTTATTTTCCGCAATGCGCTAGGAAATGGGAATAGCTGTGGTATTGACTGAGTAGCTGAGGCTAATGCTACGCGGTACACTTTGCAGCCTAATTAGAAGTAAATATGTGTGCTTTTTATGAAGTGAAAAGCAGAGGAGGAACATATGAAGGTATACAAGGGTTGTAATATTTTTTTTTTCTTTTGTACTGGAATTAAATGGTAACAATGCTTCAAACTACTAATTCCAGCTCTCAGAAATAAATCAATAAAAATCGCTTGACAACTGTATCCTCCTCGTAACCGGCTTCAGTACAATAGGCGCATTGCGCATGCGCAAAAGCCAGTTACGAGGAGGATAGAAAAATTACACAGATCACAAGAACATGGTGATGTCACTGATGATGAAAAAGGGGAGGGGCTTAACAGACATTTTGAAATGGCTGCGGCGCGAACAGCAAGTTATTTTACTGGCAGTCACAATATATTACAAAACTGGGCTACATTGGTAAATGAGGATTGATGGAACGTTTATATCTATAACTTAAAACGGTTTTTGAGTTGACTGTCCCTTTAAATACACTTTTGAAACACCTATAGCTTTTATTAGGAGCATTTTTGCTAAAAAAAAAAAAAAAAATTATGCTTACCTGATAATTTTCTTTTCTTCTGACGTGAAGAGTCCATAGCTGCATTCATTACTTTTGGGAAATACAGAACTTGGCCACCAGCAGGAGGCCAAGACACCCCAACAAAAGGTTTAAATACCTCCCCCACTTCCCTCATCCCCCAGTCATTCTGCCAAGGCAACAAGGAACAGTAGGAGAAATATCAGGGTGAAAAAAGGTGCCAGAAGAACAAAAATTACAGCCGCCTCATAGATAAAACACGGGCGGGAGCTGTGGACTCCTCCTGTCAGAAGAAAAGAAAATTATCAGGTAATCATAATTTATGTTTTTCTTCTTAAAAACGAGTCCACAGCTGCATTCATTACTTTTGGGAAAACAATACCCAAGCTAGAGGACACTGAATGCAAACAACGGGTGGCTACAAAAGGCGGCCCCTTCGAAAAGACGCCACAGCCTGAATTACCCGACACCCAGACGACACGGGTGAAAACCCGAAGCCCAGGTAACTGCACATTCGTTACACCACCAGCAAAGCCGAACTAGAGACCACTCAGTCCCAGAGTCCGTTGAGCCCAAACCGCTTTCGAGGAGTCAGCCCCGCGGTTCACAACTCCCATGAAGGTACTCGGCCGAAAGACAAGGACCACTATCTACCCTCAAAAGGGAGAACAGATTCCCAGGAAAAAAATCAAAAGGATCATTCCACACGGCTCAACAAACAGAACAACCCATGGTTGTCTTACGATAGTAGCACCCAGGGAGACGAAATACCTAGAAACACAAGGACCTAATGAAAAAAAGAGATCCATACACAGGGAAACACGTCCCAAAAAGGACTCGAGGGACACCCTCATATCCCTGACTCAGTACAGGTACTCCAGAAAAACATGAGTTCCCTGTTGCCTCGTAACAGATCGAAACCTGCAGTCTAGGCAAGCAGAGAAAGCAGAAATAGGATAATTATCCCAGTAGATAATAAATAGCATTTTAAAGCCTGCTAGCACAAATTCAAAGTGCAATTAGCTGTAGCTGGTTTCAAACCGCAAACCTTCCAGGGGCTCAACAACAGCCCTCCGAAGACCAGGCTTCAGGAAGCATCCCCTCACAGCACCAGAAGAAAAGAGGATATCAAAAGTCCTCCCACCGAAGGGGAGGACTGACTCTGGAAGAAAACAGTCAACACTGCATAGTAAACCAATCCCCGATCCTCCCTCCAGGGTAATGGTCCCAGCCCAAAGGCTAGTCAAAGACCGAAGACAAGAGTCCCAGACCTCTGGAAGAGAAAGGGAAGGGTCAACAAGGAACAAAGCCCCTGAGTAGACCTCTGACCGCTACTACAGCTACCGTGAGTCAGGATAGACATTGTGCTAGGGTACGATACCCCCTACGCCAAGGGAAGACGGATCTCAGGCCCCCAGTATCTATATATCAGAATCCAACACATAGCAGGAGCCCCAACGGGGTTCAAACCCTCAGCCTCCCACTGCAGAAGCAGTGGAACCAGTTACTACTCCACATCTCCCGTTCCAGAATTCTGAAACGCAAGAAGGGAAAAAACCCTTACAAGGCAAGAAAACAAGGACCCACAGGTCGCCACAGATACTAAGGTAAGTCTGAACCAGGAGAACCCATCCCCCGCTCTAGAAGAGAAGGGAACTAAAGCAACGGAAAACCACCCTGCCAAAGAGGCGAGACCCCTCGGCCATATCATCAACCCAGTTGAAAGACACCTGGAGTCAAAAGGAACATCAAATGCGCCAGAAGACCAGTAGGAACCCGTCAGAAAGACCTAGAGCCTAAGCCACAGGCAGATGGGCATCTCCCATAAAAAACAGAGCCCCGTCCCCCTCTGAGAGAGGCACATGGGACCACAAACACCTAAGTTGAGACTGAACCATCCACACCCATCCAGGGATAGACATGGGCCTAGGCCAGGGTCCTCGAAAAACGGAATCTCCTATGATTAGGAGTGCACCATCTAAAGTCCATAGACTTGGCGATCTAGCAACAGTCTCAAACCCAAGAGTCTGAAAGAGCTCCTGAACAGTTTAAGAATTAGGCACTCGGTGCACCTGGATCGCTAGGAAAATCTCGTAGACAAGCCTTAACACGTGTTACACACACTGGCAAGGTAGCAACCAACACCCAAAGGTGAATGAGAACCCTGGACCCTGCTTGCCATCCCAGAGAGTTAGACATAAGGCATCCACCCCGAAGCCCCAACGGAACATCAAGGATAAATGGTCAACTACCTGACCCCAAAAGGGCAACCGTCTGAAAAAGACCTAGACTCTTCACTGTTAAACTTAAGGCTATATTTGCAATGACGACGCAGAAAACACCCAAACGTCGAAGACCGTGATCAGACCAAGGGTATATTATGGAAGAGACAACAGCCAGAAAACCTTATAGGATCGATCTTCCAAAAAAACCTCTTTAACAGGGTAAAGGTGGAAACCTTGCAGCTCCCCACAGAAGGCAGGGAAATCCTGCACACCACCTCTTAGAGTAACGCAACTCTGAGCAGAGGAAGGACATGCCCGCGCTTCCAGACCAGATGATCCCCCCAAGGCGGGAAGGAAGGAGACTCCCCACCACAAGAAAACGTTTAATAGGGTAAAGAGTCAGCATCCAGAAGAACTTTAAGTGAAAACACATATTGTTCACTACTCGGAACACCAGACCATATAGGTCACTCACATCTCCCAACTCTAAAGGAATGGAAATTACGGTTCTGAGTCCCCAGGGACCTGAAGAACCATGACGTCTGCACAAAACAGATCCGTATCCCAGGTGAGTTGCCCGAAACAGCCAACCTTAAATCGGCACTCACAACCCTACATTCAGAGGAGTTGTATTTAAACAGTAGGCCTCATACTTCAAATAGGATCCGAGCCCAGAGTCCATAGCAATAGGCCAAGTGACATTCAAAATCCGACAGGATTAAATCTGCACCACGAGGGTGACATGAACCCAGGAAACAGCAGAAAGTCGTCCGTCCAGTACCTGCCTGGTATAAGGACACTCCAAAACTGCCCAAGGTCCAAGAAAATTCAACCCAAAGGATCGATAAATGAACAAGAAAACATAATTCTATTATTCAAAAAGTGCGCAACTTACGAGGAAGTGCCCATGCGACCACAAAATCGCAAATATCGGTTCCAGAGAAGAACGTCTGTAAAATGAAAATCTGACATAAACTTAAAAGAACAACAAATTAAACACATCCATCCGGATCAAAATTAAAATGAAGGCAACACCTATTGGTTGAACGCCCAAGGTGAATGAGAACGCCAATGGGACCAGCTGATCAGAGGCCCCATTCACTCAAGCTCAGAACTGGAACCGAAACATAAAGAAAAAATAAAACAGATGTTAAGGAGATTGGCTTCATCCACAAACATCATATCCAATTTGCCATCCAACATCTAAGGCCTCAGATCCCTCGGCCCACTAGGACTGGGATCCTCCAAATCGCCAAAACATGTCTTAAAAGAACACAAAGACGTGCCAGCCTATAAGGGAAAGCAAAATCATCCCTCGCCAGATCAACGAGAGACCCTGGCCCCGAGGTTGAGGCCCCTGAAGCCTCAGAGGCCAACGCTTCCCCAGAAGGCCGAAATGAATCAGGCGATCCCACACCCGACAGGCCCTGGTTAACAGAATACGGACAGTATCTTAGAAATATTTCACTTGGGAGATATAAATGAGCCAACGCCATAGAAATGGCCATGTGGAACCGTGCCGTAAACGTCTGGAGGAAACAAGCCACCCTCCGGAGGAGTAAAGGCCATAGGGACACCTGCTTGCGTAGCCGAGAAAGGGTCTGGGGCACGCGCCTCATGGGACATGGAAACCTCAGAGACGGATGGCTCAACACACTCTAAGCTCTGTGATCCAGGAGAAGAGAGTACGCTAGAACAGCAATCGAAACATAATTGATGGTCATTGATTACCTGGATCATTTCATATTCATCACAAGACACATTCTCCGTATCGGAGACATCCATGTCTAACATATCAGAATCCCCCATAATCTTGGGATTACAAAAACTAACTGGCACCTCTTTTACACCCCCAATGGCTGGGGCACTCACCACCTCTTGTGAACCAGACAACTCATGAGCCAGACTCTCTCTGTCGCACACAGTCAGCATATGGAAGTGAGAAACAACGTAACCGCACCCGTCACAAGGTAAACGTGCCAGTCATCCAAAAGGGCGCACAATCTCGAGAGATCGCGTCATTAAGATAAGGCTGTTATGTTCTTTAAAAGCTGTGAGCCTAGGTATTGCTACGCATTAGCAGATAGAACCACATAACAAACATGATTAAAGTCCCCCTGTTCAATAACCCCCCTCAGGAGATATTAACACACGATTCCTTATTAAGATAAAAGGAGTCCCACTGGGACCCTACCTTGTTTAACATTACATTCCCATATCGAAAAAAAAGAAACAATCTTACCGGAATCTACGTCGTGGAACAGGAACACGGCCCTTCAAGTGTGACAGATAGTAGCCTCGCTTCTGACATGGACTTGAGTGAATAAAAGGTAGGCAGCGAAACTTGTCAATGCTGATTACCAAGGAGCTGTTATTATGAGTCAGGATGGGTTCGCAGGAAAACTCTCCCTGCATCTCCGGACTCTAACTTTCATCCATGCTCTCACTGAGAGGCTGACAGGATAACTTAAAGGGACACTAAACCCAAATTGTTTTCTTTCATGATTCAGATAGAGCATGCACTTTTAAGCAACTTTCTAATTTACTCCTATTATCAATTTCTTTGTTCTCTTGCTATCTTTATTTGAAAAAGCTAAGGAGCCAGCAAATTTTTGGTTCAGAAACATGGACAGCACTTGTTTACTGGTGCTGTCAAATCAGCAAGGACAACCCAGGTTGTTCACCAAAAATGGGCAGGCATCTAAACTTAAATTCTTGCTTTTCAAATAAACATACCAAGAGAATGAAGAAAATTTGATAATAGGAATAAATTAAAAAAAGTTGCTTAAAATTGCATGCTCTATCTGAATCACGAAAGAAAAAATTTGGGTTCAGAGTCCCTTTAAAACTACAGTCTCTTTGCGAAGAGTACTACCCTCTATAAGAGACCATCTCGAACTTCTGACACTTCTCTGCCAACCTCCTGTGACGAAAGGCAAAGAATGACTGGGGGATGAGGGAAGTGGGGGAGGTATTTAAGCCTTTGGCTGGGGTGTCTTTGCCGCCTCCTGGTGGCCAGGTTCTGTACTTCTCAAAAGTAATGAATGCAGCTGTGGACTCTTCCCGTTTAAGAAGAAAAATGTTTCTATTTAAAACTGAAATGCATCCATGTTGGGTTGGCTTTAATGTCAGTTTAAATATTTCATATGCATATATTTTGCAACAAAGGAGCTAAATTATGGAAATGGGTGAATGGACGCATAAATACAAGTGAATAGATAGATGTATAGATGGGAATGTCAACTAGAGGATGAGTAAGAATTTAGGCTTTATTTAAAATTAAAGAGGTAGTATCTGTCGATCAAAAAAAATAAAAAAGAGTCCGGCAACTCACTTTGGTAAACACTGTAGTTGATTTTTAATGGTTCCATGAATCATTTTAATGAAGTTGGCATTCCAGCTGAATAGAAAGCTAAGAAACCGCCTACCCTAAAAACAGAAAAAGAAAATTAAATGCACTAGCCACTAGCTAATTTACAGCATGATTTTAAATAATCACACACTAAAGATAATCATATGGCAAAATTCCCACAATTTTCAAATTCAGATGCTAGCTTCAATCAGAGAAAAAAAACTCATTAACTTGACCCACAGTTCGTAAATTGCATTGTAGTTTTGAGAGTTTGGTTAAAAATAATTTAAGCAATTTATACCAACGTCACACTTCCATTTTGAAATGTATAGTCAATTATTCATATTCTTTAAAGGGACATAAAACCCTAAATATTGATTTCATGATTCAGATAGAGCACACAATTTTAAACAACTTTCCATTTTACTACCATTATCAATTTTGCTTCATTATCTTGGTATCCTTTATTGATGGAGAAGCAGAGCTAGTTGAACACATTGGTAAGCCAATGACAACAGGCATATATATGCAGCCACCAATCAGCAGATAGCTCCCAGCTTCTGAGAATACCTAGGTATGCTTTTTTCAACTAAACAAAGTAGATAATAAAAGTAAAGTGGAAAGTTGTTTAAAATTGCTTGTGTTTCGAGTGGTTTCCGGAGGAGGAGCTAACTGCACACACCTGTGTGTGATTACCTTCCAGTCCTGCAGCTGCTGGTGGAGTTTCTCGTGCCAAACCCAGGGACCTGGGTAGCTTCTTGGATAGCCTGTATCAACGCTCCTGGAACCAGACAGTGGACAGACATCCCACTGTGCTGACATTATTAGTCAGCTTGCAAAAAGCCTATACCTTGGGCTTCCTCTTTTTATATATATTAGAACTTGTGATATAACTTCAAAGAGGAACAGAGTGCCTCCCTCCCCCACCGGTGCTGCGTGGGAGGTTGAGGCTATCTTTATACACTCTCTCTGCTATACTGATAAACTGCCTTGAACCTGGCCCTATTTACCTGCAGGATAACAGCAGATTCTCTCCATACCCTTTCCTCCCCCACCGGTGCTGCGTGGGAGGATAAGGCTATTTACATATATCAACACTGCTGCACTAACAAAGGACCTGATGTTTTTTTCCTGACTCCTGCCCTGAGTACCCACAGCAGCGCGGCGGACCCCCCACATACCTTCCTCTCCCCCACCGAAGTTGCGAGGGAGACAGAAATCATCCGTGAGACTGAGCTGAAGTGTGGTGGCGGAGCCGCATCTTCAAGCAGGGAGCGATAAGTACTCGAAGCGGCTCTGCTCGGTGCCGGACTGAAAGCTTGCTGGAGAATCCCCCCTCCCCCACCGGTGCTGCGTGGGAGGTCGGGGCTGTGTGTAGCTAGCCTGGCAGTTGCCGCTGAGATCTCCCTGTGCAGCGCCTCTGCATATCTCTGCTCTGGTTCCTCGAGACGCTGTGGGTAAGCGCTAAATTAGGAGGTGCTCAATCTGGGAGCATGTTTTTCTCTCTTCACCTTTTTTTTGGGGATACCAACCAGAGCTGCATGTCCTGGGGAACACTGTATGGATCCTGGTAAAAATGCTATGGAAGATGGCTGTATAATTAACCCCTCTAATAGGTATCAGCAATTTTGGCATTTTCTCATATTAAAGGCTCTTTCCGCCCACCTACCTGGCTATTAGTTGAACGCTGATGCATAGAATGACCCAGGTAAGGTGACGAGCTGCATACATACAAGAACTGGCTGAACTTTATTAACTATATAAAGGAACTTTTTTTTTTTTTTTCATTGGCTCCTTATATGATTCTTTTTTCTGCATATGATTTGTTTGGCGCATTTAATTTTATTTAACTATATTACTTGTCGCTACAATTTTTGTCATATCAATGTATTGAGCAAATCTAGGCAAAAATGTTAATGCTTAAGAATGTGTAAAATGTGCATAGTATGTAAAAAGACATTGTACTTTCTCCTCTAAAAAGTGAAACATTCTCAGGGGAGAGAGAAGGGAGGGGAGAAGGGGAGGAAAAAAAAAAAATCAAAGGTTATTGAGTGTGAATAAGGAATTAATAATTCAATACCAGAGAAATTTACTATAACCTTTTTCAGGATATATTACCCATTATTACTGCTTGGAGGGAAGGGCTATATAGAGATAAAAGATCCTCAGTTATATTATCTAATAACTCTTTCCTAAGAATAAATCTCCTACGTTCCCTGAAAATAAAATACTATCCCTTACTATTGGACAGGGAGAAAGTTTATATAGAAATATAAAGATCATTAGTTAAAACTACCTTATAAATTTTCTTTAAAGAAGAGATATTTTAACTTCTCTGAAAATAAAATACAAATGAAACTGACTGAACCAGGATATAACTAGGTCACTGTGAATATGTTTGCTTACCTATAAAATATACTGTATATAATTGCTGGAATAATATTTTCTTGGATATAAATCTAATTAAGAAATTGCTGTTGCTGCTTTCAGAGATACCATTTCCTTTATTGTGTCTTTTGAAGATTAGCAACAGTAAGACAATTAACAAATTGGCATAAAATTGCCTAACATTAATAACGTCCCTGATCTCTGCATCCCTGGCTGGATCTAAATAACACGATTTAATTCACAGTTTATTATTTTTCCTTTCTTTTTTTTTTTTTTTTTTTTTTTTTTTTTCTCTCCCCTTTTCTTTTCCCTCACTTGGTCACAATAGTGCACATCCCTATCCTCACTTGTCTATTTGAGAACGCTTCACCTTCTCAAACTTAACTCTAAAATTAAGTTCACTCCCTGTATTGATCTTCACTTAGATAAATTGCCTCACTTCAATTTTTTTTAATTCTCTTTTCTTTTCTGGCACATGGATAAATTCCTTCACACCTCACCCCGGAATATTTCTCCAGCCATGGCAGCAAGACAGAGAGACAGAAAATTGAAGGGTAATCAGGAGCCTCCCACAGAAGCGCAACCAACTATGTTAAATGTACCAGTTGTACAAGAAGTAACCAATATTCACAGCTTAGTCGCTAGTATATCTGATGCGCTCTCTCCTAAATTTGAGGCTCTTAGAGCTGAAATCAAACAAGATTTTCTTTCTCTGACACAAGAGGTTCGTCAATTCTCCAATAGGCTGCAGGAAGCCGAACAAAGAGTTTCGGACCTGGAAGATCTAACAATAACGCATAGTTCTAATCTAGAAGGTATAAATAATAACGTACAGAAAATTCAAAACAAATTAGAAGATCTAGAAAATCGTTCTAGAAGAAATAATATAAGAATTATAGGCCTTCCGGAAGAACAACAATATGACAATCTTGTTAATTTTATATCAGAAACCTTGCCTACAATTTTAAAGATGCCATCTACCCTATATCCCATCCCAGTGGAGAGAGCGCACAGACTTGGTCTACCTCGCTCAGGCAATAAAGATAGAACTAGGCCTAGGCCTGTTATCGCTAGAATATTAAATTTTCAAGACAAACTTACCTTATTCCAGCATTATCGCAAACAACAGCCTGTTAAGGCTGGAGACGCTACAATCCTTATGTTTCAAGATTTCTCCGCTGACACTGCAGCAAGGAGAAGGGAGCTTGCTCCTATTTGTTCCAAACTGATACAAAAAGGGTACCAGGCAACCATAATGTACCCCTACAAATTAAAGGTTAAAGTTGGGGAAGTCACACACTTCTTTGAAGAAGCTCAACTGGCTGAGAGCTTCTATAACACACTGGGTTCCTAAGCTTAATAACAGCAATATTGAATATCTGATTATTAGACTGAGTGTAAGCTATAGGTTTTTGCTTATGGGAAAGACCGTGTCTCTTCTAGACGTGAGTCCTAGGACCCAACCCCCACCTGTGCGGAGAAAATTTAGGTGTCTAATTTTAAATTATTATTATTATTTTATTTTTTTTTATTATTATTATTATTATTATTTTTTTTATTTTTTTAATTTTTTTTAATTTATTTATTTTATTTATTTATTTATTTATTTATTTTCTCTTTCTCTCTTCTCTTTCTCCCTTCTTAATGTATAAATGAATATGCTGAATAAAAATTGTAAAATAGTATCTTGGAATGTAGGTGGTATATCTACCCCTATAAAGAGAAAAGCAATCCTTAATCACCTGCAAAAGATCCAGACTGACATAGGTTTTATTCAAGAAACCCATTTATCAGCTGAAGAATCTTTAAAACTTAAATCAACATGGGTAAAAGAAATCTATTTTGCACCTAGTGTTAAGAGGAAAAGGGGGGTAGCAATTCTAATAGGAAAGAAAATTGATACCGAAGTCACACATTTTGAGGCTGACATCGGGGGGAGATATGTACTACTGAAAATAAAGATTGCCCAGAAGATGTATACATTATGTAATACATACGGCCCTAATGTATTTGATCCAAAATTTTGGAACACTTTGCAGACCAAATTATTATCCTTCACGGAAGGCTCTTTAATTATGGGAGGAGATTACAATATGGCACCACAATGCCCGATTGATAGGCTAAGACATAATGTCAAACAGTTAAAACAAAAAAAAGATAATCTAGAGGGTAAGATGTTTAAAAAAATAATGCAGAACTTAGCACTGCGGGATATCTGGAGACAGCAAAATCCTTCTACTCAAAATTTTACCTGTCTTTCCAAGGCGCATAAGACGCTCTCCAGAATCGACATTTTTCTAATTGATGAACGTATGGTGATGAGAGGGGTAAAAACAGATATAGGACCAATATTTCTTTCAGATCATGCACCGATTGTACTTGAGTTTCAGCTTTCACATTTGTATTCTGCTGCAACACGTTTCTTTTTTCCCTACTATCTGACGACTGAGGTAAAATTCAAGAACTGGCTTATAAATAGATATAAGGAATTTGTACATTTTAATAAAGACTATTTAAACCGCCCTGAAGTATTTTGGGACACTGCAAAAGCAGTAATGAGAGGCGAAATAATTTCATATAGCTCAGCCCTGCATAAGAAAATTCGATCTAGAGAAAGAGAATCATGCCAATGTTTAACTAACACTTATAATCATTATCTGCTTGACAAAACCCCCTTAAATTGGGCAAAATACGTTAAAGCAAAAAATGAAAGGGATACTTTTGTTTTACTGCAAGAAACTCAAAAGGAATTAAAAATGCAGGCTAAGCTATATAAATATGGTAATAAATCAGGTAAGATGCTGGCCAAATTAATAAAAAATGAGAAAAAACAACCAATCATAGACAAATTGTATAATAAAGGTCTTCAGCTTTCTAAAGCCGAAGACATACTAGCTGCATTTAATGAATATTACCAGGAATTATATTCATTTAAAACAAGTGATACGCATACATCTGATGACTTTTGGAGAGATATCACGTATCCTACTGTCACATCAGAAATGGCTGATAGCCTCAATGTCCCTATTTCCATAGAAGAAATAGAGAAAGTAATATCCAAGCTTGCCTCAAATAAAGCAGCAGGTCCAGATGGCTTGCCTAGTGAATTCTATAAGATCCTGATTGGTGAAGCCACCCCACATCTTTGCACGCTCTTCAACAGCTTCTTTATTAGTGGTAAAATGATCCCCTCTTCATTTACCAATTCTTACACAACTTTGATATTAAAAGGCGGAAAAAACCCTGAATACAAGGAATCCTACAGACCAATTGCACTGTTAAATTCAGATTACAAAATTCTTACTGCAATTCTAGCATCTAGACTTCAAAGACCCCTCTCAGAAATTATACATACTGATCAAGCAGGTTTTCTAAATAACCGCAACTCAGCCTCAAAAATTAGGGAAGCCCTATTGGTGACAGAATATTTTGAGGTACTATCTAATTTAACTAGCGGGGGGGAGGACATACCTGACCTTGCTATTATTTCCTTAGATGCTGAAAAAGCCTTTGATTCAATATTTTACGAACATATCAAAACATCGTTAAGACAATTTGGCATCAGAGGTAATTTTCTTGAATTTATCGAAAATCTATATAAACACCCATCTACAAGATTGATAGTGAATAACAACATTTCCCCCTCTATCTTGTTAGGTAGAGGAACAAGGCAGGGCTGTCCTCTTTCCCCGCTCTTATTTAATATTTCCATTGAACCTCTGGCAATTAAAATACGCCATCATTTGGATGGTATAAAAATTCGTAACTGCGAAATAAAAATCGGTCTGTATGCTGATGATCTGCTGCTTTATTTGGCTAACACCAAACTGAACTTACCAAAACTTTTTCAGATCTTGGAACAATTTGGTACATTCTCTGGATACAAAGTAAATATGACAAAATCAGAGATAGTGTGGCTCAGGAAAAATAAAACTTCAATATTAAAAACTCCTTTTCGCCAAGTAAAAGATTCTTTTAAATATCTAGGGATTCATATTCCGACAAGGTCCGTAGATCTCTATACATTGAATATACCCCCAGTAGTAAAAATGATCAAAGAAAAGCTTTTGTTATGGCAAAATCTCCCAATATCACTTTCTGGAAGGATTGCCCTTTTTAAAATGGCTCTTCTTCCAAAACTTTTATATATACTTCAAAATACACCAATAATTCTATTAGGTAAGGATATACGTTCAATCAATACTTCACTTATACAGTTCTTATGGCAGAATAAGAGGTCAAAGATATCTCTTATGAAACTTTCAATACCAAGAAAGGATGGTGGTCTTGCCTTACCAGACATAAGGCTATATAACCTCTCCTTTCTGGCTCGTGTCGCAACAGACTGGATCTCATCTAATAACTATGTCTTGAATAATTATCTCGAGACCAGTGTCTGCTACCCATATTCTCTATCTGCATTAATACACTTAGTACCTAAAGAAATCCCCTCAGAAATTAAACGATTTAAAACAATTCTTAACCCACTTAAAGCTTGGCACAAGATAGTAACCTTTCTTTCAATTAATAATAGTGCTACCTGTCTTTTGCCTATAATAGGTAACCCTATTTTTCAATCAGGATTGCATTCCGAAGTCTTTAAGAAATGGCATAATCGGGGGTTAACCAAGGTATACCAAATAATTGATAAAGAGAGAAAATATATCAAAACATTCCAGGAATTAAAAAGAGATTTTGATTTGCCCAATAAAGACTTCTTTGCGTATTTGCAATTAAGGCATTTTGCACAGGACCTAGTTAAGAAAGCTGGTTGGGAATGGGGACTAGGTAAACTCGATGATTGGCTTGCTCTAACAAGAAATGGTCATATGTCAATTGCACCATGTTATCTTCTGGGTACAAATAAAGGAGAACCGGTACTGGCAAAGATTGCCCTCTACTGGAATACAGCAATCCCTCAGAGTAATATTGAGTCTAAAACTATTCAATTGTCAATTAAAAAAATTGCACAAGTAACGCTCTCTGCAACTTGGAGGGAGGCACATGTTAAGCTCCTTCATGGGGCATATTTTACCCCCGAGAGAGGTTTCAAATGTGTGAATGTAGGGTTTAATAAATGTCCTAAATGTTCGTATCAGGCAGCTGATTTAATACATATGTTTTGGTATTGTCCAAAGATTAAAAATCTCTGGGCTAGGCTCGAATACTGACTAAAAAAGGTGCTTAAGATAGGCTATGTCTCTTTGACAATATATCATAATACTCTGCCTTAAGGAAGAGCCTGGTAAGCAAACTGATGAAAAAATAATAATCTCCGCTATTCTTGCTACCAGGTATTTAATCTGTAAGAAGTGGAAAAGTCATGCAATGCCAAGCATTACTGAAATTAAAAACTGCATGAAAAAACAATGCATTTTAGACCAGAGAAACGCGGATATAAATAATGAACAAGACATTAAAAGGTTCTTTGATAAATGGGCAGCCTTCTTAAAAATCTTTCCGGCTGCAGAAATAGATTATATAATCTTCCCCTTTAGAAATACAGAAATTGTTCTATTAGGGAACTGGTAAAGCTTCAGGAGGAAGAAAGTGATGGTAATTTTTTTTTCTGTTTTCGTTTGGTTTTTTTTTTTTTTTTTTTGGTTTTTTTTTTGTTATGTTTTCTCTTCGCATGGGGGGGGGGGGGGAACAAGGGGGGGGGGGGTTATACTGAAAATCAAAAACTCCAAGCATTGTAGGAAAATAAAATGTTTGTGTTCATTAATGTGATGATTAGCCTAAATTTAACTACATGTATAAATGAACATAGTACTATGTTGTCAAATTTATTGTATCTTTTGATTATGCCATGTTTTCAAAATGGTTGATATTGTTTTTGGACAGTGACTTGGATTATAAATAAAACAATTAAAAAAAAAAAAAAATTGCTTGTGTTTCATGTCCCTTTAATTAGAATATATTTAAAGGGACAGGAAACCCCCCCAAAAAAATTCATAAGGATAAAACATACAAATTTTAAACAGCTTTCTAATTTACATCTATTCCACATTTGCTTAATTCTCTTGTTATCCTTTCCTGAAGGAACAGCAATGCTCTGCTGGCAGCTAGCTGAACACATCTAGCTAGCCAATCACAAAAGACAAAACGTGTGCAGTCACCAATCAGCAGCTTTCTCCTACTAGTGTGGGATATGTGCATATTTTCAAAAAGGGATACCAAGAGAACGAAGCACATTAAAATTACATGCTCTGAATCGTGCAAGTTTCCTTCCTCCAATCATGGCTTTCCCCCCAGGAGAATCATTGCCTGAGGCCATGCAGTGATTGGAGGAAGCCGGATTAGTCATTGCTGATGTGTGAAGCTGCTCCGGCTATGAAGAGAAGGGTACGTTATTAAACAAAACGGCTGCTTTGTAAACTTTGATGAATGAAAGTGCCCCTGTTTTTAATAGTATTTTTAAAAAACGGGCTTTAATTCATCAAAGTTTACCTTCACTTTAAAGGGACAGCACACATCTTGCACTTACAAGACATTTTTGTTGCGTTGCTATAGAATATCATAGCAGCCAAGCGTCTAAGTTTTCTAAACAAATTAACAAATTTTTCTGCAGCTATTTTTTTATAGCTAAACTCCATCATCATTTGGAGGAGCCAATCTGGAATGACGTCCACAAACAAGAAGGTGAGTCACTGTCAAAGATTGCATAAAGTGGATTGTTTTGCAGTTATCTGATGAAGCCAATTAGGGACAGGTGTGTAGCAGAGTTAGCCTGTAGATGTCAGTGGGGTCCATTTTTAAGTTCTTAGAATTAGAAATTGCTCAATTTTCAGAGATAAATTACATAAAAAGAGGCAAAATAAATAATGAAAATATTCCACAAAGTTATTTCATTATGTATAGCATTTTATATAAAAATCTCTTTACTGTCCCTTCGTTTTCATTTCTAAGTTGAAGTTGACAATGTTAATTTTCTTAAAAAGCTAATATTTTAAGAAGACCTTTTTCTCTTTCTTTCTTCTTTAATTGTCTATAAGTGGGGCAATCTACTTTCTCCTTTAAAAAGGACACAAAAGCGAAAATTACAGCATGAGCGTGAAATTTTACAGGGATATTAAAAAACAAATGGGGGAAAAGGAGGTTTTCCGCCCGACTTCCGTTGGCGGAGGAGCTCTCGTTGCACGCTGCGCATGGTTCAGCGGCTCCAGAGGGGTGAACTAAGATCCAGAATCTTTCTCCTAACGATTAGGCCATGGGCCGTACCCACACCGGCTATTTGGGCCACTAATTGCTGCATAGATTTGTTGCAGCTTGTCGGCGGAAGTCCTAAAACTAGCGTAGTCGCTGCTACTCATGCTCAAAGAAAGACCTGGGGAGCGCCCCGGTGACCCAGAAAGAACAGTCAAGTACCATTCCGTGGTCTGCCTACCTAACCTTTACTTACCGCTGGATATCTGCCGGGAACCCGGTGGAGGGGCGAATGGAAGAGAGTGCCTGCGCCCTCCTGGTAGGGCGAAGCAGGCGGGAAGTGTCGGCTCCTCCTGAAGTATCCGGGTGTTTGACCCAGGCTATTGGCGGAGGGATCTGTGAGTATCCGCTGCTTCATCGGTCCGGAAGGAGAGACGCACCTGGTTGGCGTCTGTATTGTTTGTCACGCTACTTTGAAGCTTGGCTTGGCTTGGCTCACACTGCAGTGGGTAAGAGAGAGAAACTTTGGCAACAAACAGCCTGTACCCGGTTATTTCCTTGGAAACTGGTAAAGTAAAGTTGGGGGAATATAAGTATTTGGGGTCATCTGGGTTGGCGACTCCCCTGTTGCACTGGTATGTGAATCTTTTATTCAGTGGGATTTTTCTCCCCCTTCTGGGGAACATGCTGGATTGACTGTGCTCTGAAGGGGCTAGAAGTAAAAAATCAGAAAGAAAAGAAATGCCACACAAAACCACCGTTGTGGAGTGAGATGAGGATAAAAAGGGGGACATATTGAAAGTTCCTGAATTGGGATATTCTAAAAAAAAAAAAAGGGGAAAAAAGAAAAAAGGAGAGAAAAGAGAGAGTAATTTACAACTATATAGTCCTGTCCTTTTTTATTACACTGAACTTTTGCTAAAGAATGTTTAAAGAACATTGGGACTGTATAATTTTTTTTCTGAATAACTGTAGTCTGCTCTTGAATCTAAGAGGCTACAATTAATAATTATGCAGGGGCTTTTCTTATGCTTGTTGCTCCCTTGGATGTTTTTGAATCTTTGTTATAGTGTTTAAATATTATCTGAAACATAATAATACTAACTTTGTCTTCAGGGCTATTACTAAAATTTATTGTGAGAGGTTGCTAGCATACGGGTTGCCTCCTGTTTAAAGACATATAGTCTTGTTTTTCTTGGTTGTTTTTTTTATTTATTTTTTTGCACTCACTGAAGTTTTTTTTCCCCCCCATCATTTTCGGCCCAGGAAAGTGCTGGGGTAAAGGAAAAGGAAATTGAAAAGGGGATACACACAATCCTCCCTTGCACCTGGGTTCTTTATATAAAATATGCACATCCCACAATATTTTTTTCTATTGCAGTAAGATACACAAGTAAGTCAACACTAGACCCTTTTTTTTTTTTTTTTTTTTTAGAAAAGTTTCAAATCACAAAACATAAAAGAAAAAAGAAGGGAAAAAGGGGTCAGCACCTGTTGCTATTTTCGGAAGACCACATTATATTACAAGCTGTTTTGTCAGATTATTTGCTTAGTGGTTATTCCGCTTCTTCTATAAGCGTTTTATCACAGTTTGATTGTATTTCACTTTTTTGTTCTTTGTTTTTTTTTTTTTCTTCTTCTATTTGTCTATGGAAAAATATTTTACTCAGGTCAACCAACATTCTCTGAAAATGCCACCCAAATCTAGAGAAAAAAAAAAGGGGCAGAAGTGAGTTTTGATTCTTCTGAAATTTCTCTCACTACTAATGATAATCAGTCTCTAATATTACAACTTAGTAACCTATTCTCTCCCCAGTTTGAGATTATTAAAAAAAGAGCTCAATGGTATCTCGATAGAACTTAATACACTTAACACAGAAGTGAAACAATTCGCTATCAGAATGTCAGAAGCTGAAGTCAGGATATCTGACTTGGAAGATATAATTAACAAACAAGAAAGTATGCCAAGTAAACAACAAACTAAAATTCAAAATATTGAGGCTAGGTTAGAGGAACAAGAAGACCGTTCTAGGCGAAATAACATTAGGATAGTAGGTGTCCCTGAATCTCCAGAATATGACAATCTGATTGAATTTACTTCTTTAACTTTACCCCAAGCTTTAGGGTTTCCTCCTCACGCCTTACCACTATCTATCGAAAGGGCTCATAGAATAGGACCTAGTAGACAGCCCGGAAACGGCCATAGACGAGACAGAGTGTGCATATTTAAACTTTTGAGGTTCCAAGATAAACTTGAATTGCTAAGATTATATAGAAAATTTGAAACATTTACCATTAAGGATAAAAAAAATCCTTTTGTTCCAAGATTTCTCTATTGAGACAGTACAAAAAAGGAAAGCTATGTCTCCCATATGTACTTCAATGATAAATAAAGGAATAAAAGCACGCTTGATTTATCCTGCCAAAATTTTAGTTGAGGATAATGGTAATAAAACTCTCTTTTCTGAGGCCTCTAAAGCACGAGAATATATAGATTCTAAAGGAAGTTAGAAGACTTCTACGGTAGTCTGTGATATATCTAGCAAATTAAGTTCCTATTTGGAAATGGGACCAAATAACGAAACAGGATTACCTGTAGTGTTTAATTTAAGGAGTTTTTCTCTTTCCAGTGTGTTCTCCCTCCCCCCTCTTTTTTTCCTTTTTTTTTTTTCTCCTCCCTCACCTCTCCTATTCGCACCAGTAGATGTTGAATTGATGATGATTTAGTGTCGCTCAGAGTGTGACTTGAACTTAATGATATGTCTTACATTAGGTTAGATTGATTTTCTATAAAGTTGTAAGTGTGTATGTTTTTGGTTTATGGTTGAGTAGGAAATTGAATGCGGGACTTTTTTTTAATTTTTTATCTATTTTGCCTCCTATATGGCTGATACAATAGGGAACTTAAGGATCTGTTCGTGGAATGTAGGGGGTATCAGTAACTCTATAAAACGGAAACTTGTGATTAAAAAATTAGGATCGCAAAACCCTAGTATTGTATTTTTACAAGAAACCCATTTAAAAAACCCTGAAATATTGAAGTTACGTTGCAAGTGGGTAGGAGAGGTATTAGCGACTCCATGTAAAAATAGGAAAGCAGGGGTTGCTATTTTGTTAAACAAGAATCTATCATACCAAATTTTACATAGTGAGCTAGATCCAGAGACAAGATTTATGGTAATACAAATAAAAATTAATGGAGTTAGGTTTGTTCTTTGTAATATATATGCACCAAATATATTCTCTAAAGTATTTTGGGAAATGTTAAAGAGTAAACTATTTCCTTTCATAACGGATAGAATGATAATAGGAGGTGACTTTAATCTCTCACTTTGTCCAACGATTGATAGATTTTCAAAAAAAAAATTTGGCTTTATATAATAAGCAAGCTAAATTTATGGAAACATTTTGTTATCAATTGAAATTAATTGATATTTGGAGACTTTATAACCCGGACCAACGTATATATACCTGTGAATCTAAAACATTCAAGACATTCTCTAGAATTGATTTTATTTTAGTTACAGAATCTCTATCACTGCAAAAAATGGAAGCGGAAATTGGTGAGATAGTTATTTCGGATCATGCAATTGTCTCTGTCGTTTTTTTTTTTGCCCTCTAACTTAGTAAGAGGTAATTTAAATTTTATTTTTCCACGGTATATGTATAAGAACATGAAATTTAACATATGGCTAAAACAAAAATGGAAAGATTACTGCACGTATAACATCTCCTATTTCCATAAAATTGATATTTTCTGGGAATCCTCTAAAACATTCCTAAGGGGTGAAATAAAAGCATATATGTGTAAAAAGAAGAAGAAGAAAGATAGAATGAGAGAAGCCCAATTGGCTAATTATGTTAGAAATAGTTATAAAAAATATATTACTGACCCAACGCTTGTACACTGGGAATGTTATTCTAGGGCCAGATCAGAAAGGGATATATTCTTTAAACAGAACTTCTTAGAGGAGGAGACTAAACTTAATATACGTTATAAGGGCTTTTATGGGTGTTCGACAAAACATCTAGCAAATTTAATTAGAAGTAGGAAGAAAAAGAATTATATTTTATCAATTAAAGACCAAGATAATAGATATACTGAAGTAGATGATATTAATAATGCTTTTTTTTTTATACTATAAAAATTTATATTCTCAGTCTAATAACAATAAACAAAATCAAGAGAAATTTTGGTCTCAAATAAAAATTCCTCAAGTGGCAGGTGACTCTCTGGAAGGCTTGAATTCCCCCATTTCGTTGGAGGAGATAGAGGATGCAATAAATAGAACTAAAGTAAATAAAGCTGCTGGTCCTGATGCTCTTCCCGCAGAATTCTATAAGATTTTAGCGGATGAGATTAAGCCCACATTGGAAAAACTTTTTAATTCCTATTTTATGAGTGGTTGCCCACTCTCAGAATATTTTGCGGCTGCTAATATTTCTCTTATACCAAAAAAAGATAAAGATCCTGAAGATATGGCCTCTTATAGACCGATTTCGGTACTAAATATAGATTATAAAATACTAACCTCTATTTTAGCTACCAGATTAATGAAATGTCTTGATAAAATTATACATCAAGACCAAACGGGATTTTTGGCCTCTAGAAACTCATCAAAAAACATTCGGAAAATTATTACTCTTATAGATTATATCTGGAATTTAAATAAAGATATTAGTAAACAATTTAAGCATGATATTGCGCTTCTAACACTGGATGCTGTTAAAGCATTCGACTCCATAGAATGGAATTATCTATTTCAGACGTTGAAGAGATTTGGGTTTAAAAACCAATTCCTCCAATTTGTGCGCAATTTATATAAAATCTCCTATTTCCTACCTTTTGATCAATGATACTCTTACCTCTGGTATAAGATTACAAAAAGGTACTAGGCAAGGATGTCCTCTCTCGCCCTTACTTTTTAATTTGGCACTCAAACCTCTTGCGATCTGGCTTAGGGAAGTGATGGAAGGGGTCAATCTTGGTAAAATCTCTCTGAAAACTCTATTGTATGCCGATGATTTGTTAATCTTTTTATACAATACATCCAACTCTATTCCTATAATCTTGGATTCTTTTAATCTCTTTAGTTCTTTTTCCGGTTATATGGTGAATTTTCAGAAAAGTGAAGTGATGTGGATTTCTAAACATAATACCAGGACAATTAATATCCCGTTCAAAGAAGTTGAGATATTAAGATATCTATGGATTTTTGCACAGAAACCCAGATAAATGGTATGATCTTAATTTTAAGCCGCTATTTCAGAAAATCGAATCTAACTTGAAATTGTGAGCTGTTCTACCTTTATCTCTGTCAGCCAAGGTTAATCTTATCAAGTCAATTATTTTCCCTCGCCTACTTTTTCCTTTACAGAATTTACCTTTGCTTTTGACTAAAACTGACTTACGGAAACTAAATGCAAAATTCTCTCAATTTATTTGGCGAGATAAGGAAAAACGCGTATTGCTTTGGAAAAACTAATGTATTCTCGTGAAGCAGCCGGTTTAGCCTTACCTAATATCAAATTTTATAATATTGCTGCCCTAGGGAAAATTGCAGTAGACTGGCTGGCAGAAACTAATTGGTTTTCATCTAAAGAAATTGAAAGTTTTATGATCCATCCATTTTCTCTTAAAGCCTTATTACATATATCTGTAAAAAAAATTACCTAATAATATTAAGAGTTTAATCTCAATTAAAAATATAATTGCTGCCTGGCAAATTCTCTGTTCGGTAATCGGTATTGAACATACTTTTTCGAAATATCTACCCCTATTGGGCAATCCTGAATTTTCGCCTGGGGTTAATCAAAAAGTATTTAGAAGTTGGTCCAATAAGGGTCTTAAAGCAGTCCACCAATTTTTTACAGCTGATGGACAAATAGAAGAGTTTGATAACTTGAGAGGTCAGTTTAATCTGCCAAGTAATAATTTTTATTCCTATTTCCAAATTCTGCATTTCATAAAATCTAAGAAGTGGAATGGTATTGAGGCAATTGCATGGTCTGAGTTAAGAGCTAGGATTTCCATTTCTAGAATTAAATCTCCTTCTATTTCATTACTTTATAGTATGTTATCTAAACAAAGCGACTCCTGGCTAGAAAACCTTAATTTAAATTGGAATGTAGTGATTCCGGGAGTTGATCGAGATAAAATAAGAGCTAGCTTTAATTTAATCAATAAACTTCAAATACCAATAAGCTGGAAAGAGAGTCATTTGAAAATAATCCATAATTCTTATTACACACCTCAGAGACTGGCCAAAATATATTTTAATCAAAGCTTCCCCTGTCCACGATGTTGTAATATCAATGCTGACAGTTTACATATGTTTGCATTGTGCCCTAGAGTGTATCAGTTCTGGAAGAAGGTAGCTTTTTGGTTTAATACTTTGTATGAAACTAATATCTGTTTTGATCCAGACTCTATTTTCTTTTTTGATCAGTCTACGTGGGCGTCCTCTCCATATAGAAAAAGTGTAAATGTAATCATCCTCTTTGTCAGACATCTTATATTAAAGAACTGGAAATCTAAAAAGATGCTGGGTTTCTCGATATTTGTGAAAGGAATCCAAATGCATATAATTTTTGAATCTTTCCACCTGAGAGAAGCTAGTGAAAGAGAAGTTAGGAAGTTCTTAATAAGATGGTTACCGATTATTAAGTCATATTCAGAAGGAGCCCAAAAAAGGATCCTATATCCATTTTTTAGTTCAGATAGTTTTAGTGATTTGGTTCTTCTGGGTCATTTCCCTCCAGAATGGATTAGGGGTTATAGAGACTCATAACACTTTAGCGCGGAATTGAAACTATTAGGATATATTTTGATAATTTGATATGATGCAGAGGTGAGAGGTGACGGAGGGCGCGTTTGTGTTTTTTTTATTTATTTATTTTTTATTTTTTTCCTCTTCTTCTGTCCCCAACTTTTTATGTTACGAAAAATTATGCCAGAAGTGTAAAAAGCAGGTTTTGCAATGTTTCAGTTTGATTCAATGAATCCACAGAAAGTGGAAAAGAATTATCTGTTTGGTTTGATGCTACGGTCTATACAGATCTCATTAGACGATTTGCTGTTTTTTCTGTTGAATTGTTTATTTGTATCTATTTGAAAATACGGCCCTGTGTGGCCTGCAATTCCATTTTCTTTTGTTTTTTTCTGTTTTCTGTATTATGTATATTATTTTCACTAATGGCATGCATAAATAAATAAAGAAAGAAAAAAAAAAACAAATACATCAAAATATGATGTATAAGCTGTTTATATACTTAAGAAATAAGTGTAAGGTTTTAGTTCTATAAAGTAATGGACACTGCCATGTTGAAGCCTAGGTTTCCCTTATATAATCTCTTCTCGATGTGTTTAATATTAAAATATTAACTCTCTTAAAAGGACTGCCATTTCAAGCAATGTAGATGAAACGTGTAATTCATCAAGGTGTTATTAGAAATGGTTGGCATAACTATGGGTCACAATGTGAGTAAGATCACCAGCAGGGTGTTAAACACTGCACGCTTCTCAGCGTAACAGGCCATGCCATTAAATCAACAGTAAACACTGACATTGTAATATAAATTCCTTAATTATGCAACATACTTCCCAGTGCATAATAGACCGGTCTGGTCGCCAAAATTCCTTGCGGGAAACATGACATTTTCCTAAGCGGGACATCAGTAGCAATAAAAAAAAACAACAACATTAAAGCTGTTAAACTGCCCTCCACATATACGTGCGCACACACACAGGTAAAAGGAGGGAAGGGGAGGTTCTGTCAAAAGCATAGAAACTACCTCCCCTTATCTCCCAATCTTCTTCTTGTCAGTTGCTACTTCCCAAACCTAAGGTTGTCTGTGCAGGAAAACAAAAATCACGCTTCTATGCTAGAGCAGCGAGTGTTACTCTTCAGTGTCTGTGAATGAAGTATGGGTTAAACAGTACTTTGCATGATGTGCTAGGTCACTGCAAGGTTGAAGGGCTTTCATGAGGAGGAGGTGTGTGGGACTTAGCGGTCATGCTGGTACATGGAGCAGTACTGTGAAATTCTTCACTTTGTGCACATTATTTATGGTTATCTAATATAGGCCACTGCTGGGCACAGTGAATAAATCTTTATCTTGCAAAATAAAATAAAAAAATTCTAAAGTACAATTGTTATGCAGTTTTTTGTGTTTGCATATATATGTATGTGTCACTTATAGATATTTATGTTTGTGTGTGTGTGAGATTTTGTAAATATATGCAAGTGCCTGTGTATATATACATGTCTACGTCACTTGGATGACAATTCTTCATCTACATGTAATTTTTTTTGGAGTTTTTGGATAATCATAGGCCCTGCTTCCATTAGTTATTTATCCTCTTTCCCTGTAATTTAAGGGGATACGAAACCAAAAAGAAATTGTGATTTAGACAAAGCATACCATTTTAAAAAAAAGTTTCCTATTATTAATTTTGCCTCACTCTCATAACAGTCTTTGTCAAAGAGATACCTAGGTGCCTGGAGCACTACATAGCAGGAAACACTGTTACCATCTAGTGTTAATACAAATGGATAACATTCTTGCAAAACTGCTGTCATAGAGTGCTCCAGACACATGCACACTCCTGAGCTTACATCCTTGCTTTTCAACAGATATCAAAAAGAACAAAGACAATTTGATAACAGAAGTAAATTAGAGTTGGTTTTTAATTGCATGCTCTATCTGAATTATGAAAGAATCATTTTGGTTTTCATGTCACTTTAACTTAGTAAATTAAGAGTTTCCCAATTCTCAAAAAATGGAAGAGCACATTTTAGGCTACACGTGCCTAAACCATATCTGTCCCTGTTTGACCTCAGCAGAGGGGATCAGGTAGTTTTGCCAACAAAAGGACAGTGGCAAGCTGGGTCTGTAATAGATCCTCCAAATGAGACAAGTGCTGGGGGAGTTTTGCAGTAAAAAAGCGCTTTATTTGGACTGCATTCACACAGGCTTATGTTGCTGTGCACAATTAAAAACAAATTATATTAAACCCTCAAAGTGTTTCCTGTCCTTTTAGTGTAATGACCCTCAAAACCAAAATGTGTAATGTCAAAGCAAATGCAGACACTCCCTATACACTGCCTGCTTCTTACTTTGTGCACCCAATGTTCACGGCATGTGTACTGTATCTTATTACACCTGTAGAGTCTATTTACAGAGAAAAGGAGGAGGAATAAAATAAAAATGTTTACTGCACATAAGTAAGCATTTTATATTGAAATTGTTTCATGTCCCTTTAAAGACTAGACAAGTCTATACACAATAATACACCATGATTACTATGGTATAAACACATTAAAAAAAAAATAACATACTCTTCCAAAATATAATACAGCTCTAAATGTTACAGAACAAGGAAAAGGGTAAACATAATAAAGAGGGTTTCTAAGGAATAGATTAATAATTTGTTCTTGATTTACCAGAGCCAGATACTTAAAGTTCTAAATGGTATTTAAATATGATTGAGTGTGTTCTCCCTGGGCCTATTTTGTGGACACACCATCCAACTGATTTTACTGACCACTCGGCTAAAATTTAAAGGGATACTAAAATCCACATTTTTTTCTTTCATGATTCAGATAGAGCATGCAATTTTATTCAACTTTCTAATTTACTCCTATTTTCACTATCTTTGTTTGAAATACAGTAATGTAAAGCTTAGGAGCCTGACCATTTTTGGTTCAGCACCCTAGGTAGCGCTTGCTTATTGGTGGCTACATGTGGTTTTAGTATCCCTTTAAGCAAGTATTAAAATAAAAATTAGCTTGTATTAAGTTTTCAATGTTTGATGCTCAAATTATAACTTAATTAAAGGGACACTGAATCCAATTTTTTTCTTTCATGATTCAGATAGAGCATGACATTTTAAGCAACTTTCTAATTTACTCCTATTATCAAATTTTCTTCATTCTCTTGGTATCTTTATTTAAAATGCAAGTATGTAAGTTTAGATGCCGGCCCATTTTTGGTGAACAAACTGGGTTGTCCTTGCTGATTGGTGGATAAATTCATTTACCAATTAAAAAATGCTGTAGAGAGATCTGAACCAAAAAAAACATAGATGCCTTCTTAATAATAGGAGTAAATTAGAAAGTTTCTTAAAATTGTATGATCTAGATGTGAAACAAAAGAAAAAAAAAATTGGGTTCAGTGTCCCTTTAATGTTACATTATGCAATGTGTGCTTTAGATAGCTTAAAAGAGACAGTCTACTTTATTGTTTAAAGAGACAGAGAACCCCTTTAATACCCATTCCCCAGCTTTTCACAACCAACACTGTTATATTAATATACCTTATAACCTCTGAATCTCTGCCTGTTTCTAAGCTCCTGAAACGCCTTTTATCTCAGTGCATTTTATTAGCCTTTCACAGCTTGACAACATTAGTTCACGTGTGCCATATAGATAACATTGTGCTCACTCCCATGAAGTCAGCAGTGAAAGGCTAAAATGCAAATGTCTAAAAAGCACTGAGATAATAGGCAGTGTGCAGAGGCTTAGAAACAAGGTAATCAGAGGTAAACTGAACCCAAATTGTTTCTTTCATGATTCAGATAGAACATGAAATTATAATAAATTTTCTAATTTACTCCTATTACCAATTTTTATTCGTTCTCTTGCTATCTCTATTTCAAAAGCAAGAATGTAAATCTTAGCAGCCAGACCATTTTAGGTTCAGCACCATGGATAGCGCTTGCTGATTGGAGGCTTACATTTACCCACCAATAAGAAAGCATAACCCAGGTTCTCAACCAAAAATGGGCATCACGTTCCTGCTTTTTAAATAAAGATAGCATGAAAACAAAGAAAATTTGATAATAGGAGTAAATTAGAAAGTTGCTTAAAATTGCCTGCTCGATCTGAATCACGAAAGAAAAATTTTAGGTTTGGTGTCCCTTTAATATAACAGTGTAGGCTATGCAAAACTGGGTAATGGGTAATAAATGGATTATCTATCTTATTAAAACAAACATTTTCAAGTAGTCTATCCCTAAAATTAACATTTATAAAGAACAGAAAATGTAATACTGAAAAGTATTACACTGTCTCTACCCAGCTACTTCATAATTGGCAAACTTTTCTATGAAGAACACTGGATTGATATCATTAAATAGCATATACAATGTATAAAACGTATGTTAAATGAACAATGGGATACAATCATACAATGTACAACAATTATAAAAAGTATTTACCCCTTAGCAGGCAACACAATTACCTATGTTTGCATTTTAGGCCTATGTAAATTCTACAGCATTACCAACATTATACTGCAATAAAACACAATGTAAAAACACCAAAAATAGTACAGTAGATAGTTATATTGAAAGAAAATCAAAAATATGTCACCTCTTCTCTTTTAATGTGGTTAACACTCAAGAAACACTGAAGCAATAAATCCTTGACTTCATTACTTTCTGTAGAATTGTAATCAAAACTCAGGAGACATGGATGGAGGCGCCACAGGCGGGCAATATCCGCAACCTTGAAAAGATGATGCATATTTAAACCACCATTATAGTGATGTGAAAATTTAACTTTCATGAATCAGAATGTACATTTTTTTTTAATCTATTTAATATTACTAACTTCTATTATCAAATGTAAATCTCTTAGTATTCTTTATTGAAACACACGAGAGAGAAAGAAAGAAAGGAGATAGATATATACAGTATATATTTCTCAACCTCCTACCCTTCTAGATTGTAAGTTCCCACGGGAATAGGGCCCCTCAATCCCTCCTGTATGTGTTTGTAAATGTTGTCCTGTATCTTACAAGTCTTGTATTGTTTTATTTAAATGAATTGTATCCATGGACAGCGCTGCGGAATATGTTGGCGCTTAATAAATAAAGTATAATAATATACACACAGAGTATATATATATATATATATATAATGAAATGAAGAATGTCTGAGAACCAGGAACCCCTGTACTCAGACAAGCTGCACTGTGAGCCTCCGCTCCTATGTGAAGGATTGGAAAAAAGCTGCTTCAGATAAATATATGATTTAAAATTATCCCTAGTGGGAGATTCTATATCGTATCTAGAAATGTAGATGAAAGAAAGTGAGAAGCGCCAGTACAATCCAAAAAAAAAAAAAAAAGTATAAAAAATATGTGACTTCAGAAAGAACATACAACATATAACAATGGCAATAGTGCTATAAATAGTTCAATGAGATTAAGAGAACATCCAAAATGGACTAAGTTAACAAAGGCAGAGCCCCCCCCCCCCTGTGGGGATATGGAAGGTATCTCACTTACTAGAAAATACCTCAATCATATGAGGTAAGTCACCACATCTGTGAGGGAAGAGACCTCCAACGATAAGACTTTACTCTGCCCAGAGGGGTATGGGTTAGTTTGGATGTTCTCTTAATCTCATTGAATTATTTATAGCACTATTGCCATTGTTATATGTTCTTTCTGAAGTCACTTTTTTTTTTTTTTTAATATAGATATATATATATATATATATATATATATATATATATATATATATATATATATATATATATATATATATATATATATATATATATATATCAAAAACATTTACCAAGTCTGTCTAGAAAATGACTACTATAAAAAAAGTGTCTTTTTGTTTTAAATGTTACTTTAAAAACTAAAATAATTGTTTAGCTTGCTCTGATAGAAGAGTGTTCTGATATTCTGTATGCAAATATTGTTAAAGGGACACTGTACCCCAAAAAAAAATTTGTGATTCAGATAGAGCATGCAATTTTAAGCAACTTTCATATTTACTCCTATTATCAAATGTTCTTTTTTCTCTTGGTATCTTTATTTGAAATGCAAGAATGTAAGTTTAGATGCCGGCCCATTTTTGGTGAACAACCTAGGTTGTCCTTGCTGATTGGTGGATAAATTCATCCACCAATCAAAAACTGCTGTCCAGAGTGCTGAACCAAGAAAAAAAGCTTAGATGCCTTCTTTTTCATATAAAGATAGCAAGAGAACGAAGAAAAATTGATAATAGGAGTAAATTAGAAAGTTGCTTAAAATTGCATGCTCTATCTGAATCACAAAATAACTCATTTGGGTTCAGTGTCCCTTTAAGTTATGTCATTATCACAACACATTAACAACCAATACTAGAGTTAAAAAAAAAGAATCTTAAGAGATTAACCATCATTTCAGTCTTACATTTGTAGGGGAGAAAAATAAATAAAACATAACAAAAAAATAACCACATCAAATCAAACTCAGACAGAATTCTTTCCCAAAGTACACCTTAGCATAATGTGTTTGGCAATGTATAATTGTTACGCAAATCACAGAAAAAAATGCTCTTTGCTGCATATATATATTATATATATAAAAGTTCCAAGTTTATTTCTAACAATTAAAATGATAAAGCACACAGTATAAATAGGTCAAGTGACATTTTTACTGTGATCTTTTTTTACTATGAGCTTTGTCATTTTAAGTGATAGAATTAGACTTGGAACTTGCAAAAAAGAGCCGATTAGCACATAATTGGGTTACACCACAGAACCCTGCTCTCCCTTGATGATTACATCATCACTGTGCACCCAGGGAGCACACAGAGAGTGATCTAAGTCCGGCAGTGGGTTGAGGTGATTTAAAGGGGTCGCATGCAACGGAGTACAGGGCTTGGGAAAACCCCGCAATTCCACACGAAGAGGACCGGAGGATGCCCTTATATATGCAGATGGCTCTACGAAGGGAACACATAAAGTGAGTAATTGTACGCTGACACAGCAGTACCTACTGTTATAAATGTTATTGTGGAGGGTCTGTAAAACTTCATATACATGAAACACACAACTACTTACTCTCTGAGCTGGCACAGTATGTAAAAAAAAGAGTGCATGGGCATTGCAGCATATGTGAAACAGTCACAACTCTTACTGGAGACATTATGTCCTTTTAACTACAGATTTCCTTGGCATATTTATGCCGTTCTCAGAATTTAAAACACTTCACTTACCACGCACTTTGCTTCAAGAGACTTCGTCAACATCAAAAGAAAAGCAGTTTTCCCAAAATCCTCCTTTCCTTCTAAACCCTTCTCCCACCACACTTCACAAAGTTGTCGAATGGCAAGACGAACATCGGATTCGTGTTTTGGTAAAGCATGCAAAATACCTAAAATAAGAAGTGTTGAAAGTTAATTTACATTTTTCAAACTCTATATGATCCATTGTCCCATTTTTTGTATATTATTTTTATTTATACTTACAACAATTAAAAGATCATTATAATACAAAAATGGCATGCTTTAATTCATAAGAGCATATCATTTTAGCACTACAGACTCAAATTCTATGTGTTTAATCCCTTTAGAGTGGTCAAAGTATTTGACCCAGCTGTGCAATTGCCACTGCCGATTGGCTTACCAGCCATGTCCGCTCAGCATCAGTAGTTCACTGCAACACCCAAGTGGTTCTTTGACCAAGTGTTTAACACTTTACAGGAGCGTTAGTGCTAAATTTACACTAAAAAAAAATTTGACCATGTAATTTTTGTGCTTTAAATATAAATTCCCCTTTAATTCTCTCCCTCCATTCATCCTATTGCTTTTTCAAAAATATTCCTTGTTCATATACCTTTCCCTTTATCATTTATCTATATCACTAGTAACATTTTGACAATGTTTAGAACCTATATAGCTTTTGATGAGAATGTAGGACTATGCAGGTCATACCACAGCTGACACATTAAAAGTGTGGTATGGTCTGTTAAGGTCAGGCCAGAATTACACATCTGAAACAGATTAAAAGTGAATTAACCTCTTCATGCCAGGACCAAGTGTATAACACTTGCTTTAAAAATAAAATTTCAAGGGTGGCATCGGATCATGGGGACAGCCTACGATGCTACGAGGCATGAAACATCCTAAGGCGTTAAGGGGTTAAACAAAAACATGATAAGCATAATTGCATAACTAATATTTCTATATGGTACTGAAAAAAGGATCTGCACATGCCATAAAAATTTAATTTTTATTCTTCCCTAAAGTGTACGGAAAAACATTTTAAAAATAAAACAACCAAAAAAGCTCTCTGCCTACCCTGCTCTTTATGGGGGTTTTTTTAAAATAAAAAAAAACAACATCTAGACATACAGTACCTAATATGGTAAGTGTGGAGGTTTTGCTAAAAATCCACATACCTGTATTAAAAAAAAATTAAATTTGCATATCTTAAAGCAAAAATTATTTAGTTTTCATTTCTAGGGTTTTTAACTAGTCTGGAGTGATGAAAACTCCCAGCCATATATATCATACAATATATATGATGTAAAAAAAATCAAATGGAAGCGATACCTTTAAAAAATAAAAATAAGAATGTTTGAAGCTTTTAGTAAGTACCATTTAAAATAGCTGCACATTCAAGAAGTGCTCCATAAGATACGTCTTCCTCTATTACAGACACAGAAATTGTTGTAACAACCGTCACTGCATGGAGAACAGCCATTGTATTCTTCTGTGAAAAAGAAAATATCTAGATGAGTTTACATTAATAAAAAAATAGAATGGTTCTGTTATTTTCTTTATTCTTTGCATAATTTTATAAAACTATCTATATAAAACATACTACTGGTCTACTATTAAATAAGGGACAGGGGAATGTTTACTATATCACAAGGTGTCTCTATTTCCATGTCATCGTCACTGTCATCTTCTAGTCTCTGCCATCCTTCCACTGGATTTGCTACTAAAGATTCCTTCAGCAATGTATTCAGCTTCTCCCACAGCTCCTCTTTGTGTTTTCTTGGCAACTCTTGCAGTAATTCTTCCAAATCAAATGGATCAAATGTGTCTTTCTGTAAAAGGTTGAGCGGTTATCAGAGTTTGAACAATTTCTCCACAAATCCACAGCAGAAATAGTAGAAAAGCACAGCACCTCCTGTGTAGTGCACATTGTAGTTATGAAACTGCCAAGCCTCCAATCACATTCCACCAGTAAGGATACTGCCAAGCCTCCAATCACATTCCACCAGTAAGGATACTGCCAAGCCTCCAATCACATTCCACCAGTAAGGATACTGCCAAGCCTCCAATCACATTCCACCAGTAAGGATACTGCCAAGCCTCCAATCACATTCCACCAGTAAGGATACTGCCAAGCCTCCAATCACATTCCACCAGTAAGGAGACTGTCAAGCATTCAATCTTCACCTATGCATTAAAAATATTTTATTTCAATATAACAGGGCCACATACAGAGCAATGTTTTGAGCATCTGGCCATAACTAAGGCTCAGGTGCCCGAAACGTTGCTCTGTATGTGACCCTGTTATATTGAAATAAAGATTTTCCTAATGGATAAGTGCTGGTGGTGGTGGAAATTCCTCCAAAATCCAGGAGCTGGCCCATGAAATATAGGAACTAGTTGTTCTAAATCAGAAACATGTTACATAAGGCTCACCTCACATTACTAACAATAAAAACACCTTGGTTGAGGCACAATAAGTATCAGCACGTCACTGTGAATGTCAGGCTCCAGCTCTGGCAACCTTCACATCCAGTCTCTGTATTTCCAATCCCAGCTAAACCTACCAAGCAATGTGTAGGCTACAGGTCCCTGAAGGACATACATAGCAGCAGCCCCATTAAAGCTGCCAGTGGAGTAGCTGAGTTACAACTGTGGCACACTAAGCCAGCAGTGCCCACAGCACATGCAAAATGCTCCCCTGCTGCAAGGACAGCGAGAGATACAAGACAGGGCCCAAGATGTGCTCCATGAAAAGACAGTGGTGCAGCTTTCATCCATACACATCTTCCCTTCAAACAGGCAGTGCCAGGGAATTTTCCAAGGCATCCGGGCCCTTTTTTTTGGTCCCACTGACACTCTGCTGAGTTAATTCTTTGAGCCCTGGGTTATCATAAATAGGTATTTGTCATTTCATGTTTAGGTGTACATAACTGATAAAGCAATATACATTTGATCAGAAAACTGATCTTATGATGACCCAAAACGTGTTTTATATATATAATGCAATTCTGAAGAAGAGGCACTCTCAGAACTTTAATATTTCCAATATTCAAAACTTTTCCCCTCCTACTCCTCACACCAAACTTCACAGAAGCATTAGGGTCATTAGATCAGGAACAGCTTGCTAATTCCCTCAAACCTCTCCTCTCATCCATCTCCTTTTCCTGCCCTGACCAATCTGCCATTATAATTCCACATAATCGGTCCTTGACAATCTGGCCCCTCTTACCAAAGCTCTGAAATCACACACTCATCCTCAGCCCTGACATACTCCTCTGACACGGTAGCCTAGCTCCTTTACAATCCATAATGAATGCCTCTGCCAGACTCATCTTCCTTACATGTCGCTCTTCAGCTGCTGCACCTCTCTGCCAATCCCTTCACTGGCTTCTTCTTGCCTCCAGGATTAAACACAAAATTCTGATTCTTAAATACAAGGCCCTCAACTGAACTGCTCCCCCTATATCTCAGACCTTGTCTCCAGATATTCTCCCTCCCGTCCCCTTCGTTTTGCTCATGACCTCCTACTCTCCTCCTCTGGTTATCTCCTCCAGACTGGCTCCTATCTTGTGGAACTCTCTGCCTCGCTCCACAAGACTCTGCCCTAGATTTGAAAGCTTCAAGTGCTCCCTAAAGACTCTAATGTTCAGGGATGGATACAACCTACACTAACCTTTATTTATACCAGTTTCTCTCCTCCATTGCTATCCCCTTTAGCTTGTAAGCTTAAGAGGCCAGCTGTTTGTAGATCACCTTAAGAGCTGACTACAACAGTGCAACCCATTTGATCCCTATAAATATTTCCTTGTATACCACCTATGTTTATAGCGATGCGGAATCTGTTGGCCCTCTACAAATAACCGATAATAATAATATATAATTCTACAACCTGTGGCTTCAAGGCTCCATGGATTTGTCAAGGCCTATTTTATCATTTATAAAAGTAGAGGTATCACCACAGTGATTTCTAAAAGTAGAAAGATGAGCCAATACGAAGGCACAACAAACAGGTGATTGCTACAGAAACTCAAACCAAAGAAGCAAACATTTTTGGTTTTATATTCACCTCTGATGTGCAGCCAGACTCTTTTGTTCATCTAGATTGCTACAGAGAGCCACAGCTACATTTATAATGATTCAAATGATGCAATATATCTACTGTATCAGACTTTTATTTGTATATATACTTACACAACCAATACTGTTCAACTCATACCTAAATACAATTTTTTTTTAAATAGACAAAAAACATGAAATACTCACATGAAGTTGGATAAAATTTAAAAAGTCCTCCACTGAATCCTTTGCAATGGACTGCAAAAATGCTTCCCGCTTTGTCATTGTGAGATAACTAACCTGTTAAACTAAATAAAATTCTGTCAACAAGCGTAAAACATCCGTTATAAAAAATACCAATATTTACAACTAATGAAACCAATGTATGTTAAATTATGCCACCGGCGCCTATTTGTTGAGCCCTAATTTAAAGTGATGGTAAACATTCCCCTTTGTATAATCAGATCCGGAATGGAAACAATATTTTAGATGGAATTTAATTCATCAGTTGTAATGAAGATGCACTATAACTTCCTTTTTAATGTAGATATAAAATGCAAATACCAGCGCTCTGGCTGCCCACTTCAAAATAAACAAATTTTGTAAGCTAAAGTTTTGAACAGTTCTACGATCGGCACACTATCTCAACAGCACTTTTGTTGTAGATAGATTGCTGACTGGAGAACAGTTTAAACTGTTAGCTCACCAAAAGAATTACTTTTTAATATAGACATCAAATTCTTCGTTAAAGAACATCTTCATTTCAACTGATCAATTAAACTCCATCTAAAATATTGTTTCCATTCCAGATTGGATTATAGAAAGTGGAAAGTTTACCTTCACTTTAAGACAGTGCCCAAAGTAAAAGTTGTTTAAAGGGACATGATACCTAAATGTTGAAGCACTTGAAAGTGCTGCAGAATAGCTGTAAAAAGCTGACTAGAACGTATCACCTGAACATCTCTATGTAAAAAGAAAGCTATTTTACCTCACAATTTCCTAAGTATTCACACCCCATTGTAAAGAGATACTAGTCCCAGGACTTGCAAGGAAGTCTGCATCTGGCATATGCAGGCATATTCATGTTTTTTCCCCATTCAGTTTAAAGGGACATTGTACACTAGATTTTTCTTTGCATAAATGTTTTGAAGATGATCCATTTATATAGCGCATATGGGAGTGTTTTTCTAACAATGTATAGTTTTGCTTATTTTTTAAATTACATTGTGCTGATTTTCTAACCAAGCCCCACAGTGTCAGATGTATACACTTGTTTACAGACTCCTGCTTGCTCCGGTTTATGTCTTTTCATATGCAGGGAAGGGGGGTCTTCTCTTCCTGTTTTTTCAGCCCCTTACAGTGGGTGTCCAAGCCTAACCATCAACTGTGATAAACTTAGAGCTTCTAAGAAAGTTTTTAAAAGGTTTTATACTGGATTTTTAGATCACTATCTGTGTATATTCTTCTTTATAGTACGGTCTATTACATGCAGTTATATAAAAATTGGTGTATACTGTCCCTTTAAGGAAGTTTACTATGAAATCTCATGAGATCACAGCACTACTGATGCTGTTTGGCTATTTTTTTTCAACTTACAGTTGGATGGTAGCATAAGTATAACTGTTACCAGAGCACTGGTAACAGAGCTGAAAAAATATTGAGGTAAAATATCTTCCTTTTTTACATTGAGGTGTTCAGGTGATATTTTCTTGTCAGCTTTTTTACAGTTATGCTGTATAACTTAAGTGATTTAGCATTTGGGTATTAAGTCCCTTTAAACGAAACAGAACATTTGCCTCCCCAGACATGTAAACAAAAGTCTTTTCCAGTTCCCACATTCACTTGTTGTCTAGGGATTAGTCCTGACAAAGTTGTGAAGCTGCTGTAATTTACTGTAAGAATCACAATGTTTATTCACACTTCAAGCTTTCAATGTGCCACACAAGGAGCACTAGTGCATTTGCTTGACTTTACAAGACCATTCCTAAAGCAATGATAATCTTTATAGGTGTCCGAAGATTGGATCCAATTAAACCAATCTGGACAGTCTTGCCTCTAAATTGGAAACATCACACGAGCAGTGAAAATGAAATAAATTATCTAAATGTCAAGGATAGCAAAGAAGCTCCTAATTTGGTTAAAGGGACAGTAAATGTTGTAGACTATTTTAAATAATTCTGCACTTTGTGCTAATTTTAGTAACACTTATAAACAACAGAAAAGTGTATAACATTGCAAAGCATTACACTATCCCCAACTGCTTCGCAACATATAATAGTGTTAGGATCAGTCAGCTTTGGGACACTTTGCAACTTAGATGATGACTGGCTAAGCAGAATATGGCCATCTTGTGTGACTGCAATCTCCTTTTTAATATAAAAGCGTAGGTGGGGGGGTTTTTTTACAGCATTTAAAAATGTGTTTATTTGCAAGTGGATGTGTGCCAATGCCCTCTGTTTTGTGTGGTCTCAATGGCTAGATTTATTATAGCTGAGGCGTACAGGGGAGCGTATACGCACACCTGTACGCCTCAGCTCGCCTGTGGTGGGGCGAAATTACCCGCAGGTATTTGGCATTGCACTCGCGTGCAATCCCGCCCCCTGCCCGCGCACAGCCAATCACACGCGGGCAGGAGCTGTCAATCTCCTCGGTCGTACTCGACCAAGGAGATTTAATTTTGCCAGTTTAGAGGTGGTGAATAGCTTAGGGAAGCTATTGCAAGAACTTGCTGCCGTAGGGGCTTGGTAAATCTAGCCCTTAGACTCTGTTTTGTAAGGTGTGATAGACCAAGCTTTGTGGATTTGTATTCCATAAAGAAAGACTGACCATCTTCCATTGGTTAAAGCACCCCACCCAACCTCAGGTGTACTCATGACAGTGTACTGGAGTTGTACATAAAGCCAAGGAGTCATCTATTTTAAAAAAGAAGCAGAAATGATTCAGCCCATAAATGAAAAGTGTTAGGACCAGTCAATATTGGGACACCTTGTAAGTTGGTGACTGGCTAAGTAGAATATGGCCATATTGTGTGAGTAAGATCCAAATTGTAATGTAAAAGCATAGGTAAGGTTTGCAGTATTAAAAAATATGTAACTTTATTATAAGCATAGACTGTCCCTTTAAACACTCAGAAGCCATAATACATTGCTGTCCCTGGACACTTAGCCCCAAGGGTTAATCATGAGTAGAAGCTGCCCCTCAACAGCTATGTCTTCCCCAGGAGAGCAATTTAGCATTGCAGCTCCTGTGCAGACATTGTTGGTGCTAGACATAAGCAAGCCTGTAATAAGATAATGTAGCACATTCTAACATTATTATTGCAATATTATGACTTTATAAGTCATGTAAACAATGGTCAGAGAATAACAATGTAACATGAGAAGCAAATAATAGTTCAGAAGAGGAAACATCAGGGGAGGTACTACATATAAACAAAAATGAGCTGTCAAAACATTGCAGCAAGCGCAGGCGCCACTGTATTTTGTGCTGCATCAATGAATCAACAACTAAAAGGTAGTGCCGGGTAAAGTCACTCCTTGACATATCAGAATACACCACTGATAAACTATGAGGCAGACTAAAGAAAACAGGTCAACATGGAGTTTACAACCGCCTCCAGCAGCAACTGAAAGAACAAGTCATAGTTCATGGAAAGCGGCAGCCAAATGAGCTCACTTATTGACTTTATAATTTAATGCTTACCGTTCCCCGGGATGTAATAACGGTCCGGTTCAATAACTCACTTCCCGCCTCTCCGTGTAGTTCAAAAATCTCATAATAACCCGCCCACCGCAAACCGGAAGTGCGTAATCGCGCTAGAGGAAAAACAGCGTACTCGACCAGCCATTAGCGGCCGGTTTCTATGGAAACTGACAGAGCTGCGTGCATTGTGTGAAGTGAATTGCTTGTTACAGTAGTAGGGAACTTTACTACGGTAAAAAGCTAGATTCGTGGGTGTGAGACATATTACGTACATCTAATTTATATGACTTCAAGCCCATAAACGTTTGCGTTTGTATTGTCAGAGCACTATATTATGACATTTGTGTCTGGAAATAAATATAGGGCTATAACACTTTGCTGCTAGATAGAACAATCAATGGGAGAAAACAAAAGTAAAAAAAAAAATCTTTAAGAAAGGACCAATTTACCATATATATATATATCCATAGATATTATAGAATGCTTATTTATGACAATGAAATACAGTGATACAGTATTACCCCATTTTGTAACGACAGCAGTATCTCAGAGGCATTATTATATCTGTAAAGCTTCTGAAATGCAAACATTTTTAAGTGACAAAATATGACAATGTTACTCATAAAGAAAGAGAAAGTATTTAAAGTGACTGATGATAAACTATGATATCATTCACTGTATTATTCGGGTTTTGGGATTATAGGTAATATACAGTACTCAATTCTACAGAAATGCACTGCAAAGCAAATACTCCTGATATTTGCCTTGTGAATGCTATTTTCTCAGCCATATCTCATTATTTTTCTACAAAAATTGGCATGGGGGTTCAGATGAGGGCTACCAACAATGCTGCCGTGTTTGTGTCTCCAGGAACAAAAAGGGGAGTCATATTTTGGGGTGTAAAGTCCCTGTTTTCCCCATAGACTTTCCACAGCCAGCCAGCTCTGCTCACCTACATGGATACATTGTATCAAACCCTCAGCCTACAGGCTTTTATACATTTGTAACTGTTTACAATACACACACACTTTGGGCTTCATTTATCAATCATGTGGGGAATTCTCTTTTCTGTTCTCCTATCAGTTCTCCACAGCTCTCCTTAGGAGAGGCGCACATATCCGCCCATATTTATCATAAAAAAGTTGTTTTTTTCTCCATGGGAGAGCTGGGGAGAACTAATGATAAATTTCTCCAGTCGGATTAGTATCTTCTCCTTATTTATCACTAAAAATAAGCAACTATTCTCCATGTCAATCATAAATAAACCAATAGAAATCTTTATACAGCCTTCCTAGTAGCTTTGTTAACGCCCCTCTTCAGCAAACTTTCATATAAGAAAATAGATCTACATTTTCATTGTTTTAGTGCTTCAATTTTAGCGCTTTTTTATATCTTATTTTTATGCCCCAATAGATATAATTTTTGTGCTCTGTTATATATTATTTTGGTGCTTAATTATATATTTTTTTGTTTTACTCCATCATAAATTATTATTGCACTCCAATAACCATTATTATTGTACTTTGTTATAGATCATTTTTGCACCTTTTTTTGTGTGTAACTGCTTCTACAACTGGTAGAGAATAGACTTCTAATGCTGTTCTCCACTTTAGCTATGGAGAACTTAGGGCTCGATTTACCAAAGCCCTATGGCTGCAAGTTCTCACAAGAACTTGCTCGCCGTAATTTATCAAGCAGCGGTCACCAGACCGCCACTTCCTTAACCTCTTCGCCACCTCTAAGGTGGCAAAATTCAATCTCCGCGGTCGAGTCCAACCGAGGAGATTGACTGCTCCTGCGCGCATGTGATTGGCTGTGAGCGGGGAGGGGGCGGGATTGCATGCAAGTGCAAAATTGTGCTCGTGTGCAATGGTGATTACCTGCGGGTGATTTTTCCCCGCCACAGGCGAGCTGAGGCGTACAGGGGCGCGTATACGTGCCCCTGTACGCCTCAGCTTTGATAAATCTAGCCCTTTAAGGCAGGAACTTACAGGAGAAGTTTTAGTCCTCCACAGGAGAATATAAATGATAAATTTGTAACTAGGAGAATTATTAGAACTATATGAAATACGACTAAAAAGATCTAATTTAACCCTTTTTTTGGAGAACATGTTCTCCAAGGAGAGTTAGAACAGAGTAGGAGAATTTTACAGTCAAACTTGCCCAATTTTAGGAGTATTTTTGAATGATAAATAGGAGAATTATTTCTCATGAGAACTTTTAGGAGAAAATATAGGAGAATTGGAATGATAAATAGAGCCCATAAAGCAGTCCTCTCGGTAACAACTGTACAAACTGCTGAGGAAATAATGTTCACACAGCCTTAAAGGGCAGGATAGCACCTGGTCATACAGTCTTAAAGGGACAGACAAAAAACCACACAGCCTTGAAAGGGTCAACTAGCACCACAAGCACTCAGTCTTAAAGGGACAGATCACCGTAATGTACACGCAGCGAAACCTTAAAGGGCAGCTCAACACCTGCGCACAGAGCGCACAGAGCCTTAAAGGGACATATCACCGTAATGTGGACGCAGTGCAACCTTAAAGGGCAGCTGATACCTGCGCACAGAGCCTTAAAGGGACAGATCACCATAATGTGCACGCAGCACAACCTTAAAGGGCAGCTTGACACCTGCGTACACAGCCTTAAAGGGACAGATCACCGTAATGTGCACGCAGCGCAACCTTAAAGGGCAGCTCGACACCTGCGCACAGAGCCTTAAAGGGACAGATCACCGTAATGTGCATGCATCATAACCTTAAAGGGCAGCTCGACACCTGCACACAGAGCCTTAAAGGGACAGATCACCGTAATGTACATGCAGCGCAACTTTAAAGGGCAGCTCAACACCTGCGCACAGAGCCTTAAAGGGCCACTGTAAGTAAATATTTTCTATGCCTGTTACTAACTAACTACCCCAAATACGCTTTTTATCAATAGCATTTCATTAACATATCTCTACCATATATCAGAAATCTTGTCTGCAAATTTAATTGTTTTCCAAACCCACTCCGTGGGTATCCTTTGCTCTTTACCAATCCGTTTACAATACCTAGGTTTCAAAATGGCGCTTTAAACACAAAGCTATTGGTTTAAGTATTTTGAACATGCAGTGCTGAAAATAGTGGGCAGGATAACGTGACATCATCGGCGAATAAAAGATATAACTTTTAGAACGTTATGAAACTTCGTTTTGGAGAAAATATAGGTCAGTAGGTTTTAATTAATGTTTATTAACTTTAATATGTTAGTTGTTTGGCTTAAAAATTATAACAGAAAGTAATCCTTTAAAGGGACAGATCACCGTAATGTGCACGCAGTGCAACCTTAAAGGGCAGCTTGGCACCTGCTCACAGTCTTAAAGGTGCAGGCACACACAACCTTTTAGTGAGTTTACACGCACAGCTTTAAAGGGAGCGATAGTATGCATCCCCATGTGATGCACGCAGCCTTAAAGGGACGCTTTGTCTTAACGGAACAGTGGCACGTGCACGCACACAAACACACAGAGCACTCTCAGCCTTTAAAAAGGACAACTTGCACCACACGCATACAGCCTAAAGGGGACAGATCACTGTAATGTTCACGCAGCGCAACCTTAAAGGGCAGCTCGGCACCTGTGTACACAGTCTTTAAGGTACAGGCACACACAACCTTTAGTCCTTTAGTGGTTAAATGCACACAGTTGTAAAGGGAGCGATAGTATGCCTCCAAACGCAAAGCACACCGCCTTAAAGGGATGCTCTGTCTTAAAGGGGCAGGGGCACGTGCACAGCCTTTAAAAGGACAACTTGCACCATAACCACACAGTGTTAAAGGAACAGCTCAAACCATGCACACCTAGCGCAGCCTTAAAGGGCAGCTCACCGCCTGCTCGCACAGTCTTAAAGGGGCAGGCACACACAACCTTTAGTGGGTAAAGTCACATCACATGCACAACAGTATACATCCGCACGCAATGCACACAGCCTTAAAGGAACATCTCACACCATACACAGTCTTTAAGGGGCAGGCACACAGGCTTTTAAGCACACCCAAATGCACACAGCCTTAAAGGGGCACCCAGTATTAAAGTGAGAGACACAAACGCAGACTTTAAAGGGGGAGCTCACACCACACATTTTTAATGGTACAGGTGCCACAATGTTCACACACAGCTTTAAAAGGACAGCTGATGGCATTCATGCACAGCCTTAAATGCTATAAATTGATGATTTATGGTACACACAGACTTAGGGGCTGAATTATTAAGTTCCGAATAGAGCTTGATGCCCCCTGTTTTCGCGCAAGCCTTCAGGCTCGCCAGAAACGGCAGTTATGAAGCAGCGGTCTAAAGACTGCTGCTCCATAACTGATCTGCTGCCTCAGAGGCTGCGGTCTTCAATACGCCCGATCCTATATGATCGGGCTGATTAACACCCCCTGTTAGCGGCCTATTGGTCGCAAATCTGCAGGGGGCGGCATTGCACAAGCAGTTCACAAAAACTGCTTGTGCCATGATAAATGCCGACAGCGTATGCTGTCAGCATTTATCGATGTGCGGCAGACATGATACGCTACATTGTACTTTACTTTAGTAAATCGGCCCCTTTGAGATGGCTCAAGGCAATCATAAAAAAGAGTTACAGAGATTTTATGGCATTCACACAAAGCAATGAGCTGTGCTTTTAGTCGGTGTTTTTTTGTTGTTGAGCTAACAGTTTGAACGGTTCCCCAATCAGCCCTCTAGTCATATAGCACCTTTGTTTTAGAGAGATGATTGGAAAATATTTCAAACTGTTAGTTCAACAAAAATATTACTTTTCAAGTTGGTGGCCAGAGGGCAGGGTATTTGAATTTCAGCGCTACATTAAAAAGTAAGTTATAGCGCATCTTCATAACAACTGAAGAGTTAAACTCCTAAAATATCTATAACATTCCAGATTTGTTTAGACAAAGGGAAAGTTTACTATCACTTTAGGGACTGTGTGCATTGTGTGAGAGTGTCCGTGCCTTTGACTGTGCAAGCATAATGTGATCTGTGCTGTTAAGGCTGTGTGTGCTGTGTTTGTGCACCTGTACCATTAAAACTGTGTGTGTGGTGTGAGCTCCCCCTTTAAAGTCTGCGTTTGTGTCTGTCACTTTAATACTGGGTGCCCCTTTAAGGCTGTGTGCATTTGGGTGTGCTTAAAAGCCTGTGTGCCTGCCCCTTAAAGACTGTGCATGGTGTAAGATGTTCCTTTAAGGCTGTGTGCATTGCGTGCGGATGTATACTGTTATTGCTCCCATTAAGACTGTGTGCATGTGGTGTGACTTTACCCACTAAAGGTTGTGTGTGCCTGCCCCTTTAAGATTATGTGAGCAGGCAGTGAGCTGCCCTTTAAGGCTGCGCTAGGTGTGCATAGTGTGAGTTGTTCCTTTAACACTGTGTGGTTATGGTGCAAGTTGTCCTTTTAAAGGCTGTGCATGTGCCCCTGCCCCTTTAAGACAGAACGTCCCTTTCAGGTGGTGTGCTTTGCGTTTGGATGCATACTATCCCTCCCTTTAAAACTGTATGCGTTTAACCACTAAAGGTTGTGTGTGCCTGTACCTTAAAGACTGTGTACACAGGTGCCGAGCTGCCCTTTAAGGTTGTGCTGCTTGAACATTACAGTGATCTGTCTCCTTTAGGCTGTATGCGTGTGCTGCAAGTTGTCCTTTTAAAGGCTGAGAGTCCTCGGTGTGTTTGTGTGCGTGCACGTGCCACTGTCCCGTTAAGACAGAGCGTCCCTTTAAGGCTACGTGCATCACATGGGGATGCATACTATCGCTCCCTTTAAAACTGTGCGTGTAAACTCACGAAAAGGTTGTGTGTGCCTGCCCCTTTAAGACTGTGAGCAGGTGCCAAGCAGCCCTTTAAGGTTGCGCTGCTTGCACATTACGGTGATCTGTCCCTTTAAGGCTCTGTGCGCAGCTGTCGAGCTGCCCTTTAAGGTTGAGCTGCGTCCACATTACGGTGATCTGTCCCTTTAAGGCTCTGTGCGCAGGTTTCGAGCTGCCCTTTAAGGTTGTGCTGCATGCACATTACGGTGATCTGTCCCTTTAAGGCTCTGTGTGCAGGTGTCAAGCTGCCCTTTAAGGTTGCGCTGCGTGCACATTACGGTGATCTGTCCCTTTAAGGCTGTGTGTGCAGGTGTTAAGCTGCCCTTTAAGGTTACACTGCGTCCGCATTGCGGTGATCTGTCCCTTTAAGGCTTTGTGCGCAGGTGTCGAGCTGCCCTTTAAGGTTGTGCTGCATGAGCATTACTGCGATCTGTCCCTTTAAGACTGTGTGCGTGTGGTGCTAGTTGACCCTTTCAAGGCTGTGTGGTCTTTTGTCTGTCCCTTTAAAGTGAAAGTAAACTTCAGTAGACTGCAATATATGTGGATATAAATCATTAAAAATAAATATCACGGGGGCGGAGCCGGCCGGGAAAGAACATGGCCGCAACTAACTGAAGCTCCGGCTACATCCACTTGATATAAGCACAGCTAAGGGGGCTAAAGCACAGTAAACGGGCATGTAATAGCGTGCCATAACCTCTGAAATAGGGGGTTAGGTGTGGAGACCGAAAATAGACGTATAAACGGCGGAGAAACCCAGACTGCAGCGGTCATTAGCAGAGGCCTCTCGGAATTACCCACGTGGCGAGCAGTATCTCCCGGTTAGAGAAAGACCGACAACTTGGGACGGATAGAGCAGTGCACTTACAAAGGTACCTTCAGACACCGGCTTTCAAGATAGTGATTGCTACCGCCAGCCAGATCGCTGTCACGACGCTACAGAACCCGATACAGGGGACGAGCCGCATGGTAACGCAGGCACAGAAACAACCCTGTAACAAACAGGAGAGAGCAGCAGCGACATCAAAAATTAAGTAAGTCGTACATCCCAACGTTATATTAGTTTATTAGCTACATATGCAAAGAGAGAGGCCCTGCACGCTGAACGAACCACTAGCTAAAGGGACACAAACCAAAACCACACAATACAGACGGAGCTAGTCGCCACGCACATAAGAAACTAGGCCCTGGGGACATAACTTCGCAGAGACACATCAATACTATATTCAAAGGGATATATAGAGGAAAAGGGCCACGAACTTCAAAGAAAAGATAACGTAAGGGCCCCCGCTAAGGTCAACATTATTGCTAACACTTTATGTTAATACTGCCCTATGGCTACCAGAAAACAGAAGCCTGACAAGCAACAGAAAACTACAACCCCTGGTGGGGGGAAATTAAATGCATTCTTTAAGCCATTCGACAATGTAAATGCACTTTCTGTGGAAACTGCACAATTAGACATGTCAGATCTCACGGATCACGCAACTGACCACACACCTATAACGCGGGCAGACCTTAACCTATTACCCACTAAAGATGACCTAAGCACATTTATGACCCATGTCAGCAAGGCAATAAAGGACGGTTTAGCTGAAGTTAAGAGAGATGTTAATGCACTGGGTCACAGAGTACTGCATTTGGAGGAGCAAGCAGAGGAATACACCAGAACCACTGATGACATGACTATAGCACTACAGCAACAGAACACGACAATATTACAACTGCAATCCCAAGTCAAAGACCTTGATAATAGAGGCAGACGCCAAAACCTGAGAATTAGGGGGGTGCCAGAGGAAATTACACCACCACAAATTCCATCATACTTACAAAACCTATTCAAATTTTTACTAGGTCTAGGCAAAGATGACATGATATCTTTAGATAGAGCACACCGTGCCCTTAGACCCAAACCATCGCCATCGGCACCTCCTAGAGATATAATACTATGTTGCCACAAGTTTGCAGATAAGGAAAGAATCATGCTGGCGGCAAGAAAAAGCTCCCCACTTAGATTCGGGGAGGACTCTCTACAGATCTTCTCAGATTTGAGCCCACTAACATTAGCAAAGAGGAAGGAGGCTAGATACCTTACATTGCATTTAACAGACTTAAATATACCCTACAGGTGGGGTTTTCCCTTTGCTATAAAAGTCATTAAGGACAATAAAACCTACACATATAAAGACCCCGAAGATCTAGAATCATTCTGCCAACAGCTTGATATCCCGCAACCCACGTTGCCTTCAATAAAAGATCTCATCACAGATAAACCTACACAAAAGAAAACTCCGAAAACTAATCAACAATCAGACTGGTCAACAGTATCGAAGAAAAGAAGAAACAACACCACAACTTCACAGACCCAATCGGAAGCTGACTCTGAACCAACATGAAGGGAGTACTTTATTTCCTTTTATATTTGACTTTCACTTGATATAACTCCCTAATTGAGTTTTGAACAAAGACTGTTGTGGGAATGTTCACCCAAACTCAAAGACTCTAGTATATAGTACAAAGCCATAATAGATTGCTTAGCGACTTACGGAGATCCCCCCCCCTCCGCCTTTTCCACCCCATACCCCCCCTTCAACTTATAAGCTAGCCCCCATGACCACAACAAGTATCCTAACATAATATCAAGAACGGATAGGCATAATAGGTGCCTTTCTCCCCCTACCACTCTTGCCTCCCATCCCCTCTCAACGGAAGCAAGAAAATCCATTTCCCTAATCCCCCATTACCTTGCCCCCCCCTAACTGTACGATGATAGTACATTGTACTCTACGACACCTGGAATGTTATTGTTATTGTTGTTTGATACTTTTATCATTGTTGATTTGCTTACATGTTTTGCTTATTTATTTCAGTATTGGAACCACCATCCATCCTTTCTCTTTTTTCTGTGTTATTTCCGGAGAACGGAAAACAGCCCTCTCATCTACAACTCTCCTCTACTTTTACCTATGCTGTGCCAGTAGAGTATTGCAAACCAAGCTACAGATGATCCTCCTGAGGGTAAGATCACATTGTTCACTAACACACATACTCCAACATGGCTGACCCAGTAGTAAACATTATATCTCAGAACGTGAAGGGCCTCAACTCACCTACGAAGAGAGCGATTGCACTGCGCAGCTTAGCTAAGCATAAAAATGCAATCATATTCTTACAGGAGACACATTTCATAAGGGAGTCAGAACCTAAATTCCACTCAAAAGAATTCACAACAAGTTATTACAGCTCAGACAGAGTTAAAAAAAACGGGGTATGCACCTTAATACATAAAATCATACAATTCCAACTTAACAAACAGATAGTTGATACAGAAGGCAGAATATTAATCCTAACAGGTTTACTGTTCCACCAACCTGTGACGTTAGTAAATGCTTATGCCCCCAATGGCAAGAAAGCTCAATTCTTCCAGACACTACAGAACCTAGTAGTAGAAAATAAAATTGGTACCCTCATTTTAGGAGGAGATTTAAACATCGCTCTAAACCCTACACTAGACGCCTCCTCTCACAGACCAACAGCCCAAACACGACCTCCTAACATAGTATACAAATTCCTAACGCATTTAGGCTTACTTGATACATGGAGATTAAAACACCCGTCACAGCGCAACTACACCTTTTTCTCCTTCCCCTGGTCAGTGTACACTAGAATCGATTATATCTTCATAGATAGAAACCACCTCTCTTTACTTAAAGACGCAGACATCCAGCCAACCCCATGGTCAGATCACTCTCAAGTTAGCGCTCAACTACAATGGCCCGATCACCCAACGACCCCCTATATTTAGAGAATGGACGACTCGTTATTACATCAACCAGACACAACTGACGCTTTGGCAACCTCACTAAAGGAATACTTTAGTATTAACGCTACACCAGACACCTCTCCACACACGTTATGGGAGGCTCACAAAGCGGTACTCAGAGGCCATTGCATTAAACATACTTCATATAGGAAGAAGAGGTACAACCAGACAATAGATGCCCTGACTACACAATTAGCCGGCTTGGAACTCTCCCACAAAAATTCTCCGAAAGACAATACATTACTAAAAAGGGTGACAGACACCAGACAAGAACTCAATAAAATACTCTTGAAAGAGGCCCAGAGACGAGCATTAAATCTTAAAAAAATCTACTTTTTCGAGGGTAATAGAGCAGGTTCGCTCCTAGCCAGAGCCCTAAAAACCCAGACACTAAAAGCACAGATACATAAGTTAACAACCCCTGACAAGCGGGATATACTAGACAGTGAAGGTATTGCTAACCACTTTAAAGAATATTACGCTAAGTTATATAACCTTAGCAAAGACGACACACCCGAACACCTAGCGCAGATGCGGGCATACATTAGCAAAGCAGACCTACCTTCTTTACAACCAGAGCAACGCACTACACTAGAAAACCCAATAAGCTTGTTAGAGGTCTTGTCTGCAATAAAAGATTTACCTACAGGTAAAAGCCCGGGACCAGACGGCTTCTCAAACACATATTATAAGACTTATAAACATATCCTAGCCCCACACCTATTCAATTTATTCCAAACATTGGAGAACGAGGGCTCTTTCTCGCAAGACATGCTGTCGGCACATATTTCTGTAATACCCAAACCCCAGAAAAATCCAACAGACCCCAGTAGTTATAGGCCGATATCCCTCCTAAACACGGATATAAAAATTTTAGGCAAAATTTTTGCAAAAAGAATCAATGTAGTACTGCAGTCCCTAATACATACGGACCAAGTGGGATTTGTCCCGGGACGGGAGGCGAGGGACAATACAATAAGAGCCCTGACTTTAATATCATATGCTAAACATAACAAAATTCCATCAGCCCTCTTGGCGGTAGACGCCGAGAAGGCGTTCGATCGCATAAATTGGAGATTTCTTGAAGAGACACTAAAGGCGATAGGATTTGGACCACACATGATCTCACGCATACTTAGCCTATACACAAGTCCCACTGCTAAAGTTAAGGCAAATGGAATGCTGTCAGACCCCTTCCGAATTCAAAACGGCACACGCCAGGGTTGCCCCTTGTCACCCATACTGTTTATTTTAACAATGGAGATCTTTGCAGCCCATATTCGAAGTAACAATGAGATACATGGTGTAAAGATAGGCCCTCACGATTTTAAAATTGCATTATACGCTGACGACGTACTATTCACAATCACTGATCCACATCACACAGTACCTATGATCTTAAAGGAAATTAATACCTTTGGGCGGTTCTCGGGTTTCTTGATAAACCCGCAGAAATCGGAGATTCTAAATGTTTCCATGACCCAGACTGATTTCCTTAATATCTCAAACACCTGCCCAATGATTGCCCGGGACAGGTCCATAAAATACTTAGGAATACATATCTCCCCTAACCACACACAACTATTTAAAGAAAATTACACCAAACTTTTATTAACAACGCAACAAGATCTTCGCACTTGGTCTTTAAAACCAATTTCCTGGTGGGGACGCACACAATGCATTAAAATGACCACTTTACCCAGGGTATTGTACCTACTTCAGGCTGTACCCATAACTCTTCCCAAATGGTACCTAGCTCAACTCCAAAGACATATAAATGCCTTTATTTGGGGAAAAGGAAAACCTAGGATTAACAAATCCAACATGTACAGAGCCACAATAAATGGAGGACTGGGGCTACCAGACTTAACAGTATATTATAACGCAGTTACCTTACAAAGAATTCTAGACTGGCATAGAGCAGGTGACTCGAAAGCCTGGGTATCCTTAGACTCTAACATCCTTAGAGTTCCTTCAGTGGGAGCTCTTTGCTGGGTACCAAAATCTTTGCGGCCCCCACAGTGTTACGATTTAATGATTCATAAGCAGGTTTTTGACTCATGGGATAATATTAATCTTCACCAGACGTATCTTACTGGAGCTCACTCTCCTCTTTTTCCCATACCACTGAACGCTGAGATGATAGGAGGGTTAGATAAAGGACAACAGAGACTAACTGAATGGGGATACACAGTGCCACTAAAAGAAATTACGCTTCATGGGAAGTTGGCAGGGAGAGAAAATCTAAGTGCAGTAGCGGGGGGACGATACTCTAACTGGCTAAAATATTCTCAACTACATCATTTTATATACACTTCACCACACCAGAAAGACTTCCTGAGGGAACTGACCCCGTTCGAAACTCTTTGCACAAACACAACCCCGCTGCGGCACTCGCTGTCCTTGACACGCAAACTTATACAAATAGAACACACACACACGCTCCCCTCATACACGACCAAATGGCACGAGGAGCTGGGACATGATATGAATGGGAAAGATTGGAAGAAGATCTTTCAAAACGCAAAAAAGTCGTCAAGCTCACCCCAAATGCTAGAACTTAATTTTAAAGTGCTAATGAGATGGTACTTAACCCCTTCACGCATTCACTCCATCTACCCAGAGGCAGGCAGTAATTGCTGGAGAGGTTGCCCTACTAGAGGCCAATACTTACATATGTGGTGGGACTGTGATGTAATTAAACCACTCTGGTGCGAAATAGAAATTTTTTATAGGCAGATACTGACTGAGAAATTTGAGCTGACACCCAGACTAGCGTTATTAAATGACCTCCCCCCGTTTCCTTGCAAATTGAGACTTAGACTATTACAAATAGGCATTACAAGCGCTAAATCTCTAATAGCATTTCACTGGAAAACACGGCACAGGCCAACACTATTAGAATGGATTAATAAGGTCACGGACATGCTAACACTCGAGGAATATGGTTACTACAAAAGGAAACAGATTGGCACTTTTGAAGACATCAAATTTCTTTGGGAAGAATTAACTACACGACAGGTTCCTTTACTTAGGTCAATAACATAAAGTCCCTTCTCTCCCTGTCTCCCTATCTCTCTCTTCGTTTCCTCCCACTTCTCTTGCTGACACTTATCTCGGCCCCCCCCCCCCTTGGAAGGAATGGTGGTTCCAAAGTTTATAGTTAAGTTTATCGTTACAAAGTTATGAGAATAATTTTACCAAGGAGCAACGAACTTACACACCCATGTGTTAATCTCATCCAAATCTACACATTGGGAGAAGAATGTAAAAGACTATATTTATGCATTTGTTGACTCTTATTTTTTTATTTTTTTTTCTTCTTCCATGTTCTGTATATTTTTCTTTTTGTGGATGATAATAAAGCTCTTTGAAAAAAATAAATAAAAATAAATAAATATCACTTTCATTCATCATTTTTTTTCCAATTAAATTATAGACCGGTTTATTCTAATGAAACCCATCTGTCTTGTTAGCCGACTCTCCTCCCACATTATAAAAAAAATTCTGTTCGCTGTGACGATTTTCTATTGTCTAAATCTAATTGGTCCCCCATGGGCGTCTAAAAATGTTAGTTTCACGCCCACATGTTGCTATGCGCATGTGGCAATCCTTGAATTTTAATCCAGTATCGGATGCGCGTTCACAACAGCCGCATGCGCATAGGAAGGCACAACTTGATTGTTCTAAATTTAAGGACATAATAAGATATAATATATTTTTATACTAATTACTCATTGCTCGTTAGAGTCGTCGGGGAATGCACTGCAGGCAAACTGCTTATATGATCCTCACTATGATACTAAACAATGAATCCAGTGATACAATGTTTAGTATCGGAGCGTAGCTCGTATTATCGCGCATGCGCAAAAAATTGGGCTCACAAGAACGAGCACGGCTAATGATGTATAGAGTGGGTGGGACCGCTCTTACGCGTAACAGTAAGAAACCTGGTATCGAGCAGGGGGCGGAGGAAGCCATGAAAAGGTGCACATAATAAAATATAAAATATATTCTTTTCTGAACATTTTTAGGAAATCTAAAGTTAGCGACTGTAATATATGCAAGTAGGAGAATCTATAACTGGCTTGGGGTATTGCAAAATTTACTTTCACTTTAAGACTGTGTGACCAGGGGCTATCCTGCCCTTTAAGGCTGTGTGAACATTATTTCCTCAGCAGTTTGTACAGTTGTTACCAAGAGGGCTGCTTTCAGTGTCTGTGTACAGTAAACAGTTACAAATATATAAAAACCTGCAGAAATAAAATAAAAACCTGTAGGCTGAGGGTTAGATACAATGTATTCATGTAGGTAAGCAGAGCTGGCTGGCTGTGGAAAGTCTATGGGGAAAACAGGGACTTTACACCCCAAAATATGACTCCCCTTTTTGTTCCTGGAGACGCAAACATTGTTGGTAGCCCTCACCTGAACCCCCACGCCAATTTTTGTAGAAAAATAATGAGATATGGCTGAGAAAATAATTTAGAACGCTAAACTAAGATTTTACCCTTACTATATTTGTGGCTGAACCATCAAAGGTAACATGTTGCAGCTATTGTTTTTAGGTGTCCAGTATTCAATCTGACAGTCAAGTATATTAGCAGGCCGTCCAATAAAATCTATAGAAAAATACTGGACACTAAAATGTCCAGTTTTTAAAGTTCTCTAAGTGACCGCTAATTTTAAAGTCCTCTCATGTTTCTGCATTGCAACAAGGCCCAGGCATTTATTCAGATCCCATACGGGATACTTTGTGATTGGCTGTTACACCCAGTGGAGGCATTGCTGGTTCAGGTAATTACACGCCCAGTGGAGGCACTCTTGCTTAGGGAAAAAAACACATTTGTTAGAGATGTTGCTTGAAGTGTATGTTCTTAGGCTGTACTTTGGAAATAGCGTGTATCCTGTGAAAATGCGTGTATACTTCAGCATATATGCTGATTTGGCCAACTGAAAAAATATATATAATTTAAAGGGATTTTGTAGTTTTAAGATAACAGAACAGTTTATTTTTTGGTAAAACAATTTTTATTCAGTTTTTTAAAATTATTTAAAAGTTATGCCATTAAATTGTTAAATGTTTCTTATGCTGCTCGCTCTCAGGATTAACGTGCAAATGGCAATATCAGCATACATGCTGCAGAATACACATATTTTCAAAGTAGGAGACTTGTTATTTCCAAAGGACGGCCTTAGAACATACACTTCATGCAACACCTCTTACAGGAGTGTAATTCCCTGAACCAGCAACGCCTCTACCGGGCTTTACAGCTAATCATGAAGTATCCCATGTGGGATCTGTGAAAATGCATGACCCATGAATTCTGTGTGCTAGTTGCAGCAAAAGAAGGTAAACAAAAAGGTGCTACCAACAATTAATGATGGAAGGTGGGTGTAAAAACATTTTTGTGTGTGTGCTACTGTAAATCAAGGGGAGCCAAATCACTGCTACAAATGAGGTAAAAAGAATCACTACAATGTGTCCAGTATTTTTTGTGGAGGACAACTGGCAACCGTAAATTCAGCAGGTTTTGCTATTTTCTTTTAACCTCTTTTACCATATATTTTCCTTTTTAAACTTTACGTCTTTAGAATCTGGTGTAACATGGTAGCCACATCATCATCCCAGCTGTAAAATTAGATCAGCATAGATATTGCCATTACAACAAAAATACCGAATGGAACCAGAAAGACACCATTTAACTGGACATGGTGAATCATTACAGAGTCAGAGTGCAATTTTTTTCCTTTAATTAATAATTGTCAGCCCTTCCAAAAGGGCATTTATAAAGCTAAGAAAGGACAGAGGTATTTGCCTTTAACAGAGAAACGCCTAGGGTGAACGTTGTAAGAAAACAGGATCAGACTGTGATAATGTGCGTTTGGGAGTTTATATGAGGAAAATCTTGTGATCATTGTAAAAAAAAAAAACTAAAAACCCTTTCCATGTGAGTCTGTGACCATAATAAAAGAGAAGATATTTCTTTTATTGAGCATTTATAGAGTATCAGCTTTAATTCTTAGTGACACCATCAGTCAACAGACTCCAGAAACCCTGATTGAAGATCTTGAGTTTAGGTGATGGATGGTGCCTTTTCTTTAAATCAATGTCTTATTTATGTGTGCTCAAAGAAAAGAGCCCAAGGAAAAATACTAGACATGTGCGACACTAAAAAAATTGTTTCGTTTTCATTAGTTAAATAATTTTGTTAAGTTAAAGTTTAAAAAAAAAAAAAATTTTGGCAAATTAGTTATGTTAAGTTAAATCGTTTTTTCTGATCCATTCTTTATTCATATTTATTATTCTATTCTGAAGTTTAGAATAGAATACTGCATATGAATAAAGAATGGATCCGAGGGGGGCGGAGCTAACCGCCAAAGCTGCAAGACGCACTATACAGGAGCTCCTGACTTAAACTTTATAAAATGGCATTTATAATAGTTATATTCCCTTTATTCTACTAGTGCCTGAGGGGCAATAACATAGGTAGAATCCTGAGACATGCGGATAAAGAACCGGTGACTATTTAAGCATTTTTTGAGCTGCGGAATTGTAGTGCAGCTCCTGATCCGCCATTTTGGAGAAAGGTGTGCTGCTACCCGGCATGGAGGCCCAAGACCTGTATACCTGCATTAAAGGTCTGTTGGAAGAACATGGGAGGAGAATTTGTGACAGGCTGACGCTTTTACGGTCAAAATTCAAGCGGCGCGAATATGCAGCGCTACCCCTGATGTGGAACACGGAGCGGTACTGGAGCCACAAGGTACTGCGACACTTACGGGTCCCCGGCCGGGTACTCCATCATGCCGGTGAGGGCGGACTCAGGAGAGGGACTTCGCTCCCCCTTTACAACTTTAGGAGGCCTGTATGTACCCTGCCGGGAACACCACCAAAGTCTCCGGATGCTCCGGTCTGGGAGCCATTACCCCCCTGAGGTCACCCGGACAGTCCGGTCCCGCTTGAAGGCTGATGTGTTTTCTCGCATGCAAGTAGGGTAAGCTGGCTCTACAAGCAGGAATTGTGTATGGTCGAGCAGTAGTGGTGGCATTGGGAGAGATGATACTGCTGCGTGCCTCCCACCCAGAGGTTTCCTCCTCACTACGGAGTATTAATGAAGGCATATTGCTGGATCCCCATCTGAGGATTACCTTGGGCTTCTCTATATCTCCTGACACATTCTTTTACTATGTGAAAAGCTCACATTCCCGCACACCGCATGGTCCTTTCCCTGGGCCTGCCATCTCACGTAAGTTAGCCCGCTAGTAGGTGGGGATCTAAGCCTACAGGACACTGAGACTACTAACATAGATGCCTGGTGACTATAATAGTACAGCACGCTAAAGCTGGGACACTAACTGTTACACATATCTTTCTATGGAGCCCTGGGACTGCTTCAGCGCTGTAGCCTCTGCCTCAAACAAAAGGACAAGGAAATACTTCTTAAGTAACTATGCCTGTGATTACAGTTTCTCCATAACATTGCAGACCTGGCAGCTATTTCCCTCATCCTAAACTATAGAAAAACGTCTACTATATGTAAATAGCTTTCCCCAGCATCAAGACAAACTGAGCTTTGCTTAGTAGGACCTGTTGGTATTATATCTCTTCACACTGACTACAAGGCGTAAGGTGTCTTTGCACTCATGAGAACGCATGGTCTGTTATTAACTAGGCCACATATTTGTAACATAGACTTTGCAAGCAAAAATAGAGCAATATCACTGTGGTGGGGGTGTGGGGTCTACTGGGCAAGGCGATAAATTCGCCAGTCTAAGGGTAAAGCATTCTGGGGATCACAAGGGTAATTAGACATTAACCAACAACTGGCTTAATGGAAATGTCTTTGATATACAAGCATCTAGCTTTTTCAAGGGTACTAGTAAAAATATATCATGGTTTATGATAATTAAAATATACCTAGGTACTTTTTAGGCTACTATAATTTATTATTCTGTCAGTGAGGCACTGTCATAGTGGTTTTGAGACCTCAGAGTGCTTTTTTAGAAATAATTTTATATTATGTAATGCTCAGCCGTATAATAGAGAACAAAGTATAAGTGTAAATGTTTATATGCCATATTGCATTACTCGTCCACTGCATTGGAATTGAAATGTAGAACTATGTATGAAGCAGTGTACCACTGGCAGGAATGAAGCATCTTCCCAGTTTATGTTAACCCATCCAGGATAAGCGTATTTGTAATACTGTTTAGGTGATTCTTTACCCTCACCACTAGTTTACATAGGTTATATGTTATATTTTAGTGAGACTATACACAGAAAATGCAGGTCTGACTGGGTACCAAGTTTGATATAGGGGACGCTATAACTAGTTTTTCATTCGCCCCACCTTCCCCCTCCTCTTCCTCCTCCTCTCCCTTCTCCCCCCCCCCCCCACTTTGTGGTTAGGGATAGCCTATCTATCCTCCACATTTAATTTGCTGGCAGAGTTTCGTAGCCTCTGCCCTACCCGTAGAACCGTCATCGTAGTTTGTCCACATATTAGTGTAAAGATGGCTCTCCGGGCTCTATCATGGAAGGACTTATTGTGCCTCCCTGTATGTGTTTGAATGTTCATAATGCGGTTTGATTTTATGATAGTAATATAATTGCTAGCCTACATGAAAGCACAAGCAACCGTTAGGGTGGCAGAGATTGTGGTTGGCGTTAAATAATCTAGATGTAAGTAAAGCATATTGAAATTATGAAACTTATTATTACTACAGGCTCCACAATTCCTATTTTACTGGCCCTACAGCAGATATAAGAGTAGTATTAGTCATGAGCTCTAATGTATTACCCACAGTTCTTGTGCTTCCCTTTCTGGTGTTTCCCTAGCATTATGTAAGATATCTTCATATCAAATGTTATTAGTCCATATCTTCTTAATAGTTGTGTTCTCCTTCATTTTTTATTCCAGTTTTCTGGACCTACTCAAGGTCCTAGTAGTTGTGTGAAGGACAATGTTCAGTATAGGCCCAAAAGTGGTCTATCTCTTTCAAAAATCCTCTAATTGAGACTTTAAGTGCATTGGGGTCCAAAAGTGGCCGCAGCCATTCCTGAAGTATAAAAGGGGGAGGTGTGGTGTTTGCTCTCCAACCGTTATGTAAGCGATCTATTTTTCAACTTTGTTGTTAACCCGAATTGTCATATACTATCTAATGCATGTTATTGCACATCTCTGTATCAACTTCTGACTTATGTTATCTTGAGCCAACAGAATTTTGCATTTGTATTTGTTGGTCCCTCAATAAAAACTATTAAAAAAAAAAAAAAAAAAAAAAAAAAGAATGGACCTGAAAAAACGAAAGGATCCGAAAAAAATGATTTCATTTACTATAACTAATTTGCCGGCGATTGCCACCACCACCCACATTGCCGACACTAAATAAAGCTATTAATCCCTAAACCACCATCTCCTCACATCGCCAACACTACCTAAACCTATTAACCCCTAAACCGCACCCCCCACATCGCCAACACTAAATAAAGCTATTAACCCCTAAACCACCGTTCCCCGACATCGCTGACACTAACTAAACACTAAATGAACCTATTAACCCCTAAACCGCTGTTCCCAAACATCGCCAACACTAACTAAACCTATTGATCCCTAAACCGCAGTTCCCCCGACATCGCCGACACTAACTAAACCTATTAACCCCTAAACCGCCATTCCGAAACATAGCTGACACTAACTAAACCTATTAACCCCTAATCCACAGTTCCCCAACATCGCTGAGACTAACTAAACCTTTTAACCCCTAAACCGCCGTTCCCAAACATCGCTAACACTAACTAAACCTATTAACCCCTAAATCGCAGTTCTCCAACATCGCCGACACTAACTAAACCTATTAACCCCTAAACCTCTGCCCCCACATCGCAACCTAAATTAAACTATATTTACCCCTAAACCTAACACCCCCTAACTTTAACATAATTAAAATACACGTAAATTAAAGTTACAATTATTAACTAACTACCTATTTAAAAATAAAAACAAACTTACCTGTGAAATAAAAATAAAACCTATGCTAGCTAAAATCTAACTATTTACTAACTACCTAGTTAAAACAAATACAAACTTACCTGTGAAATAAAAATAAAACTTAAGCTTACACTAATAAAACCTAACATTACAGAAATAAAAAAAAATAACATTACAAAAATAAAAAACCTAACATTACAAAAAAATTAAAACTACAATTACAAAAAATAAGAAACACTAGAATTACAAAAAATAAAAAAACTACCATTACAAAAATTAACAAACGAAATTATCCAAAACAATAAAAAATATTCCTATTCTAATACCCCGTTTTAAAAAACAAAAACACCCCAAAATAAAAAAATAATCTATAATAAACTACCAAAGGCCCTTATTGGCTGATTTGAATCAGCCAATAGCAATGAGAGCTGCTTAAATCCTATTGGCTGTTCAAGTCAGCCAATAGGATTTAAACAGCTCTAATTCCTATTTTTCAGCTAATAGGAATGCAATGATACCCCAATATAAAAGGGGTACCTTGCATTGAATCCTCAGTGTGCGGCGGACAATCGCATGAAGAGGACCTCCACGTCGAACCAATGGACCTCCACCTGGGCCTCCACGCATCGACCGCTCCGCCTCTGTAGGGATGAAGAAGATGCCGGTCCCACGATGAATGAAGATGGAGCCGTCTGGATAAAGATCTTTCGCCGGACTTCAGCAACTGTGAGTACTGATTTTGGGGTTAGTGTTATGTTTTTTGGGGTTTTTTTTCTTTTTTTTTCTTTTTCAAAACGGGGTATAAGAATAGGAATAATTTGTATTATTTTGGATAATTTCGTCTGTATTAACCCTTTTTCTTGTATTACATTTCCTTGTAGGATGTTGATCTGTGTTCGCATGCAGCACTTCGTTGTTTTTAGTTGTACACGCCACGATCCCGACTGAGCGGCATCCAGTTACCATGACGACAGTACGTGACACAAATGTCACATGACGCTGGCCACTTTCGGGACGCGGCCGTGGACGTCGCATTGGTGAATATTGCTGGGATATAAGGTGGTGAGTTTATGTGTACATTAATAAATACTTTCGGCTAGATTACGAGTTTGGCGTTAGGCTTAAAAAGCAGCGTTGGCCGGTCCCAACGCTGCTTTTTAACGCCCGCTGGTATTACGAGTCTTGAAGGTACAGGTGTACCGCTCACTTTTTTGGCCAGACTTGGAAATACTTACATCAATTGCGTATCCTCTTTTTTCAATGGGACTTGCATAGCGCCGGTATTACGAGTCTGCCAAAAAGTGAGCGGTAGATCCTCTCCTGTCAACACTGGTACCGCATTTTAAAGTTAGTAGTTAAGAGTTTTACACTACAACGCCGTAGCATAAAACTCTTAACTAAAGTGCTAAAAAGTACACTAACACCCATAAACTATCTATTAACCCCTGAACCGAGACCCCTCCTTATCGCAAACACTAAAATTCAATTTTTTAACCCCTAATCTGCGGAACCGGACATCGTCGCCACTATAATAAATATATTAACCCCTAAACCTCCACACTCCCGCATCGCAAACACTAGTTAAATATTATTAACCCCTAATCTGCCGTCCCTAACATCGCCAACACCTACCTACATTTATTAACCCCTAATCTGCCGCCCACAATGTCACCGCCACTATAATCAAGTTATTAACCCCTAAATCTAAGTCTAACCCTAACCCTAACACCCCCTAACTTAAATATAATTTAAATAAATCTAAATAAAAATAACTATCATTAACTAAATTATACCTATTTACAACTAAATACTTACCTATAAAATAAACCCTAAGATATCTACAATCAAACTAATAGTTACATTGTAGCTATCTTAGGGTTTATTTTTATTTTACAGGCAAGTTTGTATTTATTTTAACAAGGTAGAATAGCTATTAAATAATTATTAACTATTTAATAACTACCTAGTTAAAATAAAGACAAATTTACCTGTAAAATAAAACCTAACCTAAGTTACAATTACACCTAACACTACACTATAATTAAATTAATTCCCTAAATTAAATACAATTAAATACAAATAAATAAAATGATCTAAAGTACAAACCCCCCCCCCACTAAATTACAGAAAATAATAAACAAATTACAAGATTTGTAAACTAATTCCCCTAACAAAATAAAAAAGCCCCCCAAAATAAAAAAGCCCTACCCTACACTAAATTACAAATAGCCCTTAAAAGGGCCTTTTGCAGGGCATTGCCCCAAAGTAATCAGCTCTTTTACCTGTAAAAAAAGTACAACCCCCCCAACATTAAAACCCACCACCCACACAACCAACCGATCTCTAAAACCCACCCAATACCCCCTTAAAAAAACCTAACACTAACCCCTTGAAGATCACCTTACCAGGAGAAGTCTTCACCCAACCGGGTCGAAGTCCTCAACGAAGCTGGGAGAAGTCTTCATCCAAGCCGGGCGAAGTGGTCCTCCAGACAGGCAGAAGTCTTCATCCAGATGGCATCTTCTATCTTCATCCATCCGGCGCAGAGAGGGTCCATCTTCAAGACATCCGGCACGGAGCATCCTCTTACATCGTAGTCTTCTTACTAAATGACGGTTCCTTTAAGTGACGTCATCCAAGATGGCGTCCCTTCAATTCCGATTGGCTGATAGAATTCTATCAGCCAATTGGAATTAAGGTAGAAAAAATCCTATTGGCTGATGCAATACACTATAACTATAACACTACACTATAATTAAATTAATTCCCTAAATTAAATACAATTAAATAAAATTAAATAAAATTATCTAAAGTACAAAAAAAACACACTAAATTTTAAGGGGGTATTGGGTGGGTTTTAGAGTAGGGTTGGTTGTGTGGGTGGTGGGTTTTAATTTTGGGGGGATTTGTACTTTTTTTTTACTGGTAAAAGAGCTGATTACTTTGGGGCAATGCCCCGCAAAAGGCCCTTTTAAGGGCTATTTGTAATTTAGTGTAGGGTAGGGCTTTTTTATTTTGGGGGGGCTTTTTTATTTTGTTAGGGGGATTAGATTAAGTGTAATTAGTTTAAAACTCTTGTAATTTGTTTATTATTTTATGTAATTTAGTGTGTTTTTTTTGTACTTTAGATAATTTTATTTAATTGTATTTAATTGTATTTAATTTAGGGAATTAATTTAATTATAGTGTAGTGTTAGGTGTAATTGTAACTTAGGTTAGGTTTTATTTTACAGGTAAATTTGTCTTTATTTTAACTAGGTAGTTATTAAATAGTTAATAACTATTTAATAACTATTCTACCTAGTTAAAATAAATACAAACTTGCCTGTAAAATAAAAATAAACCCTAAGATAGCTACAATGTAACTATTAGTTATATTGTAGCTAGCTTAGGGTTTATTTTATAGGTAAGTATTTAGTTTTAAAAAGGAATTATTTAGGTAATAATAGTAATTTTATTTAGATTTATTTATATTATATTTAAGTTAGGGAGTGTTAGGGTTAGACTTAGATTTAGGGGTTAATAACTTTAATATAGTGGTGGCGACGTTGGGGGCGGCAGATTAGGGGTTAAGAAGTTTAGGTAGGTTGCGGCGACATTGGGGGCGGCAGATTAGGGGTTAATAAATATAATGTAGGTGTTGGGCATGTTGGGGGCAGCAGATTAGGGGTTCATAAGTATAATGTAGGTGGCGGCGGTGTCCATATCGGCAGATTATGGTTTAATCAATATAATGTAGGTGTCTGCGATGTCGGGGGCGGCAGATTAGGGGTTAATAAGTGTAAGATTAGGGGTGTTTAGACTCGGGGGTTCAGGTTAGGGTGTTAGGTGTAGACATACATGCATTTTCCCCATAGGAATCAATGGGGCTGCTTTATGGAGCTAAATGCTGCTTTTTTGCAGGTGTTAGGTTTTTTTTCAGCCGGCTCACCCCGTTGATTCGTATGGGGAAATCGTGCACCAGCACGTTCAGCCAGCTCACCGCTAACGTAAGCAGCGCTGGTATTGAGGTGAGATGTGGACCAAAATTTTGCTCTATGGTCACTTTTTTGCGGTTAACCCCGGGTTTGTAAAAACCCGTAATACCAGCGCTGTCTGTAAGTGAGCGGTGAGCATAAACTGCTCGTTAGCACCGCATAACCTCTAACGCAAAACTCGTAAACTAGGTGTTTGTATTTTTACTACAAGACCCTGTGAGTGACTTCCATCCAGGAGGAGTATATGTTATTTTGAAGTGCACCCGGGCATTTTAGGCCTTTGTTGTCTTATCTAGAGTACCGAGTGCTTCTACCTTTTTTGAGACTATATATATAAAAATCAGGAGAAAGAAATGCACATCCAGACTGGACTGGGTACACATCCCATGACTCATAAACAGGCCCAGCTTTGGTTGCTATCGCACTCACATAAATGTCCTCTATTTACAGAGTCACAGGCAGTTAACCCCGGGCCTGCCAGGGTGCAAGTCGGTGAACCCTGACCTATTCCCAGTTTGTTTGATTATTAGCTTGCATTTGTGTGCATGGCTGCAGTTGTGTGGCTGTATTAGGGACCCAGGTATGTGGAAGAGACCTTGACGTGGTACCTGGGCTTGTCCCATTTGGCCAAATGCGGTAACTAACTCTTCCAGTTTTGCTTTTTAATTCTAGTTGAGAGCTTGTGAGTGAGTACTGGACTTTATGTGTGTTGTATTGTCTGATTTTGTATTTCTCCCTAAGGTATTGCACCCTGGCAGGCCAGGGGTTAACTGCCTGTGACTCTGTAAATAGAGGAGCTTTATGTGAGTGCGATAGCAACCAAAGCTGGGCCTGTTTATGAGTCATGGGATGTGTACCCGGTCCAGTCTGGATGTGCATTCCTTTCTCCTGATTTTGCTTATGCCCAGGGTGATTACATAAGTCTGTGAACCCTGACCTGTTCCCAGTTTGTTTGATTATTAGCTTGCATTTGTGTGCATGGCTGCAGTTGTGTGGCTGTATTAGTGTGATATACCTTTGAGGTATATCCCCACCCCTTCATCATCTTTCCCTATTTAACAGGTCATCTGGCAATTAAGCCCTGCCTTAAAATTGAAGTTTATTAAGCTTTTCTAGCTAAGAGTCACATCTCTTAATTCCCAGGTCCATCCTCGTAATTTGGAGGCTATAGAGATTGTCCGTTATTACTACTTATATATAATATCCTAACTAATCTCTGAGTAGAATACCTGCACTTTTCATTGTTCATAGGATTTCCTTCTCAGCTGGGTATTATCGGATCTCTGTTCAAACGTACCGCTAGCCGGATCTTCTTTCTCCAGCGTTCCGGAAGTCAGTCACACTCACACAGGACTGAAGCAGCAGCTCTTACCGGACGCCTCTTTGAAGATTTCTGCAATACAGGTACCGATCTCAACATAATCCATTTTACTCAGTCTATCACGGTTATTTACCAGTTTATAATACCGGAACTTATTTCTACATAATCCGTTTTTCTCAAATTAACATTGTTACTTGCCAGCTAGAATTACCGGAACATTGTTTGTATGACAAATCTATTTAGAGGAGCTGCTCAGTTATCTATCCTATCCTGTTTCACAACACCACATTCCTGAATCCATTTACTATTAACCTCTCTCAGGAAGACAATAACGATTTGCATGAACCTTGTAAATATTTTATTGTGTGTATGTATGAGTGTGTGAAGATTACATTGAACCTGATGCTGATATTCATTCAGAGCTAAGAACCTGGCTTAAAAGGATTTAACCTATCCTGAGATTCCTCATATAAATCCTATCTCACTTATTTGTAAACACTAGTAAGGGATAAAGATTCTGAGTTATCCAAGAAGTGTTTTACATATCTTTAGTAAATGACTCCCTGTTATCTTTCTGTGTAATCATAACAAATTGGTACATGGATTGAAATAACTAAAGAGCTACAAAAAATGTATAAACATATAGAAGGTATCACTGAAAATAGAATAAGATACCACAATTAGGGACCCAGGTATGTGGAAGAGACCTTGGCGTGGTACCTTGGCTTTTCCCATTTGGCCAAATGCGGTAACTAACTCTTCCGGTTTTGCGTTTTAATCCTTGTGAGTGTGCACTGGATTTAATGGCCCCTAGTTATCAAGCCGTCAACCTCAAATACGCTGGAATTCCGCAGCGTATTTGTGGCGAGGCTGATTCGCCTTAGTTATCAAGCCCTACACACCGGCAAAAGTAGAATTTTGTGATGTAAGCTTCGATCCGCCGGACTCAGTCCGACACAGATCGATGCTTACATCACTACAGATGTTTTATCAAAAAACTAGCAGGTACACTTGGCACTTTTCCGGCCCAGCGTACCTGGTTTTCAAACCGCCGCCCTGGAGGCGGCGGATCCCATAGGAATCAATGGAAGTCTAACCATAGCGAAAGTTCATGTTCGCTGCTGTCAGACATCCCATTGATTCCTATGGTAGTTTCTACACCTAACACCCTAACATGTACCCCGAGTCTAAACACCCCTAATCTACCCCCCTGTACACCGTCGCAACTAAATAAAGTGTTTACCCCCTAAACCTCCGCTCCCGGAGCCCACCACCACTATAATAAATATGTTAACCCCTAAACCGCCGCTCCCGGTCCCCGGCGCAACTATAATATATGTATTAACCCCTAAACCGCCGCTCCCGGAGCCCACCGCCACTATAATAAATATGTTAACCCATAAACCGCCACTCCCGGTCCCCGCCGCAACTATAATATATGTATTAACCCCTAAACCGCCGCTCCCGGACCCCGCCGCCACCTACATTATACCTATTAACCCCTATCCTGCCCCCCTACACCACCGCCACCTATAATAAATGTATTAACCCCTATCCTGCCCCCCCTACACCGCCGCCACTGTAATAAAATTATTAACCCCTAAACCTAAGTCTAACACTAACCCTAACACCCCCCTAACTTAAATATTAATTAAATAAATCAAAATAATATTTCTCTTATTAACTAAATTAATCCTATTTAAAACTAAATACTTACCTGTAAAATAAACTCTAGGGCCTAGATTTGGAGTTTGGCGGTAAAAGGGCTGTTAACGCTCCGCGATCAGCCAATAGAATGCGAGCTCAATCTGATTGGCTGATTGGATCAGCCAATTGGATTGAACTTGATTCTGATTGGCTGATTCCATCCTATCAGCCAATCGGAATTCGAGGGACGCCATCTTGGATGACGTCCCTTAAAGGAACAGTCATTCGTCGTTCAGTCGTCGGTCCGGATGGATGTTCCGCACTGGATGTCTTCAGGATCCTACCGCTTCGCTCCGGATGGAAGAAGATCGAAGATGCCGCTTGGAGAAGATGTTTGCCGGTCCGGATGTCATCTTCTTGCCGGATAGGAGGAAGACTTTGGAGCCTCTTCTGGACCGGATTATGGATCGCCAACCCCCGCTTGGGTTGGATGAAGATGTTGGAGCCAGGACGGATCGGTGAACCTGGTATGGTGAAGACAAGGTAGGAAGATCTTCAGGGGCTTAGTGTTAGGTTTCTTTAAGGGGGTTTGGGTTAGATTAGGGGTATGTGGGTGGTGGGTTGTAATGTTGGGGGGGGGTATTGTATGTTTTTTTTTACAGGCAAAAGAGCTGAAATTCTTGGGGCATGCCCCGCAAAGGAACCTGTTCAGGGCTGGTAAGGTAAAAGAGCTTGTAACTTTTTTAATTTAGAATAGGGTAGGGAATTTTTTATTTTGGGGGGCTTTGTTATTTTATTAGGGGGCTTAGAGTAGGTGTAATTAGTTTAAAATTGTTGTAATATTTTTCTTATGTTTGTAAATATTTTTTTATTTTCTGTAACTTAGTTCTTTTTTATTTTTTGTACTTTAGCTAGTTTATTTAATTGTATTTATTTGTAGGAATTGTGTTTAATTAATTTATTGATAGTGTAGTGTTAGGTTAATTGTAGGTAATTGTAGGTAGTTTATTTAATTATTTTATTGATAGGGTAGTGTTAGGTTTAATTATAACTTAGGTTAGGATTTATTTTACAGGTAAATTTGTTATTATTTTAACTAGGTAACTATTAAATAGTTCTTAACTATTTAATAGCTATTGTACCTGGTTAAAATAATTACAAAGTTGCCTGTAAAATAAATATTAATCCTAAAATAGCTATAATATAATTATAATTTATATTGTAGCTATATTAGGATTTATTTTACAGGTAAGTATTTAGCTTTAAATAGGAATAATTTATTTAATAAGAGTTAATTTATTTCGTTAGATTTAAATTATATTTAACTTAGGGGGGTGTTAGTGTTAGGGTTAGACTTAGCTTTAGGGGTTAATACATTTATTAGAATAGCGGTGAGCTCCGGTCGGCAGATTAGGGGTTAATAATTGAAGTTAGGTGTCGGCGATGTTAGGGAGGGCAGATTAGGGGTTAATACTATTTATGATAGGGTTAGTGAGGCGGATTAGGGGTTAATACATTTATTATAGTAGCGCTCAGGTCCGCTCGGCAAATTAGGGGTTAATAAGTGTAGGCAGGTGTCGGCGACGTTGAGGGGGGCAGATTAGGGGTTAATAAATATAATATAGGGGTCGGCGATGTTAGGAGCAGCAGATTAGGGGTACATAGGGATAACGTAGGTGGCGGCGATTTGCGGTCGGAAGATTAGGGGTTAATTATTTTAAGTAGCTGGCGGCGACGTTGTGGGGGGCAAGTTAGGGGTTAATAAATGTAATACAGGGGTCGGCGGGGTTAGGGGCAGCAGATTAGGGGTACATAAATATAACGTAGGTGGCGGTCGGCAGATTAGGGGTTAAAATTTTTAATCGAGTGGCGGCGGTGTGGGGGGACCTCGGTTTAGGGGTACATAGGTAGTTTATGGGTGTTAGTGTACTTTAGGGTACAGTAGTTAAGAGCTTTATGAACCGGCGTTAGCCAGAAAGCTCTTAACTCCTGCTATTTTCAGGCGGCTGGAATCTTGTCGTTAGAGCTCTAACGCTCACTTCGGAAACGACTCTAAATACCGGCGTTAGAAAGATCCCATTGAAAAGATAGGCTACGCAAATGGCGTAGGGGGATCTGCGGTATGGAAAAGTCGCGGCTGAAAAGTGAGCGTTAGACCCTTTAATCACTGACTCCAAATACCAGCGGGCGGCCAAAACCAGCGTTAGGAGCCTCTAACGCTGGTTTTGACGGCTACCGCCGAACTCCAAATCTAGGCCTAGGATAGCTACAATGTAATTAATAATTATATTGTAGCTATTTTAGGATTTATATTTATTTTACAGGTAACTTTGTATTTATTTTAGCTAGTTAGAATAGTTATTAAATAGTTATTAACTATTTAATAACTACCTAGCTAAAAGAAATACAAAATTACCTGTAAAATAAATCCTAACCTAAGTTACAATTAAACCTAACACTACACTATCATTAAATTAATTAAATAAATTACCTTCAAATAACTACAATTAAATACAATTAAATAAACTAACTAAAGTACAAAAAATAAAAAAAGCTAAGTTACAAAAAATAAAAAAATAAGTTACAAACATTTAAAAAATATTACAACAATTTTAAGCTACTTACACCTAATCTAAGCCCCCTAATAAAATAACAAAGCCCCCCAAAATAAAAAATGCCCTACCCTATTCTACATTAAAAAGTTACCAGCTCTATTACCTTACCAGCCTTTAAAAGGGCCTTTTGCGGGGCATGCCCCAAAGAATTCAGCTCTTTTGCCTGTAAGATAAAAATACAAACCCCCCAACATTAAAACACACCACCCACATACCCCTAATCTAACCCAAACCCCCCTTAAATAAACCTAACACTACCTCCCTGAAGATCATCCTACCTTGAGCCGTCTTCAGCCAGCCGACCACCGATGGAACCGAAGAGGAGATCCGGAGCGGCAGAAGTCATCATCCAAGGGGTGCTGAAGAAGTCTTCCATCCGATGAAGTCATCATCCAGGCGGCGCTGAAGAGGTCTTCCATCCGATAGAAGTCTTCATCCAGGCGGCGTCTTCAATCTTCATCCATCCGGAGCGGAGCCATCTTCAGACGAGCCGACGCAGAGCCATCCTCTTCTTCCCAACGACTAACGACGAATGAAGGTTCCTTTAAGGGACATCAGCCAAATGGAATTAAGGTAGGAAAAATCTGATTGGCTGCGGCTATCAGCCAATCAGATTGAAGTTCAATCCGATTGGCTGATCCAATCAGCCAATCAGATTTAGCTCGCATTCTATTGGCTGTTCCGATCAGCCAATAGAATGTGAACTCAATCTGATTGGCTGATTGGATCAGCCAATCGGATTGAACTGCAATCTGATTGGCTGATTCAATCAGCCAATCAGATTTTTCCTACCTTAATTCCGATTGGCTGATAGAATCCTATCAGCCAATCGGAATTGAAGGGACGCCATCTTGGATGACATCCCTTAAAGGAACCTTCATTCGTTGTTAGTCCGTTGGGGAAGAAGGATGTTCCGCGTCGGCGGGATGAAGATGGATCCGGAAGAAAGAAGATTGAAGATGCCGCTTGGAAGAAGACATCGCCCGGATGGAAGACCTCTTCAGCGCCACCTGGATGTTGACTTCAATCGGATGGAAGACCTCTTCAGCGCCCCTTGGATGATGACTTCTGCCACTCCGGATCTCCTCTTTGGTTCCATCGGTGGTCGGCTGGCTGAAGACGGCTCAAGGTAGGATGATCTTCAGGGGGGTAGTGTTAGGTTTATTTAAGGGGGGTTTGGGTTAGATTAGGGGTATGTGGGTGGTGGGTTTTAATGTTGGGGGGGGGTTGTATTTTTATCTTACAGGTAAAAGAGCTGAATTCTTTGGGGCATGCCCCGCAAAAGGCCCTTTTAAGGGCTGGTAAGGTAATAGAGCTGGTAACTTTTTAATGTAGAATAGGGTAGGGCATTTTTTTTATTTTGGGGGGCTTTGTTATTTTATTAGGGGGCTTAGATTAGGTGTAAGTAGATTAAAATTGTTGTAATATTTTTTAAATGTTTGTAACTTATTTTTTGTAACTTAGCTTTTTTATTTTTTGTACTTTAGTTAGTTTATTTAATTGTATTTAATTGTAGTTATTTGTAGCTAATTTATTTAATTAATTTAATGATAGTGTAGTGTTAGGTTTAATTGTAACTTAGGTTAGGATTTATTTTACAGGTAATTTTGTATTTCTTTTAGCTAGGTAGTTATTAAATAGTTAATAACTATTTAATAACTATTCTAACTAGTTAAAAGAAATACAAAGTTACCTGTAAAATAAATATAAATCCTAAAATAGCTACAATTTAATTATTAATTACATTGTAGCTATCTTAGGGTTTATTTTACAGGTAAGTATTTAGTTTTAAATAGGAATAATTTAGTTAATGATAGTGTAGTGTTAGGTGTAATTGTAACTTAGGTTAGTTTTTATTTTACAGGTAAATTTCTCTTTATTTTAACTAGGTAGCTATTAAATAGTTAATAACTATTTAATAGCTATTGTACCTAGTTAAAATAAATTTAAATTTGCCTGTAAAATAAAAATAAATCCCAAGATAGCTACAATATAATTATTATTTATATTGTAGCTATCTTAGGGTTTATTTTAAAGGTAAGTATTTAGTTTTAAATAGGATTAATTTAGTTAATAAGAGAAATATTATTTAGATGTATTTAATTAATATTTAAGTTAGGGGGTGTTAGGGTTAGGGTTAGACTTAGATTTAGGGGTTAATAATTTTATTACAGTGGCGGTGGTGTAAGGGGGGGCTGGATAGGGGTTAATAAATTTATTATAGGTGGCGACGGTGTAGGGGGGGCAGATTAGGGGTTAATAAATTTAATATAGGTTAACAGACACATGTCTTACTTTACACATCTAAATACCTGATTATTTTATATATATTTTTACATTCCCTTTACGGTATATTACTTCTTCTTTAAGAATCACTTCTATGTTATATAGCACCCAATGTGACTAAGTTGATTATAAAGGTTAACAAGATGGTCCCCCTTAACAATGTATATACTAGCAACAGCCAGATGTTTTCACTTGTTGTTTTCATATTGTACTCTAGTGGAAGGCTCCTTAATTGTTGGCTTCACTATGTTTATATTTATATTACAGTAAAGACAGATAATTAGGTTATTCAGTTGAGATCCAAAAGTGGTCTCCTTAGTTGGTACTTACCTCCAATAACTTGTACACCTAGATTTGAGGTCCAAAAGTGACCTCACTTATCATTTTTCAGGTATATAGCATATTTGGTATACTATCTATATATTGTGCGCTTTTTTCCACCTCTTTTTGGAATGCATATCACCAACCTACAATATTATGTCTTATATTGTCTGCATGACAGTATTATTATTGTGTTATTTTATTATACATTCCATGTATGCCTTATTTTAAACCTTAAATAAAAATTATTAATAATAAAAATAAAAAAGTCACTATGGTATAGTCATTGCAAAAGCTTGGTGCATAAAGATGCAAACTGCAGTCACAAAATATAAGACAATGCTAAAGAAGTGACAGATAATAATGACGACAGACACTCGTTTGCTTTTAAAATAAGAGATGACCAAACAGATGGGCTAATACCAAAGTGACTAATGGTTGATACAGGTGCAAAGTCCCATATGATTACTGTTATCAAAAAGTTTAAAAGTTTTGACAATACCTTTAAACCGGACAAACATTCCTTGAAACAACTGGTGTAGCGCTGGAAAGAGGCGATGCAGAAGTTTGTTTGCTAGACAGCGAGGGAAATCGTGTAATAATAATGCTAAAGAAAGCGTTATACATACCTTCATACCCTCAAGATATTTTCTCTGTAGAAACAACAACAGATAGAGGAGCAACAGTCCATTTCCAGCAAAATAAGAATGTACTCATTCATAATAATGGTGCCAAATTCACAATCCTTAAATACATTAGACTTTACTATTTGAATGCTTTTGCTGATAATGATGATAGTTGTCATGGATATTAGGATATTTAAACTTGGCATGAAATCCTGGGACACTGTAATTATGATAATATTGCAAAATTGCAAAATGTGGTATAAGGAATGAAAATTAAAGGTAAAATCAATAAATCTAACCTGTCCGGTTTATAATACAATATATTTAATAATTACCGTATTCTTTAAAATAAAACCCCCAATAAAAATGCATATACCAAAACAATAAAAATTAATGTAAATTCCTAAATGCTTTATATTTGTTAAAATTTATAGACACATTGAAATATATTTGTAGAAAACCAGATATGAATCAAAACTATACACGTTTAAACTGTTATAATATGCTATGCAAAGATCATAAAAATTACCTTATTTATTAACCTTATTTACAATTGAATTTCATTAAAATTCCACACTGAGATACCAAGGAATGATTTGCTTAACTTCCAGACAAATATATTTAGTCAACTTAGCTCACAAAATATTCTATTTAACTCTAATTAAAACACCAGGAGTTATATATACTCTTAATGTAAACAGCCAGTTTATATGCCAATTTATCTAGGCTGAATTAAATTCTTAATTCTCTACAATTAAGACAAATTCTAAAATATATTTATGCGGCTGCAACTATAAATTATTTGGCAAACAAAAGACTAGTTTTAAACTACACAGGACTGTGAATATGAGTCTAAAATATAAAAAAGTACCTTTTTAAAATTGCTGAACTGCAGTTTGTTATGGTTACCAAATATTTTTGATTTAAATATAAAAAAATAGAACAATCATACATCACCAGTTTGAGCCAATTTGTAGTTCAATCTTTTCCAAATATTTTCAGATCACCTCATATGAAGAAAATAAGTTATTGCATAGATCCAGAAGCTAGTCTCAGCTTTTGATATGTGATTGTGTTCCCAAGTATCCCAGCAGGTCAATCACACGGTATCAGCAGACAACAGACTGTTTCCTTGCATTCTGCCTTTCTTATATTTAATAATTGGTGGAACGATATGAGAGGCCCTTTGGAGCTGAACATCTCATTGGTCACCTGGGAGGTCTTATCGGATTGACCCTTCGGATACTGAACATTTATTGGTTACTGGGGTTTGCATATGTTCATTTGGCTGTCATACCATTTCCAATCCCCTAGGGGGCAGCAGACAACCAGGAATGTAGACCCACCATCAAACATTGCTAACAATTTAATACATCCTTATAAAATGACCATTTAAACCACCATAACTCCTTGCATTAACAAATCTCTCCTATCAGCATCCATATCTCATCTAGCATAACAGAAAACCTACAACCTGATACCAAACACCAACATTTCATCAATTGCTATGATAGAATAGAAGATATCCACATATATCTGTGTTTATGACTAATATACAAAGGATATTTTGTCTGAAAATAAAGAGACAGATATTATTTTGAAATTAGTCTAACACTTAAACATTTATTATGCAGATACTTATTTAGAGATCTTATCTCCACATCGGTTCTTCCTGTCATTTTCACTAGATTTCTGGAAAGCAAAGAAAATGTGTTCATCTTTGAAATAACTTAAGCATTTTATATATACTACTGCAGTTATTCATTTAATTTATTAACATCTGAATTGCATTTCCCCAGATCCCTATATAGACATTTAATATAGCATTTAAAATGATATAGGTTGTATTTTAAAATAAACTTCAGTTGTAATGCCACATTTGTCTCTGTTTAGCCATCTTTCATCTAGACATGCCGTCTAGAACTCATGGATTCAATACACAGCAGATGTCAATTTAGCACCTATGTGCATAAAACTATTTCCTTTGAAAATGTTTGTAGATTCAAGCATTCTCACAGACGGACCATCTATAACTCTAGATAGGGGAACTCTTTATGCAGGCTTTCCTTGAAGTGATCTTTTTAAGATAACTGTCCCAATTCATCAAAGGAATTGTTTTCAAAAGGTCTGCAATGTCTACCAGATAAACAGCCAAACATCATTTTGGCATAGAGGACTGCAATCTACAGTAAATAAATGGATGCAACTAGTTTCATATGTAATTAACCCCTTAATGACCGAGGACGTGCAGGGTACGTCCTCAAAAAAAAGGCAGTTAATGCCTGAGGACGTACCCTGCACGTCCTCGGTGTGGAAAGCAGCTGGAAGCGATCCTGCTCGCTTCCAGCTGCTTTCCGGTTATTGCAGTGATGCCTCGATATGGAGGCATCCTGCAATAACCTTTTACGGCCATCCGATGCAGAGAGAGCCACTCTGTGGCCCTCTCTGCACCGGACATCGATGGCCGGTTTCGTTGGTGGGTGGGAGCCGACTTGGGAGGCGGGTGGGCGGCCATCGGTGTGCCGCATGACGTCAAGGGGGGCGGGATCGGGGGCGCGATCGTCGGGGGCGCGCACGGGCGCGCGCGCGTGCACGGAGGGTGGCGGGCGGGCGCGTGCACGGGGCGGGAGCGGGTGGGAACCGCTACACTACGGAAAATGTTTTAATAATTAAGACCTAATCTTGTTTGTGCAAAAGCACAAAAAGTGATCATGGAGGGGTGGGGGGTTGGTTTTGTGTGGGGGGAAGCTACACTACAGAAACTTTTAATAAATGTTAAAAAAAAACATTTTTTTCTTCTAAACTGGGTACTGGCAGACAGCTGCCAGTACCCAAGATGGCGTCCATTAAGTTAGAGTGGGAGGGTTATAGAGCTTTTTAGGGGGGATCAGTGAGGTTGAGGTCTAAGGGGGGATCGTACACATCAGCATATGTAAATATGCTTCTTTTTTTTTTTAAAAAAAAGGGCCAAATACCTTTTATTTTAGTACTGGCAGAGTTTCTGCCAGTACTTAAGATGGCGGGGACAATTGTGGGGTGGGGGAGGGAAGAGAGCTGTTTGGGAGGGATCAGGGGGTCTGATGTTTCAGGTGGGAGGCTGAGCTCTACACTAAATCTAATATTAACCCTGCAAGCTCCCTACAAGCTACCTAATTAACCCCTTCACTGCTAGCCATAATACACGTGTGATGCGCAGCGGCATTTAGCGGCCTTCTAAATACCAAAAAGCAATGCCAAAGCCATATATGTCTGCTATTTCTGAACAAAGGGGATCCCAGAGAAGCATTTACAACCATTTGTGCCATAACTGCACAAGCTGTTTGTAAATTATTTCAGTGAGAAACCTAAAATTGTGAAAAATGTAACTTTTTTTTTTATTTGATCACATTTGGCGGTGAAATGGTGGCATGAAATATACCAAAATGGGCCTAGATCAATACTTGGGGTTGTCTACTACACTACACTAAAGCTAAAATTACCCCAAAAAGCTCCCTACATGCTCCCTAATTAACCCCTACACTGCTGGGCATAATACACGTGTGGTGCGCAGTGGCATTTAGTGGCATTCTAATTACCAAAAAGCAACACCAAAGCCATATAAGTCTGCTATTTATGAACAAAGGGGATCCCAGAGAAGAATTTACAACCATTTGTGCCATATTTGCACAAGCTGTTTGTAAATAATTTCAGTGAGAAACCTAAAGTTTGTGAAAAAATTTGTGAAAAAGTGAACGATTTTTTTTATTTGATCGCATTTGGCGGTGAAATGGTGGCATGAAATATACCAAAATGGGCCTAAATCAATACTTTGGGTTGTCTTCTAAAAAAAAATATACACATGTCAATGGATATTCAGGTATTCCTGAAAGATATCAGTGTTCCAATGTAACTAGCGCTAATTTTGAAAAAAAGTGGTTTGGAAATAGCAAAGTGCTACTTGTATTTATGGCCCTATAACTTGCAAAAAAAGCAAAGAACATGTAAACATTGGGTATTTCTAAACTCAGGACAAAATTTAGAAACTATTTAGCATGGGTGTTTTTTGGTGGTCATAGATGTGTAACAGATTTTTGGGGTCAAAGTTAGAAAAAGTGTGTTTTTTTCCATTTTTTCCTCATATTTTATATTTTTTTTTATAGTAAATTATAAGATATGATGAAAATAATGGTATCTTTAGAAAGTCCATTTAATGGCGAGAAAAACGGTATATAATATGTGTGGGTACAGTAAATGAGTAAGAGGAAAATTACAGCTAAACACAAACACCGCAGAAATGTAAAAATAGCCTTGGTCCCAAACGGACAGAAAATGGAAAAGTGCTGTGGTCATTAAGGGGTTAATCCTGTGGTCTTAACAACCATATATATATTAATAATATCCAGGTACCCTGACAAACCTAAACTGTGAAGTTTGCACTCAAGGAAAATATATTCAGAGCTGAAATAGAGAGTCTGCTGCCAGAGCCATAGCTACAGTAGAACTAGTACACACAGATTTGGCAGGCCCTATAGAACCAAAAGCTAAAGATTACTTCAGATATGCAATAGCATTTACCGGTGACTACTCTGCTGCAGTATTTGTATATTTCCTGGAAAACAAGAGTGATGTAACGTTAGCCACTGAAAAGTTTATTGCAGATAAAGCCCAGTATGGAATCATTAGGTGTATAAGATCTGACAATGGTACTGGGTTTATGGCAAAGAGTTCCTATTCACTGCTAAGCAAAAGAGGCATAATACATGAAACCTTATCACCATACTAACCCCTTCAGAATGGGACTGCCAAAAGAAATTGGAGGACATTATTTGAAATGGCAAGATGTTTGATAATCAAGAGTAATGTTTGTTTTTTTTTTCTCTTGTAAGGTGTATCCAGTCCACGGGTTCATCCATTACTTGTGGGATATTCTCCTTCCCAACTGGAAGTTGCAAGAGGACACCCACAGCAGAGCTGTCTATATAGCTCCTCCCCTAACCCCCACCCCCAGTCATTCTCTTGCAACTCTCGACAAGGGAAGTATCAAGAGATACTGTATAGTGGTGACTTAGTGTAGTGTTATCTTCAATCAAGAGTTTGTTATTTTTAAACGGTACCGGCGTTGTACTGTTTTACTCTCAGGCAGAAATTAGATGAAGAATTTTGCCTGGAGGTTGATGATCTTAGCGGTTTGTAACTAAGGTCCATTGCTGTTCTCACACATAACTGAAGAGTATGGGAAAACTTCAGTTGGGGGAACGGTCTGCAAATTACCTGCTTTGAGGTATGTTCAGTATTTTTATTTCTAGAGAGATGAATAAGTTCTAGAAAATGCTGACAGAGCCTTGTGTATTTGAGGTAAGCCTGATGCAGTGATTTAACAACGACTGGGATCATGCTTACAAAACAAGGTAATACTCATGTTAATATTATTTAGTGTCAAAACGTTTGCATGTTTTCATAAATAGAACGTTTTTTCTCTGAGGGAGATAAATCTTTATTTGGGCAGGATTAAAGCTCTTAAGTTAGCTAATTCCTTTATTTCCAACGCCGTTTTTCATTTAACCAAGCTAACGGCTAAGAATTCAGGTTTCGCCATTCTGGCGCGTAGGGCGATATGGCTTAAGTCCTGGTCAGCAGACGTTACTTGAAAGTCTAAGCTTCTTAACATCCCCTTCAAAGGACAGACCCTATTCGGGCCCGGCCTGAAGGAGATCATCTCTGACATTACCGGAGGAAAAGGTCACGCCCTTCCTCAAGATAGGTCCAATAAATTAAGGACCAAACAGAATAATTTCCTTCCTTTCGAAACTTCAAGGGTGGTGCAGCTTTGGTTTCCTCTAAAGCAAAACAAGAGGGAAATTTCACCCAGTCCAAACCAGTCTGGAGACCTAACCAGACTTGGAACAAAGGGAAGCAGGCCAAGAAGCCTGCTGCTGCCTCTAAGACAGCATGAAGGGGTAGCCCCCGATCCGGGACCGGATCTAGTAGGGGGCAGACTTTCTCTCTTCGCCCAGGCTTGGGCAAGAGACGTCCAGGATCCCTGGGCACTAGAGATTGTCTCCCAGGGTTATCTTCTGGAATTCAAAGGTTCATCTCCAAAGGGGAGATTTCATCTCTCTCAATTATCTGCAAACCAGATAAAGAGAGAGGCATTCTTATGTTGCGTTCAAGACCTACTGGTTATGGGAGTGATCCACCCAGTTCCAAGATAGGAACAGGGATGGGGTTTCTATTCAAACCTGTTTATAGTTCCCAAAAGAGAGGGAACTTTCAGACCAATCTTGGATCTCAAGATCCTAAACAAATTTCTCAGGGTCCCATCCTTCAAAATGGAGACAATCCGAACCATCCTCCCTATGATCCAGGAGGGTCAATATATGACTACTGTGGACTTAAAGGATGCTTATCTCCACATTCCAATTCACAGAGAGCATCATCAGTTCCTAAGGTTCGCCTTCCTAGACAGGCATTACCAGTTTGTGGCTCTTCCCTTTGGGTTAGCCACGGCGCCAAGAGTCTTTACGAAGGTTCTAGGGTCCCTTCTGGCGGTCCTAAGGCTGCGGGGCATAGCGGTGGCTCCTTACCTAGACGACATTCTGATTCAGGCGTTGACTTTTCAAATCGCCAAGTCCCATATGGACATTGTTCTGGCCTTTCTGAGGTTTCACGGGTGGAAAGTGAACAGAGAAAAGAGTTCTCTTTCTCCCTTCACAAGAGTTTCCTTCCTAGGAACTCTGATAGATTCAGTAGAAATGAAGATTTTTCTGACGGAGGTCAGGATATCAAAGCTTCTAACTTCCTGCCGTGTTCTTTATTCCACTTCTCGGCCGTCAGTGGCTCAGTGTATGGAAATGATCGGCCTAAATGGACATAGTTCCGTTTGCCCGCCTACATCTCAGACCACTGCAACTTTGCATGCTCAATCAGTGGAATGGGGACTACACAGATTTGTCTCCTCTGTTAAATCTGGATCAAAAGACCAGGGATTCTCTTCTCTGGTGGTTATCTCGGGTACACCTGTCCAGGGGAATGAGTTTCTGCAGGCCAGAGTGGACTATAGTGACGACAGATGCCAGCCTTCTGGGCTGGGGTGTGGTCTGGAACTCCCTGAAGGCTCAGGGTTCGTGGACTCAGGAGGAAGCCCTCCTTCCGATAAACATTCTGGAACTCAGAGCAATATTCAATGCTCTTCAGGCTTGGCCTCAGCTAGCTGCAGTCAAGATCATCAGATTTCAGTCGGACAATATCACGACTGTAGCCTATATCAACCATCAGGGGGGAACAAGGAGTCCCCCTGGCAATGATGGAAGTTTCAAAGATAATTCTATGGGCGGAGGTTCACTCTTGCCATCTATCTGCTATCCATATCCCAGGAGTAGAGAACTGGGAGGCGGACTTTCTAAGTCGGCAGACTTTTCATCCGGGGGAGTGGGAGCTCCATCCGGAGGTATTTGCCCAGCTGGTTCAATTATGGGGCAAACCAGAACTGGATCTGATGGCGTCTCGTCAGAACACCAAGCTTCCTCGTTACGGGTCCAGGTCGAGGGATCCCCAGGCGACGCTGATAGATGCTCTAGCAGTGCCCTGGTCCTTCAGCCTGGCTTATGTGTTTCCACCGTTTCCTCTCCTCCCTCGTCTGATTGCTAAGATCAAGCAGGAGAGAGCTTCAGTGATTTTGATAGCACCTGCGTGGCCACGCAGGACTTGGTATGAAGATCTGGTGGACATGTCATCCTTTCCACCATGGACTCTGCCGCTGAGGCAGGACCTTCTACTCCAAGGTCCATTCAAACATCCAAATCTAGTTTCTCTGCATCTGACTGCTTGGAGATTGAACGCTTGATTTTATCAAAATGTGGTTTCTCCGAGTCGGTCATTGATACCTTGATTCAGACTCGAAACCTGTCACCAGGATAATCTATCATAAGATATGGTGTAAATATCTTCATTGGTGTTAATCCAAGGGTTACTCGTGGAGTAAGGTCAGGATTCCCAGTATACTATCTTTTCTCCAAGAAGGACTGGAAAAGGGATTATCGGCAAGTTCCTTAAAGGGACAGATTTCTGCTCTGTCTATTCTTTTGCACAAGCGCCTGGCTGATGTTCCAGACGTTCAGGCGTTTTGTCAGGCTTTGGTTAGAATCAGGCCTGTGTTTAAACCTGTTGCTCTGCCATGGAGTTTAAATTTAGTTCTTAAGGTTCTTCAAGGGGTTCCGTTTGAACCCTTGCATTCCATAGATATCAAGCTTTTATCTTGGAAAGTTCTGTTTTTAGTAGCTATCTCTTCGGCTCGAAGAGTTTCAGAGTTATCTGCCTTGCAGTGTGATTCCCCTTATCTGATCTTCCATGCAGATAAGGTAGTTTTGCATACCAAACCTGGGTTTCTTCCTAAGGTAGTATCTAATAGGAATATCAATCAGGAAATTGTTGTTCCGTCACTGTGTCCTAATCCTTCTTCAAAGAAGGAACGTCTGTTACACAATCTTGACGTGGTTCATGCTTTAAAGTTTTATTTGCAAGCTACTAAGGATTTTCGTCAAACATCTGCATTGTTTGTTGTCTACTCTGGAAAGAGGAGAGGCCAAAAGGCTTCGGCAACTTCTCTTTCTTTTTGGCTAAGAAGCATAATTTGTTTAGCCTATGAGACTGCTGGCCAGCAGCCTCCTGAAAGAATTACAGCTCATTCTACTAGAGCGGTAGCTTCCACATGGGCTTTTAAACATGAGGCCTCTGTTGAACAGATTTGTAAGGCGGCGGTCTTCGCTTCATACTTTTTCTAAATTCTACAAATTTTATACTTTTGCTTCCTCTGAGGCTATTTTTGGGAGAAAGGTCTTACAGGCAGTGGTGCCTTCTGTTTAAGTACCTGCCTTGTCCCTCCCTTCATCCGTGTCCTAAAGCTTTGGTATTGGTATCCCATAAGTAATGGATGAACCAGTGGACTGGCTACACCTTACAAGAGAAAACAAAATTTATGCTTACCTGATAAATTTCTTTCTCTTGTGGTGTATCCAGTCCACGGCCCGCCCTGTCACTTTAAGGCAGGTGTTTTTATTTTTTAAACTACAGTCACCACTGCACCCTATAGTTTCTCCTTTTTCTTACTTGTCTTTGGTCGAATGACTGGAGGTGGGGGTTAGGGGAGGAGCTATATAGACAGCTCTGCTGTGGGTGTCCTCTTGCAACTTCCTGTTGGAAAGGAGAATATCCCACAAGTAATGGATGAACCCGTGGACTGGATACACCACAAGAGAAAGAAATTTATCAGGTAAGCATAAATTTTGTTTTTTTATTAATCTTTTTGTTTATGACACATAAATCAACAAAAAATACATCCATATTATATGCATTTATAATACACAAGCCAGAAGGATGCTCATCTTCCTCCTATTCCTATACAGATATATAAATCATCCTATCTTCCTTATTTAATTATACACTGACTTCTTTGGTTCAAACATACAATATACCACAATATTATACAAAATATAATAATATAATAATATGGAATGGTATACTAGTGTGTCTACAACTGGACAAACTGGAACAAAAATGCAATATTCTACTCATTTTCTTCGGTCCACAACATGTATTTTCTAGTATATAAATAAAACAAAATATAAAAGAAAAAAAAAAGGTAATTTTATATATATAAATAAATAAATAAATAAATAAATAAATATAGTACTCTGCCCATTCCTGTCTACACTTGTACAAAACTCTTTACTTACACAATTATATGTCCTCATTACTAATGTAACCTGCTTTATAAAAAGGTTTCATTATTTCCTCTTTAAAGTCAACTGTCTGAACCTTAATAATCTTCCTCCATTTTGTATAAAAAACTTTGAACTGATTCTCATTATTAGGTTCTATATTCAATTGTTCTTGTATCAGTTGAGCAATCACCTTCTGTCTAAATTCTGGTATACTGGGGTATTTTTGTGCCTTCCAATGTTGTAGTATTAAATTTCGAGCTATTTGTATTACTGTCGTTATCAGAAGATATTCTTCTTTTTTAAATTGCATTGGAAGCACACAAAAAAATATAGAGGTAGGAGCAGACATAAAATCTGAGTTAAAAATCTATTAAGCCAATAAGCCACCTTTTTCCAGTACTGTAGAATCCTAGGGCAATACCAAATACAGTGTATAATATCTTCCATTGGGGCATTACAATGGAAACAGTCTCCTTTAAATTTTTTATCCCATTTAGCCAGTAATTTAGGAGTGATGTATGAATTATTTATAATGTAGCTATGCGTTTCCTTCCATAACATATTACTATATCCAACTATCTCTATACTCTGTTTGATATCTATCTCTAAGATTTCTGGGGGAAAAAATTGCCATTTATTTTTCAAACTTCCTAAATGTGCCTTACCTAAATGTTTCATAATCATCTTATACCATGTTGCAATTGAAAAATGGCCTGCCCCAAAGATTTGGATACCTGCTCCAATTATCCCTAATGCCCAGTTAATTTCTTGATTATACGTTAAATAGTTATAAAATTGTCTTGCCTGGAGAAAGCCATAGAAATGATGTCTCGGTAGACCAAATTCTTCTTGAATTTGTGTAAATGATTTTATCATTCCAGTCCCTTTATCTAACAATTGTACTATATATTCAAGGCCTACTCTTCTCCAGACATGAAATATACCATAGTTCAGGCCGGGACCAAAATACTTATCATCTTTATCTTTTTAATTTTCATAGTTAACTTAGCAATTGGAATATGCAATATGGCTTTTAATGAAAAGGGTTTTATTAAGCTCTCTTCTATCTCTAACAGAGAAAACTGCCTCATTCCTGTGATCCAATCAACTGCTAGTTTTACCATAGTAACTTGATTATATAATTTAATATTAGGGAGTCCAAATCCCCCAAATTCTTTATCCATATACAGAAGTTTTTCTGCTAATCTCACCCTTCTCTTCCCCCATAAAAAGGAATTACATTCTTGTTCATATTTCTTCAAGTCAATATTTTTAACAAAAATAGGTACATGTTGTAATAAATATAACAAACGGGGGAATAAAAAGGTTTTCAGGATCGTAATTTTGGCTGATAGTGAGATAGGTAATGGTCTCCATCTGTCTAACAAACTTTTACTTTCTTGGAAAAATTTAGTACAATTCAAATTATACCATAATCTTGGATTATTACTTAATTGTAAACCCAAATATTTAATTTGTTCTACCTCGTGGAAAAGATGGTTGATAGCCTGCCCAGAAAGGCGTCTAATCCATAATATTTCTGATTTTCACTGATTGACTTTATAGCCGAAAACGAGCTAAATTTGTCAATTAATTCTAATAACACCGGGATATTTTGTGCAGTGCTGGGCAAAAAGAGTATTTAGTCATCTGCATAAAGAGCTAATGTTATCTTACCGTCTCCTAACTTTACCCCCGTTAGAACTTGTCTAAGTCTCGTGGCAAATGGTTTTATTGACAGGTTAAATAACAGAGGTGACAAAGGGCACCCCTGTCTTGTCCCCTAGGTTAACTTTATTTTTGGAGATAGTTGACCATTTATTAAAAGACAGGAATATGATGTGCTATAAATCAATTTCATAAAGTTGAAAAAATCCCCTGATAGCTCGAACTGGGTTAATCTAGTGAAGAGGTGGTCCCAAATGATTACATTGAAAGCTTTTTCTGCATCTAGTGTTACCAAGGCTATATCACTATCACTATGTTTACCTTTTAACTTATTTTCATTCCAGTAATGATTTAAAAGCAGTAGAACTTTTCTTATATTTTTTGAGGAGTTTCTCCCTGGCATGAATCCTGATTGATCCCTATGGATCAAATTATTAATAGATTTTTTAATCTGTCTGCAACTATTGCTGTGAGTAACTTGTAATCATTATTCAATAATAATATTGGTCTGTATGCATTCGGATTTTCCGGGTCTTTATCTTTCTTATATATTAAGGTAACTGTAGAGGCAAAAAACAAATTAGACTCTGCATTTTTCTTGGTATAAAGTACCAGGTAATTCATTTTTAAGTATTCTATAAAATTCCATCGGAATTTGATCTGGGCCTGGAGATTTATTCCATTTGGCTCTGCCTATCATATTGAGGATTTCCTCTTCTGTTATTGGTAACTTTAACTCTATTAGTTCTTCCGAATCAATTTTTGGAAGGGAGACTTTTTCCCAAAAGTGTTCCTTTACCTTGTTATTACAAGCTCCCACAGTGTATATTTCCTTGTAATACTCATACATTTTCTGTCTTATTTCCCTAGCAGTAGTATACCTTGTATCTCCTATTCTAATAGATGTTAAATATTTTTTTTCGGCCTTCCTACCCTTGATGATTTTAGATAGTACTTTGGCTGACCTCCCATGGTAACTTGCATCATCCCTTTCTGTTTTAGCCTTTAGGTAGTCAGCCCACCTAATTTAATTAGGGATATTAATATAAGCTTTGTATTTGTTTTTTAGTTGGTTTGCCAGCTGTACATCTTTTGTTGTAATTTTTTTATTCCACTTAACCACATAGGCTTTTATTTCTCCCCTGAGGACCGCCTTAGCAGCCTTCCAGAATATTTCAATCTTATGGTAGTAATTTTTATTTTCTTGATAATATAATTTCCATCTTTGTATTAAAAACCTATTAAAGTCAATATCCTGTAATAAATATTTAGGAAAGTAAAAGTTGTTAACACCACTCTTCTGTCGTCTAATACCATCTATCTTCAGTCCCACTATTGCATGGTCCGAAATTACTATGTTCTGAATCATAGGGTTTAGATCAAGTGAAAACATTAATTCATTTATTAAGAAGAGATCTATTCGAGACATCACTTTATGTGTCTTAGACTCACAGGTGAAAGTTCTTAAATCTGGATTCTTAATTCGCCAAATATCAAGCAAATTCAATTTACTATGAAAAGAAGCAAATAATTTTTCTTCAGTTTTTCTACCTACATGGGGGTGACCAGTTCTAATTCTATCTAGCATTGGGGCAGTCGTCATATTAAAATCCCCGGCAATAATCACATTTTTATTAATGTATGGGAATAATTTAATATAAATTTTATCCCAAAACTCAGGGTCTAATTCATTTGGGCCATATATGTTGCATATTACTAAATGTGCATCACCATGTTCTATTTCAGCTATAATATACCTACCCTCCGGGTCCTGCGCTTGTGTAATAATTTTATAGCTAACATTTTTTGCAAATAAAATTGCAACCACTCTCTTACGTCTCGGGCCAGGAGCTGATATTATCTCACCTACCCAGCTACGGTTAAGTTTAGCCATTTCAAACTTCATCTTCATCTTGTAGATGCGTCTCCTGCAGGAGAGCAATATCTAGCTTATTTCTTTTTAATAGTTTCAAAATTATACTTCTCTTTGCTGGGGATGTTATTCCCCCAACATTCCATGATAAAATATTAACCATCTCTTCTTCTTGGGCAGGGTACTAAAAACAAAATAAAACACACAAAAAAAACAAAAAAACTACATAACAATAAAAACGCAATTCTCTAAAGCCATCATTCTGCATGATCATATTCTACACCATCATATTTTGTTCCATTTATACTCTTGGAAAAATAAAACACTTTTAATGACCACTTGTGGTCTTCTGTTAATCTCCTATTGGCATACATTACATAAAAAAAAACATGTGGTATATACCAGGTTTATAGATCAGATTTTAAAATAACTATAACGTACCAATATATTCTTGATCTTCTTTAGCAGTTTTCAAAGTCAGGTTTTCATTGTTTATTTTAAAGCATATTTTTGCTGGATATATAAGCCTGGCCTGTACACCTTTCTGAATTAGAGCTGTACAGTAAGGGGCCATTTCCTTTCGTTTCATCTGAGTTTCCACTGAAAAATCTTGAAACAATAGTGTCTTTTCCTGTCCTATCATTAACATTTTTTTCTGTCTAAATTGTCTCATAATTAAGACTTTATCTTGGAAATTTAAATATTTTACCATATTAGGTCTAGGCTTATGCGTACCTTCAGTGTCCTAGTCTATGTGCCCTTTCTACCTTGAACTATAAATCTGAGGTTTGAAGGCCTAATAGAGTTGGCAGTTCTTGGGCCGCAAATTTAATTAAATCCTGAGTCATTATAGATTCTGAAAGGCCCACTATTTTTACATTGTTCCTACGTGAACGATCTTCTAGTTCCTCCACTTTAGTTTGTAGTTTTATTATAATATCCTCTTGGGTTTTAAACATCTTATCCTGAATTTCTACCTGAACTTCCAAGTCTGAAATTCATGATTCTGCCTCTGTTAGCCTTTTGGAAAATTGTCTAACTTCCTCCGTAAGGCTAGTTATGTCATTTTTAATTGAGCTAAATTGTGGCATTATTAAATCAGTAATTTGTTGTATAAGTGTCTGTCATGATTACCTAACTGGGCCAGTTGAGACTGAATACTCTGTTCTAACTCCATATTTATTGTTGTTTTTCTTTCTCTTTGTTTAGGTGGCATTACTGGCGATTTTCTAGATTGTGTGATATATCTATCCATATACAGGGAGTGCAGAATTATTAGGCAAGTTGTATTTTTGAGGATTCATTTTATTATTGAACAACAACCATGTTCTCAATGAACCCAAAAAACTCATTAATATCAAAGCTGAATAGTTTTGGAAGTAGTTTTTAGTTTGTTTTTAGTTATAGCTATTTTAGGGGGATATCTGTGTGTGCAGGTGACTATTACTGTGCATAATTATTAGGCAACTTAACAAAAAACAAATATATACCCATTTCAATTATTTATTTTTACCAGTGAAAGCAATATAACATCTCAACATTCACAAATATACATTTCTGACATTCAAAAACAAAACAAAAACAAATCAGTGACCAATATAGCCACCTTTCTTTGCAAGGACACTCAAAAGCCTGCCATCCATGGATTCTGTCAGTGTTTTGATCTGTTCACCATCAACATTGCGTGCAGCAGCAACCACAGCCTCCCAGACACTGTTCAGAGAGGTGTACTGTTTTCCCTCCTTGTAAATCTCACATTTGATGATGGACCACAGGTTCTCAATGGGGTTCAGATCAGGTGAACAAGGAGGCCATGTCATTAGATTTTCTTCTTTTATACCCTTTCTTGCCAGCCACGCTGTGGAGTACTTGGACACGTGTGATGGAGCATTGTCCTGCATGAAAATCATGTTTTTCTTGAAGGATGCAGACTTCTTCCTGTACCACTGCTTAAAGAAGGTGTCTTCCAGAAACTGGCAGTAGGACTGGGAGTTGAGCTTGACTCCATCCTCAACCCGAAAAGGCCCCACAAGCTCATCTTTGATGATACCAGCCCAAACCAGTACTCCACCTCCACCTTGCTGGCGTCTGAGTCGGACTGGAGCTCTCTGCCCTTTACCAATCCAGCCACGGGCCCATCCATCTGGCCCATCAAGACTCACTCTCATTTCATCAGTCCATAAAACCTTAGAAAAATCAGTCTTGAGATATTTCTTGGCCCAGTCTTGACGTTTCAGCTTGTGTGTCTTGTTCAGTGGTGGTCGTCTTTCAGCCTTTCTTACCTTGGCCATGTCTCTGAGTATTGCACACCTTGTGCTTTTGGGCACTCCAGTGATGTTGCAGCTCTGAAATATGGCCAAACTGGTGGCAAGTGGCATCTTGGCAGCTGCACGCTTGACTTTTCTCAGTTCATGGGCAGTTATTTTGCGCCTTGGTTTTTCCACACGCTTCTTGCGACCCTGTTGACTATTTTGAATGAAACGCTTGATTGTTCGATGATCACGCTTCAGAAGCTTTGCAATTTTAAGAGTACTGCATCCCTCTGCAAGATATCTCACTATTTTTGACTTTTCTGAGCCTGTCAAGTCCTTCTTTTGACCCATTTTGCCAAAGGAAAGGAAGTTGCCTAATAATTATGCACACCTGATATAGGGTGTTGATGTCATTAGACCACACCCCTTCTCATTACAGAGATGCACATCACCTAATATGCTTAATTGGTAGTAGGCTTTCGAACCTATACAGCTTGGAGTAAGACAACATGCATAAAGAGGATGATGTGGTCAAAATACTCATTTGCCTAATAATTCTGCACTCCCTGTATTAGTGAAAAGTGTGAGTGATCTTATATCCATCTCTTAAACCTGTAAATATTCCTCTTATGCATGTGAGAGTGAATATATATATATATATATATATATATATATATATATATATATGTTTGTGTGTGTGTAATTGGAAATTGATTGTGCAAACCAATAGAAAATATAAAGCAAATTGCGATTATATTATATATAGAAACAAATAAAAATAAATCTATATCTTAAACAAGAACAACAAAGCGTGGTGTGACTTCCCTTCTGTTTACTATAAGTGAAAATCTAAGAAGCTAATCTAAGCTTCAGTGCACGTGCTATAGCGCCAGACAAAATTAATTCATATTTCCCCAAATAAGCAACTTTGTGAAAAATATATCAAATCAGGACAAGAAAATAGAGCACAAGTTGCTGTTTTGCGAGAGAAAAACTAGCTTACATGCAACACCTATTTAACAACATTACAGTGAGTCATAAACTGGTTTGTAGCACAATATATCATATACAGAGCAAAATAACACCAATTATACTACTGATTTGCCACTATTATTCCCCTTGACCTTTCTAGGAGTTTAGCCCTTTTTTAAAAAAAAAAATTCAGGATTACCATCAGATGTTCTAATACAACCAGAATCAACATTCTATCGATTTACTGGGTATTATATTATGCTGAAACAAAACCTCCTTCTTATATTCGTGTTTAACACATATTTTGTTATTTGCTACTTATACAATAACAGCCAATGTTTCTGCAATGGCAATCTGTTAGCACTTTAGGAGAAATTCTTCCAGCTTAAACAGGATTTGAAACACAAAAGTTATTCACCAACTGGTTGCCCCAAAACACTGTTTAGTTCCACTGTATTCAACTCTATTCTAAGATCTATAGCCTGTTTGTAAATAGAGTAGTTTTTATATTTAGGCAAATGCAGGCTTGAGTCCACTGGGAACAATCACTGTTTCCTGTTAAGAAATTGTAAAGTTCCAAGCATATGGGACAAAATAAAAATTACCTTTAATTTTATACCGACCAAGACCCTTCTTTCCCTGGGAGCTGCGGGCTTTACCCGTCTCCCAACACGAAGCTGTGTGATCGTCTCCTATTAGATCCAGGTATAGTCGCCACACTGCTCTTTCGGGTGTTTAGCAATCCAGGTACATATGCTCACCACGCTTAGGCCGGTTCTGTCTCCTCTAATCCATGTCACTCCAACTAAGACCATTGTAGGTAGTATCAAAGAAGCCTGGAGCCTATAGGAGCGGTTTGCCTCCACAGCATCTTCGCCAATGTTTTGCGCACAGTCACCAACTTGATCACTTCATCGGAAATCCACCTGCTGCTCCCAGTCGTCAGCCACACACAAGGTAGTGCTCGGAGGCTACGGGATTTACCCGTCCTCCAACTATCAGGTCAATGTAGTGTGTTCTAGCATCCTCGCTCTGTTCTTAGAAGCCTTCCATAGTCAGCTGGTAACTTTGTTTTCAGTACCTGCTGGAACACCCGGGTTGACTTGTCCAGTGCCTGTACTTCAGGATCTACTTGGGTCGATAGGCGATAGAGATGCTTCTGCCATGAAGCTTTTGTTAGGCAAATATGAATTCCACATCAGGGACCCGTAGGTCTGTTATCCAAGCCGGTCGTCGTAACCGGCTAAGGCGTCCTATGATGTTGGGGGATGGTAGTTAGCTCGATGGATCGAGACAGAGAGCTTCAGCAACTTACTCGCTCTCCTTCCCCCAACTGGAAGTGTCATAAACAGATGTTTTAATAACCGTTTACAGCAAACTCCATATTATTTGTAAACCTAACCTTTCTAAAATGAGGACTTTTGGATCAGAATGTTTTGCATTTAAGTATGACAGGAGAAAATTATACAAATTCTATACCGAAGACTAATCACATTGAAACAAAATATCCAGACGAGACCCAAACTTCTGAGATTTAAACCTCAAGGAATGAGAATAGTAACCAAAATGAGAATGACCCTGGTGCTCGTTACCCTAAAAGAAATAGAGTACAAGATATCTAACAGCGCTCAGCCTAGTTCCTTATAGCTCCTGGATAAAGGGTATCTAGCTTACCCTAGTGGGAACAACAGAAAAAACACAAATATTCCAAGAGCGCCAACTATAAGGCAAAGGAAAATTCTAACAAATGAATCAGTGATTATCAAACATTATCAAACATTTAATTCGACATATAGTTAAAACATGGATCAATGTAACAAATAGACTTAAAAATTGGAATTCACAGTACTAACAAATAAATACTAAAAACACAATGGATGCTAAAAATACAATATAGGGGTATATGGGTATGCCACCAATTACGGGGATATACAAAATTATATTTTAGGATAAAAAGGTCCAATAAGTTCAAATATGTCAATTGAAGTCTATGTATTTAAAAATCCAGTGAATAAATCCAGTGAAAATAACCAGTGAAAAAATCCAGTGAAAAAATCAAATATAAAAATAAACTGATGATAAAAAGAGCTATTGAAAAAAATCCCTTGGAGAGAGGTTGTGAAAAAATGTGTGAAAAAAATGATGTAAAAAATATAAAAAATGTATAAAAATATATATAAAAAATATATATATATTAAAACTTAAAAATGGGGGATCCCCTAAAAATAGGTGTCAAAAATAAGTGTCAAAAATAGGTGACAAAATATATGACAGAATAAAATTGTGTGTGTGTAGAGTCCAGGTGAAAAAATATATATATATGAAATCCAGTTAAACAAAAATATAAATATAAATATAAATTGAAAATAGTGTGTATATAATATAATCCAGGTGAAAGTCTTAGTTATTAAATATTAGTGAATAATCCTCCTTGTGGCTAAATCCATATGAATGATGGTGATGAACTCTTTGAGATAGATGATTTACTTTCCTTTTCAATATAAACTCTGGTAATTCCTGTAAATCAAAAGAATAACATAGTGCAATAAAGTTTCAAAAAGCAGGAAATAATGAAATAATGCTCACCAAAAATGTCAACGCGTTTCGGCCTCTTTAACAGGCCTTTTCCAAGACTATCTATCTTATTTTTGACACCTATTTTTAGGGGATCCCCCATTTTTAAGTTTTAATATATATATATATTTTATATATATTTTTATACATTTTTTATATTTTTTACATCATTTTTTTCACACATTTTTTCACAACCTCTCTCCAAGGGATTTTTTTCAATAGCTCTTTTTATCATCAGTTTATTTTTATATTTGATTTTTTCACTGGATTTTTTCACTGGTTATTTTCACTGGATTTATTCACTGGATTTTTAAATACATAGACTTCAATTGACATATTTGAACTTATTGGACCTTTTTATCCTAAAATATAATTTTGTATATCCCCGTAATTGGTGGCATACCCATATACCCCTATATTGTATTTTTAGCATCCATTGTGTTTTTAGTATTTATTTGTTAGTACTGTGAATTCCAATTTTTAAGTCTATTTGTTACATGGATCCATGTTTTAACTATATGTCGAATTAAATGTTTGATAATGTTTGATAATCACTGATTCATTTGTTAGAATTTTCCTTTGCCTTATAGTTGGCGCTCTTGGAATATTTGTGTTTTTTCCTAAAAGAAATAGAAAAACAACCTCAATACCTGGAGGACTACATTTCAGATTTCAAACATGATGATCAAATATTAACAAATATTGATTATTGTTAGAGTGTTGATGTACCACAATCCTTTGAAGATTCTATAAGTTCACCTCAGTCACAATTCTGTCTTAATGCTATGGAAGAAGAAATAAATTCACTGAAAGAAAATGACCCATTAATCTTGACTACTCTACCAGACGATAAATAATCAGTGAGGGGTCAGCGGGTGTGTGCAATGAAGAATAACACTGATGGAACAGAAAGATATAAGGCCATATATGTTGCTAAAGCTTATAGTCAAATAAAAGGAATTAATTAAAAATACCTTTTTTCTCCATCTACAAATATTACATCAGTAAGTATTTTGATGCAACTAGCAACACAGAATAACAGATGGATGCGAAAACAGCTTACTTACATGCTGACCAACCAGAAGGCTTTGAGATCAAGTTTAAACAAAATTAGAAATTAGTTTTAATATTGAACAAATTGTATGGCCTAAAGCAATCAGACAGAAATTGGAATAAGATGCTACATGATTATCTAAGTGAAAATGGTTTTGAACAAAATCCAGCAGATAATTGTGTATATGTTAAACAAAACACCAAAGAATAATTAATGATGCACCCAAAAGAGAGAAAAAAGAGGTTATGAATGTGAATCATCAAAAGCAATATGGATAAATAGTGCACAAGTCCAAAAGTTCTTTAACTATTGTTCCTCCTCGGCCCAGGCTGCTCCTTGGTCAGGGTGTTGTGAACCTTAATGGCAAAGAAATCTAAAACACAAAGGAAGCAAGGGTGCCAAAATGGCATAGCACAGTCTGAATCAAAGTGGTATGAAATAGTGTTCAGAATACTCACAAAAAGAGAGCACCTCAGGTGCTCTAATAGCAAGCTGGACTTCCCAGCCGTCCAGCTGTCTGATTACAGGTAGCAGGATACAAAGGTATTCCAAGTGGCAGGATACATAGGTACTTCAATAGTCATTCATCAGATATCAACAATAAGATGGATCTTTGTGGCAAGGTGTAATTGCATTACATTTTTTTATTAAAAACTTAAGTATGCTGCAAAAAATATATATACCCATGAGAGGAAGTGGGGGGTGTTAAGGGTATTACTGAATGTGCTGTCACGGTGATGGTGATGTAACCTATAAGCATATTTGTATATATGAATAAAGTTTATTTTTGTTCCTCCCCCTTGTAATAGGAAGTTGCTAAATAAAGTTGTTGCACTGAGACAGGCAAACACACGGCTAGATTTGGAGTTTGGCGGTAGATGGGCTGCTAACGCTACGCGTGGTTTATGTCTAACGCACGGCATTGTTTGACTCCGGTATTTAGAGTTAAAAAAACCCTTCTATCGATACTCCTAATGCGTGTATTTCACACGTGGAATCCTGCCCGCGTTAGACAGTCTCCCATAGAGATCAATGGAAAAACAAACAAACACGCTTTTTTCACCTAACACTCGATCTCGCGAGAAATACGCACAGCTCGGTCATATGACGCATAACACATCATGCACAACAATAACACGCCGCAAATGTCACAACAACAATCACTCAACAAAGCACAGAAGCATTACACATTCACAAGCGGGGGGATTTTTAATAAAAATTTAATACAGGGAATACGCATATACTTTAAGATGCGGAAATACGCAAAATAACAACAAGGAAAAAAATATATATACATACACTAGCAAAATAATCGCATTCAATATCACTATATATTAGGACAAACATACATATACAACACTTCACTAATACCACACCATCGCAAATTCACATTTAAACATAATACTATTGGTCAATGTTATAGAAAACAAGCACTATGACATCATCGCATTCTACACATTCCACAAATACTAACTCAAAATGAGCATGCGCAAATTCACACAACTAATACACATTGCACTAATATTAATTGCTAATAAAGCACACCTGAACACAATTTACAACGGAAATTGGTACATCATTAAACATTTACACAGGGTATATAAGCACCACACAAGCATGGCTTCTTTGACTGTGTTGCTGGTGGGTCTTTGGAGATTGGAGGTTTAAGATTAGAGAGTTTGTGCATTATTGTCAGTGAGTTAGTGTTAGTGTGAGAGAGTCAGTTGTTAGTGTTATCGTGAGTGAGTTAGTGGGAGTGGGAGTTAGTGGTAGTGGGAGAGAGTCAGTTAGTGGGAGCGTGAGTGAGTTAGTGGTAGTGGGAGTTGTTAGTGAGAGTTAGTGGTAGTGTGAGAGAGTCAGTTAGTGGGAGCGTGAGTTAGTGGTAGTGTGAGTTATTGAGTTAGTGGGAGTTACTGAGAGTTAGTGGGAGTGGGAGTTATTGAGAATTAGTAGTAGTGTGAGTTAGTGAGAATTAGTAGTAGTGTTAGTTAGCGAGCGAGTGATTTTTCTGTACACTTAACACATTTACACGCAAACACATTCAATACATACATACACTTATCAATAACACTACATACACTCCATACCCCATACCCTCTCATACTACACTCCATACCCCATTCCCTGTAGTCCCATTCCCTTTAATCCCATTTACTCTTATCCCATACCCCATCCCCATCCCATACCCATCCCCTAGTTACATTTAGTTTACATATCCTCCTTTTAGTCTTCTTCTTCTTTTGGTTTATTTAAATACTCCTTACCCTCTTTGTTTTTTTAGATCCCTCTCACACTTTCAGCACTTATTTTGTCTTTTTAGTTCTTTATTTTGACCCCCTTTCATTTCATCACACTCACTTTTTGTTTGATTATTTGGGGTTTAGTTTAGGGAACAGATGGAGGGCAGGCAGGGGAGAGGTAGAGGGGGGAGGAGAGGGAGGGGAAGAGGAACAGGGCAGGAAGGGGGGCAGGAAGGGGGGCAGGAAGCGGGGGTGGAAGCGGTGGGTGGACCCAGCCAATTGGTTCAAGATGAACAAGTGGCTGGGCCCAGTGGCGGACAGAGTAGGGCTTCACAGTCCGGGAAACAGAGGGCATCGTCACAGGGGAAGGCCAAGGCGACTAGGGAGGCGAGGTATTCGATGGAGGAGAAGGAGGCCCTCGTAGAGGCCTATATGGCCAGGTATAGGAGGCTGCAGCACCAGAAGACCACCCCGACTGAGAAGAGGAAGCTCTGGCATGAGATAAGGAATGCAGTCAATGCAGTGGGTGGACGGAATAGAGATATGGACTTTATAAAACATCGATACCGGGACTGCAAGATGGATCTCAAGAAAAAGTTAAGCCTGGAGGCCCGACATGCTGCAGGAACCAGTGGTGGCCCTGCACTGGAAATCGAGTACTGCCGATGTAAGGAAATGTTGCGTCCCAGCATCTCCGAGGTGGATGTAGTCGGTATCGGAGGAATTGATACCGGGAACCTGCCACTCTCATCTGACGGTAAGCTCATTTAAGAATAAATTCACATACGAATGTATTTCAAGGGACACTATACGCAAACCTTTACTTTCATGATTGAGGTAGAGAATACAATTTGACAAAACATTCAAATGTACTTATATTACCTAATTTGATTCATTCTTTAGATATATTTTAATGAAGAAATAGCCATGCACACGGTGAACCAATCACAGGAGGCAGCTATATTCAGCTAACAATCAGCATCTTCTAAGCATATTTAGATATGCTTTTCAGCAAAGAATATCCAGAGAATGAAGCTAATTAGATAAGAAAAGTACATTAGAAAGTTGATTATAAATGTATGCTTCTAAATCATGAAAGATAAAACATTGGGTTTCATGTCCCTTTAAGGATCAGATTAATGCTATTACGCTGTTTACACGCATTCACAATTACTTTGCGGTTACATCAGTATCTAGGCTATAGGTTAGGTGTGCATTTAAACAGACTGAAAACAAACGCTAAAACATTCAGATTGAACAGACATATCACAAACACGGTTTAGAAAATGCGGAAATCGTATTGATTGTTAGATTTCAAAGTGGATTAATGATTCTGCATTTGTAATTGTATCGTAAGCTAAGTCATTGAAAGCTTGATTTGGAAATATGCTAATATATACATATTTTTATTGTTCAAATATACAGAGTCTGGGGAGGAGGTAGCACAACAAATACAGCCTCCTCCTTCTCCCCGGGATGAGAGTGGTGGGGAGGAATTTCCACCTCGGAGGGAAGAGGCCACCCGTGACGAAGAGGGCACGGAAGCAGATGAAGAGGCCCCGGAAGCAGAGGAGGAGGCCGCGGAACCAGAGGCCCCTCAAGGACCCGCACCCCGCCGTGCACAGGCACCCCGCCGTGCACGGGTACCCCGACAAGCACAACAAGAGGAAATAGCGGAGGTGCAGGTTCTACTAGACTACATAGACCAGATGCGTAACTCCCGGATACAAAATATAGAAGGTCGAACTAGAATTCTTGAAGTACAAAACAAAATAATTGAAGGCCAAAACCAAATAATAAACATACTTACTAGAATAGAAGAAGGGCAAAACAGAACCTTTAATCTACACCAAGAGATGTTTCATTTTTTCCGGGAGGCGCATGCTGGTCTGCCTCCTGGTCTGCCTCCTGCTGCTGGGCCTCCTGCTGCTGGGCCTCCTGCTGCTGGGCCATCTGCTCCTGCCGGGCCATCTTCTCCTGCCGGGCCATCTTCTCCTGCCGGGCCATCTTCTTCTGCCGGGCCATCTTCTCCTGCCGGGCCATCTTCTCCTGCCGGGCCATCTTCTCCTGCCGGGCTATCTTCTCCTGCCGGGCCATCTCCTCCTGCCGAGCCATCTCCTCCTCCTCACCTTGGTCGTCCCAGTACTCTTCCTTCCACTCTTCCCACAACATCTCCAAGGAGAACTCGTCGGAGTCGGCAGTTGCCCTTCCCAGAGCCTCAGCCCCGTGGGAAGAGGGGAAGGAAGAGGAAGTAAGTATTTGTTTTCATGTTTAATGTTTTTTTTATTTAATGTGTAATGGATAGGTATGTGATGATGTGGTTTTCATACACTTGTGGACCACAAGTATAATCTACTTCTATGGGACCGGGTCCATGGAGGCAGATTGTTTGCAGAGTGTGGGTTATAGGTGTGTGAAAACCACATCATCACATACCTATCCTTGTTCATGATATTGATTGGTTTCTGTGATGTGATGTCCAAACTGTTTCCCGAATCGCAAACAAAATTACCATTACAATTATCCATGATGGCATATTACTGTTTGAATGCCAATAACACAGCTTAAAGGGACAGTCAGAAAATTATTGATTACAAAGAAAACACTGTATTACGCATTATCAAGTTGGAAACAACAAAACATCGAGAAATACGTGTGACTTATGTGCTTACCCTTGTATCTATGACTATGAAAAATGACCACTTATTTGTTGTTCTGACATAACAACATTTTAGATATCAATGATCAATACATGGTAAATAATATGCTGTATGAGCACAAGGTTTTACATATACAAATGCTATCCAAATGCCCTCTAGTGGTCAAATTGTATAATGATTACATGCACTCTTCAAGCTCTAAGAAATGAGCACACGAACCTCATAGGTTTAGCTAGCAAATTAAAATAAACACAGACAAATGATTAATTGGTGAGAAACCTTTGATATCATTGATATTACAAAATTGACTTTTATAATAATGCAAAACATGATTTGTTTTCTAAACTGTCCCTTTAACAAAAATACATATGCTAACATATATTTGCAGATTGTTGGTATATCTACATGTACTTGTTCAAACAATAAATATTGAAAACAGATTTCTATTGACGTGTTAAATAAAGTCTATTTTCTTAAAGAGACATTATTGTGTTAATTTCTTTTTAGAAAGACATTTGTTTTAACAATGAATATGGTTTAAAGTCCTTTTAGGAGTGGGGGGTGAAAATATGCTAACAATAATATATTTGGAGATTAACCAATGTGGAACTCATACATGATACAAAAATAAACATTTGCATTAAAGGGACAGTATACTATCTTTTTAACAGAACTGTATGTAATAGACACTACTAGAAACAACAAGATTAACATATACTGATATCAATATTACAAAGCTTTAAACACTTTGAAAGAAAATCGGGTTATCTCTATTGAAAATATAGATGAACCCCCATTACAACCATAAAACAAGACAATACCCCATCATTAACATATGAAAAGACCCTTTACACAAACAGGAGAAAGCTGGAGATGGTACTCACATGAAACTTAGAGGCTTGGCGAGGAGTCTGAAAATTACTTACATTTTATTTGAACAGAAGCAAAATGAAACGTTTATTTGGTAAACAATGGACTATCTAACTAGAGACCAAATAAAATATTTTGATTTATAATGTGAGTGTCTAATGAACCTTTAATAAAATATACGACGAAATTACATTTAGAAGAAGTCGGCATCATATATTTAGCATATGATAAAGATAAATGCATATTGATTACTTTATTCTAACACAATAGCGCATATTTATGAATTAGATATCTTTAACATTAAACACAACAGTCATTTTTAAGAAAAAGGAACATATTGTTGACAAACATATTAAACAACATGGACTATAGAGATTTGCACTTGCCTCAAAATATCTTATGCATGAAAACATTTTGCTTTCGTTCGTTTATTCAACCAGACATCCATCAAAAGAGAATGTGGTGGTCTTTATCAGCTATGGGTCAACAATGTAACATGATGCAAACAATCCATATTCGCAATGTTTTTAAACTTGGCTTCATTCACAAACGTGTTTAACGTGCACAAACAAATATTGCGGGACTACGTAATACAATCAGACGTTTTTTTACCTTTGCATGTGACGTCTTAATTAACATGGCGCTTCCTTGATCACGTAAGAACGCAATCCAATAAAAGGCACATTCTTGATCACGTAAGAACGCAAACAAAAAAAAGGCGCATCCTTGATCGCGTAAAAACGTCATCCAATAAAAGGTGCATCCTTGATCGCGTAAAAACGTCAGTCAATACAAGGAATCATTGGACAGCCTGGCAGGTGAAGTCTTAAGCAACATGGCGCATCCGCGATCGCAGAAAACCCGCAGCCAATACAAGGACTCAGTTGACAGCTTGGCATATCACTAAGAAACGTATTTATATTTTTGTAACTAGTATGTGTCTAGATTGCTATCTAGGAATGTCACGAAATCATGAATCATCTTTTCGGACTTGACTGTCCCTTTAACTATAGCTATGGTGTATATCTTTAACATTTAAAAGATACACATGAGAAATACATATGCCATTGATGTTTTAAGATATGTTTAGATTGTTTTTGAATAACAATAATGACACATGTATTGATCAAACGTGTCATTTGTTCCATTTGAAATATGGTCAGACTACCTATAGCCATATATGGGATGAAAAGTATTTTTTAACAATATTTAGAAAAACATATTCCTCATCTAAAATATGCGCATTACACACAGAGATTGATTTGGTTACACTTTTACAATAAGATAGAATAAAAAATGAAATACATGTGCTGTCAACATTACAATAAGATTGTTTATCATTAAGATTATATGTCCTTGTTCATGTAAAAAGGACAAAAACGCTTTAGAAATGGAAATACATTCATTAACAATTGTGCTCACCATCACTTAAAGGGACATGATTTTTATTTATAAAAAGAGGATATACAGAGACAATACTATTTCAATAAAATGAACGCTTTACAGGGATTATATCATTGTATCAATCCTCAGATCATTTGTTAAAGGTGCATCAATTCATGCAGAGTTTATAAATACACACACGGATGTGAAATTTTAAATATACATATCTAACAATCTATATATACATATATAAAACAATTACTATGCTAATCATAATCATGCAATGATAAAGCTTTTAGAAAAAAATATAAAGACAAAAATAAAAATTACATTGGAGATGTTAATCTTAAAGTCATTTACAATTGTATTACATATATGATTCAGGAAACAACATTATTTTGGGTAGGTCCCTTTAAGGATCAACCAGATAAAATAGAGATTTCAATCAATGACATGAATAAGGAGGACAAAGAATCGTGTAATGACATGTCTTTTATTAGTATGTCAGAAAACAACAACGTTTATAAATAATATGGTAAAGATCATGAAAATTGGAGCCATATGACAAGGTAACAGAGTGCATCACAGTCCATGAAGAGAGTTGCCAAGGGCCACCATAGCCCCATTGGAGCCATATGACAAGGTAACAGAGTGCATCACAGTCCATGAAGAGAGTTGCCAAGGGCCAGCATAGCCCCATTGTAGATATATGACAAGGTAACAGAGTGCATCACAGTCCATGAAGAGAGTTGCCAAGGGCCACCATAGCCCCATTGTAGATATATGACAAGGTAACAGAGTGCATCACAGTCCATGAAGAGAGTTGCCAAGGGCCAGCATAGCCCCATTGTAGATATATGACAAGGTAACAGAGTGCATCACAGTCCATGAAGAGAGTTGCCAAGGGCCACCATAGCCCATTGGAGCCATATGACAAGGTAACAGAGTGCATCACAGTCCATGAAGAGAGTTGCCAAGGGCCAGCATAGCCCCATTGTAGATATATGACAAGGTAACAGAGTGCATCACAGTCCATGAAGAGAGTTGCCAAGGGCCAGCATAGCCCCATTGTAGATATATGACAAGGTAACAGAGTGCATCACAGTCCATGAAGAGAGTTGCCAAGGGCCACCATAGCCCCATTGGAGCCATATGACAAGGTAACAGAGTGCATCACAGTCCATGAAGAGAGTTGCCAAGGGCCACCATAGCCCCATTGGAGCCATATGACAAGGTAACAGAGTGCATCACAGTCCATGAAGAGAGTTGCCAAGGGCCACCATAGCCCCATTGGAGCCATATGAAAAGGTAAAAGAGTGCAACAGGCACAACAATAAACGGAAAAAAGGCCAAATGGCAACAATAACAAAAACATCAACATGTGGACGGAGGATTCTTCTCTGCGCCCTTGGAGCATCTCCAGATCCTCCACTTACTGGTCATCCTCTTCATCGTCCTGTGCATGTCCAGCTCCAGATTCAGGCCTTGAATTTAATAGCATGATTTGACGCAGAGTCAAATCCTGAACCCGGAGCTGGGCCTGCATGGTGTCGTTCATCCCTCTCAGGACAGCTGCGTTCCTCAACACGGCCTGCTCTACTCGTGCTATACCTTCTAGCATGAGCTATGCTGAGTCACAGCCTAAAATAAAGAATAAATCAAATATTAAGGATAATTACACAACAGAAGAAAAAATAAGCAAAGATACATTGTCATCATAAAGACAAATCATTCTTTACATCAATTTGTTGAAATTGATTCTTTACACATTAAATATGTTATTCAGACAGACCGAAATCATTAAAGGGACAGTTTCCTCAAACATGTTGTCCCCTTTAATTGGTTTTCGATGATCCACTTATACAGCTTGAGTGTATAAAATCTTGTTAAAGGATTTACATTGCACTTACATTAGCTATTTAAATATTTTAATTATACTGTGGTAGGCACACCTATCCTTAAACATTTTGGCGTTGAGGACAAGCTGTGTAAACATAGCAACCTGAAGAAATTACATTCCCACTGGGTTAGACAAGAGATAATGTATCAACATTTGTATATAAATTGTTGGATCCAAGTAGTGGTGATTGGTATATGTAGTGATATCAAATTAAAGGGACACTGAACCTAAATATTTAATTGACTGATTCAGATAGAGCATGACATTACAAATATTAAAAAATTACACATATTCTTTAAATGTTAGAATTCTCTAGCTAGATTTTGAATGCAAGAATGTAAGTTTATAGGGCAGGCCATATTTGTTTATCAACTTTGGTTGTCCCTGCTGGTTGATGGATACATTCATCCAACAATAAAGAAATGATGTCCACAATTATTTTCTATTTAAAATTAATTCTAGGCATTTCTTTGTTTCAATAAAGATAGCAAGAGAATGAAGAATAATTCATAAGAGTAGTAAATTATAAATTTGATTAACATTGCATGCTCTATTTGAATCACAATAGAAAAAATTTGCCTTCAGTGTACCTTTAAGTATCTTATAATGTGGATTTTGAATGATACTTACAGCTGTGCCTGGGAAGGGCAATCCGACACCCAGGACAATGAAGGTTGAGACAGGGGGGAGGGATGGGATTGGGTTGGGGAGGGATGGGATTGGGTTGGGGAGGGATGAGCTGCTGCTCCGGGGTAGGCCGTACAGCTGGGGAGTGGTGAGTTGGGGTCTGGGCAGCTGGGGTAGCTGTACGGCCCATAATACGGGGAGAGCAGCGAAGGGGGACGAAGGGCCGTTTTTTGGGAGGGACAGGAAAGGACAAATGGGAAGGGCCGGCAGGGGTCTGGGCCTGGGCAGGGGTCTGGGCCTGGGCAGGAGTCTGGGCCTGGGCAGGAGTCTGGGCCTGGGCAGGGTTCTGGGCCTGGGCAGGGGTCTGGGCCTGGGCAGGGGTCTGGGCCTGGGCAGGGGTCTGTGACTGGCCAGGGGACTGGGCAGGGGCGGAAAACAGATGACCAGAGGTGGAGGATCCATCTGAAAAAAATAATACAAATATATTAACATCTCATACATCATGAAATCAAATCAACGCATTTAAAATTGATTATGTTTTCAATATACTTAGAAGTGTGTTTGAATTTCTAAACAATTATGAAATGAGGATATGGTATGCATATAGGCACTCAGATGAATATCAATGACTGTCTGTACAATTATAACATTATTATTGTGGTTTGGCCTGGAATATGCATGTGACATAATGATGGCATGAATTATAAATAAAATTAAAAAAAACAAACATCCAAGCATATTTTCATGCTGCCTGATATAGAAAGGGGGCAGTAGTGTATTTGAACAGACAAATAATATTCCTTTTTAAAGTGCAAAAGCTGTAGACTTTGAATGTCTTCAATAAAATGATTTCCAATAAAGCAACATGTTGTAAACATGATAGATATATTTCACATACCATCAGACTTCAAGGCAGCCTCTTCCTCCTCCGTCACACATGTTAAATCAATCTCTGTAAAACATAACATGTTGTGTACACGTTAAGATCAGATATTATAACATATGTTACTGTTGCTCAAAGACACACATCAATGTTGCATTAAAGATATACACACCCAAAGTTATGATTTACATCATTTTGATGGAGCATACAAATGACATTAGATTTGTTATTCTCAATGATTCAGATTTTCGATGTATTGTTTGTATTAATTTTAAAATCATAAAAGCATAGTACATAGAACATTTAAGATTTCTCATGTGTGTATCACTTGATGACTGTTGTCAAAAATGAACATGGAAACAAACATATGCTATACATCTTCTGAATAACAAAGGTGTAGACTAAGAAAGTTTTAATTATTAATCTTTCAATATTCCAAGAAAATTAATATATAATCAGAGGAGTAAATTATATGTTTGTTTCAAATGTTATGCTTCATGAGAATCATGCTCATAATATTGATTACCAATACACCTTCAATGACATATAAATGAGTCAATGGACTTACCAGAAGACTGCAAATGCGTCTCTGTGTCAGTGCTGGATTTCTCGGGGCTCCCCACACCAACTCTCTCTATGAATGATATAGAAATATATTAGTGAACACATTTGGGATAGCACTAAATCACATCTGTAGCGATTTTTAAGAATAATCAACTTGAAAATGTGAAGAATAGAGCCAGGACCATCTTTAACACAGGGCAAAAGGGGCAGTTGCCCTGGGCCCAGTCTTTGTTGAGGGGCCCAAGAGTCCTAAAAAAAAATAAAAAAAAAAATTTTTTTTTAGTTCATGCCAGACTGCTGATATCATGTGACATGGGACATACACACAGTCAGTCCTAATATTGTCACAGTCAAAAGTTCTCTGCTTATATTTATTTGTGAGAAACTGTGCCAGACCGTGCCGATGTCATGTGACATTCCAAGCTAGTGCCATGTGCTGTTTTAGATGTGCACTGTGCAGCACTGGATGCTAAGCCCTAAGTAGGCATCCAGTCAATCCAACTGCATCAGAAAAGGTCCTGCTGGGGTTACCACTGTTACCAGATAACTGCTCTGGTGGTGGGGATTGTTTCTGGGTAGGGCTCACTATAGGCGCATGCAGCAGAAAGCTGGAGTGGCAGGCACGTGAGGATTTGAGCATCTGTGCATCTGCACACACTGCTCTCTTTAGTCTTGAGGCTGTGTGACTCGTCTGTATCCATGCAGCCTTGGGCAGACAGCATCCAGTCTGCTGGTCCCCTTAGCCCTGCTCTTTCTGCTGTGGCTCTAAGATCAACTAACTGAAGTTTGTAAGGAAAACAGTGCTTTGTAGAAAGGTGTCAGTGGGAAGAATAAGTGAGTGTACACATGCCCCTCCCCCATGCAGCATTGTCTAGTGCAGGATGAGAGGGAACTTGTAAAGTAGTGACATGTGCTGCTGTGGCTGATGTATAGTGTCATGCTGATACTTCACACATTAAGGTAAGGTTTATTTTTATAGTTTTTATTTCTCTCTGTTTCAGATTTTACAGCTTCCCATAGTAGTTCTACTGTTCCAGTCAGTAAACGTATATCTGTCTGCACCTCTATGCTTCCACCTCAGTCTTTACCTTGCTTTGCTCCTGTTGGCTGCCCTAAATCTCTTTAACCAGCTAACCTCACACCAGAATCACATTCAAAAGCATATTAAATTAATCCAGAGTGGAGGAATTTATATATTTATTTACTAGTTATTAGTACTGCTTAGGTCCAGTTTCACATATTGCAATTTTTTTATTTAATGATTAGTCCAGCAGTGGATGATCCACTACTGGGCTAATGATTTAAAAAAATATATAAAATAAATTGATTTAGTTGTTTTTTGTGATGTTGGGGTGGAGAGCGAAATTGCATGGTGGGGGGGGGGGGCAAGAAAATGTTTGCCCAGGGTCCAGTCAGTATTAAAGACGGCCCTGAATAGAGCAGTCATTATCCTAAAAAATGCTTGATTGAATCAAGGGGATTCTGTTAAAAATGATGTATTGAACATATGTTTAATTTCTGACTATATTAGACATCAAACTCATCTCATACGATGCTATTGCATATCTAAATATACCCATTGATCAATGTTCTTAAAAGAATACACATAAACCACATTTTGAATAACAGCTGTTGACAAATATAAACAAAGACATGTGGCACATGGAGCCATCTGTGCAATGTACAGTAATCTTGTTTAGGACACAACACATATTTATCACAATACAAAACCAAATTGATTAGTACAAATATGTAATCATGGTGCTGTTAGAGTATGCTGATATCTATAAAGTAACTACAACAGTGAATATGTGAATTATATATCAATATTGTCTAATGCAAAGAATGTAAAGATGAATGAATCTATTGTTTATTAAAGGGACACTGACATGATTTATTTCAATCATTGATTTCACTGTTCAAACTGTTCCAAATGATTTTACATTGACTCCTATTATAATTGGAATGTTGCTACATTTTAATCTTAAAGGCAGATAAGCAATATTGGATTCAATAAATATTGTTTGTTGAAGGTATCCACCAATCATCAATCAAAACCCAGGTTGGTCAACCAAAATTGAGCTGCAGATAAACGTACATTCTTGATTTTAAAATACATTTAGCAATAGAATATTTCACATATGATTATAGTTTTATATTTAAATGTTGATTAATATTGCATGCTCTATCTGAATGACAACATTAATAATTTTAGCTCAGTGTCCCTTTAATATAAAAATATATTGATTTGACAATGTTGGTGTTAATGAATTCTCTACTCCATATGTTGATGTAATGAATGGGATTGAGCATGCAATTCCAATCTAATATGTTATTTAAGGATAACCTAAGAATTATTTAATTTTCATCTATTAAACGGACATGAAGCTCTAAATGTGTAATTGTATACTTTTTGAAACTATGTACTACTGTTATCTCAACACATGATTTTAAATTAAATTTTTTTGTAAAAATGCCAATTTATGCATAAAAAAACAGCCGGATAATACCAGTAATGCATTGTTTAACCTAAACCAAAATCCATCTTTTTTTTTAAGAACTAAAACAATAGAATGAACCAATGTAGCTCATAAAATGTTTAAACAAAACAATAAAATCACGTTTAAAAATCATTATATGTAAAATTTAGTTGGCATGTCCCTTAAATGACGTGATCAATTTCAAAAATGGAATATATATTTTTAAAATCTAAACATATGCAAAAGTGTGTGTATTTTTTAAAAATGTATACAAATAAGATTAAGCAATACACAAGGGAAGAATATAAATTGGACATTCAAAGAATCTTACATTAAAATTAAGACATCCAGAATAGATGGGATATCTTAAATTCCAAACAAAATCAGAGTAGCCTTACAATGTAATCCTATTTTGTGGTTTTATTTATTCTTATTTGCAAAAACTTTTAAAATCCATTTTGCAGATACATATAAATATTGAACAATGTGGATTTAGTATGTAATGTTCTGTCCATGTTTCTAAGATAAATGTCAATTAAAATGAGACATACCATACTGTGACAAGCCCTGCCTTGAGGATCCAGCACCAACATCCAGATCTGTAATATATTAAATGAGGATTGGATATCATTAATACAAATCATGCCATGTTTAAAATCTTTACATTATTAGCAAATCAATTAAAAACTATTAATCCTTTGGTAGTCCCATGAGTTAATTGTTTCCTCAATTAAATTCATGATAAATATATCCTGTACTCTTATTTTCAATCAGTTGTGTTATTTACTGTAGCTTTAATTATTTTTTGTGCTATTTCATTCTCATCAATTGATGGTCATATGTTATAATTTTTTTGGATTCTGCTTTTTTCTTTTTTTATTATGTATAATATTGAAAATAAGAATACTGTATTCTTCACATATATAATAATTCTCATTTCATTTTGACCAACATGTGTAAAGCAATGCCACTTACAGCAAACCCATGTTAACGTGTATGCGCAATTCCATTTTCGCGATCATTGCGCAATGATTCAAAGCGGAATTACGCATCCATCATTTGACCAACATGTATAAAGCAATGCCACTTACAGCAAACCCATGTTAACGTGTATGCGCAATTCCATTTTCGCGATCATTGCGCAATGATTCCAAGCAGAATTACGCATCCGTCATTTGACCAACATGTATAAAGCAATGCCACTTACAGCAAACCCATGTTAACGTGTATGCGCAATTCCATTTTCGCGATCATTGCGCAATGATTCCAAGCGGAATTACGCATCCGTCATTTGACCAACATGTATAAAGCAATGCCACTTACAGCAAACCCATGTTAACGTGTATGCACAATTCCATTTTCGCGATCATTGCGCAATGATTCCAAGTGGAATTACACATCCGTCATTTGACCAACATGTATAAAGCAATGCCACTTACAGCAAGCCCATGTTAACGTGTATGCGCAATTCCATTTTCGCGATCATTGCGCAATGATTCAAAGCGGAATTACGCATCCATCATTTGACCAACATGTATAAAGCAATGCCACTTACAGCAAACCCATGTTAACGTGTATGCGCAATTCCATTTTCGCGATCATTGCGCAATGATTCCAAGCAGAATTACGCATCCGTCATTTGACCAACATGTATAAAGCAATGCCACTTACAGCAAACCCATGTTAACGTGTATGCGCAATTCCATTTTCGCGATCATTGCGCAATGATTCCAAGCGGAATTACGCATCCGTCATTTGACCAACATGTATAAAGCAATGCCACTTACAGCAAACCCATGTTAACGTGTATGCACAATTCCATTTTCGCGATCATTGCGCAATGATTCCAAGTGGAATTACACATCCGTCATTTGACCAACATGTATAAAGCAATGCCACTTACAGCAAGCCCATGTTAACGTGTATGCGCAATTCCATTTTCGCTCTGTGACGCATATTCTGTAGAGCGCAAGAAACATCATTCCTATTTCATGTGTCACTAATCTAAAATCAAATATCTAAACATCATATGTAGTGTATGTTGTGAGATCTGTATAGGTTTAGTATCTGACTATATACACATTTTTAAAAAAATATTCAAATATTAAGATATTATATGAAGTTGGATAGTTACCTGGTTCAGATTCTCCATCATCTCCTCCCAGGCCACCGGACGGAGAAGCAGCTGCCCTGGCCCCCGCGTCAGGACTTTCAGATCCCGCAGCTGGGAGGGAAGAAGAGGAGGCCGAGGATGGCGAGGATCTAAATCTTTTGGGGACCCGGAGATTGAGGAGCTCGCATAAAGTCACCTCATAAGGGAGTAGGTATAGTTTCCGCGGGGCCTTTCTTTGGCCCCCTCTTTTACGGGCTTGTACCCAGTCCCTTATGAGGTTGACTTTTTTTGTTAAGCGCAACCTCATATCTCCGAATCTCCTCATGATTTGATCCTGGCTCCTCTGGACGTCACAAACCAATTTAACCACATTGGTGATAGACTCCCAGAGGGCCTTCTTAACAGGCGCATCTTTCGACCTCCTCTTGTTCCCAAACAGCTGGGGATAAAAGTCCTTGACGGCGTGGACCAGTGCAGCGCTCTCCTGCTTGGTGAACCTGGGAGGTTTCATGCCTGCTGGGTTGTATAATAATAATTATAATTATAATAATATATATTGCCTGCAGGCATTAGAGAACTGACAAAGATGGCAAAGTGTAATGGACTTTTATATGGTGAAGTAAACATGAGATGCACCATGGGACAAGTTATCTGTACATCTGATTGGATAAAAGTTTGAAATATTGTTAGAATGTCTGTGAGACCATCCTGACTCAAGTTGTGTTTGTGTGATGAACTCTGATTGGCCGTTCCGTAATGTTTCATATATTAGTAACTTCCTTACACATACCTCCTGGTGGTGCTGTAACTTCATTTTTCATGTAGACTTATTTGTAACTCATGGGCCTGTCATGCGGATATGTGTGACGCAGATTTAATATCCGTGATCCGTTAAATATTAATGATAAAATTCTATTTAAAATCTAATACTGTCACATTATTAAATGTTGTATACATTTTTCGGTTTAATAACGGTCTGTTTCTTTAATACAAATACACATTTAATATTGTATGTCTTTATTGTTCATAAAATCCATTTCTTTACTTATTGTGAAGTATTGATATTGCTCTATTAAATGTATTTCATAATGCACATTGATTGTGTGCTATTGCGTGACATTAGACTCTAATGTTTAAAGATGCTAATCTGGTGTTTCAAGATGCGTTTCCCACGCAATATTTCTGAATGTTCAAATTCAGGTTATAATGTCAGTAACTTGGAAAATCTGTTTATAAATGTTAAACTACAGGTTTGTTTGTTATTAGTAAATAAACTTCGAGCTTGTATTTGTCTGAAGTGCTCATATATGTTATTGTGCAATGGCGTCTTTATTTTTAAATAGACATTACAAACAAACAATTGTATCAAATGATCTGTAGAGATAGAAAATTGTTTAGACTTTAAAATGTAACTCAATTTATCTTAGTATTTAGATATCCTCAACAGAAGAAATTTAAATGCACATGGTTGAGCCAATCACATAAGGCATCTCTGTGCATCCACCAATCTTCATCTACTGAGCCTATCTCGATATGCTTTTCAAGCAAAGTATGTCAAGATAAGAAGAGAAGTAAATACACTCTTTAAATCTCTTAAAGGGACACTGTCCAAACAAATTTAGCGTTCGTGATTCAGATTGAGCATGAAATGTTAAGCAACTTTATAATTTAATCCGATTCTCAAATGTTAAGAATTATCTTGTTATCTTTCTTTGCAAATCAATAATGATATTTTAGATTACGGACAATTGTTGCAAAAAACCTGGGTTGTCCTTGATGATTGTTGGATAAATTAATCCAACCCAAAAAAACAAGTTCTGTCCAGAGTACTGAAGCAAATAAATTATCTATTTAATGCCTTATTTTTAAAGTAATGATAGCAACATCACAAGGAACATTCATAATATGAGACAATTTTTAAAGTTGCTTAAAATAGAATACTCATTCAGAATGTATAAATCATTAATTTTTTAACTGTCTCCCTTTAAGTATATTTTGAGTTCATGTCCCTTTAAAGAGACAATTCACAATAATGCTTGAAATATCATAAACCTAGGCACCTTCCTTTTGCTAAATTAGTATAACATATGAGTAAAGCATATTTAGATTAACTTCTGGATTGTTTTACACACTGACTGAAATATATATTGTAAAGGATGTATTTCGGAGTATTCAGCTTAGAGGGACATTAAGCTATATGTTATGTATGCATTTTGGATAAGATTATAATATTTGAACAACTTAATATGTTTTGGTATTCAATCATTAGATTGTAATTATATATATTCTTGGATTAAATACATATCTACATAGGCTATTTTGATGCTGATTGTTGGTTGCACATAGATGCCTTATGTAATTGACTAAGATATGTGCATTGATGTATCTTTTTCGAAGTATATCTGAATGTAATTCTATAGTACTTTCTAAATATGTTTAAATTCTTTTATGAATTTTTAAAAAATCAATACACAATATACTTTGTGAATGTCCCTTTAAGGACCAAAACATTTGGAATGTTGATTTAACATTGTCAAAATAAACTAAAGGGGAATGAAAATTATATATAGATATGTGATGTCTAACCCAAGAGGTAATATTTTAAAAACTACATAATATTAATAACTATAGTTAAATGACTCCACTAGAAAATTAAATCTATTAACCTGGCATCCAATAACTAGCTTGTGAAAAATATGAAGTTAAATGACCTACCATTTATAAATGTAAAAATTAAAAAAGTTTAGAAAATAATGTTTTGAGATACCTAAGGAAGATACAAGATCTTATAAAATTAATTTTACATTCAACAACACTGTCACTTTAATGTAATTGAACCACTTCCCCTTCTTAAAAGTGAAACAAAATAATTTATGTCAAATTTTGACTACATATCCGAAATTATTTTAACATCTAAGAATTTCAAAAGAAAAGCATCGATGGATCTCACTCCCCAATTAATTTAAAAAAGATAGATAGATAGTTTAATTTAATATTCTCTGAATCAGTGAATTTTCTAAAATTAATGCATTATTTGATCTTATGCATGTGCTTGTCAAATAGCCAACATGGGACAACATGGGAGTCAAATTGTTTTTTATTGACAGATTATATGGATATTTATTATAATCTGTTCAAAAGAGTGTATTTAATAATAAAATGTTTATTATTACCATTTAAAAAATTAAAAGTTTCTGGAAAATATTCCTGGAAGTCATCAGATGACAATCTGAAATAATAAATTTTTTTTTTAACAAAGTTAATACACACATTGTCAAATATTCATAAAATACATTTACAATCATCTTGTGTGTATGCTCTAACTTTGTTCAACATTTTATCAAGATATTTATTAATTAAATTTAAAAATAAATAAAATAAACATACACCATTATATTGTGTAATAAAAATTAAATGTAAATATCTGAATTTCTAATTATACATAATAATGTATATCACATTTCAATAATATATATGTATGCTGAACATAAATGTAATATTTCATGTCCATTCAAATACCTCTATATCAACTATAATATGTATTCCTTTTTCTGATTGTGATCCCTAAATATCTAATTATGAACTAAATATGACTAATGTATGTAAGCTACTAATATTCAGCATTCTTCCTGTGATTCTTAACTAGCATGCATTGGTACACCAACCTGGATAATGCATGGTCTTTGAAAGTCAATTCAGGGGTAAACAGTTGATCTTCAATAGGTGTCTGATTCATCAGTTCATAAAATAGAGGACTGAAATACCATCTAAAAAAGTAAAATCATCTAAGTGTCTGATTGTGATCCCTAAATATCTAATTCTGAACTAAATATGACTAATGTATGTAAGCTACTAATATTCAACATTCTTCCTGGGATTCTTAACTAGCATGCATTGGTACACCAACCTGGATAATGCATGGTCTTTGAAAGTCAATTCAGGGGTAAACAGTTGATCTTCAATAGGTGTCTGATTCATCAGTTCATAAAATAGAGGACTGAAATACCATCTAAAAAAGTAAAATCATCTAAGTGTCTGATTGTGATCCCTAAATATCTAATTCTGAACTAAATATGACTAATGTATGTAAGCTACTAATATTCAACATTCTTCCTGTGATTCTTAACTAGCATGCATTGGTACACCAACCTGGATAATGCATGGTCTTTGAAAGTCAATTCAGGGGTAAACAGTTGATCTTCAATAGGTGTCTTATTCATCATTTCAAAAATAGAGGACTGTGAAATACCATCTAAAAATTAGAAAATAATCTAAGTGTCTCCAATAGGATGCCTCCACAGCCTTATTCTATCAAATAGTTGGCACTTACCATGTGAACATGTCTTTGCATGGTTTTCAAGGTCAGCAGATTGGAAAGATAATGCCAGACATGATCCCATTGGTATACTTCAATTTCAATCTTGGCTTTTTCCACTGTCAGTCTGGGCAATCTTCACTGTCAGGCTTCTAATTCTTCCCTTTCAGTCTTTAGATTAAGTCAGCTCCCTAATGGCAGAAAAAGTTTAATAAAAATTACTACAAGTGTGTGAATCAGTTCTGTAACCCTCTACCACCCCCCATTTCAGAATAAATTTCTGTCACTAGCTTACTAAGCGTGTGTAGCATCTTGTGTTATGTTCTATCAAGTGTGAAGATGAGTCATATTGAGCAGAACGAACCTCTAATGTGTGACATTGAACCATAGTCATGCTAGAGGATAGTTATGCTAGAGGATCCCTTTCTGAGTATGTAAATTTTAAGTAATGTGTAAACTAAATACTAGTTTAGAAAATGTATGCCATATGATGTATTTGTGTACAATTCATGCCAGCAACAGTCCATACATTTATACTTACCAGCTGCTGTCCTCTTTAAAAACCAGGTGGCAAAGACTCGCTACAGGACCCAATGCCCAGAGCATCACCTATATTAATAAATGAAACAAATTTTTAGCATTTGATGAACAATCCTAACCTGTTTGCACAATTCTCTACTTGTCATTTCCCTAGAGTTCACATCTATTGACAATACTCCAGTCTAACTTCTATTATTTACCGTCTAAAGTTGCGGTTGATGATGTCTGCTCTGACATTGAGCCCCTTGTCCCGGAATGGCCCCTCTAGAACAGGATCATCCTCCTCATCTCTGAGGATGTTTCATTGTGCCTGGACGCCCTGCAGCATCCCAGCCCACTGTGCAATATTATGCAGGACACTACAGGCTACAATGATCTTAGCCACCTTCTTTGGGTTGTACTGGAGGGCTCCTCCCGACCGGTCTAGGCACCTGAACCTCATCTTCAGGAGCCTGAACATTCGTTCAACCACCGCCCTGGTTCTCTTATGAGCCCTATTGTAGCGCTCCTCAGACACATCAGTCGGGCTACGCAAGGGGGTAATAAGCCAAGGCCGGCTCATGTACCCAGAATCACCTATAAATTATGAACAGAACATAATTCAAACTGAATCCTCAAAATATTATTTTGATTCCAATAAAAGTTTTGTACACGATAATCCACTAACAAATGTTTATTTTTGAAAAGAATAATCTAGTTCAATCTTATTCTCTATCTTCCCATTTCAGCTAAGACATGCTACATATTCGTATTTCTCCTAAACCAGACCTTGTGTAAAATGCAAACTAAATGGTTACATTGCATTCTCTATCTGAGCATTTAAGGTAAGACATGCTACATATCTGCATTGAACTAAAAGTAGACATTAGCGGGAAAATAAAATTAATGGTTAAATTGCATCCGATAGCTGAACATTACGCTAACATTTTAAAACTACAGTGGCAATTGTCAAACTAATTAACCATGTTGTGCACAAATACTCACCAACGAGATAACCAGGGGGCATTTGTCTTTCCTCAAACGGTCTCCACAGGGACGACAGAGAGAGGATGCGGGCATCATGACTAGCCCCTCCAAAATTCGCACACACATGCATAATCCTCATCTGTGCGTCACAAACATACTGCACGTTGAGGCTATGAAAATGTTTGCGATTTCTGAAGGGCAAGTCATCAATTGGAGCACGCAGCGCAATGTGGGTACAATCTATGGCTCCCAAGACATTGGGCAATTGAGCAATATCAAAGAATTCCCGCTTCAGGCGCCTCCAATCACCATCATTCTGTGGGAATCCTATGTATTGCTTACTGATACGTACCATGGCGTCCAGAAAGTTATCAAACACCACAGAGAATGTACCTTGAGCCAGGCCATGCATGTACAGTTCTCCGGATTGAAAACTCCCGGAGGCCAGGACGTATAGACAGCTTAGCATCTTACTCATGGCGGGAACAGCAGTCCTTATTCTTATACGTGGCTCCAAATGAGGTTTAAGAAGATCGTAAAGGCCAATGAGCTGTTCGCGATTGAGCCGATACTTATCATAAACCTCAAAGTCGCTCATGTTTTCCAATGTGGGTCTCACCCTGTAGACAGGAGGACCTCGAACCAGACGACCCCTTCGTCTCAGTCTGAGCCGCCGAGGCTGCCTGATTCGACCAACAGCTAGTTCGCCAATAGCAGCACCAGCAGCGTCTACCATGTCATCGTCATCCATCTTTCAAAACAGCGTAACAAGGTATGCACTTGATCTGATGTGGATCACAAGTGATGCTTTGGCCATGTTGTTTGGTGGATTTATAGTACAATTAGTCCAATGGTATTGAGTTTGTAATGATTGGTGATTGTATTCACTTGTTTGTATGTGAGCGGCGCGAATGCTTTCACAGTGGGCGTTTTTTTGTTGTTTGCTGAAATGTTGTTTTCCCCCAATGAATCTCAATGTGAAAGTGTCAAATATCACACATACAGTGCATGTTTGCAATGTTTGATCATATGCGTAATCAATATTTCTTAAACGCGATCTTATAGTAACAAGCACACGTCCAGGCTAACATGAATGAAAGTGCATAGTTGTGTATAATGTGCATCGAATGTGATCGATCAATGTTGCTGCAACATTGTTTGTAAACGATAAAGTAACATCTGCCATCTGTAGTATTGTATATATAAGTGATTGCCGAGCTGTCAATATTGTATGCGTCCCTTTCAAATCGCAATAATAATTCCGAACTTCCCGTCTGCCATCTGTAGTATTGTATATATAAGTGATTGCCGAGCTGTCAGTATTGTATGCGTCCCTTTCAAATCGCAATAATAATTCAGAACTTCCCGTCTGCCATCTGTAGTATTGTATATATAAGTGATTGCCGAGCTGTCAATATTGTATGCGTCCCTTTAAAATCGCAATAATAATTCCGAACTTCCCGTCTGCCATCTGTATTATTGTATATATAAGTGATTGCCGAGATGTCAATATTGTATGCGTCCCTTTAAAATCGCAATAATAATTCCGAAATTCCTGTCTGCCATCTGTAGTATTGTATATATAAGTGATTGCCGAGATGTCAATATTGTATGCGTCCCTTTCAAATCGCAATAATAATTCCGAAATTCCCGTCTGCCATCTGTAGTATTGTATATATAAGTGATTGCCGAGATGTCAATATTGTATGCGTCCCATTAAAATGGCACTAATACTGAATAACTTCCGGCTGTCATCTGTAGTATTGTATATATAAGTGATTGCAGAGCTGTCAATATTGTACTTGTCCATTTAAAATGGCACTAATACTGAATAACTTCCGGCTGTCATTTGTAGTATTGTATATATAAGTGATTGCCGAGATGTCAATATTGTACGCGTCCCTTTAAAATCGCAATAATAATTCCGAACTTCCCGTCTGCCATCTGTAGTATTGTATATATAAGTGATTGCCGAGCTGTCAATATTGTATGCGTCCATTTCAAATCGCAATAAGAATTCTGAACTTCCCGTCTGCCATCTGTAGTATTGTATATATAAGTGATTGCCGAGCTGTCAATATTGTATGCGTCCATTTCAAATGGCACTAATGCTGAATAACTTCCGGCTGTCATGTGTAATATTATATATATAAGTGATTGCCGAGCTGTCAATATTGTATGCGTCCCATTCAAATGGCACTAATACTGAATAACTTCCGGCTGTCATCTGTAGTATTATATATATAAGTGATTTGCGATCTGACAATATTTATTAATTGTCCCATTCAAATTTACCTAATAATGCTGTTCCAAACTGTTATTTACGTATATGTTGTATTGTAGTATTGAGTGTTAAAGTTCCGAAAAGGGCGGTACAGTCGTGAATCTGTGATGTGTATGGTTGAATCTTCTAATGACGTCATGATATTATTAACCTGCCTATGTAGTTCAGAAATCCTCATTGTGTTGTTGTATTGTGCTACATTGTTATTGTGTGCTGAATAAAATATAAATGTGTGCTTTGTGGTTGCGTGATGGGTGATGCGTGTTATGTACATGTACGTATATATTGTGATTGTGTCCCACATATGCTGACTTCTATATAGCGGTCTGGCATTGTTGTTCCTTCCCATAAAGTGACATGTAATCTGGTGTAATGATGCTCTTCTTGTACGTAATTCCTAATGGTTTATTGTGATGGAATCATGATGTTAAAAGTACAGTAAAATCCATATGTTCTGTTTTGTGATTCCTATAGAGAATGTAATGTGTTTTTCCCCCATCATTTGAATGCACATGTATGAGTGAATGGTAAAAGTAATGTATGTGCATCCATGACTGATCATGTGTTAAGCCTATGTAGATATGCTGTTGCTGCAAGCATATGAGTTGAATAAATGAAATGCAATAATAAAGGTAAATGAGAAGTGTTTCCCATTGTGTACTGTTTGTGAATCCTGAAAAGTTTAATTTATTTTTGTGTCCGTTTAAATGTAATATTTTGAAAAAAAAGTTTGTTACTAGTGATGTTGATTTGTAGTTGATGTAATATAAAAGTCTGAAACAATTTAATGGTGTTGTGAATATTCAATAAGTACAATCCATAAGTCCACCATAGGGAAATAGTCATTTCTTGATCTATTTATCATAGCTGGGTCTAACGCAGAAAAGCATGTATTTTCTAGCGCTGGTATTTGGAGTTTTTAGGTCTACGCTATTTGCTTGGGTTAGGGAAATCTGTCTTTCGCGTGCACGAGCACGTCTTCCCCATAGAAGTCAATGGAGGCTCTAAATTTTGGTAAATTTTTTTTTCAAAAAAGACTGGTTTTCCTCGTAAAGTGAGTGACGTCATGAGCTTGTGTGAAAAAGTAACTAAATCGTGTTCATTTTGTAATAAATAACTTTTTTGTGTATGTCATGTGGTGTATATTGTTTGTATGCATCGATGAGTGTATATTTGTGATAAGCTTATTAGTTAGATGTAGGTATATGAGGGTCTTTTCCCGTGTGTCAATGTAAGTCAATGGGAAAATGGATTTGTGTTGTTTTTTTTCTAACACCCGAGATCTCGCAACTTTGATCCTTTGTATTTTGATGAAAAATTAATAAATCTGAAAAATAAATATAGTGTAGTGTTTGTATGAGTGTAAGTGTACTTTGTGTAATATTTGTTTTGTGATTCGTGAATGTTTATTTTGTCGGTAGATGTTAACTACTGGGTCTGAGCTGTCGGTAGAAATTTGAGCGTTGGGTGTTTTTTGAGTGTCGGTAAATGAACTCTAAATACCGGAGTCCGTAAGAAACCAACGTTAGGGGCCTCTAACGCTGGTTTTCATGGCTAACGCCAAACTCCAAATCTAGGCCACAGTGTGCATTTGTGTTTTTCCTCCAGTGTCATATAAAGCAATTTATATGCCGATTATCCTACCCTCACTCAAATTACATCACCTGTGTTGTAGTAGAATAAATTGCAAATTTTTTTATTTTTTTTTACTTAGCACCATCTTGCAGTTAATACAGAAAATAAATAGGAAAAAATATCAACCATAAAAATATTGAATAGATTTTAAAATAAACAGAACACTAATCTCTGAGAGGGGTGATAATTCATTTTTTTCTGTGTATGCATGCTCATATACCTCTGTTTAAACTCACTTAGCAAAAAGAAAAATTTAAATAAATGTATGGGGGAAGTAGATTTAGCTGATCAGTGCATACAACCATATGTGGTTCACTGCAAGACTAAAGCCTGGTCAGTATACACCAATTTTCATATAACTGCATGTAATAGACACTACTATAAAGAATAATATGAGCATAGATACTAATATTAAAAAAAAACCAATATACAACCTTTTAAAATATACTTATAAGCTACCAGTTTAGCACTGTTGATGAGGTTAGGCTGGGACACCCACTGAAAGGGGCTGAGAAAGCAGGAACAGCAGACACTCCCCCCTCCCCTGCATATGAAAATAACCTTTACACAAACAGGAGCAAGCTGGAGTCTGTAGACATCAGAATACATCTAAAACTTTGGGGCTTGGTTAGGAGTCTGAAAATCAGCACAATGTTATTTAAAAATAAGCAAAACTATACATTTTTACAAAAACACCCCCAGATGGGCTATATTAATGGATCATCTACAAAACATTTATGCAAAGAAAACATCTACTGCACAATGTCCCTTTAACACAGATAGCAGTCTATAATTCATATGCGCTGTACAAAAAAGCAGACATGGGGAAGCCATACACTTTCCTGGAATTTACACTAAGGCCTCGCTGAATGCGGAGAGCAATACACTTTCCATATTCAGCTCTTGTGAGCTGCTAGTGCAATGCCGCAGCCCCCTGATTGTACTTGATCGGGTTGAATTGCGGCGATGTCTGTCCGCCTCCTCAGAGCAGGCCGACAGGTTATGAAACAGCGGTCTTTAGACCGCTGCTTCATAACTGGTGTTTCTGGCAAGCCTGAAGGCTCGCCAGAAACACGGGACTTCAAGCTCCATGCGGAGATTGATAGATAGGCCCCAAAAGCTTTTATCATATATTTTGTTTAACCAGCCCCCTAATCCTCCCTCATTTGAATCAGAGAATGTCCAGAGACTTTGCAGTAAGAACTGTTCTTGTACCCCCACAGCCTGCATAAAGTCACCCCAGAAAAAGTACATATTCTGTTACAAAAAAGGAGCTAGGAGGGTCTCTATCTACTATTGCTCTTCCTGCCCATCTCTACCTGGCCTATGTATTACGGACTGTTTTAGAGTCTTCCATACAGACTTATGGGTATATTTATGAAGCAGCAGATGCTGCTTATTTCGCAGGAGCCTTCTGGCTCACCGGAAATGTAAGTTGGCGGACAGCAATCATCCCGATCAGATATGATTGGGATGACTGACACCCCCTGCTAGCGGCCAATTGCCGCAAATGTGCAGGGGGCGGAATTGCACAAGTGGCTGTTAACCACAGCCACTCTAAGATCATGATAAAGTGGCTACACAAAACAACTCAAAATACCCAATTTAGAATACCCTGGGGTATCTAATTTTGCAAATGGTATGCAATCATGGGGGAAATTTTCTTTCCTAGGCTGGCATACTGTCTCAAAGGTGACATAGGCACAGAAAATCAAGGTGTCAAATTGCCATGAATAAAGAATGAAATGGACAGACTCCATATCTGGCCCTGTAACTTCCCGAAACCCCATAAAACCTGTAAATGGGAGTATTTTTGTATTTGTGTGACATTGCTAAACCCAAATATGGGTGTTTTATAGCAGTATAACATATAAGGATGATGATATAAACAGTGAAAGTGCAGTGTTTGTGTGAAAAACGCAAAAAAATATGAACACTATATTTGGCCAGGTTTTATGACTAAGTAGGGTTGCCACCTTAGCCATGTTTTCCTGGACACTTATGAGTTACACATGCTGCAGGGTGTGCAGGGAGGAACATGTATTGTGTTTCTGGACAACATTATTCATATTTCTCCCTCCACACCCTGCAGCATGTGTAACTTATAAGTGTTCTGTATTTTAAGGGACGGGTGCAACCCTATGACTAAGTGACTACAAAAAAGACCGTAAATAGGATAGCCCTTTAGGAATACCCTGGGTTGTCTACTATTGCAAATGGTATGCTATCATTGGGGTAATTTTCATTCTTGGGCTGCCATACTCTCTCTAAAGCAATGTATGTCTAGCAAAACAATGTGTCAAATTTAAATTTCCATGAATGAAAACTGAAATGGGCAGGCCCCATATATGACCATATTCCTTCCCGAAAACCTCATAAAACCTGTGCATGGGGGGTATTGTTGTACCCATGGAACATCACTGAACACAATAACGGCTAGATTTAGAGTTTTGTCGGTAACGACCCGCGTAGCTAACGCTGTTTTTTTTCTGGCCGCACCTTTAAAATAACTCTGGTATTGAGAGTCCACAGAATGGCTGCGTTAGGCTCCAAAAAAGGAGCGTAGAGCATATTTAACGCCACTGCAACTCTCGATACCAGAGTTGCTTACGGACGCGGCCAGCCTCAAAAACGTGCTTGTGCATGATTCCCCCATAGGAAACAAAAGTCCAAAAGGGGAACAGCACTTGGGAGTGAAGAGTGTGCACGGTAGACCTAGGGCGCGGCCAAGCCCTAAACACATAAGTAAAGATAAGCAAGGTCTCCAGCACTTTATCAAACAGACTTTATTTAAACACAAATAGCGACGTTTCGGTGTCACAGCACCTTATTCATGCTTGGATACCAAGCATGAATAAGGTGCTGTGACACCAAAACGTCGCTATTTGTGTTTAAATAAAGTCTGTTTGATAAAGTGCTGGAGACCTTGCTTATCTTTACCCCCATAGGAAACAATGGGGCTGTTTGAGCTGAAAAAAAACCTAACACCTGCAAAAAAGCCGCGTTCAGCTCCTAACGCAGCCCCATTGTTTCCTATGGGGAAACACTTCCTACGTCTGCACCTAACACTCTAACATGTACCCCGAGTCTAAACACCCCTAACCTTACACTTATTAACCCCTAATCTGCAGCCCCCGCTATCGCTGACCCCTGCATATTATTATTAACCCCTAATCTGCCGCTCCGTAAACCGCTGCTACTTACATTATCCCTATGTACCCCTAATCTGCTGCTCCTAACACCGCCGACCCCTATATTATATTTATTAACCCCTAATCTGCCCCCCACAACGTCGCCTCCACCTGCCTACACTTATTAACCCCTAATCTGCCGAGCGGACCGCACCGCTACTATAATAAAGTTATTAACCCCTAATTCGCCTCACTAACCCTATAATAAATAGTATTAACCCCTAATCTGCCCTCCCTAACATCACCTACACCTAACTTCAATTATTAACCCCTAATCTGCCGACTGGAGCTCACCGCTATTCTAATAAATGTATTAACCCCTAAAGCTAAGTCTAACCCTAACACTAACACCCCCCTAAATTAAATATAATTTTAATCTAACGAAATTAATTAACTCTTAGTAAATAAATTATTCCTATTTAAAGCTAAATACTTACCTGTAAAATAAATCCTAATATAGCTACAATATAAATTATAATTATATTATACCTATTTTAGGATTAATATTTATTTTACAGGTAACTTTGTATTTATTTTAACCAGGTACAATAGCTATTAAATAGTTAAGAACTATTTAATAGCTAAAATAGTTAAAATAATTACAAATTTACCTGTAAAATAAATCCTAACCTAAGTTACAATTAAACCTAACACTACACTATCAATAAATAAATTAAATAAAATACCTATAATTATCTACAATTAAACCTAACACTACACTATCAATAAATAAATTAAATACAATTCCTACAAATAAATACAATTAAATAAACTAACTAAAGTACAAAAAATAAAAAAGAACTAAGTTACAAAAAATAAAAAAATATTTACAAACATTAGAAAAATATTACAACAATTTTAAACTAATTACACCTACTCTAAGCCCCCTAATAAAATAACAAAGCCCCCCAAAATAAAAAAATGCCCTACCCTATTCTAAATTACTAAAGTTCAAAGCTCTTTTACCTTACCAGCCCTGAACAGGGCCCTTTGAGGGGCATGCCCCAAGAAGTTCAGCTCTTTTGCCTGTAAAAAAAACATACAATACCCCCCCAACATTACAACCCACCACCCACATACCCCTAATTTAACCCAAAACCCCCTTAAATAAACCTAACACTAAGCCCCTGAAGATCTTCCTACCTTATCTTCACCATACCAGGTTCACTGATCGATCCAGAAGAGCTCCTCCAATGTCCTGATCCAAGCCCAAGCGGGGGGCTGAAGAGGTCCATGATCCAGCTGAAGTCATCATCCAAGCGGGAGCTGAAGAGGTCCATGATCCGGATGAAGTCCTCTATCAACAGCATCTTCAATCTTCTTTCTTCGGGAGCCATCATCTTCCATCCGACGCGGAACATCCTCTTCTCCCGACGCCTACTCGCCGAATGACGGTTCCTTTAAATGACGTCATCCAAGATAGGATAGGATTCTATCAGCCAATCGGAATTAAGGTAGGAATATTCTGAGATGCTGATGGAATCAGCCAATCAGAATCAAGTCCAATACGATTGGCTGATTCAATCAGCCAATCAGATTGAGCTTGCATTCTATTGGCTGTTCCGATCGGATCAGCCAATCGGATTGAACTTGATTCTGATTGGCTGCTTTAAAGGCAACATAGGCCCAGAAAATCAATTTGTCACATTTACATGTAAATGGGCAGGACTCATATTTGTGCCTGTAACATCTGAAATCCCAGAAAACCTGTACATGGGTGGCATTTTTGTTTTCTTGGGACATTGCAGAAAACAAATATGTTTTTTGTTTTTGTAGGATTATGATATTTACAATAAAAAATATGTGTGGGCAATTTCTCACACGTACTTAGATTTTATTGATATTAACTTATAGTTCTTATAAAAAAAATTGATTTATAAGGAAAGCCCTATTTGTCCTCTAAAACACAATATATACCGTAATATGAGAAAGAGGTAAATTATGAATAAACAAACATATAGCTCAAATTCTAGGCCCTATCTATGGTTAAAATAAAACTCATAATTAAAAGGTGTAGGAGCTCCTCTCTCCGCAATAGGCCCTAATTTTCAATTCTTTTGATGAGGGTGTGTCTTTCACCTGAAATATGCTTGAAGCCCACAAAACTGTATTGCCTAAACCTGGACAATCTCGGACTGTCCACAAAACATTAGACACATCTCCCTACTAAACGTGGATGTTAAAATTTATGATACAAATTTAGCTAACTGGCTTAATAAATAGCTGCTTACTTTAACCCATAAGAATCAATCAGGGTTTGTCAAAGGTAGGGAAACAAAAGATAATAATATCAAAATCTTACAACTGGTAACTAGCCCTCAAACCTATACTGATCAGTTCCTTTTGATGTCCCTAGATGCAGAAAAAGTATTTGACAATTGACAGACTGAACTGGAGTTTTCTTTGGTCCACCTTGTCACATTTTGGTTTTAGTGATAAATTTCTCATTCAGAATTATTGAACATATCTGTACCAAATATTACCTAGATACAGGAAGAGAGTTTTTCCCTTACCATGTGTTCCAGCCTAAGATAAAGTACTTAGGAATAGAACTGAAGAAGCACAGTTATAATATGTTCAATCACAATTTTACAACATCAAATCCACACTGATCTATCCAGCTGGCAGTCTCAGCTTTCATCATGGTACCAAAGTAAACTTATCAACCACTTTTTATGGGGTTCACAAATAAATGAGCAAATGCTATACCGTCCTAAGGCGGGTTGGTTGTCCCCAATATGTGGACCTATTACTTAGCTACTCAACTGGCCCGTTTTATTCATGGTATCGTAACACATATCCAAAGCTATGGGTAGTTATTGAGGAACAAAACATGGCCGCATCAAGGCTAGGGGGACGATTATCTAAAGGTCTCTGGGCTGGCGAGGTAAAAAAAAAAAAAAAAATGTTTTCTTTCGCGATTCAGAAAGAGCATGAAATTTAGGCAACTTTCTAATTTACTTCTATTATCAAATTTTCTTAATTCTCTTGCTATCTTTATTTGAAATACAAGAATGTAAGTTTACAACTGGGTTGTTCTTGCTGATTGGTGGATAAATTCACCCACCAATTAAAAAGTGCTGTCCAGAGTACTGAACCAAAAAAAGAAGCTTAGATGCCTTCTTTTTCAAATAAAGATAGCAAGTAAAAGAATAAAAATTTATAATAGGAGTAAATTAGAAAGTTGTTTAAAATTGCATGCTCTATCTGAACCACGAAAGAAAAAATTTGGGTTCAGTGTCCCTTTAAGAATTCTCGCCAGTCCTTCTTTTTTTCCTGGTGGAATTCTATAAAGCCACTTTTTACCCTGAAAACAGGGTTTCTCGCTAAGGGGCGTATACTGCATTTTCGTATGGGTATGTCAAGGTATATGTGAAGATTAATATATATATTATTATATTTGGCTATCAGCACCAAATGATTCATTCATTTATAAGACATCAAATGCTTTGAAACCCATGTTCAATCCTCCCCCCACTTCTGTTGATGACACAGGATGGGTCTCAAAGTCACTTAAAAAGAAATTGCTTTCAAAGTAATCTTACAATGGTCACTTCAAAGAAAGATAGATTGTCAGATAGATGACCCCATACAGTGAATAAAGACGAAATGTCTGGGATCTTGCTTGTAGGTAATAAGATTCGTAGGGAAAACCAGTTGTAGCTGAAGAAATTATATTATGTCACATAAGTGTGAATTGCCCCTGCAGAGTTTCCCATATGCAGAACTCAGACAAATTGGCATTTTAAGTCTCTGTATTTTTAAGCATAGGAATGGATATTTAGTGGACCTAAAAAGCAATGACTAATAGTAACATTTTAGATAAATGCTGCAAATAGATGTATACTTAAAAAGTCATATAACTGATTTGTCTGTAACTTTAAAAAATACTCAGGTAACACTTATATGTATATATATATATATATATATATATATATTCATCTGGGACATAGTATATTACATAAATATTAGCTGTGTTGAAAAATAAATACATTGATATATACAAATACTGACCCATTGAATTAAAGATAAACACATTTTTCTCTGTGTTCCAGGAAGCTAATGGAAAATGACAGGAAGAACATTAATGGATATGAACTGATGATTGATGACATGATGACTGATGATAATTTTGTTAAACTGACTGAAAACTGTTGCTGTAATAAATACCTTCAAAATTTTGTGTGTATCTATTATGTAACCTTTTTGAGTGGTAGATCACAAGTTACATAAAAGAATTGATATTAGCCAAACGAAGTTATACTGAAAACAATGAGTTATGGCAACAGTAAAAAACGGTTAGGCTTTGCAAAGTACAAGATACTAAGATATCAAACAGTACCTTTAATTCCTTTTAGGAATATGTAGCTAGAGTCCCAGGGAAGGATAATGGTTGTTAGGAGAATAGCAGTCAGTGGATTCGAAGAGAGCGGTTCCGGCGATAATCCGTGCTGCAGAGGGAGAGAGAGACGCTTACCGCACTGTGGCCGTAGCTGATGACGTAGCCGGCTGTTTCACAGAGTTCTCCAACACTTCCTAATAACAGATGCCGGCAACAGTGTAGCGGTTGCGGAGGGGATGCTGAAATCTCTAGCTGCAAGTAGAAAAATGATTAGGTAAGTGTAAACCACTTGAGGCTGACAGAAAATGGAAATCACAAAGAGACTTCAATTAACCAGCAATGGACTGCTGGGAGGAAGTTCCTTATAAAGGAGGAAGATGACGATCCTTAAAGGTACAGTAAAACAGTTTCAGAGTGAGGAACCTTACATAGGCCCCCCCCCCAAGGAAACCACTGCGAGGTTTCACGGACGAGGTCTGTCCGGGTGTCTCCGATGGAATAGGGAGACAAGACGGGGAGCAGAAAGGTTGGAAGCCGGTTCCCAGGAATCTTCCTCATGTCCATAACCCAACCAATGGACAAGATAGTAGAGTTGACCACGAAGAAGACGAGAATCAAGAATGCTATGAACCTGATATTCCTCTTGAGGGTCCGACCCCACCAAGTCAGGTTGAGAAACTGGAGTATAAACATCAGAACCACACGGTTTCACCACGGAAACATGGAAGGTAGGATGAATCCGGAAAGTGGGTGGAAGATCCAAAGTAACAGCAACAGGACTAGGAACAGAAGAGATAGTATAAGGACCAATGTAAGTTCTACCCAATTTCCTACAGGGATAGCCCAACTTCAGGTTCCTAGTGGAGAGCCAGACCCGTTGTCCAACGGTATACTGTGGAGCTGCCCTATGTCTGAGGTTGTAATACTTGCTCTGAGAAGCCTGGGCTTCAAGAATATGAGCCCTCACGGAAGAAAATATGCGTGAAATCTCATTCACTGTATCGTTCACCTGCGGACAAGGTGAATCAATCCTGGGTAATAGATCACTACGGGGATGAAGTCCATAGTTAATGTAAAAGGGGCTGAAACCAGTGGAAGAGCTTACATGGTTGTTAAGTGCAAACTCCGCCAAAGGCAAATAAGATGCCCAAGTCTCCTGCTCTTGAGAGCAGTAACATCTCAGATACTGCTCGACTAGTTGATTCATTCGTTCAGTCTGCCCGTTTGACTGCGGGTGAAAAGAGGTCGTGAGGCATTGTTCAATATGCAAAGCTTTACAAAGATGTCTCCAGAACCTGGATGTGAACTGCGTCCCCCTGTCACTGACTACAGATTTCGGTATTCCATGCAACCGAATCACCTCTCGAACAAAAAGTTCAGCTGTATGCTTAGATGTAGGAAGAGCAGTAGTGGGGATGAAATGGACCATTTTAGAAAATAGGTCGGTGATAACAAAGATAGTAGTAAACCCATTAGACCTGGGTATCTCAACGATAAAGTCCATGGAGACCTTATCCCATGGTCTCAAAGGGGCTTGAAGTGGTTGTAGGAATCCGATTGGACGTTGTTTCGAATGTTTTGAAGTAGCACAGATAGTACAATTAGATAAAAAGGATTGAACTGATTTTCTGATTCCAGGCCACCAATAAGAACGGAGGATGAGTTCAGTGGTTTTATTGGCACCCATATGACCAGCTAAAGGTGAGTCATGAACAGTTTTTAATACTAAAGGTCTAAAGCAAGCTGGTATGTACAATCTCTTTTCTTTATACAACAATCCATTGGTGTGCATAGTAAGACCATCTGTAGGCCTATCGGCCTCAGATGTTTGAGCAAGTTTCATCTGTGGTACGAAATCTCCTATATAACCAAGAATACAGTGTCGAGGAATTATAGTGGTTGGCGTAAGGTCGTGTGTAGTTATTGGATGTTGTCTAGATAGAGCATCGGCCTTCCCATTCTTTTCGCCGGGTCTATAAGTAATGACATAGTTAAACCTTGAGAAATAAAGACTCCATCTCAGTTGCCTGGAGGAAAGGGTTTTATTGGTTTGCAGATATTGGAGGTTTTTATGATCAGTAAATATTACAATGGGGTGAACAGCACCCTCCAATAGATGTCTCCAGTGATCAAATGAACTTTTAATAGCCAATAACTCTTTTTCACCGACAGGATAATTAATTTCGGCAGGTTGTAGAATCCTGGAGAAATAAGCCACTGGATGCAATGGATCCTTGAATGATGGTCTTTGGGAAAGGATTGCACCAATTGCGTATTCGGATGCGTCTACCTCTAAGACGAATTGATGGTTCATATCCGGAAACTTTAAGATGGGAGCTGTAGAAAATCTCTCCTTAAGGATTTCAAAAGATTTTTGAGCTTCAGGAGTCCAACGGAAAGTATTATGTATCTTTGTGAGTTCTGTGAGAGGTTTGGCGATGGCAGCAAAACCAGGAATAAACTTCCTGTAGAAGTTAGAGAAACCCAGGAAGCGTTGAGTTTCTTTCCTAGTGCTAGGAATTGGCCACTCCAGAACAGCTTGTACCTTTTTATTGTCCATAGAGATACCATGTACAGTGATATGGTAACCTAAAAAAGTGATATCTTGGGTTTCAAAAATACATTTTTCAAGTTTAGCATATAAACTATTTTTTCTTAATCTGTTTAGTACTTCCTTGACATGAGTTCTATGTTGGTCAATAGTTTGCGAGTATATTAAAATGTCATCTAAGTAGACGACGATATACACATCCAATATGTCTCTGAAAAGGTCGTTAATGAAACACTGAAATGTTGCTGGGGCATTACAAAGCCCGAATGGCATTACAGTATACTCATATAGACCATATCTGGTCCTAAATGCTGTAAGCCATTCATCTCCAGCTCTCATTCTGATAAGATTATAGGCGCCCCTAAGATCCAATTTGGTGAAAACTGAGGCGCCACGCAATCTTTCTATCAGTTCAGGAATTAATGGAAGAGGGTACCTATTTTTCCTTGTGCGTTTATTAAGTTCTCTGTAGTCTATAATAGGTCTAAGAGAACCGTCTTTGTTGGTAACAAAGAACATGCCTGCCCCAGCAGGTGATGTACTGGGTCTGATAAACCCTTTTTTAAGGTTCTCGTCGATATAATTTTTCAAATGCTCTAATTCAAGTTTTGACAAGGGATAGAGATGTCCAAATGGAATAGAGACACCTGGAAGCAGATCAATAGGGCAATCGTATGCCCTGTGGGGTGGTAAAGATTCTGCTTCTTTTTTGTCAAACACGTCAGTAAATTCGGAATACTGAGGGGGTATTTTACTTTCTGAATCAGTCAGAGACAAACAAAAGGAATTACTAGATGTAGTATTGGTGTTCTGAATCTCTGGGAATGTAATGGTAAGACAAGACCAGTTGATAAGTGGTTTATGAAGACTTAACCATTGAATTCCAAGAATGACCTTGAACATAGGGGAGGAGATAACATCTAAACTTATTTGTTCAGTGTGTTTCTGTACTGTGTGTAATTGAAGGGGAATGGTATGATGAGTGAGAGGACCACTAGGTAAAAGAGTACCATCAATAACCTTCACAGATACAGGGATGTGCTTAGTGATCAAAGGAATTTTATTAACTTTCACAAAATTCACGTCAATGAAATTACCACAGGACCCTGTGTCAATTATGGCTGTAGTCCGGATCTTGTAGTGTTCCCACTGTAAAGAGATGGGTAGAGTTAGATATTTAATGGTAGTAGTCTTGGAGAAAAAACTAGTTAGAGTAAGATCATCCTTACCCAATTTCTGTTTCGCCAATAAGGGGCAGTCCTTTACCTCGTGCTTAGGGGAAGCACAATATAAACATAGGTTCAGAGTTTTCCTTCTAGATTTCTCTTGTGTAGATAGGGGACCTTTAATGAAGCCTATCTCCATGGGTTGTGGGGAATCTTTCCCAAGAGAAAAAGTAGGTAGTGCAGGAGCTTTTTTTGTGAACCCAGATCTTTCAGATCGTCTCTCCCTTAAACGCCGATCAATGGATATGGACACCGTATACAACTCCTCTAAAGTGTCAGGTATTCCAATTCGCGATAGTTCATCTTTAAGCTCCTCACTCAATCCCAGACGAAACTGATTCCTCAGTGATATCTCATTCCACAATGAATCAGTAGCAAAGATCTTAAACTGAGTTATGTAAGTTTCAACAGCATTTTTATTTTGTTTCAGAGCTCTAAGGTTATTCTCTGCTGAGATTTGCTTATAAGGATCATCGTAGAGTGTGGACATTTCTGTAAAGAAAGCGTCCAGAGATCCTAGAATAGGATCTTGTTTTTCAAAAAAGGTGTCTGCCCATGCCCTGGGCTCACCTCTTAAATAAGAAATGACGGTCAGCACTCTAATTCTTTCAGAGGCGTATGTTTTAGGTTTTAGTTCAAACAATAACATACATGAGTTCCTAAACTCTCTGAATTGAGAGCGATTGCCAGAGAATTTCTCCGGTGTAGAAACAGCAGGTTCAGGATGATGTTCATTCTGGCTTGATTTAAGAGCTAGTGTTTCCCTAAGGCAGGCTTTTAGGGCCTGGTTTTCTATCTGTAATTCTTGAAATGAGCTGGAGAGCATATCAACCCTATCTGATAAGTTTTTTAGGTGTTCAGACATAGCACCCAACTCCATTTTGTTTAGTTGTATAGGTTTAAACAAGACAATATAAACAGAATTCAGAATTAGTGAGTTTACTTAAATCCTGTATTTCTTTTTATGGCTGGTTAATTATGTAATAAATACCTTCAAAATTTTGTGTGTATCTATTATGTAACCTTTTTGAGTGGTAGATCACAAGTTACATAAAAGAATTGATATTAGCCAAACGAAGTTATACTGAAAACAATGAGTTATGGCAACAGTAAAAAACGGTTAGGCTTTGCAAAGTACAAGATACTAAGATATCAAACAGTACCTTTAATTCCTTTTAGGAATATGTAGCTAGAGTCCCAGGGAAGGATAATGGTTGTTAGGAGAATAGCAGTCAGTGGATTAGAAGAGAGCGGTTCCGGCGATAATCCGTGCTGCAGAGGGAGAGAGAGACGCTTACCGCACTGTGGCCGTAGCTGATGACGTAGCCGGCTGTTTCACAGAGTTCTCCAACACTTCCTAATAACAGATGCCGGCAACAGTGTAGCGGTTGCGGAGGGGATGCTGAAATCTCTAGCTGCAAGTAGAAAAATGATTAGGTAAGTGTAAACCACTTGAGGCTGACAGAAAATGGAAATCACAAAGAGACTTCAATTAACCAGCAATGGACTGCTGGGAGGAAGTTCCTTATAAAGGAGGAAGATGACGATCCTTAAAGGTACAGTAAAACAGTTTCAGAGTGAGGAACCTTACAGTTGCGTGGGACACAGTCAAACTATAAGCAAAGTGGGCCATACTTTTTCTTATCAATTGCAATTACACTTATCTTTATATGAGGTGGGACAAACAAGTTTTGAAGCTGAATATCATTTTGGGTAAAGTAAAAAAGGTTGCTAATTACAGGTAAATGTCTAAAACAAAATATATGCATAGTCGCCGCAGTTAAATTGCAACTGATAAATTTAAAGAGCATATTTATATTTTAGAATTATATTCATAGTCCTGGATAGTTTTAAGCTTGCCTTTTGTATGCTAAATATTTAAAACAAACATCCATTGTTGCTGTAGTTAGCAGATTTAAAGGAATAAATTGTATTTTAACATAGTATTTCATAGCCTGTGTATTAAACAAATCCTTGATGCTAAGTAATTTAACCTGGCAAATATATATATATATATATATATATATATAAATATATATATATATATATATATATATATATATATATATATATATATATATATATATATATATATATATATATATATATATCTTAGAACTGGTCTTAATTGTAAGTAACTAAGAATTTATTTCAGCTTAGAGAAATTAGAATAGACAATTGGTTGATGGAAACAAATAATAGATACTATTTCTGATGTTTTAATTAGAGTGTATATTGTCCTATTGTTTAACTAAGCACTGTTGAAATTGTACCATTCTGAATGTTATTGGCTTATATCTTGGTCTCATTGTGATATTTTAAATGCAGCTCTGATTTGGGAGGCTATCGTGAATAAGGCAACTTTTATGATCTTTGAATAGCATATTACAATAGTTTAAACACTGTATAGTATTGACTCATATTCTGGTTCCTACAAATATATTTCAATGTGTCTATAAATATTAACTAATAAAAAGAATTCAGGAATTTATATTAATTTTATGGTTTTTGGTATATTCATATTTTATTGGGGTTTAGTTTAAAGGATAATTATTAAATATATTGTGTTATAACCCAGCCATATACCGACATATTATTTGGAGGCACTTTGCTTTAGATATTATTAATATTTATCATATTGATATGATATATTTGTAGTAAATAGAAATTATTATTAAAAAAAAATCATATTAATATTAATATTTTTGAAAATATATATATTTTTAAAAATTTAAATATTGATTTTCATATTTCAAGATTAATATTAATATCTTGAAATATTATTAAAAATTGATTTTTGAAAGATTGATAAAAATATAGATTTTTCATGTTTTGAAATTAATAAAAATATAAATTTTTCATGTTTCAAAATTAATAAAAATATTAATTTTCCATATTTCAAAATTAATAAAAATATACATTTTTCATATTTCAAAATTAATATAATTTTTTTTTTTTTTAAATATATTTTTTTCTCTTTTTATTGGTAAAATTTGTACTAGCGTTTTAATTTAACTAAATACTAAGCCAATATAATAATGCCTGTAACCAGAAGTGAATCTGTACATAGCGTTGAAAATTGTTCCCTGACAATACCCCTTACTCGAGGTGAGGTCCTTAAGATGGACATTATAGGCCACATTAAAGAAAGGTTTAATATTGCGTGTGAATTAAATGATTACATGAATATGCTTGAAATTAAGGCTATAAATATTGCCATTGATGATGAAAGGTGGAATGAAAAAAGTTAATTATTCCAAGAATTATTAATTAATCAATGCAAGGTTCTCAAAAAGCGAGACAAACTAATACTAAAATCTTGGCCTCTTGTGATATGCATTATTGACGAAATGTCACTATATCTCATAGAGAAAGAATTGCAAATACAGAGGCTAGAAAATAGTATTCGCTCTTCACGCAAATGTGAAGAGAATTTAAAAATAGCCGAAGATAAAATTCATGAGTTTGCCCAAGACATAGCCACCTTAGATAAGCATAACTTAGATTTACTAATACGAGCAGATAAAAGTTTGAAATTTAAGAAGCACTCTGTTAGGATAAGTTCTATTAATATTAGCAAATAATTATATTTGCTAAAATTTTTAGATCTAGACTTATTTCGCATCTAGATAAAATAAAGACCAGAGATGTCTCTATTTCTTAATAGACGCACAACTACATCAGGTGCCGATGATTTCTTTGACAATTCTGACACCACTAATGAGAGCTTAGAAAATCTATTAAGGGAAGTAGAGAAACAGATGTCTAAAGAAATCAAATACCACCTAGAAATAGTTACTCTAGAAAAATATTTAAAAGAACAAATTACACCTAGAGGCTTACGGATTTTTAAAAATCCAACCTTTGGACAAGATAATCTGATGTTTATAACTAAATGGAATCACATTCTTGAAGAATGTACTAAGAAATTGATGAATTTAATCATCAATGAAAGAAAGAAACTTTTGGATGCAGTAAATGAAGAAATTAATATGTTAGAACAAAAAATTATTCCTCATATGAGCAATAAAAATTATGAAGAATTGTCACAGAAAATAGCTGAAAACTTAGAATCTCTGAAGAAAGAGATAAAAAACACCAAGAGAAGAAAATACTTTAGAGATCATGATGATTACAAAGAGAGGAAAGAAAGGAATTTTAAAACTAAAAACTCCCGAGCTATTAATTTTAACGATAATAACAGAACTAACATAGACAGCCAATATAATGAAAACAAACCAAGACACAACAATAGAGCGATGTACAATAATAGCAATAGGAATAGATACCATCAAAACACTTTGGCAAACAGGGAGAGAGAAAATTACTACTCATACAATAATGAGAGAGATCCAAGACAGGGTAATAAGGGCAATAACCACCAGTATGAAATAGGGGGTGGCAATCACATACAACACAAAGGGAACTTTTATCAGACAGAACAATATAAGAAGGATGATTATGACTGGCAACAACCCAGAAATCCCTTCAAAAAACAGAGGGTATATTATCAGGAGGATATCCCTACACATAACAGATTTGACACCCTAAATAGATACAACTCAGAAGAGGATGAGGAGGTTTTTTTAGAGGCAGGGAAAAGAAGGTACAATCGAACAGATTCAGACCTATTCAACAAAAGGAGAAGAAATATGGACAGGGTAGAACACTGACAAATAAGAAATCCAGTAAACCAAAATCTACTATAGAAAATACAAATAAGAAGATAACAGGTAAAGGGATTTTTAATTTATCTACAATAACATTAACAGAAGCACAGACCTCAGTCCTAAATAGGGGACTAAACTTTGCCCCGAGCTACAGGATTAATAAATTCGATACGTACATAGGAATACAAAAGTTTATAAGGAACCCATGTATTAAAAAGTATTTTTTGAACAGTCCATTTATAACAGAGAGAATCCCTGAAATTAACAAATATAGACATGCAGACGTTAAAAACATATCGATGTTTAACCCCACTCAATACAAATCAGCTCCAATGGAGACTTTCTTGGAATTAGTACACAGGGACATTAAACATTTAAAAACAAATTATACATCGAATTTAACCAAGGAGGAACAAGTAGCATTAAAAGAATTACAAAGTAACAACGAGATAGTGGTGAAGCCGGCCGATAAGGGCGGAGGCACAGTCATTATGGACAAGAAAAAATATAATGAGGAATGTCTTAGACAGTTGAACGACACAAACACATACAAAAAACTAGATTCTAATCCTACATTTAGCTTCAAGAAAAGAATTGAAAAATATTTAAATGAAGGGCTAAAAGAAAGCATTCTAAATAAGAAAGAATATCAATATATATATAACAAATTCCCTAAAACTGCAAATTTCTATATACTTCCCAAGATCCATAAGGATCAAAAAAAACCCCCGGGAAGACCTATCGTGTCTGGGATCAATTCACATACTAGCAATTTATCAGCTTATATAGATACGTTTTTACAAACATATGTCAAAAATACAAAATCGTACTTAAAAGATACAATTAGTATATTAAATGATCTTGAACACATCAAATGGAATAAAGATTGGCTATTAGTAACTGGAGATGTAACATCTCTCTATACCATCATAGATAAAGAGTTAGGTATTAGATCAGTACAAAACATCTTAGAAGAAGACACTACCCTTGACCCTAAACAATTACATTTCATTTTGGAGGGGATTAGGATTATTCTTGAGACCAACTTTTTCTGGTTTAACAATGACTATTATCTTCAGATGAGTGGAACGGCGATGGGCACCAGATTTGCGCCCAGCTACGCCAATTTATATATGGCTAATTGGGAAAACATTTACATCCATAATTCCCCCTGGGCGCAATATCTGGTGTCCTATCGTCGTTACATAGACGACCTGTTCCTGATTTGGTCAGGAACAGTATGTCAGTTGGACGAATTTAAACAATATCTAGCAAACAATGAGTTCAACATAGTATTAACATGGACCCATAGTAAAACTAAGGTAGAATTCCTCGATTTGGAAATCTACATAGAGGATAATACACTGAAAACAAAAAATTTTTTTAAAAGTATTGATGTGAATAATTATATCAGTCTTGACAGCTGTCATCAGAAACATTGGTTAAGGAATATACCAAAGGGGCAATTCGTTCGTCTGAGACGCAACTGTAAAGACGAAACTGTATTTCAGACTCAAGCGAAAGTGTTAAAAGATAGATTTAAAGAAAAAAACTATCCTAAAGCCTTCTTAGAGGAAAAAATAGAGGAAGTTGCAAAACTAGATAGGAAAGAATTATTACATTACAAACAAAGAGATAAAGAAATATCGGCATTAAACAACACAAAAACAGCAAGTAGACTCATTCTACAACATAGTACTCAGAGTAAAGAAATTAGAGACATTATACAAAAACATTGGGGTATTCTCTTTAGAGACCCTAGTATGTCAGAAATTATAGAGGATAAACCAAACATAATCTTTAAAAAGGTACCTAATTTAAAATTACAACTTTCACATAATATTACAAAAGCGGAAAGAATAAACCCTAATGCTAACTGGTTATCGTCTCCACAAGCAGGCTTCAGAAGGTGTCAGTTTTGTAATGCTTGCAAGAAAATGAAAAAGGGACCAAGAGTTTGTAACAAATTTCATTCTGTTGATGGCAATAAAACTTATGATATTAATCAGTTCATTACATGTAACAGTAAGAACGTAATATATCTACTAAGATGCTCGTGCAATTTAATTTACATTGGTCGCACCTCTAGGCTTCTGAAAGTCAGACTAAATGAACATATTTACAACATAGAAAAAGGTCTCCAAAAACACTCATTATCAGCACATTTCGATAGAATACACAATAGGAGAATAGAAGATCTTGACTTCCTTGGTATTAGGAAGGTAGAATATAGCTGGAGAGGAGGTGATGTACAAAATCAATTGGGTCGGCTTGAGATGAAATGGATCCACATTATGGATAGTTTCATACCGAACGGCCTTAACAAGGATTTTGAGTTACATCACTTCTTATAAAAATAAAGATATAACTCAGTCCCTATTATCAGAAAATTCCCCCAGCATTTTATATCTTTATAGTGAAATCAGATAATATAAAAATTATCGATATTCTGATAAAACTCTGTGTCTGATTGAAAAGAACACACTGCTTCATATAGCCTGAGAAAGTTACCAAATAGTACTAGTTGTGGGAAATTTAATCTATATAGATACTATGTAGATATGTTTTAAAGGCAAATTTGTTGTGATGTTTAGTTCAAACATGTATATCCTTGTTATGAATAAATAGTATGAGAGTACAAGTGATGAATAATGTGATCTAAACCGATATGTCACACAAGAATTCTCAAATGTCATAGAATGATACGCTATGTATTAGACCTGCTAGCGAAAATTGTCTTATAGTTAGGATGTTTATAAATGTTAATTGAGATAAAATCACTATTGCCCTTAACTCATATATATAGAAATAATAATTATGATTCCTGTGCACAAGTATCGGCGGGATAAGAAGGGATAATCAGAAATATGCCCACTTCCAAAATGGAGGACTCAATACCGGATATCCGGCTCAATAAATCAGAAACACTTAAATAAGACTTTCAGACATGCGCACACCATTCCTTGAAAAAGCTCCTTTGCGAAACGTACGTCGGATACATTGTTTCTTACCCTTGGCGTCTTTCCAAGATTCTGCACACCAGTAAGGAGAGCAACATATGCTGGACTCTGAATGGAAAGGTTGTGTGGTTAAGTTTCTGCACTCCTGACCTAAGTTTCTAGTACTGTGTATAAGCTCAATGCGAGCAACTACTTAATTGTATTGCCAACCCTATGTATATTTGGTGTTTCTTGCAGCCCTTGTGACGCTTTTTACATTTGTATTTTAATAAATCTTTTTTACCTAAATCCGGCTCAAGCAACTGTTTACCCAACAGTATAATACCGGGTGTGCGCATAAACCTGAGCTAGGCTATAGCTCCATCTCATGTGAGTAAGCATTTGTAAACACGCATTCTGCATCTTGAATAATCACAGAATCACGCTATGTGGCATTTCTTTCTCTTTTTCTATATGAGGATCAAAGGAAAATAGAAGATCGAAGATTCCGAAAATTACACACATATCCTTATAAAGAACTTTTTATGAGTATTTAGTACACTTTTGTTAGTCTTCATTCTTTATTATTTTATCACATTTATTTCACATTTTTTTCATTCTTGTGATATCATGGTATTTATTTTCACTTTTTGTATTTGATACCGTTTCTTAGCCAGTGCACAGAACCTTTTGTAATAAATCGTATAGATAGATATTTTAAGATATATCTAATTTACGTAGCACTTTATGTATTTTGAATAATTTAGTACTCAGTAGAGAACTCCGGGATTGTTTTATAGTAGGTATTTGTTTTCACTATATGATACCGTTCACACGGTGCACAATACTTTTATTGTTAGAAACTGAACAGTTGGTTGATATATCTTTACAGCACCTAATCCTAGGTTATTTTTTAGCACTTAATTATATGCATAAAGGTTTTTTCTAGCATATTTAGTTCATATGAACTCATATATAAATTAAAAACACGTTTAGTCACTTATTTACTAAAATTGTTTATAACACTCATCACCCGTAGCTATATGAATAGATAGGAAGACTGACACAATTGAAGTTGTCTTTTATATACCAACTCTGAAACAAATACTAATACGAGCAGATAAAAGTTTGAAATTTAAGAAGCACTCTGTTAGGATAAGTTCTATTAATATTAGCAAATAATTATATTTGCTAAAATTTTTAGATCTAGACTTATTTCGCATCTAGATAAAATAAAGACCAGAGATGTCTCTATTTCTTAATAGACGCACAACTACATCAGGTGCCGATGATTTCTTTGACAATTCTGACACCACTAATGAGAGCTTAGAAAATCTATTAAGGGAAGTAGAGAAACAGATGTCTAAAGAAATCAAATACCACCTAGAAATAGTTACTCTAGAAAAATATTTAAAAGAACAAATTACACCTAGAGGCTTACGGATTTTTAAAAATCCAACCTTTGGACAAGATAATCTGATGTTTATAACTAAATGGAATCACATTCTTGAAGAATGTACTAAGAAATTGATGAATTTAATCATCAATGAAAGAAAGAAACTTTTGGATGCAGTAAATGAAGAAATTAATATGTTAGAACAAAAAATTATTCCTCATATGAGCAATAAAAATTATGAAGAATTGTCACAGAAAATAGCTGAAAACTTAGAATCTCTGAAGAAAGAGATAAAAAACACCAAGAGAAGAAAATACTTTAGAGATCATGATGATTACAAAGAGAGGAAAGAAAGGAATTTTAAAACTAAAAACTCCCGAGCTATTAATTTTAACGATAATAACAGAACTAACATAGACAGCCAATATAATGAAAACAAACCAAGACACAACAATAGAGCGATGTACAATAATAGCAATAGGAATAGATACCATCAAAACACTTTGGCAAACAGGGAGAGAGAAAATTACTACTCATACAATAATGAGAGAGATCCAAGACAGGGTAATAAGGGCAATAACCACCAGTATGAAATAGGGGGTGGCAATCACATACAACACAAAGGGAACTTTTATCAGACAGAACAATATAAGAAGGATGATTATGACTGGCAACAACCCAGAAATCCCTTCAAAAAACAGAGGGTATATTATCAGGAGGATATCCCTACACATAACAGATTTGACACCCTAAATAGATACAACTCAGAAGAGGATGAGGAGGTTTTTTTAGAGGCAGGGAAAAGAAGGTACAATCGAACAGATTCAGACCTATTCAACAAAAGGAGAAGAAATATGGACAGGGTAGAACACTGACAAATAAGAAATCCAGTAAACCAAAATCTACTATAGAAAATACAAATAAGAAGATAACAGGTAAAGGGATTTTTAATTTATCTACAATAACATTAACAGAAGCACAGACCTCAGTCCTAAATAGGGGACTAAACTTTGCCCCGAGCTACAGGATTAATAAATTCGATACGTACATAGGAATACAAAAGTTTATAAGGAACCTATGTATTAAAAAGTATTTTTTGAACAGTCCATTTATAACAGAGAGAATCCCTGAAATTAACAAATATAGACATGCAGACGTTAAAAACATATCGATGTTTAACCCCACTCAATACAAATCAGCTCCAATGGAGACTTTCTTGGAATTAGTACACAGGGACATTAAACATTTAAAAACAAATTATACATCGAATTTAACCAAGGAGGAACAAGTAGCATTAAAAGAATTACAAAGTAGCAACGAGATAGTGGTGAAGCCGGCCGATAAGGGCGGAGGCACAGTCATTATGGACAAGAAAAAATATAATGAGGAATGTCTTAGACAGTTGAACGACACAAACACATACAAAAAACTAGATTCTAATCCTACATTTAGCTTCAAGAAAAGAATTGAAAAATATTTAAATGAAGGGCTAAAAGAAAGCATTCTAAATAAGAAAGAATATCAATATATATATAACAAATTCCCTAAAACTGCAAATTTCTATATACTTCCCAAGATCCATAAGGATCAAAAAAAACCCCCGGGAAGACCTATCGTGTCTGGGATCAATTCACATACTAGCAATTTATCAGCTTATATAGATACGTTTTTACAAACATATGTCAAAAATACAAAATCGTACTTAAAAGATACAATTAGTATATTAAATGATCTTGAACACATCAAATGGAATAAAGATTGGCTATTAGTAACTGGAGATGTAACATCTCTCTATACCATCATAGATAAAGAGTTAGGTATTAGATCAGTACAAAACATCTTAGAAGAAGACACTACCCTTGACCCTAAACAATTACATTTCATTTTGGAGGGGATTAGGATTATTCTTGAGACCAACTTTTTCTGGTTTAACAATGACTATTATCTTCAGATGAGTGGAACGGCGATGGGCACCAGATTTGCGCCCAGCTACGCCAATTTATATATGGCTAATTGGGAAAACATTTACATCCATAATTCCCCCTGGGCGCAATATCTGGTGTCCTATCGTCGTTACATAGACGACCTGTTCCTGATTTGGTCAGGAACAGTATGTCAGTTGGACGAATTTAAACAATATCTAGCAAACAATGAGTTCAACATAGTATTAACATGGACCCATAGTAAAACTAAGGTAGAATTCCTCGATTTGGAAATCTACATAGAGGATAATACACTGAAAACAAAAAATTTTTTTAAAAGTATTGATGTGAATAATTATATCAGTCTTGACAGCTGTCATCAGAAACATTGGTTAAGGAATATACCAAAGGGGCAATTCGTTCGTCTGAGACGCAACTGTAAAGACGAAACTGTATTTCAGACTCAAGCGAAAGTGTTAAAAGATAGATTTAAAGAAAAAAACTATCCTAAAGCCTTCTTAGAGGAAAAAATAGAGGAAGTTGCAAAACTAGATAGGAAAGAATTATTACATTACAAACAAAGAGATAAAGAAATATCGGCATTAAACAACACAAAAACAGCAAGTAGACTCATTCTACAACATAGTACTCAGAGTAAAGAAATTAGAGACATTATACAAAAACATTGGGGTATTCTCTTTAGAGACCCTAGTATGTCAGAAATTATAGAGGATAAACCAAACATAATCTTTAAAAAGGTACCTAATTTAAAATTACAACTTTCACATAATATTACAAAAGCGGAAAGAATAAACCCTAATGCTAACTGGTTATCGTCTCCACAAGCAGGCTTCAGAAGGTGTCAGTTTTGTAATGCTTGCAAGAAAATGAAAAAGGGACCAAGAGTTTGTAACAAATTTCATTCTGTTGATGGCAATAAAACTTATGATATTAATCAGTTCATTACATGTAACAGTAAGAACGTAATATATCTACTAAGATGCTCGTGCAATTTAATTTACATTGGTCGCACCTCTAGGCTTCTGAAAGTCAGACTAAATGAACATATTTACAACATAGAAAAAGGTCTCCAAAAACACTCATTATCAGCACATTTCGATAGAATACACAATAGGAGAATAGAAGATCTTGACTTCCTTGGTATTAGGAAGGTAGAATATAGCTGGAGAGGAGGTGATGTACAAAATCAATTGGGTCGGCTTGAGATGAAATGGATCCACATTATGGATAGTTTCATACCGAACGGCCTTAACAAGGATTTTGAGTTACATCACTTCTTATAAAAATAAAGATATAACTCAGTCCCTATTATCAGAAAATTCCCCCAGCATTTTATATCTTTATAGTGAAATCAGATAATATAAAAATTATCGATATTCTGATAAAACTCTGTGTCTGATTGAAAAGAACACACTGCTTCATATAGCCTGAGAAAGTTACCAAATAGTACTAGTTGTGGGAAATTTAATCTATATAGATACTATGTAGATATGTTTTAAAGGCAAATTTGTTGTGATGTTTAGTTCAAACATGTATATCCTTGTTATGAATAAATAGTATGAGAGTACAAGTGATGAATAATGTGATCTAAACCGATATGTCACACAAGAATTCTCAAATGTCATAGAATGATACGCTATGTATTAGACCTGCTAGCGAAAATTGTCTTATAGTTAGGATGTTTATAAATGTTAATTGAGATAAAATCACTATTGCCCTTAACTCATATATATAGAAATAATAATTATGATTCCTGTGCACAAGTATCGGCGGGATAAGAAGGGATAATCAGAAATATGCCCACTTCCAAAATGGAGGACTCAATACCGGATATCCGGCTCAATAAATCAGAAACACTTAAATAAGACTTTCAGACATGCGCACACCATTCCTTGAAAAAGCTCCTTTGCGAAACGTACGTCGGATACATTGTTTCTTACCCTTGGCGTCTTTCCAAGATTCTGCACACCAGTAAGGAGAGCAACATATGCTGGACTCTGAATGGAAAGGTTGTGTGGTTAAGTTTCTGCACTCCTGACCTAAGTTTCTAGTACTGTGTATAAGCTCAATGCGAGCAACTACTTAATTGTATTGCCAACCCTATGTATATTTGGTGTTTCTTGCAGCCCTTGTGACGCTTTTTACATTTGTATTTTAATAAATCTTTTTTACCTAAATCCGGCTCAAGCAACTGTTTACCCAACAGTATAATACCGGGTGTGCGCATAAACCTGAGCTAGGCTATAGCTCCATCTCATGTGAGTAAGCATTTGTAAACACGCATTCTGCATCTTGAATAATCACAGAATCACGCTATGTGGCATTTCTTTCTCTTTTTCTATATGAGGATCAAAGGAAAATAGAAGATCGAAGATTCCGAAAATTACACACATATCCTTATAAAGAACTTTTTATGAGTATTTAGTACACTTTTGTTAGTCTTCATTCTTTATTATTTTATCACATTTATTTCACATAACTTAGATTTACTAGCAAAGATACAAGAGTTAAATAAACAGCTTGCGCAAAGCCAGAGAGAATTAAGGGATTTAAAAAGGTCATATCGCCATAATGAAAACCCCTCTATTAACAGTGAGAATAATGCAGATAATTCTAACTCCCTTAGAGAATGCATCAGGGATGAAATGCAGAAATTTATGGAAGAGTGTAGACAAATTACCCCTGTTGGGTCAGAAATAGATTTCCCAAATAGACAGTCACCTCATGATGTAAATTTAGGGAGCTGCTGTAACTCAGCTGATGAGGGGGAGGGAAACTCTAATAGAGAGTCAGAGGGCGGAGCTAACTACCCAAATAGCTGACGTAGTACTAATGTACGTAGGGGGTCTCCCCATAATAAAAGGGAAAATAGGGAACACTCCAACCCCGAAAATAAGGCTCCTAGGAAATCCCAAAATACGTCTAATAAGGTATATGACTCCCATAAAATAATTACTTTCCTAAAGGATGCAGTACCTAGATTCTCCAACAAGGGAACAAACTCGGTAACTGATCACTTAGAGGCCTTTGAAAATGCATTAGATATAATGAATGTTACAAGTGAGCAGTCACAAATTGAATTTCTGCCCTGGGTATTTGAAGGTAAATATCATAAATTCCTTGCTTCACTAAAGGATATGAATATTTATTCCTGGAATGAAACACAACGACAGTGCAGAAAGCAAAAATAGCTGTAAATGGTTTAAAATGTAGTGCAAATCAGAGCCCAATAAAATTCCTTTCCGTACTGAAGAATGCGTACAGTATGGCTGAAGATAATCCCATATTTGAATGCTCAGAATTTGTGAATTTATTTTTTGAAGCACTGCCCGCACCCATCAAAATTAATTTAGCTAGAGATTTTGATGAGAACTGCTCATTGGAGTGGATGATCAAAGAGAGTACAAAGTTATACTCTATTCAGCAGTCTGGTGAACAGGGGGTTAAGAGGGAATCAAAACCCAAAATTGTGGCAGAAACTAGGGTGTCACCTAGCCCCCTAAATTTGGAGTCTAAAAAGAAAACCAATGCAGAGATAGCCAGAGGAAACAGGCCATCCCCACAGAGGTTTAACTCTACCCCTCCCCCAACACGGGCTGAGGTGCAGAGAGACTATAACCAAAATGGGGGACATACTCAGGTAAATAATTACTCCCAAAGAGAATACACACAAAATAATTGGTATCCCCGCAAGGGTAGATACAATAAATGGCAAAGATATTCTCAGAGTAACCAGACACCCCAAGAAAATAGTGCTCCCCAAAATACTAAAGCTGAACAAGCTGAACCCCAGGGACAACCACGCCAGGATAGAAACAGCGGCCCGGATTCTGAGGGGACCCAATGGTCCAGGAATCATTATTATGGGGCATCAAGAAATAGGCCCAGTGCCTAGCGCAGATGCAGGGACCCAGTTAAATCGGTTGAGCGAACAATTCGCTAATATGAGTCAACCTTTTATGGCTCAGCAACCGAACAATACTTTTTTAGGGCTACAGCCAGTGGTCAGCAGTGGGCCACAGGCACAGTCGTAAATACTGCAGTATCACCTGAAAGGGAGGGGAGAGATATACAAAATGTAATGATAAATGTCAATAATGGTACTAATCATGTTCTCTCCCCACAGACCAGAAACGGACTATTTAGCTGTGATGACAAGCAACCTCAGCCGGGAAAATTTAACCAATCTCTTCCTTTGCAGCGTTCTCTTAACCTCATTTCCACATATGCAGTACTCAAGAACCCAGTCAACCCTGTCATAGAGGAGACCGGTAGGTATGAAGTTTCTTCTGCATCAGGTAATGCGGCGGATCCAGGTAACACGTGGCGAAGCCCACAAGTGTACAATCATGCCAATTTTATGTGTGAAATGGTAGAAACTGCAGGGAGATATTATGTATTAGCTGAGCTGCAGGATTCAGTTTCCAACCCTATCATGGGATTAATTGATACTGGGTCTCAGGCAACTATTCTATCCCACGGGTACTACGCACAGCTAAATGAGCTAACACCCCACAAACCTAAAATAAAAGAATTTGATGGTTCACTAATAGGTGTTGGGGACGACTCTCTAAAAGTTTACGGTACGGCCTGGTTAAAATTTAAACTGGGGAACAGGGTCATAAGACACCTTGTCATTATAGTAGATCTGCCAACTGATCGTTTAATTATTGGTAGTGATCTCCTGAAGTGATTAAGCACCATAATTGATTGCATAAATAATGTAATTTGGTCACAAGTTAAAAGGCCTATTAATTATGAGAAATCTGATATATCTCGCCCCCGACATAACTGTCACGTGGTGAAAGAGAAGCCAGATGCTGTGGAGATTCATTTCAGGAATAACTCTGTACCTGAAATCACTGTCCTACAGATAGATGATCAGACTCCTTTAAGTGGCTCTGATGGTAATACTTTTAAAATTTGGCCTGGAAAGATAGCAAATAGACGGCAATGTATTAAACATATCTCTCCACAAGGGGGATCATAGAATCCCTAAGGGGGGAGGCCATGCTCAATACCTTGCAGGAATTGAGATAGTTAAAGAGGATCTATTTATCCCTATACACGTGCATGACCTTGGTAAAACCAAGTATGCTAAATGGAACTTAAAACAGGAAGCTAGCTATATAAGCGAAGGCTTATTAGCGCAGATAGCTGAACCTAAAGTGATTAAATATCTTTCTCCCCAAGACCACTGTGTCCACAACCTGGATTACAGGTTTGAAAGCTATAACATCACAGCTTAGTGCTTATTATCTGTCTCTATAGGTAATAAATCAGTGAAGCACCTGTTTTTAGTTCTAAATACTCCCCATAATCAAATATACATTGGCAATGATATCTTACATAGATATGCCATACAAATAGATTTGATTAAGTCTTGCCTCTGGAGCAGGTTAAAGGGGGGCCCTGATGTATTTCAGAATGAAAGTGCAGCCCTGAAATCAAACCAGCAATTGCCATATGCTGTAAATATGCAGGTGTCTAATGATGTTATAATTCCTGCTGGGGCTGATAAATTCTTTTTACCCTTACAGGTAAAAAGAGGTCAGAAATTAAAACTTCTGAAACACTAATTTGCCTCTCCCATAGAATACAAAATCTGGGTATAACAATGGCCTATACTCCTATGGTAAATATTGGGACTATTCCAATACATGTTATTGTGCATAAGATGACTAAAAAGAGAGAGAGAGATGCACTCAGCTGAGACAGAACAAAAGCTGGAAAAACTTCCGTGCCTGTTCATTTTATTATAGTGTGTCACTCAGGGTGCATACTCTTTTAGCACACTATGCCCCTTCACAGAGAAAAAATATCCTGTAGCATATCAGTCTGACCCTGCCCAATGACAGTCCAGCGCCGAAATACCAGGCAATTCTTCTCTGAACAAGAGAAACAACAACCCCAGACGATCGTTTCGGCCTTCTGTGGGCCTCGTCAGTGAGGTGCGGTCGCATCTCTCTAAGGGCATGTGTGCAAGGAGTCCACGTCTGGTTTCCCCTTTTACTCTCAGGGAGACCCAAGAGGATATAACCTTATCCAAGGGAACTACCATAGGATATGCGCTGGAATCAAGTTATTACACTTTTAGATTCCAAAATAATATAATTGGGCTAATACCTGAAGGATACTTAACTGAAGAACAATTAATATAACAATCCTTTGCATCTATGCCAGAGGGTCTATTTACTATTCAGTCTATTTATCCCTTCAGCTCAGAGGAAGGCATCTGTAAAATTGAAGAAGCCTTTCTAGTGTTTGATCAGCCGATCAAAGATCAAAAATACCCCAATACCCAGAGTCATGGGGGCAATGTAAATTATAATAAAGGGGATCTCACCTCTAGATTGGAAGAAACGTATGAAATAGGACAACCTGAAATCTTTCCAGGATTTCAGCAAATTGTCGAAGAGCAAATATCCTTAGCTAATGGCAATTCCAGCAATGATGAAAGCCAACAGCTGCGAGAACTCCTGACGGAGTACAAGGATATTTTTGCTAGGGATTCTTATGACTGTGGGACTACAGACTTGCACATTGCAAGAATACAAACAGATCCCAATGCGCCACCTGTCTTTGTTAAACAATACAGACTTCCTTTAGCCTCATATGATTCTCTCGCAGAAATCATAAGGAACTTGGAAGAAAAAGGTATTATCAGACAGGTACACAGCTCTTATAACAATCCTATTCTAGGTGTTCTTAAGCCAATGGACAATGGCGTTTGTGTGCTGACTTAAGGCAGCTAAACAAACGAGTGTACATGTCTGGCTGCCTGTGCCATACATTGACCAGTGCCTAGCGCAGATGCAGGGATCCAAAATATTCACTGCCATTGATTGTGCACAAGGATATTGGACCATAAAGGTACATGAGGAGGACCAGTATAAGCTGGCATTCTCATTCCAAAAGGTCCAGTATGCATTTCAGAGACTCCCTTTTGGATACATAAATTCTGGACATGAATTTTCTGTATTCATGCATAAGGCTATACCTGATGCACTTGAAAGGGGGACGTTATCTTATAGAACAGAGAGGAAAAAACAGGCGCACAAGGCACGATTCAGGTGTAAAAGTTTTATTACAATGTAACACACGCACAAGTAAAAATGCACTTACTAGAAATAAGCAAATAATCTGCATTAGATAAAAGCTCCCGGAATCTGTAGCTTCTGTTGCATCGGCACAGATGGTCCACCTCCTCACAACTCTAGTCAGACAATTCAGGTAGTGGTAATTAGACATGTGCATGGCGAAAAAATTCGGTTCGGTTCGGATCGATTCAAATTTTTTTGAATTTCGGTTCGGAGCGATTCGAATTCGGAAAAATTTGAATCAATTCGGTTCAAATTTGTTTCGGATTCATTCGGATTCGAATAAATTTGTTTCGGTTTTGTTTTGGATTCATTCGGATTCAAATAAATTCGGCTGGATTCGGTTCGGTTCGGAAATTCGGAATTTCGGTAAGTGTTAGGTGGGATTAGACTAGTATTATGTACTAAATTTGGCTGGATTCGGTTCGATTTGGTTCGGTTCGGAATTTCGGTAAGTGTTAGGTGGGATTAGATTTATACTGTACAATACTAGTGTAATCCATGGCCATCTGAATTTACAGAATAAATCCGAAGTAATTCGGATTTATTCAGTAATTCGGCAGTATTTTAATTCGGAAATTCGGTTCGATTCGAATCGCCGAATTTTCCGAATTTTCGAATCGATCCGAAATGAATCGCACATATCTAGTGGTAATCCAGATCCTCAACCTGAGCGTTTGACCGGCCTGTGCATACAGTTTGTTCTGCTCTCCCAGAGTTATAGTAGCTTGTGATAGCTGGCCTGACACGTTTCCCCCGACTTCAGTCGGGCTTTTTCAAAGGCTTTATGATATTGAGAAGGCGCCCTTTTGTTTTAAAGGCAAAGTGGCCAATCAAAACGAAGGTGTGAGTTTGTTGGCCAATGCTGAGAGGGGGTGTGTGAACACATGTGCTAACCCGGATCTGGGATCGCTACATTAATTTCAATACAATGTCCATAGCTAAACTTTCAAAATATACAAATTGCTTCAAAAATAATTACAAAAATGAATGCATAACTAACATATTAAAAACATTTGATGACGAAAACAAAGGGAACACTAATAATTGATCTAAGTCGGTATAAGCATACTAACAGAAAACATTTTTAAAAAACACAGAGACCATAGTTCATGCTTTGTGAAAAATATATCTACATATTTAAAGTTAAAAGTATCATCAAAGTAAAATACCTGTACATACTGCATTAATTGAGTGTTTAAAGTTTAATGCAGATGTCCCAGAAGGGCGGTTTATACTCGCTCTTTGCATAACCCAAAATACAGAGGAGAGCTATACATGTGAACTGATTCGAATTGAGGACAATGTAAAGTGAAAGGTGAAATATATGCGTACTGCATACCCTATAATGTCGGGGATGTGAAAGGATTGGCTGTAGTTGCAATGATACTACACGATGAGTGGATAAAGATTCTCAATGAATATTATTGTTGTTACTTATTGAAAAACAATTTGATTGAATTTTACTAAATGCATAAAATGTTAAAAAGGATCTGAGATAACACATAAATGTATCTACTATATGTGTCTAAGGGAAACTTGATGTGAGTTAGAAAACCCTTAAGAAAACTTCTATTTAAACTGTCTGAATGATAATAAAAAATAATTTGGAATCAAAAAGATTTTCCACAGGAGTTTCATATGTTAACAAACAAATGATGCCTAAAAGAACAATATTCCACCAAAAAAATTTGCTATCTATATTTAAATTGATTAATGTATAAAATTCAGTTTATAATCTATTTGTGTAAAAATAACTAAAAGTGGCTAAAAATACTAGAAATACTAAAATTCATTGGGAATATTAAAACTTTTATAAAAACTTTTATAAAAAATTCCCGAAGTTTATAAAATTCGTAAAAAGCTCATAAAAGATTCATAAAAAAAAAATTCATAAAAAAACTATAGGAATGCTGCCACATCTATGTCAATGTTTAGTCCTAGGGGTTGTAATGTTTTTAGTTTATAAATCCACCTGGTTTCTAATTTTCTTAGTTCCAATAATCTGTTAGGTTTTGTATGAGGCACATGATCTATTACTTGTACATTTAATGAGCTGGGATTACTCCCATGACAATCTAAAAAATGTCTCAGAACACTGTGATTATACGCCTTATTTTCCTTTTAGTGCAGCCCACATAAAGAAGGCCGCACCCACATTCTAATAAGTAAACAACATATATTGAGTCACAATTACTCTTAAAATTAATGGTGTATGTTTCTGTGGATTGACTATTATGAAATGTGGGTGCTTTATTTATGTGTTTGCACATGTTACATCTTGGTTTTCCACATTTCATAGTCCCCTTCCAATTAGTTAGCCAGTTGTCGATTTTTGGGTTAACATTACTTTCTGGAGTAAGTTTGATCTTACTGGGGGCTAGGAAATTGTTTAGGCTCTTGCCTTTCTTATATGTGAATGTTGGTTTTTCTTCGAGGTGTGGGCCTAGGAGGGGATCTGATTTTAGAAGGGGCCAATGTTTTTTAATTATGTCTTCCAATTTTTTGGAACCTTGGTTGTATGTAGTAACAAACCTTATAGGGTTACCGTTATTTGATTGTGATTTAATTAAAACATTGTGCAAATTGGTCCCTATTGGTAATGGGTTTTCATTTGTATTATTCTCTCGAAAAAAAGACCTTCTGTCCTTGGCAGCTGCTTTTAGTTTAGCTTGTTTTAAAACTTCGGGGGAAACACATCAGGCCAGCTAGCACAAGCAACTATAACTCTGGGAGAGCAGAACAAACTGTATGCACAGGCCGGTCAAACGCTCAGGTTGAGGATCCGGATTACCACTACCTGAATTGTCTGACTAGAGTTGTGAGGAGGTGGACCATCTGTGCCAATGCAACAGAAGCTGCAGATTCCAGGAGCTTTTATCTAATGCAGATTATTTGCTTATTTCTAGTAAGTGCATTTTTACTTGTGCGTGTGTTACATTGTAATAAAACTTTTACACTTGAATCGTGCCTTGTGCGCCTGTTTTTTCCTCTCTGTTCTATGTAACTACGTTTGAGCCAAGACCGGTGGAATTGCTGGCTGGAACAAGGCTGCACTACAGAGGCACCAAGATTGGAACAAAATCCATTCCAGCGAAACCTGTTGGGAGTATCCTACAATTAAGGAACGATCATATAAGATACCAGCTGCAAGATTTGAATCACTGAAAGTATTTTACAAGGTACTGTGGTCTGGTCTTTCTGGTATCTCTATTATGAGATTTGAACGTTTTATGGACATACTTTTATAACAGACCAACCTTATTAGGACTGTGAATCAATTATTAAGTGTTTTTCCCTTGTATTTCTGTAGGTGCGTTTGGAAAATTTATATATATTTTTTCCATACAATATCCACAGAAGTGTTTTATATAGAAAATTTCTGTTGTACACAATTTTTTAACATTTTAAATCTTTGTCCTGTTTTAAGTATTTTTTTGGGTTATTTTATTGGAATCCTATCTTTATACATACAGAGGTTCTCACAAATAGTTCACAATATCACAATTTCAAAAAAATATATATCCCGTATATTGTATAAAATTAAGATATAAGTTTTATCATAATCTTTATGGTCAGTACATAAGCGCATAAAAATTTTTGGTAGGACCTTATCTTATGTTGATGATGTTTTAATCAAAAGCACAGACTTTGAAAAACACATTGCAGAGCTTAAACACGTCCTCAGCCAACTTAAAAGGGCAGGTGTCAAATTATCCCTACAAAAGCTCAATGGTGCCGCACTCGTGTAAACTTCTTGGGACATGAAGTTACTTCTGAAGGGCTAAATCCTCAGAAGAAAAAGGTGGAAGCTATAGTAAATTCTAAAAACCCAACTAACTTAAAGGAATTGAGATCATTCCTGGGTATGACAAATTATTCTCGCAAATTCATTGATAATTATGCAGAATTAGCTAAACCACTACTACTTCTTCTAAAGAAGGATGTGAAATGGCCCTGGAGTGAGTCACAAGAGACAGCCATCAAGGAGCTGAAGAGAAAACTCATTCAAGCTCCTTGCTTAGCGTACCCTGAAGGTGGTAAACCTTTCTTCTTAGAAACAGGTTACACAGATGTAAGCATGAGTGCTGTTTTATACCAAAAGCATGATAATTTAGGCAAAGTAATTGCTTATGCGAGCAAAACTATATCCACAGTAGAAATAAAATTTTGCGATTGCGAAAAAGCCATCTTATCCACTGTATGGGCTCTACAAAATTTCCGCACCTTTATACAGGGCTGGAAAATTATTGTAGAAATGGCCCACCAGCCTTTGCTATATTTGCAAAGTGAGAGAATAAGAGATGGGAATTTGTCTAATAGCCACATAACAGCGTGGACTCTTTCCTTACAAGGCTGGCCCTTAGAAATTCACTACAAGCAGAATAAAAAGAATCCAGTCACACTTGCTGAACTCCACGACTGTACTGCTAAGGATCCTGCGGAACAATTGCTTTCCCCATATAAAATGTACGAGGACCATTGTCAAACATTACCTTTGGTATATGTTGATGGTTGTTCTTACCATGCCACTATTGATAATGGGCACAGATTAGTCACTGGCATTGGTATAACTTGGGCAAATGGATTCCCAAATATATCTATAGGTTTCAACATTGGACCAAGATCCAGTCAAATTGCAGAACTAACTGCTGTTCTGGTGCAATGGAGTCAGGATTCCCCTAGTGAGGACCTGATCACTAGTCAAAAAGAAGACCCCATTGTAAGCATCTTCTATAAACACATAGAAGATCCTGAAAGCAACCCCATCTCAAAAGATGATTGTATTGGCAAAGAAGATCTTAGAATCTTAATGAATTCCAGATCACAATTCAAGTTACAGGATGGTTTGTTAATTAGAACCTCCAAAACTGGCAACCAGCAATGGGTAGTACCCACCAAGTTCAGAGGTCTAATGATTCAACATGCCCATGATGCTCCCACATCTGGTCATCACGGTGCCAAACTCATGTATGAATTATTGCGTGACTATGCTTTTTGGCCACACATGTTGAAAGATGTTCAAACCTACTGTCAAGGGTGTCTAATCTGTCCACAGTTCCAACCCACTGCGCCAACGCATAGAGCGCCATTGCAGAAATGGGGGATGGTAATGCCATGGTCAGATATACAAATTGATTTTATTGGTCCAGTAACAAGGTTATCAAGAGGTAACAAATACATGTTAGCAGTGACATGCCTGTTCACTAAATGGGTAGAGTGCATCAGTGCACCTAACAATAGTGCTGAAACATGCACAGCTTTGCTCATCAACCACGTGTTTTCCAGATTTGTTTTGCCCCAAAGAATCGAATCAGATTGCGGAACCCACTTCACTAGCGAAGTGATGACCAAAATGTGGAAAATACTAGGGGTTAAAAGAAAGCTCTATATTGCACATAGAGCTGCCTCAAGTGGTAGTGTAGAGCGTTACAACCAGTCCATTGTGAAAATCCTCAAAAAGTTTGTGAGTGAAACGGGTAAAGACTGGGATGTAAAACTACCTCTAGTCCTAATGGCATTAAGAGCAACTCCAAGTAGTGCTACCAAGATGTCACCTTTTGAATTGATGACTGGTAGAAGAATGGTTCTACCTCAACATCTACTGTATCGTACATCAGACCAGAACTTGATAAACGCTGCCAATACACATCAATATGTGGAAAACCTAAGAAAGCACCTGCAATATGCCTTTGCATTTGCTCAAAGAAACTTGGAAAAAGCTGCAACTGCCCCTAAAACCTATTATGATCTCAAAACGTCCAAAAAGGTATATGAAATAAATGATAAAGTTTATCTTTATAACTTTGGAAGAGATCAGGTTAAGGACAAGAAATTTCTCCCATCATGGAAAGGTCCTTTTGTCATTACTTAAAAATATCTCCAGTGGCCTATAAAATAAGGATCCCCAAAACTGATAGTTTCATAGATAAATGGGTCCATATCAATCAATTGCGAGCGTGCCATCCTAGGTCCCAACTACAAGTCATAGAGGGAGAATGAAGTGTCATATCCCCAAATGCACTAAAGACATACTGTAGTTTAAAGATGCCTAGCTGATAAGCATGAAAGCTCAAAAATTACGGACTCTCTACATAGAAGACCATCTATAATGCACACTGTCAACATCCTCACCAAATACCATTGACCTTAAGCCAATTTAAATACATGTGTCCTACATATATTTAAAATTGGAAGGGGGATTTATGTCAAGGTATATGTGAAAATTAATATATATATATATATATATATATATATATATATATATATATATATTATTATATTTGGCTATCAGCACCAAATGATTCATTCATTTATAAGACATCAAATGCTTTGAAACCCATATTCAATCCTCCCCCACTTCTGTTGATGACACAGGATGGGTCACAAAGTCACTTAAAAAGAAATTGCTTTCAAAGTAATCTTAGATGGGTCACTTCAAAGAAAGATAGATTGTCAGATAGATGACCCCATACAGTGTCTGGGATCTTGCTTGTAGGTAATGTGATTTGTAGGGAAAACCAGTTGTAGCTGAAGAAATTATTTTATGTCACATAAGTGTGAATTGTCCCTGCGGAGTTTCCCATATGCAGAACTCAAACAAATTGGTATTTTATGTCTCTGTATTTTTAAGCATAGGAATGGATATTTAGTGGACCTAAAAAGCAATGACTAATAGTAACATTTTAGATAAATGCTGCAAATAGATGTATACTTAAAAAGTCATATAACTGATTTGTCTGTAACTTTCAAAAATACTCAGGTAACACCTATATGTATATATATATATATTCATCTGGGACATAATATATTATTACATAAATATTAACTGTGTTGAAAAATAAATACATTGATATATACAAATACTGACCCATTGAATTAAAGATAAACACATTTTTCTCTAAGTTCCAGGAAGCTAATGGAAAATGACAGGAAGAACATTAATGGATATGAAATTGTCTGTTCATATAATATTAAACATGAATGTCTGTTAAATGAAAAATATAAATAACCTAATCTTTTTTTTTCAGGCATGTTTAACAAATACACACATGGTTGTCCCATAAAGAGATGTACTGAATATGAAACATGCTGTGTTTGTATATAGATTTGGGGAAATAGCCTGGTGACATTTTGAATGGATTTTGAGATAATAATAATATGATATTAGAAATAATACTGATGTTTCATATTAAAATAATCAGAATAAATAATGTGACATAAAACAGTATATTTGAACATGTAATTTAGTAATATAAAGAAGTTATAACATTTTAAATTACACATTTCAAAGAAATGCTTTTAAATGTTAGAAATGATTAAATTAAACTGTTTGTTTGTCATGCTGCCCCCGATGGCCAAAATCCAGTATAACAGTCAAAAAGATTTGACTGTTAAAAGATGCGTTTCCGGGGGGCGGAGCTAACCGCCATTCTGAGCAGTCGCATGTATGTGAAGCTCTGCCAGAGAAAACCAAGATTTTGATCCTAGAATAGATCCAGTCTGCTTATTCTTGTCAGACTTCATATCAATAACACTTACACAAACCCTTGGAGAAGCTGAGCAACCCCTTGGAGATTCCTGGTCGAGATCGAGTGGCTCTCCGCACCCGCCATTAGGCCCTGCAGCCGACACCAGGAAACTTGCTCACAGTGCGACGGTCCGACTGCAGCTAGACACATTGTCCTCCGGAGGGTCGGGGCTCCGCTCTGGGGACCAGCTGCCTGAGACAAGCATATCGACTGACCGCACCTGCAGCCTGCACATCGGGGCCTACGACCGGATCACCGGGAAACCTGCTCCGAGTGAGAGAGGAGTGCCTCTCCCACGCTCTACTTCCACCAAGACTAGCCGCACTCCCCACCATCGCACCGGAGGGTCAGGGCTCTGCTCCGGTGCACTTACCACCCATCAGATGTCACCACCGACCAGGTTTCAGAAAGGCCGACACGGGCCGAAACTGCGGCCACGTGGCTTTCGGCTCCCCTGAGGTTTTCCCGACGCGGATGGTCGGCATCAGCTGCCTAACAGTACAGACCCCTGTGGCGGTAGTCTATTGGGCCTGTAAGTAGCGGTCGCATCTTCAGATTGATCCTCCACTAATTGCCCCACATCTGACTGGGAATCCTGAATGAGGGGTCTAGGAAGCTGTGGATAGCCGCCATCTTGCCTTTTTGGCCTACCGGACTGTCACGCTCAGCTGCTGGGAAGCTCTGCAGTCCTCTCTGTGTGCTTGATTGACAGGTGTCTGAGCCACCCCTTCCTGATGATGTCACAACCAGGCTTTTTATTCTGGCTTCCTGTTTCTCCAGTGTCCGTTTGTTTGTTAACTTTGAGGCTTCTGTTAGGATTTCGCTGAGGAATCTCTCTAACTGCTGCTTTTCTGTTGCCAATCTCTTCAAGGACTTACTATGCTGGATTAACCTTCAACCTCCTGAATACCTGTCTCCAAACAATGCAAGTACTGTTTGTTTTGTGAAACTTTCAAACTTCCTGTTTACCTGCTGCAATCCCTGCATATTCAGACTACTCTGTGTAGTGCAAACTATTCAAATACAATTATTCAGTGTAAACCTTCAAACTGCTGGATATCCTGTTGCCAATCTCCACAAGTACTGATTAATCTGTGTTAACCTTCAAACTACCAGATTACCTGTTGCTATCACTGCAAGTTCTGACAACACAGTGTTAACCTTCAAACTACCTGATTACATGTTATTAATTCTGCAAGTTCTGACTACACAGTTTTTACCCTCAAACTGCCTGATTACCTGTTGCGTACTCTGCAAAGACTGTCTACACAGTGTTAACTCTCAAACTGCCTGATTACCTGTTGCATACTCTGCAAAGACTGTCTACACAGTGTTAACTCTCAAACTGCCTGATTACCTGTTGCATACTCTGCAAAGACTGTCTACTCAGTGTTAACCCTCAAACTGCCTGATTACCTGTTGCATATTCTGCAAAGACTGTCTACACAGTGTTAACCTTCAGACTGCCTGATAACAAATGACCTACTCCTGCATTATTAACTGTTTCCTGTTTTACCCTTCTTCTGTCTGAGTATAAGTGACTATCCCTGCTCTCCTGATTCTGTGGAAGGCATTTCCTGAAACCAGTTCCTTATTCAGAAGTCTATCTGGCTGATATCATGAATTACTTTGGCACAGGCTAACCCTGCTCCATATCGTGAGTACTTTTTTTTTGGAGGTTGTCGTGGGGTCACGTCCTGGATTAAACTAAGAGTGCAAGGGTGTTGTTTAAGTTCGTCCTTGCATTTGGGTCTACTTCTGGATATTTCCTAACCTGACAGTACAAACGGACCATAATATGGACCCTGACGAGTTATCCAGGGCTGTGGCTCTACAAGGGCAACTTCTAGGAAATCATTCTGCTCATTTGCAATCTTTGGATTCCAAGCTTGACCAGATTACTGCTCTGCTACATAACCTCTCCGCTCCTTCTCAAGCGACGGTGACTCCTGCTGCCACTGCTACTAGCACCAATGCTGTCTTTAATCCACCTCAAACTGTTGGACAGAATATACCACGAATCCCACTTCCAGATAAATATGACGGTAATCCTGAGGAATGCCGTGGATTCCTTAATCAGTGTCGTTTACACTTCAGAAACAATCCTCAAGTTTTTTCCAATTCTACTTCCAAAATCACCTTTATTATTTCTCTCTTGAAGGGTAAGGCTCTAGCCTGGGTGTCCCCTCTTTTAGAGAAGAATGATCCGTTACTACAGGATGTGGAATTAATTGTGTCCATTATTTCTTCTGTTTTTGAAAAGCCTGGGAGGTCTGCAGCTGCTGAGGCAGGATTGTTGGATCTGAGACTGGGATCCCTTTCAGTAGCTCAATATGCTATTGAATTCAGGACTTTAGCCGCAGAAACTGATTGGAACCATGGAGCCTTACGGGCAGCCTTTCGCAAAGGACTTTGCGAACGCCTTAAGGATGAACTAGTATTTCGGGAACTCCCGGATTCATTGGAGGGTCTTATCAATTTATGTATTACTCTTGACGCCCGGCATTCTGAACGTCTTCAGGAGAGATAGGAATCGGAGATCCTTTGTTAAATCTTCATTTCGTCCTCCTATTCGAACCTCAAGTCTTTCTAATAATAATTCCCAATCTCCTGAGTCTGTGGAACCCATGGAAGTAGGAGCTATTAAATTGTCAGAAGCTGAACGCCATAGAAGGCGTACTCTTGGGTTATGTCTGTATTGTGGTACCAAAGGACATTTACTGAAGGACTGTCCTATCCGGCCAGTAAAAGTCAAGGCTTAACTTTTGATAGAGGGACAGAGTTAAGCCAGAATCCCATGTCTTCCCTCAATTCTAAACTTTTTGTTCCTGTAACTATCTCTTTTGGAAACACCAAGTTTCGAGCTCAAGCTCTCATCGATTCTGGAGCTGCTGGAGTATTCATTGATTCAAACTTTGCTGACTCTCTCAGGATTCCTCTTCAAGCCAAGAAACAGTTAATTAAGGTAACTACTGTCAGTGGACAGCCTCTAGGTACTGGTATCATAAAACATTCTACCATTCCTCTTTTTTTGACTGTGGGCAAACTTCATTCTGAAATTATTCGTTTTGATGTCATCTCTTCTCCCCACATACCATTGATTCTGGGATTACCTTGGTTGCAGCTTCATGATCCAGTTTTCTCATGGTCTAAAGGAGAACTTATTTCCTGGGGAACTACCTGTTTCAAACATTGCCTGCAAAATCCCCCTAAACCATCCTGTCCTGTCGTAGCTATGGTGGAAGTTCCTGAATCATTGCCCAATTACTATCATGCCTTTAGTGATGTGTTTTCTAAAAAAGAGGCTGAGATGTTACCCCCACACCGGATATTTGACTGTCCTATCGAATTGTATTCAGGGGCTCCTCTACCTAAGGGAAGGACCTATCCCCTCTCTCGTCAAGAAAATGTCTCTCTTGAGGAATACATAAAGGACAACTTAGCCAGAGGATTCATTCGTCCTTCCTCTTCACCTGTGGGTGCAGGTTTTTACTTCATTGGGAAAAAAGATGGAGGTCTTCGTCCCTGTATTGATTATCGAGCCTTGAATTAGATTACTGTCAAAAACAGCTATCCTTTGCCGCTCATTTCTGAGTTATTCGATCGTCTTCAAGGTGCTTCTATTTTTTCCAAGTTAGATCTCCGTGGGGCCTACAATCTGGTCAGAATCCGTAAAGGAGAAGAATGAAAGACGGCATTTAACACTAGATTTGGTCACTATGAGTATCTAGTAATGCCATTTGGATTGTGCAATGCACCAGCAGTATTTCAGCACTTTGTTAACGAAATCTTCAGAGATTATCTAAATCAATTTGTTATCATTTACCTCGATGACATTCTAATCTATTCAAAAACATTACAGGAACATGTACATCATGTAAGACTGGTTCTTCAGAGGTTACGAGACAATTCCCTGTTCGCTAAATTGGAGAAATGCTCTTTTCATCAGAGTTCCATCCCCTTTTTGGGGTATATCATTTCTGAATCAGGTTTTGAGATGGATCCTGCTAAACTGTCGGCTATCAAGGACTGGCCCAGACCAACTACTCTCAAATCCCTGCAGAGGTTTCTTGGCTTTGCCAATTACTATAGAAAGTTTATAAAGAACTTTGCTGACATCACGTCTCCACTCACTTCTCTTACTAAGAAAGGGCAAAATTGTAAGAACTGGTCCTCTTCGGCAGTACAGGCTTTTGAAACGCTAAAATCAGCATTTTCTTCTGCACCTCTTCTCAGTCATCCAATTCCTGATTTCCAGTTTATTTTGGAGGTTGACGCTTCCTCTATAGCAGCTGGAGCTGTTCTCTCCCAACGTGATCCGACTACCAGCAAGATACATCCTGTGGCGTTCTTTTCGAAAAAATTCAATCCTGCCAAGTTAAATTATGATGTGGGCAATAAGGAGCTTTTGGCTATAAAATTAGCTTTGGATGAATGGAGGCATTGGTTAGAGGGTACCAGTCAACCTTTTTTCATTCTGACAGATCACAAGAATCTTTTATACCTCCAAACAGCTACACGTCTCAATCCTCGTCAGGGTCGGTGGGCCTTGTTCTTCTCCAGGTTTAATTTTGTACTTTCCTATGTTCCTGGTTCAAAAAATTCCAAGGCAGATGTTTTATCTAGGCAGTTCCAATCTTCTGAACCTTCTCCATTGGATTCAGAACCTATACTACGTCCAGTCAAAGTTTTGGCTCAAGTATCCTCTTTTCCAGTACAGGCTTTACATGCTGCTCAAGTCCGGGTACCATCTTCTTGCAAACTACCTTCTGGTATCCTGTATGTACCCAAAGGATTACGTCTTCAGCTTCTACGTTGGGCTCATGACAACATTTCAGCAGGTCATCCGGGAATAACCAATACATTGTGGAAACTGAAGCAGCATGTTTGGTGGTCCACTATGAGGAGGGATGTTAAGGATTATATTGCTGCTTGTAGTTCTTGTGCTTCGAACAAACAATTTTCTCATCGACCTTTTGGTCTATTACACCCTCTTCCTATTCCTCATTACCCTTGGTCTCACTTATCCATGGACTTTGTTACAGATCTTCCTGTTTCTGCTGGAAATACGACCATTTGGGTAGTGGTGGATCGGTTCTCCAAGTCTGCTCACTTCATACCTCTTCCAGGCTTGCCTACAGCTCAAAGACTTTCTGAACTCTTTGTTCTACATATATCTCGTTTACATGGTTTTCCCACTGACATAGTCTCAGATCGGGGAGTCCAATTTGTTTCCAAATTTTGAAAGTCTTTTTATAAACACTTCAGAATCAACATATCACTTTCTACTGCACACCATCCTCAATCCAACGGACAGACTGAGCGTGTAAATCAAGCCTTGGAATCTTTTTCTAAGACATTATGTAGACCATCACCACTCCAACTGGTCTCAGTTATTGCCTTTGGTGGAATTAGCTCACAACTCACGTTATAACGCCTCATTACAGACCTCTCCCTTTAAGGCAGCTTATGGATTTGAACCTAGAACCTTTCCTATGATTACCAGTTCTACTGAAGTCCCTGGAGCAGATCGTATAGTGAAAAATCTCAGTAATCACTGGCAACTCATTCGTCAAAATCTACTCTCTTCTTCCTTAAGACATAAGAAATATGCTGATCGCAGAAGGTGCAAGGCTCCTTTACTTCGTACTGGAGACAGAGTATTTTTATCCACCAGATTCATACGTCTAAAACAACCTTGTACCAAGTTGGGTCCTAAGTACATTGGACCTTTTCGAATTGTTTCCAGAGTTTGTTCTTCTGCATACCGCCTGGCCTTACCCAAGACTCTCAAGATCCATCCAGTGTTTCATGTCTCCCTACTCAAGCCAGTCATCTACAATCGGTACTCTATCAAGAGTAAACCACCTCCTCCACTTTCCGTAGAGGGAACTTCTGAGTTTGAAGTCAGCCAGATTCTCGATTCCAAGCTACGGGGCAATCGGCTGTACTACCTGGTCCATTGGAAGGGTTATCCTATCTCTGAACGATCTTGGGAACCGGCTTCTCATGTTCATGCTCCAGCTCTTGTCAAGTCTTTTCACAAGAAATACCCTGCCAGGCCCGGTCGGGTCCCCCGGAGGAATCCTTGAGGAGGGGGCACTGTCACGCTCAGCTGCTGGGAAGCTCTGCAGTCCTCTCTGTGTGCTTGATTGACAGGTGTCTGAGCCACCCCTTCCTGATGATGTCACAACCAGGCTTTTTATTCTGGCTTCCTGTTTCTCCAGTGTCCGTTTGTTTGTTAACTTTGAGGCTTCTGTTAGGATTTTGCTGAAGAATCTCTCTAACTGCTGCTTTTCTGTTGCCAATCTCTTCAAGGACTTACTATGCTGGATTAACCTTCAACCTCCTGAATACCTGTCTCCAAACAATGCAAGTACTGTTTGTTTTGTGAAACTTTCAAACTTCCTGTTTACCTGCTGCAATCCCTGCATATTCAGACTACTCTGTGTAGTGCAAACTATTCAAATACAATTATTCAGTGTAAACCTTCAAACTGCTGGATATCCTGTTGCAAATCTCCATAAGTACTGATTAATCTGTGTTAACCTTCAAACTACCAGCTTACCTGTTGCTATCACTGCAAGTTCTGACAACACAGTGTTAACCTTCAAACTACCTGATTACATGTTATTAATTCTGCAAGTTCTGACTATACAGTGTTTACCCTCAAACTGCCTGATTACCTGTTGCATACTCTGCAAAGACTGTCTACACAGTGTTAACTCTCAAACTGCCTGATTACCTGTTGCATACTCTGCAAAGACTGTCTACACAGTGTTAACTCTCAAACTGCCTGATTACCTGTTGCATACTCTGCAAAGACTGTCTACACAGTGTTAACCTTCAGACTGCCTGATAACAAATGACCTACTCCTGCATTTCCTGTTTTACCCTTCTTCTGTCTGAGTATAAGTGACTATCCCTGCTCTCCTTATTCTGTGGAAGGCATTTCCTGAAACCAGTTCCTTATTCAGAAGTCTATCTGGCTGATATCATGAATTACTTTGGCACAGGCTAACCCTGCTCCATATCGTGAGTACTTTGTTTTTTGGAGGTTGTCGTGGGGTCACATCCTGGATTAAACTCAGAGTGCAAGGGTGTTGTTTAAGTTCGCCCTTGCATTTGGGTCTACTTCTGGATATTTCCTAACCTGACACGGACTTTCAGCCCTCTACAGCCAGCACATCCAGGTGACGTCCCTGACGCATGGTGTCCTGGAGCTGCCTTAGGTGAGACATACTTGACCCCTGAAATTAGCCCTTTTTTGGGTCCTCCTCCCCCTTCAATTTTTAATTTACTGCAAGAAGGAGCCGTTGGTGCTGCACGCCAGATTTGTTTTCCCTGACCCTCCCTGCTGGCTCTGGCTCCCTACGTTTACCACCCATAGGAGAGAGCCACTGAGTAACCGGGTTTAGCAGCCCTACTGGAGTAACAAGAGCCCCCCTCGCCTGCATATCAAGATCTATATTAAGGGTCCCACAGCAGAGCTCAGACTCACATCCCAGTTAATCCAAATCAGAGCCTGCTGGTCAATTTGCCACCCCATAAGCTGCGACTGTCTGCTTTTGTAAATATTACTGCAGCTCACCTCTTCTCCCTGTTTACCTGCAGTTCCTCTGAAACCTATAGAAACCTCTGCTACACGATTAACTTTAGCAGACCCCTCACCCAGGCTTTGGCCTACAAAGACTTACCCACCTGTTGTATTAAAACTGTTTTGGTTATGTGATTAATACTCAACTCAATTAAAGGGGACATTATCATATAATTGTTATTCCTTTTGCTGCTGTGCCAGCTTATGTTCCTCTGCTGCCCAGGCACAGACTGGAGTTTTTTACTTTACCTCTTACATGATACTTGTCTCATACACACCAATCTAGTAAACGGTATTCACTTAACTCTAGCCCATCTCTGCTGGTGTCCCTCAAACTGGGCCCCAGATACATTTACCCAGGCCGCCCATACTTACCTGGATTTATATAAGTTAAAGAGATAGTAAGCCCAGTCCCCTACCCCACGTATCTGCCTCTCTCCCCCACCCCTTTTAGCATAGCATTTAACCTGAACCAGCTGTATAGAAGATATCACAAATATATCATACATGTGATTACCCCTTACCCCCCACCCTCACCTCGTCAGTCTGGTTAATGTGCCCACATATGGTAACTCGAGAAACTGACTTAGAGTTGAGTACCATAATTTGCATTTAACGGCCTAATCTCTCCTTACAATCTACTTGCTACATATCGTGCATTAAACAGCCTAATTCCCCTTTGCAGCTCACATGCTTTCTATTTTCAGTTTTTTATAGATGAAGATATGATTTGTGTGGCAATATTGTAGAGACCCCCCTTAGGACTCTCCCTTTCCGGCCCACTCACGTGGTGGGCTGGTCACTTCCATCTACCTTTCCCCTTCCTTTCTGTCGTATCTCCCACTCCCTGAGTCCAGAGGGGGCACTCTGAAGTTTCTTGGGTGGCTCTTCTGCCGTGCTTACAACCTTTTGACGACCTGACGCTTAGTCACTATCGCTACCCGGTGTGGAGTTGACCCACTCAACAAGCTCTATTTACACTGCTCCTGAATTACTCGATCAGTCAACTGATTCTTGTGTCTCTTTATAAAAATCTGTGTAGATACTGTATTGTTACTAATTGGTTAAGCTCTCATTTGCAACACAGGGGGCACTGATTATCTGAGTGTCTTGGGATACGGACCGGTTTGTTTGGTTCCCCCATCGCGCCTCCCCCTTTCCGACCCAGCTTGTCTGGGTTGGTCACGTCCTCTGCCCTTTACCCTTCCTTCTGGTCGTATCCCCCTCCCTGAGGTGCGTGGGGGTCCCTGGGGTCCCCTCCCATCTATTTGAGGCGGTTTACAAAACCGATTCCTTCTGAGCCGCCTTCTCAGTAATAAGCCATCATGTTCTGAGTGTTGACACTACTTGTGGGTTATACCTAGCCCCGCTCTCTCTCTCTTTCACAATATTGTATTGAAGTAATCAGCCTTGGATGTTGTAACTTTTGCTTGTCAGACCTATTGCCTTAACAGTTATTTTCAGGTCCCGGAGTGGTCAGGGTGGTTCATTCTACAAGTCAGCCGGTGCACTCTAAAGGTATTAATCATGCCACATGCTTCCAGAAGGAACCCTAGAACTCCTGCAGCAATCAAGAAAACTGTGCTCGACCATTTCTCTCAACCCCTAAAGGATCCTCTCCCTCTGCGGAAGGAAGCAAGTGACCCTGAGTCGCAGGATGAGGACTCCCAATCTAGCTCTCAATCAGGAGCTCACTTAAATCATTACATCACGGAGAGCACATTATAGAAGATGCTTGCGGCTCAAACTAAATCCATTACAGCCGAGATCCAGCAGAGCTCAGCAGAACTCAGGAAAGACATAGGTGAGATAGGTGACAGGGTAGATACCCTGGAGAGACAACATGACGACCTCGCTACAGATAACTCTAACCTCCTAGCATACGCCGAAAACCTGGCAGAACAGATTTCTCAGCTCGAATTAAAATTGGCCGATGTGGAGGATAGGGCCAGAAGAAATAATGTACGGTTTCGAGGCATACCTGAGTCAGTACTACCAGGTGATTTACAAGAATTTCTCACATCCCTCTTCACTGCTCTACTTGGCCCCTTGGAGGACGATAGCCACGCTATGGAGCGTGCGCACAGGGCCCTTAGGCCGAGGTCAATGTCATCCGACAAGCCACGGGATGTGGTGGTTTGCTTCCATAATTTCAAATTCAAAGACCGTCTGATGCAGGCGTCCTACAATAAACCTAATCTACCTGATAACTTTAAGGATATTCAGCTTCTTCCGGATCTCTCATCACAGATTATATGCCCCTATCACTGCACAACTCAGGAATGCCAACATTAAATATAGATGGGGATTCCCCACTAAATTAATTGTGACAAAGGACAACCAGACTCATGTTGTTTCTTCTCCTTCGGTGGGCAGTACTCTCCTGGCTAATTGGGGACTACAACCTGCAGTGGAATCTCAGACAGTTGCCCATTCTAAGCTACGTGTCTAAGCTCCAGCATGGTCTGTCAAAGAGCAGAGGTCCAAGCGCCAAAAACCCAATCCCCCTGACCACATTCCGAGGCCTCAAGCCTCACCTACCTGATAATCTACTGTTATATCTACTTATGTGTTAATTGACTTTTGTTACTGTTCTTTATCTGTATGCAAATGTTTCTGTTTATCTGTTAAATGTAGTGCGGGCTGGCTGGCCTCTGGCTGGACTGCTGTATTTGAAGAAAGCTAATATCCATTTGAAAGACTAACATGGTTTGTGCAGTGACCCGGCCAGACTGCTAGCCACCCTGTATTTCTATAGAGAGCGGGGCTATGTGTTTATTAGCCCTATCTTGCTAGTTTTGTTTAGCTCCCCCCCCCAGACTTTGGAACCCGCGCTTGGGTCCCACTTAGGTGGACTACTTCCACCGGTCCCCCCATCCTTTTTACACCCTTCACCCCCCCCCCCCCCACTAACCTTCCCTTACCCCTAATCCTTGAGTGATCGTAGCTCACAAATGGCACCCCTTAGATTTTTGACACTAAATGTAAGGGGCCTAAACACCTTTGGCAAACGAAGCCTACTATCTAGAACACTGCATTTCCATAAGGCCGATGTGGCCTTCCTCCAGGAAACACATCTATTAGGAGACTCTTCCCCCGGCCCATCATTCCGTGACTACTCTGTTGTAAAGGCTGCCTCTTACTCTAAGAAGGCTAGAGGTGTAGCTATCCTGATTAACAAAAGAGTGGCCTTTGAACCTCTCCAAGAGATTAAAGATCCGCAAGCAAGGTTCCTTATCCTAATATGTAACCTTGACCATGTCACCTACACCTTAGTATCCATATATTTGCCCAACACCCTCCAACCCAGATTTTTAAAGAAAATATTACGCAAAGTAGATCAAGTTAGGCAAGGCAGGGTGATTCTGGCAGGTGATCTGAATATGGTGTGGGATGGTGGTCTTGATAGAAAGACGAAATCATCTAAAAAGAGTCCCTCTAGCCCAGAGATAACAAGTCGTAGATTCCTGGAACTTATGTCCCAGTTTAATTTTTTTGATGCTTGGAGATCTCTACACCCTCTAGACAGAGACTTTACCCATTACTCTATACCCCACTCTACACACTCCAGACTTGATTATTTTTTTTGTCATCCAGACTCCCTAGACCTTATACACTCCACAAAAATTTGTGCGTGCCCATGGTCAGACCACGACATGGTCCTAATGGACCTGGAATCACAAAACACTACCAGACCCAGACCTAACTGGAAACTTCCCCACACCCTCCTGTCAGATATTCCCTTCAGAGAGGAACTTAGGAAAGAAATAAACTTTACTCTACAAATCAACGACACCCCTGGGGTCTAGGAAGATATAATGTGGGGGGCCTTTAAGGCCACCACTAGAGGTTTCTTTATCTTTATTCGAAAACAGGCCCATTTGAGGAAACAGGCAGGCATTTCCTTATCCCAGGCCCACCGTAAGCTTATGGGACTTGAGTCGCAAAGACGTACAGCAGATAACACAAACACAGAGGAGGTGATTAGAGACTTGAGGAGACACATATGTAATCTAGAATATATTAAGACCCAAAATAACATACTTAAGCTGAAGCAGCTATTTTACTCTAAGGGTAACAACGCAGATACACTCTTAGCCAACAAATTAAGACACCGTACTAGCATCTCTTGTATTCACAAGATTAAACAAGACTCCCAGTCCTTTAGACTTCCATCACATATAGGCCAGCAGTTCAACGAGTACTATTCAGCTCTATATAACATCCAAAATGACGCCACATTTCAGCCAACCCCGTCAGAAGCTATAGGTCCTTTTTTGCGCTCCTTAAAATTACCTGCCTTAGATGAGACCAACATTGACAACCTAGACGGCCCAATTACGCCTCAAGAGGTTAAATTTGTTATCAAGAACCTGAAATCCCTCAAGGCCCCTGGGCCCGACGGTTTCACCGCGATCTTTTATAAGACATACCTGCAGGAGATTGTACCCATCCTGACCAGATTCTACAACCTGGCTATGGATGAGGGTAAATTTTGAGGTGAGTTCCTTGAGGCCTCCATCATTACAATTCTCAAGCCCAACAAGGACCCAACCCTCTGCACTAGTTACAGGCCCATCTCTTTGATTAATACCGACGTTAAAATATATGCAAAAATCCTGGCCAATAGGCTTGCGAAACTTCTTCCTACGCTTATTAAAGGGACAGTACACTGTAAAATTGTTTTTCCATAAATGTATTTTAAATGACTTGTTATACCAACTGCAGAGTATAAAATATTTGAGAAATTGCATTTTCGGGTTTATTTGTGTATCTGAAGTAGCTGGTTTTGTGCTTTGAAACCACCGCCTATTACAATGGGTTGAACTTCAGGTAATGTCAGATCTCATTATGTTATCACTTTCATGTACACACACTTGCTTCCTTATCTTATATTTGTCTGGAACACCAAAGGTCAATACATAGAGAGAACAATGGAAAATTATCATTTTATTACTTAACTATCATGCCCCCACTGAGGGTGTAATCTCTTCTGCTGGCTGTGTTTACTTAGGCTTGTCAATAGCATATACGCCAGTATCAAAACTTTCAGTATAGGTTGGGAAACCACAAGCTAAATCAGCTATTTCAAATGCTGAAATATGAGTAAAGGAGCTACTTGCAACCAATTTAATACACTCTAGCAGGTAAAAAGGATCATTGGGAATAATTTAAAGGGGAGAAAGTTTTTGGGCGAACTGTCCCTTTAACCCTGACCAGGTAGGTTTTATACCTGAAAGGGAAGGACCCGACAACACAAGAAGACTCCTTAATATTCTCCTCGAAGCCAAAAGACTTAATAGACCAATAGCCGTGCTTTCTCTTGACGCTGAGAAAGCGTTCGACCGAGTTCGATGGGAATTCCTATGGGAGGTACTGGCGACCTTCCGCTTCCCGACTCATATCATTCAAGCGGTGCGGGCCTTATACTCGGCCCCCACAGCCTCGGTTAGGGGTCTGGGGTTCCACTCCTCTTCCTTCCCTATTTCAAACGGCACCCGGCAGGGATGCCCCCTTTCGCCCATTCTATTTGCGCTGGTCATAGAACCCCTAGCAGCTGCCATCAGAGCAGATAGAGAGATATCTGGAGTTACCCTCCATGGAACAGTACACAAAGTGGCTCTGTTCGCAGATGACACCACCATATTCTCTGCAAACCCCTTACGAGAGTTCCCTAAGCTCTTATCCTTACTAGATGCCTTTAGTGACTTATCCTTTTATAGACTAAATCAAACCAAATCGGAACTCTACACGCAGGTTTTCTTAGAACACATTACCAACTCCCTACGAGATGAATACAATTTTGCTGTTAACAATGCATATGTCTCCCACTTAGGAGTTAAGCTGTCTAACTCCATTCCCAACTTAATAATGGATAATTATAAGCCCCTCTTAACTGAATTGCATACTTTGACCAAGCAGTGGAACTATCGAAGTATCTCTTGGCTGGGTCGGGTTACAGCCCTTAAAATGAGCTATCGTCCCAAACTAACATATGTCATGAGATGCCTCCCTATCAGAGTGCCTAGATCCCTTCTCACCCAGTTTTAAGGCGCATGCACCAAATACATATGGCAGAATAAACCTCCACGAGTAGCTCACAAACTTCTACAGTACCCAAGAATGCATGGTGGGGTGGCCTCCCCATCTATATCCAGATACTATGAGGCTGCTATGCTTATGCACATTACACAGTGGGGTGTAAAGGACTCTGATAGTAGATGGAGGTCGATCGAACAGGCCTCCCTACCTTTTGACCTCACCCTGAGGGATTTGATATGGACCCCTCCACACTGTCGGAGATCCTTAGGGATAGAGAATCAGATAATCCGGGAATGCCTAGCCATTTGGGATCAACTGAGACATTATCCTCATGTGGCCCCCCACCCATCCCCCATCACTGCATTCACTGGCCTTCTCTCTGGTCTTCCAGACTCTCACCCTTCGGTATGACTAGGCGTTTCAAGAGTGGCAGACCTTTGGTCCTCGCCTACTTGCGATTCTTTTGTATCTTTTGATCAAATAGGTGGTTCATCGCCTCCTCCGCCCTACATGCGCTTCGAATATGTAAGGGTCCTCAGCTTTTTGACTAGTTGGGGTTTTAAACCGTCTCTATCTCGGCCATTAACCATCTGGGAATCCAGATGGCAACAGGGACTGAGGTTGGGAAAGCCGCTATCTTTCCATTACTCTATCATGGAGGGAGCAACCCCTGTAGACAAGGCAATACATATCACTAAATGGGAACAGAAACTTAAGTTCACTGCCCCCACTAAAGAATGGCACCGTACACTACTTCTCACGAATAAAACCCTTCATTGTGTCACTATGCACGAGACCTACATTAAATTGCTCACACAATGGTATTTGTGCCTGCTAGACTAGCTGCAATTTTCCCTGGGGCATCTCCTATTTGTTGGAGGGGTTGCGGCATGGTAGGGTACATGACGCACATCTGGTGGAGCTGCCCCAAGCTGAGGCCCATCTGGAGCAAGTGCTTCACAACGCTAACGACTATGGGTATCTCTCTCCCCAGAACCCCGGAAGTTGCCCTACTCCATGTAGGTACTTGCAAACTCCCCAGACACTATGCTTCATTAAGTATTTACCTTCTTTCAGCTGTTAAGCTTAACATCGCCAGAGCTTGGAAGAGAACTAGCCCCCCCTCTTGGTCTGACATTACTCAAATGAGAAAGAGAATCCCAGCACTCACCACCAGACCAAAGGTGCACGCTAGTGGGGTCCATGCACTAACCCCAATAAGGTATAATAACAAAGTTGAAGCAGCACCAGCTTGAAGTATTCTTATTACCTTTTATTCATCAGAGACATATAAAAACAACAACGACGTTTCGGTCAGAACCTGACCTTAATCATGTTATACAAACAAATGAAAAAAACACTCCTTATGTAGCCATAGTGGGAAGGGTTACTACCTGTACAGGTGTGGGACTATTAGTTAACCCTCTGTATCTATACATCAGGAAGACTTTCTTCATGCTCCCTCTAGTGGTTTAGTCAATTTCCTCTTATCATTATTATTATTATTTTTTCATTTGTTTGTTTAACATGATTAAGGTCAGGTTCTGACCGAAACGTCGTACAACCTGGAAAATACAATATAGTATACATATTCATCAGTATAATGATTACCTTGAATTATTGCATTCATAGATATGTGCATAATTTACCAAAACATTCAATCTGTTATCAAAACATTTTTAAAAAATTCACAATAATTCACAAGAAAAATAGAGAAACTTAAACTTGAACTCCTACACAGCATTCCTCTAGTGGGTAAAGACAATAACCTATTGATTTTGTAGAGAATCAATGCAATTGTTTATTGAAGGGTAATTTGCCAATCTATCTCCCTATTCATTCCAAGGGGTATAAGTGTTTGCAAGGTATAAATCCAGTATGTTTCCCTGGATTTAAGAATTTGCTGTCTATCTCCCCCTCTTCTAGGTCTTTTTATCTGTTCTATAACCTGATATCTCAGCTGGGAGATAGTATGTCCTGCCTGTAGAAAGTGATTCGATACTGGAGCATCTCTGTTATTACAACGTATATTGGACTTATGTTCTACAATTCGGTCCCTTATCCTTATGGTCGATTCACCTATGTAGATCTTAGAACACGGACATTTAATTAGATATATTACATAGTCCGTATTGCATGTAAAAAAACCTGGAATTTTAAATTTTCTACCAGTCAATGGATGTAAAAAAGAATCCCCTTTGATTATATTACCACAATTACAGCAGCCCAGACATGGAAAGCATCCTAGTTTGGGGGTAGAAATATATGTCTGTATCTGTTTCTTACTGGTACCCAAGTCTGCTCTCACTAGGGAATCCTTTAGGTTCCTACATCTCCTATACGCAGGCATGGGGGGCTCCTCAAATTCCTTTATCTTTGGATTCAGGTTCTTTATAATAGGCCAGTGTCTCTTAATCACTTTATTTATATCTGCACTTAGTGTGTTATATTGTGAAACAAATACCATGCGTTTACCATCCTGTTTATCTTTCACTTTAGTACCCCTAAGGATAGAATGTCTGTGAATTTTACTGACCTCCTCAATCTGTTTCTGTATTAGAGATCTAGGGAAACCCCTTTCAATAAACATATTACCCATTTCCATTAGTCTAGTCTGTACCTTGTCCTCATCTGAAACTATTTTCCTCACTCTCAATAATTGACTTTTAGGAAGGCTTTTTATAAGTGGGGGTGGATGAGCACTCTCAAATCTCAAGAGACTATTTCTATCGCTCTATTTCCTATACATGTCCACCTCAAGTAGCCTCCAATTTTTTATCACAGTAGTGTCCAGGAAAGCTATTGACTCTTCACTATATGTGAGTTTAAATTTAATATGTCTAGTTGATACATTAAGATCTGCTACAAATTCCTGTAGAGAGTCGATGTCGCCCCCCCATATGCCAAATACATCATCTATGTACCGAAACCAGCATAATCCATACTGTAGAAACAGTTTATTCCTGTATACGAACTTCTCTTCATATATACTCATAAAGATGTTGGCATATGTGGGGGCGACATTCGACCCCATAGCAGTACCTTGACACTGTAAGTAATATTGGTCCTGGAAGAGAAAATAGTTACAGTAAAGAATCAATTGGAGTAATTCCAATATAAATTCACATTGAGTTGTAGATAATATACCATTGGTGTAAACAGCCTGTTTAATGGCCCCTAGGCCACTCACATGTGTGATTGACGTATATAGACTGCTTACATCAAGGGTATATAAAATAAATTTATCACTCTCTATCCCCAATTCTTCAAGTTAAGTCAGGAAATCTCTCTTTATCACATAGTTGTTTCTCAATCTCCTGAACATAATATACCCTATCTAGGATAACAGTGGCCCGCCCTTATCCGCAGGTTTGCAAATGATTTCACCATTATTCTTTAAATTAGTTAAAGCATTATTCTCTACTTTTGTAAAGTTACCCTGTATACATTTATTTCCCCCAACTGGGGCCTTATTCTTTTTCTGTAATAACTCAATATCCCTTAGAACAAGCTGCATGAAAGTTTCTACACTATTATTACATACAGATGGATTAAAGCTACTTTTGACTCTCAGATTTAAATTTTTAAGTGAAAACACATTACCATCACTCTGGGCTTCAGCCTCTAAAGATTGATCTCCCCCAAGGGGTGATTGCATCTGTCCAAAGAAAGTCTTTAGCTTAATATTACGAAAAAAGTAATGGAGATCTTTCTGCAGTGTAAAAAAGTCGCACCTCGATAATGGACAAAAAGACAGTCCCTTGTTGATGACCTTTCTCTCTACATCTGTTAAGGAATATTTAGAAATGTTTACCGTCAATTCCGTCTGCCTTGATACCGTGTCTTCCTCTGTGATCTTGTCTCCTTGGGGCCAGTATCCGCTGTGTTTGCGCTTGTTCTTCCAGTGGTGTTTCCTACCACCTCTACGTTGCCTTCTGAGTCCCCCGACGAGTCGTTGGCTGATGACGTTAACGTAGAGCAGCACCAGCTTGAAGTATTCTTATTACCTTTTATTCATCAGAGACATATAAAAACAACAACAACGTTTCGGTCAGAACCTGACCTTAATCATGTTATACAAACAAATGAAAAAAACACTTCTCATGTAGCCATAGTGGGCGGGGTTACTACCTGTACAGGTGTGGGACTATTAGTTAACCCTCTGTATCTATACATCAGGAAGACTTTCTTCATGCTCCCTCTAGTGGTTTAGTCAATTTCCTCTTATCATTATTATTATTATTATTTTTTCATTTGTTTGTTTAACATGATAAAGGTCAGGTTCTGACCAAAACGTCGTTGTTGTTTTTATATGTCTCTGATGAATAAAAGGTAATAAGAATACTTCAAGCTGGTGCTGCTTCAACTTTGTTATTATACCTTATTGGGGTTAGTGCATGGACCCCACTAGCGTGCACCTTTGGTCTGATTGGTGAGTACTGGGATTCTCTTTCTCATTTACATTATATTACTATACTGCACTAAGCCCTTTGCACTCCCAGACGAATACATATCCAACATGGAGAAAAACATTACAGAGACTGAGTCACAGACTTTTGCCTATAGCGACCTGGAAGCTGCACGCATCACTACTTTGGTGCGAGGTTCGAGGAACTTTTTACAAACTGCACCTATGGAGATATCAACTAAGGAATATGAAAAACTGTCTAAGAAAAATTTGGCCTATGGTCTTCATGCGACCACGCTAGCAGAGTACCACAGGGTACGCCGGATTCCCAGAGGTCTTCGTATGAATGTGAGACCAACACTCCTAAGGGAGAATAAGGAGTACTGTGAAAAGTTTACGTACATCTTGAACAAATGTTCATTTGATCTCCTGGTACTTACTGTGGACTATCTACAAAGGGATCTGGATACGCAGAAGGAGGAGCTTGCACGCCTTGAGAGTTCCTTGAGAGCGATGATGTCGGTTGAAGACATGGATAAGTTGCTGTCCTCTGTAAACACAAACATCCAAGAAATGAAAAAAGTGATTGAGACCCGTAAGCGCCAGAAATTTCAGAGGGATGAGGAGGATTACCGGAATGGTACCGTATACAGATGGTCTGTGGATGCCCCTCATGATGACACATGGCGACAGGGCTTTACCAATTGGAGACGACAACGTCGCACACGCGACGTCAGGTTATAGAACAGATAAAAAGACCTAGAAGAGGGGGAGATAGACAGCAAACTCTTAAATCCAGGGAAACATACTGGATTTATACCTTGCAAACACTTATACCCCTTGTAATGAATAGGGAGATAGATTGGCAAATTACCCTTCAATAAACAATTGCATTGATTCTCTACAAAATCAATAGGTTATTGTTTTTACCCACTAGAGGAATGCTGTGTAGGAGTTCAAGTTTAAAGTTTCTCTATTTTTCTTGTGAATTATTGTGAATTTTTTAAAAATGTTTTGATAACAGATTGAATGTTTTGGTAAATTATGCACATATCTATGAATGCAATAATTCAAGGTAATCATTATACTGATGAATATGTATACTATATTGTATTTTCCAGGTTGTAATAGGTTGATAAGAGGAAATTGACTAAACCACTAGAGGGAGCATGAAGAAAGTCTTCCTGATGTATAGATACAGAGGGTTAACTAATAGTCCCACACCTGTACAGGTAGTAACCCCGCCCACTATGGCTACATAAGGAGTGTTTTTTTTCATTTGTTTGTATAACATGATTAAGGTCAGGTTCTGACCGAAACGTCGTTGTTGTTTTTATATGTCTCTGATGAATAAAAGGTAATAAGAATACTTCAAGCTGGTGCTGCTTCAACTTTGTTATTGACATTACTCAAACCATGGCCTATATTTACTCCATGGAAAAGACTATCTATTACTCCAAGGGAAGAGTTGACTTCTTTGAACTAATTTGGGCAGAATGGAAGAACAGGTTTGACACGATATGGCTCCCTAGCTTTGAGACTTAAGACAACGTATCTTCCCCCAGTAACATCGGTCCGCCATCCCACACTTACTCAGTTTTGCCTAGAATCTATGGTAGGTTCATACCCTTTGCCCTAGGTCCTGCTTCCCTTTCCCCCTCCTTAGATGATCCCCCCTCCCTCCCCCTCCCCCCTCCCCTCTCTCACTCACTTCAGTTTCAAGTGAACAACTTTGTTAACCCCCTATATCGGATACAGTGGTTACGTATGATTGTATGTTTATTTAATGCACATATTGTGCTTCCTTAAAGGGACAGTCTAGTCAAAATTAAACTTTCATGATTCAGATAGGGCATGCAATTTTAAACAACTTTCCAATTTACTTCTATTATCTAATTTGCTCAATTCTTTAGATATCCTTTGTTGAAGAAATAGCAATGCACATGTGTGAGCCAATCACACAAGGCCTCTAGGTGCAGCAACCAATCAGCAGCTACTGAGCATATCTAGATATGCTTTTCAGCAAGTGATATCAAGAGAATGAAGCAAATTAGATAATAGAAGTAAATTAGAAAGTTGTTTAAAATGACATGCTCTTTCTAAATCATGAAAGAAAAAAATTGGCTGTCATGTCCCTTTAAGTATCCGTTATTTATGTTATGTCATTGAAATTGTACGCACTGGTCGTACTAATGTTGTACCTGTCTTTTTTATTTGAAAACCTAATAAAAACTTATATGCAAAAAAAAGATGCGTTTCCATAGTAACCATACATTTCCAAAATGAACCAATTAGAAGGGAAAAGGTTTCCGAAGGGCCTCCCATTTTTCTCACCTATGATTAGACAATATAAGCTGTATGTAAGATAGGAAAGGAGGCTGCTGATGATTTTGCTAAACTGACTGAAAACTGTTGCGTGGGACACAGTCAAACTATAAGCAAAGTGGGCCATACTTTTTCTTATCAATTGCAATCACACTTATCTTTATATGAGGTGGGACAAACAAGTTTTGAAGCTGAATATCATTTTGGGTAAAGTATAAAAAAGTTACTAATTACAGGTAAATGTCTAAAACAAAATATATGCATAGTCGCTGCAGTTAAATTACAACTGATAGATTTAAAGAGCATATTTATATTTTAGAATTATATTCATAGTCCTGGATAGTTTTAAGCTTGCCTTGTGTATGCTAAATATTTAAAACAAACATCCATTGTTGCTGTAGGTAGCAGATTTAAAGGAATAAATTGTATTTTAACATAGTATTTCATAGCCTGTGTATTTTTAAACAAATCCTTGATGCTAAGTAATGTAAGTAACTAAGAATTTATTTCAGCTTAGAGAAATTAGCATAGACAATTGGTTGTTTGCACAAATAATAGATACTATTTCTGATGTTTTAATTAGAGTGTATATTGTCCTATTGTTTAACTAAGCACTGTTGAAATTATACCAGTCTGAATGTTTTTGGCTTATATCTTATTGTGATATTTTAAATGCAGCTCTGATTTGGGAGGCTATCGTGAATAAGGCAACTTTTATGATCTTTGAATAGCATATTACAATAGTTTAAACACTGTATAGTATTGACTCATATTCTGGTTCCTACAAATATATTTCAATGTGTCTATAAATATTAACTAATAAAAAGAATTCAGGAATTTATATTAATTTTATGGTTTTTGGTATATGCATATTTTATTGGGGTTTAGTTTAAAGGATAATTATTAAATATATTGGCCTATATTTATCAAGCCGTGAACCGCAAATACGCTGGAATTCCGCAGCGTATTTGTGGCGAGGCTGATTCGCCATAGTTATCAAGCCCTACATACCGGCAAAAGTAGAATCTAGTGACGTAACATACGATCCTCCGGACTCAGTCCGACACAGATCGATGGTTACGTCACTCCAGATGTTCAGAACGCAAGTTCGGCACAATCTGACTACTTTTGGTAGTTATCAAAGAAGAACCAGGTACGCTCGCCACTATTCCAGCCCAGTGTACCCTGGAGGCGGCAGATCCCATAGGAATCAATGGGAGTCTGACAGCAGCGAGAGCTCATGTTCGCTGCTGCCCGATATCCCATTAATTCCTATGGGAAGTGTCTGCACCTAACACCCTAACATGTACCCCGAGTCTAAACACCCCTAATCTGCCCCCCCTACACCTCCGCCACCTACATTATACTTATTAACCCCTAAACCGCCGCCCGATACCGCCGCCACCTACATTATACGTATTAACCCCTAAACCGCCGCTCCCGGGACCCCTTCACAACTAAATAAAATGTTTAACCCCTAAACCGCCGCTCCCGGACCCCGCCGCAACTATAATAAATTTATTAACCCCTAAACCGCCGCTCCCGGACCCCGCCGCCACCAACATTATGCCTATTAACCCCTAATCTGCCGCCCCCTATACCGCCGCCACCTACATAAAGTTATTAACCCCTATCCTGCCGATCCCGGACCCCGCCGCAAATAAATTAATTTTTTAACCCCTAAACCGCCGCTCCCGGAACCCACCGCCACCTACATTACATTTATTAACCCCTAATCTGCCCCCCCCTACACCGCCGCCACCTAAATTATATCTATTAACTCCTAAACCTAAGTCTAACCCTAACCCTAACACCCCCTAACTTAAATATTATTTAAATTAATCTAAATAAATATTCCTATAATTAAATAAATTATTCCTATTTAAAACTGAATACTTACCTATTAAATAAACCCTAAGCTAGCTACAATATAACTAATAGTTACATTGTAGCTATTTTAGGGTTTATTTTTATTGTACAGGCAAGTTTGTATTTATTTTAACTAGGTACAATAGCTATTAAATAGTTATGAACTATTTAATAGCTACCTAGCTAAAATAAATACAAATATACCTGTAAAATAAAACCTAACCTAAGTTACAATTACACCTAACACTATACTACAATTAAATAAATTAAATTAATTAAATACAATTACCTACAATTAAATAAAAATAACTAAAATTAACTAAAGTACAAAAAAACAACAACTCTAAATTACAGAAAATAAAAAAATTACAAGAAGTTTAAACTAATTACACCTAATCTAAGCCCCCTAATAAAATAAAAAATCCCCCCAAAATAATAAAATTCCCTACCCTATACTAAATTACAAATAGCCCTTAAAGGGCTTTTTGCGGGGCATTGCCCCAAAGTAATCAGCTCTTTTACCTGTAAAAAAAGATATACACCCCCCCAACATTAAAACCCACCACCCACACCCAACCTTACTCTAAAACCCACCCAATACCCCCTTAAAAAAACCTAACACTAACCCCCTGAAGATCACCCTACCTTGAGCCATCTTCACCCAGCCAGGCCTAAGACCTCAACGAATCCGGGCGAAGTGGTCCTCCAGATGGGCAGAAGTCTTCATCCAATCCGGCCAGAAGAGGTCCTCCAGATGGGCAGAGGTCTTCATCCAAGCGGCATCTTCTATCTTCTTCCATCCGACAAGGAGCGGCACCATCTTGAAGACATCCGACGCGGAGCATCCATCGATCCTGACGACTAAACGACGAATGACGGTTCCTTTAAATGACGTCATCCAAGATGGCATCCCTTGAATTCCGATTGGATGATTGGATTCTATCAGCCAATCGGAATTAAGGTAGGAAAAATCAGATTGGCTGATGAAATCAGCCAATCGGATTGAAGTTCAATCCGATTGGCTGATCTAATCAGCCAATCGGATTGACCTCGCATTCTATTGGCTGATTGGAACAGCCAATAGAATGCAAGGTCAATCATATTGGCTGATTGGATCAGCCAATCGGATTGAACTTCAATCCGATTGACTGATTTCATCAGCCAATCGGATTTTTCCTACCTTAATTCCGATTGGCTGATAGAATCCTATCAGCCAATCGGAATTCAAGGGATGCCATCTTGGATGACGTCATTTAAAGGAACCGTCATTCGTCGTTTAGTCGTCGGGATCGATGGATGCTCCTCGTCGGATGTCTTCAAGATGGTGCTGCTCCTCGTCGGATGGAAGAAGATAGAAGATGCTGCTTGGATGAAGACTTCTGCCCATCTGGAGGACCTCTTCTGGCCGGATTGGATGAAGATTTCGGCCCATCTGGAGGACCACTTCGCCCGGATTCTTTGAGGACTTAGGCCCGGCTGGGTGAAGACGGCTCAAGGTAGGGTGATCTTCAGGGGGTTAGTGTTAGGTTTTTTAAGGGGGGGTTGGGTGCGTTTTAGAGTAAGGTTGGGTGTGGGTGGTGGGTTTTAATGTTGGGGGGGTGTATTTCTTTTTTTTACAGGTAAAAGAGCTAATTACTTTGGGGCAATGCCCCGCAAAAAGCCCTTTTAAGGGCTATTTGTAATTTAGTAAAGGGTAGGGAATTTTATTATTTTGGGGGGATTTTTTATTTTATTAGGGGGCTTAGATTAGGTGCAATTAGTTTAAACTTCTTGTAATTTTTTTTATTTTCTGTAATTTAGAGTTGTTTTTTTTTGTACTTTAGTTCATTTTAGTTATTTTTATTTAATTGTAGGTAATTGTATTTAATTAATGTAATTTATTTAATGGTAGTATAGTGTTAGGTGTAATTGTAACTTACGTTAGGTTTTATTTTACAGGTATATTTGTATTTATTTTAGCTAGGTAGCTATTAAATAGTTCATAAATATTTCATAGTACTGTATTATTGTACCTAGTTAAAATAAATACAAACTTGCCTGTAAAATAAAAATAAACCCTAAAATAGCTACAATGTAACTATTAGTTATATTGTAGCTAGCTTAGGGTTTATTTTATAGGTATTTAGTTTTAAATAGGAATAATTTATTTAATTATAGGAATATTTATTTAGATTAATTTAAATAATATTTAAGTTAGGGGGGTGTTAGGGTTAGGGTTAGACTTAGGTTTAGGAGTTAATAGATATAATTTAGGTGGCAGCGGTGTAGAGGGGGCAGATTAGGGGTTAATAAATGTAATGTAGGTGGCGGTGGGCTCCAGGAGTGGCGGTTTAGGGGTTAATATATTTATTACGTTGCGGCGGGGTCCGGGATCGGCAGGAAAGGGGTTAATAACTTTATGTAGGTGGCGGCGGTATAGGGGGTGGCAGATTAGGGGTTAATAGGTATAATGTAGGTGGTGACGGGGTACGGGAGCTGCGGTTAAGGGGTTAATATATTTATTATAGTTGCGACGGGGTCCGGGAGCGGCGGTTTAGGGGTTAATAACTTTATTTAGTTGTGGGGGGCTCCGGGAGCGGTGGTATAGGGGGTAAAACGGTATAGTATAGTGTAGGTGCTTAGGGACAGGCTAGCAAGAAAGCTGCGAATAAGCCGATGAGCAGCGAGATCGATGACTGTCAGTTAACAAAAGTCCGCTGCTCATCGCACCGTACTTGATGCACGGCTTTTTAACAGCTTTCTTGATAAATTTGGTGAACGTATTCAGGTCTGCTGCGGCGATGTTAGACGAGCTTAGGCGAGCGTATTGGGGCCGGCGAATGCAGGTAAGTAGACAGCTTGATAACTAGAGGCCATTGTGTTATAACCCGGCCATATACTGACAGGAAGGAGTTACATACATTACAAAAGTGCACAATTAAAATCTTAATTTAAAAATCATATAAAAAGAATAATGTAAAAATACGCCGGAAAAATATTGTATTTTTAAGGTGCATAAAATGTTTAACAATTTTTTTTTTATCAGAAAATGTGTATGTACAGTAAATTACACAGAAATAAGTCATATTAAATATGCACAGCGTAAATTGTAATTTAAGTACACTAGATGTGCAAATAGCTCATAGAAATTTGTACAAAATACAAAGCGTAATTTTCTTTTGTAAAATGGGCTGAACATGGGCATTCTACTGGCGTCTATGAAAAATTCTCTCAAATCCCAGCGCAATTCTCTAAACATTTCTGCCCTACAGTTCTGTGTTTTGTCTCGCAAATGAAAAGGTGGCAAGCTTTTATCAAAATACTCATAACCCTAATAGAAAAACTCATGCATACAAAAATATAGGAGATTTGTAAGATGCTATACGCAGAAAGCACCATAATGTGATTTATATTGGATGCAGGATTTAATTTCTAAATTACACTCACTGCTAATAATAGGAGACACCTCGCCACTTGCAGGAACTGCCCGTTTTTTAAGACACTTTCACCAGGGCAACCCCTGCGAGGGTCAATGTAAAAACAGAATTTATGCTTACCTGATAAATTACTTTCTCCAACGGTGTGTCCGGTCCACGGCGTCATCCTTACTTGTGGGATATTCTCTTCCCCAACAGGAAATGGCAAAGAGTCCCAGCAAAGCTGGTCACATGATCCCTCCTAGGCTCCGCCCACCCCAGTCATTTGACCGACGGACAGGAGGAAATATATATAGGAGAAACCATATGATACCGTGGTGACTGTAGTTAGAGAAAATAATTCATCAGACCTGATTAAAAAACCAGGGCGGGCCGTGGACCGGACACACCGTTGGAGAAAGTAATTTATCAGGTAAGCATAAATTCTGTTTTCTCCAACATTGGTGTGTCCGGTCCACGGCGTCATCCTTACTTGTGGGAACCAATACCAAAGCTTTAGGACACGGATGAAGGGAGGGAGCAAATCAGGTCACCTAAACGGAAGGAACCACAGCTTGCAAAACCTTTTTCCCAAAAATAGCCTCCGAAGAAGCAAAAGTATCAAATTTGTAAAATTTGGCAAAAGTGTGCAGTGAAGACCAAGTCGCTGCCTTACATATCTGGTCAACAGAAGCCTTGTTCTTGAAGGCCCATGTGGAAGCCACAGCCCTAGTGGAGTGAGCTGTGATTCTCTCAGGAGGCTGCCGTCCGGCAGTCTTATAAGCCAATCGGATAATGCTTTTAAGCCAAAAGGAAAGAGAGGTAGAAGTCGCTTTTTGACCTCTCCTTTTACCAGAATAAACAACAAACAAGGAAGATGTTTGTCTGAAATCTTTAGTAGCCTCTAAATAGAATTTTAGAGCACGGACTACGTCCAAATTATGTAACAAACGTTCCTTCTTTGAAACTGGATTCGGACACAAAGAAGGTACAACTATCTCCTGGTTAATATTTTTGTTAGAAACAACTTTCGGAAGAAAACCAGGCTTAGTACGCAAAACCACCTTATCTGCACACCAGATAGGGCGGAGAACACTGCATAGCAGAAAACTCTGAAACTCTTCTAGCAGAAGAAATTGCAACTAAAAACAAAACTTTCCAAGATAGTAACTTAATATCTATGGAATGTAAAGGTTCAAACGGAACCCCTTGAAGAACTGAAAGAACTAGATTTAGACTCCAGGGAGGAGTCAAAGGTCTGTAAACAGGCTTGATCCTAACCAGAGCCTGAACAAATGCTTGAACATCTGGCACGGCTGCCAGTCTTTTGTGAAGTAAAACAGATAAAGCAGAGATCTGTCCCTTTAGAGAACTTGCAGATAATCCTTTCTCCAAACCTTCTTGTAGAAAGGATAGAATCTTAGGAATTTTTATCTTGTTCCATGGGAATCCTTTGGATTCACACCAACAGATATATTTTTTCCATATTTTATGGTAAATTTTTCTAGTTACAGGCTTTCTAGCCTGAATCAGAGTATCTATTACAGAATCTGAAAACCCACGCTTTGATAAAATCAAGCGTTCAATCTCCAAGCCGTCAGTTGGAGGGAAACCAGATTCGGATGATCGAATGGACCCTGAACAAGAAGGTCCTGTCTCAAAGGTAGCTTCCATGGTGGAGCCGATGACATATTCACCAGGTCTGCATACCAAGTCCTGCGTGGCCACGCAGGAGCTATCAAGATCACCGAGGCCCTCTCCTGATTGATCCTGGCTACCAGCCTGGGAATGAGAGGAAACGGTGGGAATACATAAGCTAGGTTGAAGGTCCAAGGTGCTACTAGTGCATCTACTAGAGTCGCCTTGGGATCCCTGGATCTGGACCCGTAGCAAGGAACCTTGAAGTTCTGACGAGACGCCATCAGATCCATGTCTGGAATGCCCCATAATTGAGTTATTTGGGCAAAGATTTCCGGATGGAGTTCCCACTCCCCCGGATGGAATGTCTGACGACTCAGAAAATCCGCTTCCCAATTTTCCACTCCTGGGATGTGGATCGCAGACAAGTGGCAGGAGTGATCCTCCGCCCATTGAATTATCTTGGTCACTTCTTTCATCGCCAGGGAACTCCTTGTTCCCCCCTGATGATTGATATATGCAACGGTCGTCATGTTGTCTGATTGAAACCTTATGAATTTGGCCTTTGCTAGTTGAGGCCAAGCTCTGAGAGCATTGAATATCGCTCTCAGTTCCAGAATGTTTATCGGGAGAAGAGACTCTTCCCGAGACCATAGACCCTGAGCTTTCAGGGATTCCCAGACCGCACCCCAGCCCACTAGACTGGTGTCGGTCGTGACAATGACCCACTCTGGTCTGCGGAAGCTCATTCCCTGTGACAGATTGTCCAGGGTCAGCCACCAACGGAGTGAATCTCTGGTCTTTTGATCTACTTGAATCATCGGAGACAAGTCTGTATAATCCCCATTCCACTGTCTGAGCATGCACAGTTGTAATGGTCTTAGATGAATTCGTGCAAAAGGAACTATGTCCATTGTTGCAACCATCAATCCTATTACTTCCATGCACTGCGCTATGGAAGGACGAGGAACAGAATGAAGTACTTGACAAGAGCTTAGAAGTTTTGATTTTCTGACCTCTGTCAGAAAAATCCTAATTTCTAAGGAATCTATTATTGTTCCCAAGAAGGGAACTCTTGTTGACGGGGACAGAGAACTTTTTTCTTTGTTCACCTTCCATCCGTGAGATCTGAGAAAGGCTAGGACGATGTCCGTATGAGCCTTTGCTTTTGACAAAGACGACGCTTGAATTAGGATGTCGTCCAAGTAAGGTACTACTGCAATGCCCCTTGGTCTTAGAACCGCTAGAAGGGACCCTAGAACCTTTGTGAAAATCCTTGGAGCAGTGGCTAATCCGAATGGAAGTGCCACAAACTGGTAATGCTTGTCCAGAAAAGCGAACCTTAGGAACTGATGATGTTCCTTGTGGATAGGAATATGTAGGTACACATCCTTTAAATCCACGGTAGTCATAAATTGACTTTCCTGGATGGTGGGTAGGATCGTTCGAATAGTTTCCATTTTGAACGATGGTACCCTGAGAAATTTGTTTAGGATCTTCAGATCCAAAATTGGTCTGAATGTTCCCTCTTTTTTGGGAACTATGAACAGATTGGAATAAAATCCCATTCCTTGTTCTCTTATTGGAACTGGATGTATCACTCCCATCTTTAACAGGTCTTCTACACAATGTAAGAATGCCTGTCTCTTTATTTGGTTTGAGGATAAGTGAGACCTGTGGAACCTTCCCCTTGGGGGTAGTTCCTTGAATTCCAGGAGATAACCTTGAGAAACTATTTCTAGCGCCCAAGGATCCTGAACATCTCTTGCCCAAGCCTGAGCAAAGAGAGAGAGTCTGCCCCCCACTAGACCCGGTCCCGGATCGGGGGCTATCCCTTCATGCTATTTTGGTAGCAGTGGTAGGCTTCTTGGCCTGCTTACCCTTGTTCCAGCCTTGCATTGGTTTCCAGGCTGGTTTGGGTTGTGAAGTATTACCCTCTTGCTTAGAGGATGCAGAATTAGAGGCTGGTCCGTTTCTGCGAAAGGGACGAAAATTAGGCTTATTTTTAGCCTTAAAAGACCTATCATGTGGGAGGGCGTGGCCCTTTCCCCCAGTGATGTCTGAAATAATCTCTTTCAAATCTGGTCCAAATAATGTTTTACCTTTGAAAGGAATGTTAAGCAATTTTGTCTTGGAAGACACATCCGCTGACCAAGACTTTAGCCAAAGCGCTCTGCGCGCCACGATAGCAAACCCTGAATTTTTCGCCGCTAATCTAGCTAATTGCAAAGCGGCATCTAAAACAAAAGAGTTAGCCAATTTAAGTGCTTGAACTCTGTCCATAACCTCCTCATACGAAGATTCTCTACTGAGCGACTTTTCTAGTTCCTCGAACCAGAAACACGCTGCCGTAGTGACAGGAACAATGCATGAAATTGGTTGTAGAAGGTAACCTTGCTGTAAAAAATCTTTTTAAGCAAACCCTCTAATTTTTTATCCATAGGATCTTTGAAAGCACAACTATCTTCGATAGGAATAGTAGTGCGTTTGTTTAGAGTAGAAACCGCCCCCTCGACCTTGGGGACTGTCTGCCATAAGTCCTTTCTGGGGTCGACTATAGGAAATAATTTCTTAAATATAGGGGGGTGAACAAAAGGTATGCCGGGCTTTTCCCACTCTTTATTTACTATGTCCGCCACCCGCTTGGGTATAGGAAAAGCGTCGAGGGGCACCGGAACCTCTAGGAACTTGTCCATCTTACATAATTTCTCTGGAATGACCAAATTGTCACAATCATCCAGAGTAGATAACACCTCCTTAAGCAGTGCGCGGAGATGTTCTAATTTAAATTTAAATGTCACAACATCAGGTTCAGCTTGATGAGAAATTTTTCCTGAATCTGAGATTTCTCCATCAGACAAAACCTCCCTCATGGCCCCTTGAGATTGGTGTGAGGGTATGTCAGAACAGTTATCATCAGCGCCCTCTTGCTCTTCAGTGTTTAAAACAGAGCAATCGCGCTTTCTCTGATAAGTAGGCATTTTGGATAAAAGATTTGCTATGGAGTTATCCATTACAGCCGTTAATTGTTGCATGGTAATAAGTATTGGCGCACTAGATGTACTAGGGGCCTCCTGTGTGGGCAAAACTGGTGTAGACACAGTAGGGGATGATGTAGTATCATGTTTACTCCCCTCATTTGAGGAATCATCTTGGGCAATATCATTATCTGTGGCATTACTGTCCTTACTTTGTTTGGACACTATGGCACAAATATCACATAAATTTAAATGGGGAGACACATTGGCTTTCATACATATAGAACATAGCTTATCTGATGGTACAGACATGTTAAACTTGTCAACAAAGCACAAAAAACGTTTTAAAATAAAACCGTTACTGTCTCTTTAAATTTCAAACTGAAAACACTTTATTACTGAATATGTGAAAAAGTATGAAGGAATTGTTCAAAAATTACCAAAATTTCACCACAGTGTCTTAAAGCATTAAAAGTATTGCACACCAAATTTCAGAGTTTTTAAATTTGACCCCTATACAGTCCCAGCTATATGCTTTGCTGAGACCCAACCAAGCCCAGAGGGGAATACGATACCAAATGACGCCTTCTAGAAGCTTTTTTAGTGATTCTTAGATCCTCACACATGCATCTGCATGCCTTGCTCTCCAAAAACAACTGCGCAGTAATGGCGCGAAAATGAGGCTCAGTCTATAACTAGAAAGGCCCCCAGACTAAAAAAGGTGTCCAACACAGTGCCTGCCGTTTTTTAAACGTTCCCCAAGATTATAATGCCAATTATTAGCTAGAATCTGTATAATACGCCCCAATAAAGCAATCGTTTTAGCCCATAAAAATGTCTACCAGTTTTTAAGCCCTTTTTTAAGCCCTTTATTCTTTTATGTTTGACTAAGAAAATGGCTTACCGGTCCCCATGAGGGGAAATGACAGCCTTCCAGCATTACATGGTCTTGTTAGAAATATGGCTAGTCATACCTTAAGCAGAAAAGTCTGCTAACTGTTTCCCCCAACTGAAGTTACTTCATCTCAACAGTCCTGTGTGGAAACAGCAATCGATTTTAGTTACTGTCTGCTAAAATCATCTTCCTCTTACAAACAGAAATCTTCATCCTTTTCTGTTTCAGAGTAAATAGTACATACCAGCACTATTTTAAAATAACAAACACTTGATAGAAGAATAAAAACTACATTTAAACACCAAAAAACTCTTAACCATCTCCGTGGAGATGTTGCCTGTGCAACGGCAAAGAGAATGACTGGGGTGGGCGGAGCCTAGGAGGGATCATGTGACCAGCTTTGCTGGGACTCTTTGCCATTTCCTGTTGGGGAAGAGAATATCCCACAAGTAAGGATGACGCTGTGGACCGGACACACCAATGTTGGAGAAAAACCATGTCTGACCTGGCGAGAAATAGATAATCGGCCCCTAGGTGACCAATGCTGGCTACCTTCTAAATCAAGACACCAAGGGGCTCTTTCCAACCACCAACTGAGCAAAGTTACTCTAATGACATGGGATAAGGCTATTTCTTATGCGCCAGGAATATCCACTATCCCTTCCCCCTTAACAACATTATTATTGTATCCCAGTCTCCATTTTATGCCCCTCAAAAGCGAGGCATGCTGAACAACAATGCTTCCACTATCATGATCACATTCGTTTTTACCATTGGAAATCTCAAATCTTATAATGACTTGTCACCACAACTTGAAGCAAGATATTGGTTATCCTTTATGTCGCCACAACTTGAAGCAAGATATTGGTTATCCTTTATGTCACCACAACTTAAAGCAAGATATTGGTTATCCTTTATGTCACCACAACTTGAAGCAAGATATTGGTTATCCTTTATGTCACCACAACTTAAAGCAAGATATTCATTATCCTTTATGTCACCACAACTTAAAGCAAGATATTGGTTATCCTTTATGTCACCACAACTTGAAGCAAGATATTGGTTATCCTTTATGTCACCACAACTTAAAGCAAGATATTCATTATCCTTTATGTCACCACAACTTAAAGCAAGATATTCATTATCCTTTATGTCACCACAACTTGAAGCAAGATATTGGTTATCCTTTATGTCACCACAACTTGAAGCAAGATATTGGTTATCCTTTATGTCACCACAACTTGAAGCAAGATATTGGTTATCCTTTATGTCACCACAACTTGAAGCAAGATATTGGTTATCCTTTATGTCACCACAACTTAATGCAAGATATTGGTTATCCTTTATGTCACCACAACTTGAAGCAAGATATTGGTTATCCTTTATATCACCACAACTTAAAGCAAGATATTGGTTATCCTTTCCAAAGCTGGCTTTTATATTTCCAGCTTTGGCACTTTATTAATTCACAATCCATATAAACATAGATTTTGACAGCAGATAAGAAACATAGGTCCAACAAGCCTGCCTAGAATTTCCTAAAAGTGTAAACTTTACAAGTTCGTAGGATAACCGTATGCTCATCTCATGCATTCTTGAAGTCCTTAAAGGGACACTGTACCCAAAAAATTTATTTCGTGATTCAGATTGAGCATGAAATTTTAAGCAACTTTCCAATTTACTCCTATTATCAAATTTTCTTCATTCTCTTGGTATCTTTATTTGAAATGCAAGAATGTAAGTTTAGATGCCGGCTCATTTTTGGTGAACAACCTGGGTTGTCCTTGCTGATTGGTGGATAAATTCATCCACCAATAAAAAACTGCTGTCCAGAGTACTGAAACCAAAAAAAAAAGCTTAGATGCCTTCTTTTTCAAATAATGATAGCAAGAGAACGAAGAAAAATTGATAATAGAAGTAAATTAGAAAGTTGCTTAAAATTGCCTGCTCTTTCTGAATTACAAAAGAAAAAATTTGGGTTCAGTGTCCCTTTAATTTGAAGATATTTAACTACTCTTGAAGATCTCAATACCCACAATAGATTTATTATACCATTTGAAAGCATTTGTTTAAAAAATATGTTTTAAAATCTCTCTTTATCCCACTATCTCCTCATTCAAAATGTCTATACAAATGATCCTTTATTCGCAAACAAGTGGGAATCGGATTTAAATACAACTCTTACACAGGAACAGAGGCAACAATTTTCTGCCTCTTCTACTAAAGCCTCTATATCACTATCTACCATACAAAAAAAAATTTAAACCCTTATAAGATCTTATGCCACACTGCTTTTATCAGATATACCCTTCGGCTTATGACATTTGTTAGAGATAGAGGAACTGTTCTGCATATTTGTTGGCAATGCTCTTTAACCCTTTAAGGACACAGCTTTCTGTTTGCTCAATTGTTTTATGACGGAAAAATTCCGTCATATGTCCTTAAGAGGTTAATATGACCTTATTATGACACACATGGATAATGTTATTATTGCTACTATCATCAAATCCCCCTTGACTATATTATTAAATAACATGATACAATTTCCTTGTATAAATAGGAAACTCGTTACAAATAATAAATTGTGCAAATAAAGTGCAATAGTTAAAATGTTCTATGCATTCTTTATCTTTCTTATGTCTATTCTCTTTCATGTAAACTTATAAAGAATGTTCGACAGGTCACTTGTCTTAGATCATCCTCTTTATGTCATATTGCCTTTCGTGTTGCAACAAAAGAAGTACAATCTTGTGATAATATTGTCAAATTACAAATTTTATACTATTCCTATCATTTTGTTACTATTATTATTCTCTTTTTCTTCTTTGTTATATACAAGGTATTTGTAATATGTATCTGTTTTTTTTTCTGTTCAATTTTTTTGTAAAATTATTGAAAATGTAATAAAATTAAAGTTCTTAAAAAAAAAAAAAAAAAAAGGTGTGGGACCAATAGTCAAAAGACTTTACCACACACAGCAATGAAGGAACCAGTTTTCTCTTTACATTAGCAGAAATAAAGTGTAGTGACACAAAAAATGAAGCAGAAGCTGCCTTCTTGCCCTGATAGATGTGCTCTGTAGTTGATTACAATTCCTGTGCAGCCTGGGTTACCTTATCAACAGTCTCGTCTCTGCAGTGAGGGCAGCTGAAACTTACATTACTTACACTGCTATCTGACAAGTTGACTTAGCTGCCTAAACTAAGTTTCCCTTACAAGTTGCCTCATTTCTATTAAAATAAGACAGAAAACTGCTTCCTTCTATGGTGCACAATATACTGTGCTCAATTAGAACTGCCACAGCCAATGGTTCCTGGTAGCTAGGGTTGCCACCTGTCCCTTAAAATACAGAACACTTATAAGTTACACATACTGCAGGGTGTGCAGAGAGGAATATGAATAGTGCTGTCCAGAAACACAATACATGTTCCTCCCTGCACGCCCTGCAGCATGTGTAACTCATAAGGGCCCAGGAAAACATGGCTGAGGTGGCAACCCTACTGGTAGCTGAGTAAGTGGCTCTATATATGTACTAAAGCTGGCTAGGGAGTGTAGAAAAAAATAGCTGTGTGGAGAAGAAATTATGCTATAGTATCATAACGTTCATAACAGGAAATGACAACACAGGCAAGTTATCAGGGTACCAGGAACCAGACAGAGATGTAAAATGCTAAATTAATCACACATTTATAAAAAAAATAACAAAAAATTATAACAAGTCCAAAAGCCAAATGACAAGCCAGGAGTTAAAACCAGAGCAGATAGTCAGACGAGCCGGGTCAGGATCCAAAGTGAGTAGTCAGACAAGACGGGGTCAGGAATACAAAGATCAGCAAAGTCAGGAACAGCCAGGGATTAGGAACCAGAAGGAACGTCAAACAAGCCAGGTTATACACAGAGTCAGGAACACAGGAACTCACAGAGAGGTCAGAGACAACACAAGGGCAATGGCAAACAGGACTGAGGCAGTTAAATAGGGAGTGATGACATCATCATTCTGGAACTGCAACCTGTCTCTCTATGATGATGTTCTCCAGTTTGGCCATAAGAGGGAGACTGGGACTAGTGAGCAGCATTAAACAATCTGCTTCAGGTGAGGAGAAAAGACAGGTGAGTCAAAGCTGCAGCCAAGATAAAAAGCAATAAATACCTATTGAAATCAGGGTGAAACCCTGACACAAGTTCACTCTGAATTTTAACAACTTTAGCTGCAAAAAAATGTATTTGCAAAAATACTATTTGTTATTCTGTTTTCAAATATTTTACTTGGATTTCTAACTACAGTGTCACATTAAATATGGTAATTACATCAGATAAAAACAAAGCATATGATCAGGGAAATAATATTCATGTTACCATGTTTCTACATTTAAGTTCATCACATACACAAATTATCAGGCTTATTTCATTGTGGCATACTTGGGTATAGAACACTTTCATCGTGGCATATTTTCTGTGTAATATTTCATTGTTGCTCTATAGCTGACATATATCTATGAGACTTTTTTTTTTACAGTGCTATGTACTTTATCTGTCATTTTCCCCTCAATACACTTTATATCAGTGTTTTTCAACTCCAGTCATTAAATTTCATTAACTAGTCATATTCTAAGGATTTTCCTACTTAAGTACAGGTGAGCCAGTCAAATTGAGTGTGCAGATGGCCAGCCCAGGCAGGAAATTAGAATCTGGTCTGTTAGAGGTTCTTTTTAGTAATTAAAAAGGAATTTTTATCCCCCTAAAATCAATAAATTAATTGAATAAGCCATATTTTTACCCACTAGCAATAACTCTAGTTATGGGATTGATAATTTCTGATTTAATTGTACGTCCATTTTTAAATTGTTACAAATGTATAAATTGTTGAACTTACTATCATTTGTTGAAAAGGAATATGTATATATCGTTAATTTTTACCCAATAACAATAATTCTAGATATGGGAATGATGATTCTGATTCTTATATTTTCGTTTCGTCCATTTTTAAAGGGACTGTAAATGTTAAACTAAAATCATTAAAGTATTGCTATTCAAGCAAATAATTAAACATTGACCTTAGTTTGCAGAGCATAAGCGCTATGGAAGTGTTTTAAAATAAATAAAAATAATTACCGAATTTGCCATCCACTATCCGCCCATGCAGCCTGATATTTTTTCTTCAGGGACAGTGCTGCAGGGAGGTTCTGTCAATCATGTATTGTTAAACGCCCATATTTTCCGATCCGGAGCGCACATTTCCACTCTCTGCGCATGCTCAATTTGAAACACAGAATCTTAATGCACGACGAAGCATTGAGATTCTGTGTATATGGCTGTTTGATGCGTTGAATGCACATGCGCACATGGAGAGGGAACGCGCGCTGTCAAAATTGGAGAAGACGGACGTTCGCTCCACTGTTGGCTGCAGGGGCAATGACAGCAAGTATTGGAAAAAAACTTTGGATTCGTAGGCGGACAGAAGATGCGTTTTTGGGTAAGTATAAAATACTCGTTTAACCGCTTCCACTGCGGTTTTGCTCTGCAAACTTGGGCTAATGTATTTAGAAAGTAATAGACTTAAAGCTAAGGGCAATTATATTTTAACGTTTACAGTCCCTTTAAATTGTTACAAATTTATAAATTGTTGAACTTACTATCCTTTGTTGAAAAGGAATATGTATATATCGTTAATTTTTACCCACTAACAATAATTCTAGATATGGGAATGATGATTCTGATTCTTATATTTTCGTTTCAGTTGAGGTAATTTTAAGTTTGCATGATCTACATGTATATTATCTAATAAAGGCACTTTAGAATTGAAATATATAAGTTGAATTGTGTGAATGCTAATAAAGCAGAAATGATAAGTTCTCTTCCTTGCGTATGAAGTAACTAAATAACAACACAGAAACAATCATTACCAACTTAAATAAAGTCCACCTTTACATTGGAAGCCACACAGGTGTTGATAGAAATCAAAAGGAAATGAAGGAACCAATCAAAACACATTCATACCTTTAAAAAGCCAGAAGCTAGCAGGATAAGCATTCTTGATAAAGCCCAGAAGGGTGAAACGCGTTGAATGGGACCTGCTACACTCTACTAAACTTCATTTACTACTGTCACAAAGCTGTGTGACCCTGCAACTTTAAACTTTTCTCCTGACCCTGCAAGTTAAAATCTACCTTTGGTAACTTCAGGGAATACGGTGTTACTGCTAAACACTGACCAAAGATTTCTTCAAACCTTAAGAAGTCTGAGGGAACCCAGATGAAAACAATATTTGGGCTATAAGAAGAAAGGAAAACAAAAAAAAGGATAACTACATCACCAGAACGGATCATCACCCCTGACCTCTGAATCAAAGAGAAGGTCAGGTGACTTATCAGAAGCACCAGGAACGAACAGTCTGTGAATTCCTCACAGTGAAGAATATCAGCGGTTGCAACCAGGACAGATTAAGTTACCTCTACACTAATTTGCACTACGGTTTTTAAAACACGCAAACTGAACTTTAAAGACATCAAGGTATTCATATGTTAAATTAACCATTTCTATTAACCACAATTGTTTTGGCACCTAAATCAGAATAACGGCTGTTTTTTGCCTTTTTAACTATCCAGCACACCTGAGCCAATTATATGTCCATGGAAAGTAACTGTGTAACTTCACCTTCTAATTACAGTTGAATCAATTTGAACATTAGCGCTGAATCAATTTGCTTTTAATATATTAGGATTGATACATTTGTGCCTTTTAAATATTCAATTCACCATTTATCTTAGAAATTTGGTGCTTGCCATATGTTATCTATAGAATTAATTCCTTTATACCTGGAATTCTAGGGTTTATCAATATATGGTTCTAGTCTGTTTTTATAAGTGTTGTATAAGGGAGACGTCCCTTTATTAATTAGGAATAGCATTTGCTGTTGTTTTTATGTGTTATAAGAATTTTTAAATAAACAAGATTGTATAAAACATAAATTAGATTGGTATCATCATTTCCTAGCTTTTTTAGCGCTGCTAAATAAACCCCATTTTTTCTTCTTATCCAACATTTAGTTCTCTTTGAGGGAAGAACTTTTTTAGCAGCAGGAATCCACCTTTAGGCGCTCCTATCACACTATACATAAATACCTATTGTTCCCTCTTGGGGTGTTTTTAAACACTCCAGACTAGTGAGCTGTCTTAAGATGGAAAATGACATTTTCAGATGGAGAGAAAAAACTCTCAAAGATATAGTAGAGAATGAGGAAAGAATAAAAGTAAGCCCCTATCTGAATATCACTGAAATAATATTTGAATTAGAAAAACTTATGACCACTGAATTAAAGCAAAAAATGGAACTAAAGTTTCTTGATAAATATATTAGTTTAAGGATTGTACCAAGAGGGTTAAGGTTGAGAAAAAATTGAACTTTTGAATTAAAAGATAAATTCCAAAAGGAATGGGATGAGAAAAAATGCATCCACAACACTATTACAAATTTTAAAGAGATCACGAGAAGATTCACTTGACACAGTTGAGAAGAACATAATCACCATAAAAAATAAATTAAGTAATGAAAAAGAAAACGTTGACTTTAAAAATTCACAGATAGACATTATGAAAAAATTGGACAATTTAAGCATGGAATTACAGGAGGTTAAAATAAGAAAATTAAAGAGGGATAAGGAAGATTATAATGAAGTTGCAAACAGAGAAGAGGAGAAAATAAATAATAGGGAAGAGAGACAGAAAAATCAACATTTTGAGGGTAACACAGGTAATTACAAACACAATGCACATGCTATAAGGGAAAATTATTCCAATTCCCCTTATCACCAATCCAAGTCATATCAATACAATGATCAAAATCAAGAAAATAGGACACCATATGACAGAACTCCAAAAAGGATAAACTATAGGGAAACTACTGAATTCAGACCTCAACAATATAAATCAAACTACAGAACAAACTATTATAGACCTAGGGGACCACAATACATGACAAATACAAATAGAAACCCACCTGAACACCCAAGCTATAATGACTATAGAAGACCCCATACAAATCATAACTTATTTGAGAACCATAACTACAACCACTATAGAAGACAGGATGATTATTATGAAGGGCATAACCAACCAAGGGGCCACATAGCATATAGTTATTGGCCAAATGACAATAAACCAAGATACCAGGGGTACAACAACCGTAATAGAGATTGGGAATATAGAAATAATAAAGAACATAATTACAACACACGAATACAAACAGAACCTGAAAAAGAATGGAGAATAGACACCACAAATAGATTTACACTATTAGAAGAGAAAGAACAACAAAAAAACATGAATTATTTTTTAGAGATGAGCCCACAAAGACCCAGCACTTCAAAACAAACAGAACATTCAAAAGACCCACCAGTGGGAATAAGAAAAAGAATAAGAGAGGATGTAGAGGAGGAAAAAGAAAAAGACAGGGAAATAAAAAGAGTGAAATAAAAATACAACAAAAAAGTGGCATTTTCAATATTAGTAAAAAAACTTTAACCACAGAGGAAGAAAGAGTGTTAAACTTAGGCCTTAGCTATGCTCCCTCCACGAGATTAAACAAATTCAACACACACATACATGTGAGCCAGTTTGTAAGGAAGTTAACCTTGAAAAAATATTTCCTACGGGATCCAATAGAGAGAAATTGGCAACAACCAAAAGAGACACCCACCATATCGCCTATGGCCTCAAATAGCAACAAAGTAATACCACAAGTAATCATTCAAAAATGAAACCGAAATCCACTTTTTATCCGACAAATAAAAAAGGAAGGAATATTGAATTTGTCAGGGTTACTGCTTACTTGTGATACTGTCCCTTTAAGTTCTCCCTATATCAAGCACTTCCCCCAGCACTCATTGCTGGTTAATTGAGAAGGATTCACAGTTCTAGCGTGTCTCTGAGAGTATCCCACACTCTCCATCAGCCTCTCTGAATTTCTACTGAAAGAGTTCCTAAAATTACTGATAATATCTCTCTCACTTATTAATCTCTAAAGCAGCACTGTTACCTTAACTCTCTTTTGGAAAAACAGCTACCATAAGGCAAATAAAAACAGCTTGTCATTTCATCCTGAAGCTGTTACAAGGAAACAGGATCTCCAAGCCACCACAGACACAGCACAGCGAGTAGCGGTGACGTCATCAGCTGCAGCCGACAACCGCTCTCCCTGTGAGAACCACGCTGCTGCTCATAGCAAACAGACACAAGTAACTAACTCCTGGGTTTTCAGGTCAGATTTAATTAATCCATTATTATTCATTGTACTCATACAAATTGATGAACTATACCCGCCTAATCAAGGGGTACATTTATATTCATTTACTTTATTGCATTATTTAAGTTGTTTGCGTATACAACTGCCCTGGTAGTAATGTTCAGTTTATGAAGTCAATAAACTGACACTTATTGGGCAAATATTAACACATTCTGAGAAGCATTTATAGTAAATTCATCAAGCTTCTTTAATGTAACAAATTTAATTTTGAGGCATTTGCTGTTTTCGAATTACAACACAGTAGTAAAGGTTTATTCAAACTGCTACTGTTACAGAATTATTCGAAAAATTGGTTCAGGAAGATATTAAGAAAATAAAAACTAACAATAAGATACCAAAAAATTTAACTTACAAAGAAAGAACAGTTCTTAAAGAATTGCAAAATGATACCAGCATAGTAATTAAACCGGCAGATAAAGGGGGAGGGGTTGTAATCATGGACAGAGATAAATATATAGAAGAAGCACAAAGATTACTTAATGAAGGGGATACATATCAGGAACTAAAACTAAATCCAACCAAGAAATTTCTGGGTGAACTAACCAAAATTATTAGAGGATGCAAGAGAAAAACAAATTATAAATAAAAAAGAATTTGATTTTCTATTTACAAAATTTCCAAAAATACAGATTCTATATTTCTTACCAAAGATTCATAAAAATCTAAATAATCCCCCCGTTAGACCCATAATATCGGGTATTAACTCCCTCACCTCCAACCTATCGAAATACATAGATGGATACCTACAGGGCTATGTTAAAAAATTACCCTCTTACCTAAAGGATACCACTGACATCTTGAAAAAATTAGAGGTAATAAAGTGGGAATCACACTACACATTAGTGACATGTGACGTTTTGTCGCTTTACACCAATATAAGTCATGATTTGGGACTGATGGCAATCTCAAATACCCTAGATAGGGACAACAAACTATGTATGCAACAAAAGAAATTCATAGAGGATGGAATAAAATTCATCCTAGGCCATAATTATTTCTCATTTGAGGACAAATTTTACATTCAAAGGAAGGGAACAGCTATGGGCACAAGATTCGTGCCCAGCTATGCCAATCTCTTTATGGGATATTGGGAGGAAGGTTTCTTCCCTAGGCATAGTCTGGGTGCGGATCTTGTGCTCTATAGCAGATACATAGATGACCTGTTCTTTATATGGGGGGGTAGTGAAACTGATCTAAACACTATTCTGACAGATATGAATAAAAATGAAATGGGACTATCCTTTACCAGTAACTATAGCAAAAGCCAAATCACCTTCTTGGACTTAGATATCGAAATTGTAGAAAACCAATTAATAACCAAAACACATTTTAAAAAGGTGGATGCCAATAATCTAATCCATTATAACAGCTGCCACATGAAAAAGTGGAAAGACAATGTCCCTAAAGGGCAATATTTAAGAATTAAACGGAATTGCTCAAGAATGACAGATTATCAGGATCAAATAAAGATCTTAGAAAGGAAATTCTTAGAAAGAGAATATAGTCCAGAAGTAATCAATAAAGCTAAACAAGAGGTAGATAAGAAAGTAAGGCGGGACCTCTTAGAATATAAAACAAAAGATATCAAAGAAAATCGAGATGAAATTAGTGTGCCCTTTATAACTGAGTTCAGTCATGACAACCTAAACATCCAAAGAGTTTTAAAAAAAACATTGGCACTTAGTACAAACTGATCCCATCATAGGGGGAAAAGTGGAGGAAAACCCAAAAATAATATATAGGAAAGCACAGAATTTAAAGAGCCTACTAGCTCCCAGTCAATTGAAAAGCATAAAGAAGAAAGACACTCAAAGGTGCCTAGACGGAAATCCTTTAAATGTTTTTTTCCCCTGTTTTAGATGCCGGGCCTGCAAATTTAGTAGTAAACAAAAGATTTTAAAATAAAAAAGTAGAAACTTTACTTTCAAAATAAGAGACACAATTAGATGTCAAGATAAAGGCGTAATTTATGCCATTCAATGTTCATGTAAAAAAATTTACATAGGAGAAACAACCAGAATGCTCCGTGAAAGGATAAGGGAGCACCTCTCTTGCATAGATAGGGGTAACCTTGACCCTTATATCTATCGCCACTTTAGGGAAGTACACAACAACAACCTTAAAGATTTTAAATATTGGGGAATCAAAAAAGTTCAACCCGACTGGAGAGGGGGAAACTGGGAAAATAAAATCCTAAAGGCAGAAGCTGAAATTATATACCTAATGAATACCCTCCAACCTGGAGGCTTGAACTCTGAGATAGACATTTCCCCCTTCTTATAAAAGTCTCTTACAATATGCGAACATTTTCCAGGATAAATCAGCCACTTATATAGAAAATACTCACATACATTAAGTAAGCAATAAAATTTCAATTTACCTTGGGCAAAGATAGTACAAGCCCTATATAAATTCACTTTTTAGTAATTAAAAAGGAATTTTTATCCCCCTAAAATCAATAAATTAATTGAATAAGCCATATTTTTACCCACTAGCAATAACTCTAATTATGGGATTGATAATTTCTGATTTAATTGTACGTCCATTTTTAAATTGTTACAAATTTATAAATTGTTGAACTTACTATCCTTTGTTGAAAAGGAATATGTATATATTGTTAATTTTTACCCACTAACAATAATTCTAGATATGGGAATGATGATTCTGATTCTTATATTTTCGTTTCGTCCATTTTTAAATTGTTACAAATTTATAAATTGTTGAACTTACTATCCTTTGTTGAAAAGGAATATGTATATATCGTTAATTTTTACCCACTAACAATAATTCTAGATATGGGAATGATGATTCTGATTCTTATATTTTCGTTTCAGTTTAGGTAATTTTAAGTTCACACGATCTAAATGTATATTATCTAATAAAGGCACTTTAGAATTGAAATATATAAGTTGAATTGTGTGAATGCTAATAAAGCAGAAATGATAAGTTCTCTTCCTTGCGTATGAAGTAACTAAATAACAACACAGAAACAATCATTACCAACTTAAATAAAGTCCACCTTTACATTGGAAGCCACACAGGTGTTGATAGAAATCAAAAGGAAATGAAGGAACCAATCAAAACACATTCATACCTTTAAAAAGCCAGAAGCTAGCAGGATAAGCATTCTTGATAAAGCCCAGATTCTATATTTCTTACCAAAGATTCATAAAAATCTAAATAATCCCCCCGTTAGACCCATAATATCGGGTATTAACTCCCTCACCTCCAACCTATCGAAATACATAGATGGATACCTACAGGGCTATGTTAAAAAATTACCCTCTTACCTAAAGGATACCACTGAGATCTTGAAAAAATTAGAGGTAATAAAGTGGGAATCACACTACACATTAGTGACATGTGACGTTTCGTCGCTTTACACCAATATAAGTCATGATTTGGGACTGATGGCAATCTCAAATACCCTAGATAGGGACAACAAACTATGGCCTAGATTTGGAGTTTGGCGGTAAAAGGGCTGTTAACGCTCCGCGGGCTTTTTTCTGGCCGCACCATAAAATTAACTCTGGTATCGAGAGTTCAAACAAATGCTGCGTTAGGCTCCAAAAAAGGAGCGTAGAGCATTTTTACCGCAAATGCAACTCTCGATACCAGAGTTGCTTACGGACGCGGCCAGCCTCAAAAACGTGCTTGTGCACGATTCCCCCATAGGAAACAATGGGACTGTTTGAGCTGAAAAAAAACCTAACACCTGCAAAAAAGCAGCGTTAAGCTCCTAACGCAGCCCCATTGTTTCCTATGGGGAAACACTTCCTACGTCTGCACCTAACACTCTAACATGTACCCCGAGTCTAAACACCCCTAACCTTACACTTATTAACCCCTAATCTGCCGCCCCCGCTATCGCTGACCCCTGCATATTTTTTTTAACCCCTAATCTGCCGCTCCGTAAACCGCCGCAACCTACGTTATCCCTATGTACCCCTAATCTGCTGCCCTAACATCGCCGACCCCTATATTATATTTATTAACCCCTAATCTGCCCCCCTCAACGTCGCCGACACCTGCCTACACTTATTAACCCCTAATCTGCCGAGCTGACCTGAGCGCTACTATAATAAAGTTATTAACCCCTAACCCGCCTCACTAACCCTATAATAAATAGTATTAACCCCCTAATCTGCCCTCCCTAACATCGCCGACACCTAACTTCAATTATTAACCCCTAATCTGACGACCGGAGCTCACCGCTATTCTAATAAATTGATTAACCCCTAAAGCTAAGTCTAACCCTAACACTAACACCCCCCTAACTTAAATATAATTTACATCTAACGAAATAAATTAACTCTTATTAAATAAATTATTCCTATTTAAAGCTAAATACTTACCTGTAAAATAAATCCTATATAGCTACAATATAAATTATAATTATATTATAGCTATTTTAGGATTAATATTTATTTTACAGGCAACTTTGTAATTATTTTAACCAGGTACAATAGCTATTAAATAGTTAAGAACTATTTAATAGTTACCTAGTTAAAATAATAACAAATTTACCTGTAAAATAAATCCTAACCTAAGATATAATTAAACCTAACACTACCCTATCAATAAAATAATTAAATAAACTACCTACAATTACCTACAATTAACCTAACACTACAATATCAATAAATTAATTAAACACAATTGCTACAAATAAATACAATTAAATAAACTAGCTAAAGTACAAAAAATAAAAAAGAACTAAGTTACAAAAAATAAAAAAATATTTACAAACATAAGAAAAATATTACAACAATTTTAAACTAATTACACCTACTCTAAGCCCCCTAATAAAATAACAAAGCCCCCCAAAATAAAAAATTCCCTACCCTATTCTAAATTAAAAAAGTTACAAGCTCTTTTACCTTACCAGCCCTGAACAGGGCCCTTTGCGGGGCATGCCCCAAGAATTTCAGCTCTTTTGCCTGTAGAAGAATAAATACAATACCCCCCCCCAACATTACAACCCACCACCCACATACCCCTAATCTAACCCAAACCCCCCTTAAATAAACCTAACACTAAGCCCCTGAAGATCTTCCTACCTTGTCTTCACCATACCAGGTTCACCGATCCGTCCTGGCTCCAACATCTTCATCCAACCCAAGCGGGGGTTGGCGATCCATCATCCGGTGCTGAAGAGGTCCAGAAGAGGCTCCAAAGTCTTCCTCCTATCCGGCAAGAAGAGGACATCCGGACCGGCAAACATCTTCTCCAAGCGGCATCTTCGATCTTCTTCCATCCGGTGCGGAGCGGGTCCATCTTGAAGCAGGCGACGCGGATCCATCCTCTTCTTCCGTTGTCTCCCGACTAATGATGGTTCCTTTAAGGGACGTCATCCAAGATGGCGTCCCTCGAATTCCGGTTGGCTGATAGGATTCTATCAGCCAATCGGAATTAAGGTAGGAATTTTCTGATTGGCTGATGGAATCAGCCAATCAGAATCAAGTTCAATCCGATTGGCTGATCCAATCAGCCAATCAGATTGAGCTCGCATTCTATTGGCTGTTCCGATCAGCCAGTAGAATGCGAGCTCAATCTGATTGGCTGATTGGATCAGCCAATCGGATTGAACTTGATTCTGATTGGCTGATTCCATCAGCCAATCAGAAAATTCCTACCTTAATTCCGATTGGCTGATAGAATCCTATCAGCCAATCGGAATTCGAGGGACGCCATCTTGGATGACGTCCCTTAAAGGAACCGTCATTAGTCGGGAGACAACGGAAGAAGAGGATGGATCCGCGTCGCCTGCTTCAAGATGGACCCGCTCCGCACCGGATGGAAGAAGATCGAAGATGCCGCTTGGAGAAGATGTTTGCCGGTCCGGATGTCCTCTTCTTGCCGGATAGGAGGAAGACTTTGGAGCCTCTTCTGGACCTCTTCAGCACCGGATGATGGATCGCCAACCCCCGCTTGGGTTGGATGAAGATGTTGGAGCCAGGACGGATCGGTGAACCTGGTATGGTGAAGACAAGGTAGGAAGATCTTCAGGGGCTTAGTGTTAGGTTTATTTAAGGGGGGTTTGGGTTAGATTAGGGGTATGTGGGTGGTGGGTTGTAATGTTGGGGGGGGGTATTGTATTTATTCTTTTACAGGCAAAAGAGCTGAAATTCTTGGGGCATGCCCCGCAAAGGGCCCTGTTCAGGGCTGGTAAGGTAAAAGAGCTTGTAACTTTTTTAATTTAGAATAGGGTAGGGAATTTTTTATTTTGGGGGGCTTTGTTATTTTATTAGGGGGCTTAGAGTAGGTGTAATTAGTTTAAAATTGTTGTAATATTTTTCTTATGTTTGTAAATATTTTTTTATTTTTTGTAACTTAGTTCTTTTTTATTTTTTGTACTTTAGCTAGTTTATTTAATTGTATTTATTTGTAGCAATTGTGTTTAATTAATTTATTGATAGTGTAGTGTTAGGTTAATTGTAGGTAATTGTAGGTAGTTTATTTAATTATTTTATTGATAGGGTAGTGTTAGGTTTAATTATATCTTAGGTTAGGATTTATTTTACAGGTAAATTTGTTATTATTTTAACTAGGTAACTATTAAATAGTTCTTAACTATTTAATAGCTATTGTACCTGGTTAAAATAATTACAAAGTTGCCTGTAAAATAAATATTAATCCTAAAATAGCTATAATATAATTATAATTTATATTGTAGCTATATTAGGATTTATTTTACAGGTAAGTATTTAGCTTTAAATAGGAATAATTTATTTAATAAGAGTTAATTTATTTCGTTAGATGTAAATTATATTTAAGTTAGGGGGGTGTTAGTGTTAGGGTTAGACTTAGCTTTAGGGGTTAATCAATTTATTAGAATAGCGGTGAGCTCCGGTCGTCAGATTAGGGGTTAATAATTGAAGTTAGGTGTCGGCGATGTTAGGGAGGGCAGATTAGGGGGTTAATACTATTTATTATAGGGTTAGTGAGACGGGTTAGGGGTTAATAACTTTATTATAGTAGCGCTCAGGTCCGCTCGGCAGATTAGGGGTTAATAAGTGTAGGCAGGTGTCGGCGACGTTGAGGGGGGCAGATTAGGGGTTAATAAATATAATATAGGGGTCGGCGGTGTTAGGGGTAGCAGATTAGGGGTACATAGGGATAACGTAGGTGGCGGCGCTTTGCGGTCGGAAGATTAGGGGTTAATTATTTTAAGTAGCTGGGGGCGACGTTGTGGGGGGCAGGTTAGGGGTTAATAAATGTAATACAGGGGTCGGCGGGGTTAGGGGCAGCAGATTAGGGGTACATAAGTATAACGTAGGTGGCGGTCGGCAGATTAGGGGTTAAAAATTTTAATCGAGTGGCGGCGATGTGGGGGGAGCTCGGTTTAGGGGTACATAGGTAGTTTATGGGTGTTAGTGTACTTTAGGGTACAGTAGTTAAGAGCTTTATGAACCGGCGTTAGCCAGAAAGCTCTTAACTCCTGCTATTTTCAGGCGGCTGGAATTTTGTCGTTAGAGCTCTAACGCTCACTTCAGAAACGACTCTAAATACCGGCGTTAGAAAGATCCCATTGAAAAGATAGGATACGCAAATGGCGTAGGGGGATCTGCGGTATGGAAAAGTCGCGGCTGAAAAGTGAGCGTTAGACCCTTTAATCACTGACTCCAAATACCAGCGGGTGGCCAAAACCAGCGTTAGGAGCCTCTAACGCTGGTTTTGACGGCTACCGCCGAACTCCAAATCTAGGCCTTAGTATGCAACAAAAGAAATTCATAGAGGATGGAATAAAATTCATCCTAGGCCATAATTATTTCTCATTTGAGGACAAATTTTACATTCAAAGGAAGGGAACAGCTATGGGCACAAGATTCGTGCCCAGCTATGCCAATCTCTTTATGGGATATTGGGAGGAAGGTTTCTTCCCTAGGCATAGTCTGGGTGCGGATCTTGTGCTCTATAGCAGATACATAGATGACCTGTTCTTTATATGGGGGGGTAGTGAAACTGATCTAAACACTATTCTGACAGATATGAATAAAAATGAAATGGGACTATCCTTTACCAGTAACTATAGCAAAAGCCAAATCACCTTCTTGGACTTAGATATCGAAATTGTAGAAAACCAATTAATAACCAAAACACATTTTAAAAAGGTGGATGCCAATAATCTAATCCATTATAACAGCTGCCACATGAAAAAGTGGAAAGACAATGTCCCTAAAGGGCAATATTTAAGAATTAAACGGAATTGCTCAAGAATGACAGATTATCAGGATCAAATAAAGATCTTAGAAAGGAAATTCTTAGAAAGAGAATATAGTCCAGAAGTAATCAATAAAGCTAAACAAGAGGTAGATAAGAAAGTAAGGCGGGACCTCTTAGAATATAAAACAAAAGATATCAAAGAAAATCGAGATGAAATTAGTGTGCCCTTTATAACTGAGTTCAGTCATGACAACCTAAACATCCAAAGAGTTTTAAAAAAAACATTGCCACTTAGTACAAACTGATCCCATCATAGGGGGAAAAGTGGAGGAAAACCCAAAAATAATATATAGGAAAGCACAGAATTTAAAGAGCCTACTAGCTCCCAGTCAATTGAAAAGCATAAAGAAGAAAGACACTCAAAGGTGCCTAGACGGAAATCCTTTAAATGTTTTTTTCCCCTGTTTTAGATGCCGGGCCTGCAAATTTAATAGTAAACAAAAGATTTTAAAATAAAAAAGTAGAAACTTTACTTTCAAAATAAGAGACACAATTAGATGTCAAGATAAAGGCGTAATTTATGCCATTCAATGTTCATGTAAAAAAAATTACATAGGAGAAACAACCAGAATGCTCCGTGAAAGGATAAGGGAGCACCTCTCTTGCATAGATAGGGGTAACCTTGACCCTTATATCTATCGCCACTTTAGGGAAGTACACAACAACAACCTTAAAGATTTTAAATATTGGGGAATCAAAAAAGTTCAACCCGATTGGAGAGGGGGAAACTGGGAAAATAAACTCCTAAAGGCAGAAGCTGAAATTATATACCTAATGAATACCCTCCAACCTGGAGGCTTGAACTCTAAGATAGACATTTCCCCCTTCTTATAAAAGTCTCTTATAATATGCGAACATTTTCCAGGATAAATCAGCCACTTATATAGAAAATACTCACATACATTAAGTAAGCAATAAAATTTCAATTTACCTTGGGCAAAGATAGTACAAGCCCTATATAAATTCACTTTTTAGTAATTAAAAAGGATTTTTTATCCCCCTAAAATCAATAAATTAATTGAATAAGCCATATTTTTACCCACTAGCAATAACTCTAATTATGGGATTGATAATTTCTGATTTAATTGTACGTCTATTTTTAAATTGTTACAAATTTATAAATTGTTGAACTTACTATCCTTTGTTGAAAAGGAATATGTATATATCGTTAATTTTTACCCACTAACAATAATTCTAGATATGGGAATGATGATTCTGATTCTTATATTTTCGTTTCGTCCATTTTTAAATTGTTACAAATTTATAAATTGTTGAACTTACTATCCTTTGTTGAAAAGGAATATGTATATATCGTTAATTTTTACCCACTAACAATAATTCTAGATATGGGAATGATGATTCTGATTCTTATATTTTCGTTTCAGTTTAGGTAATTTTAAGTTCACACAATCTAAATGTATATTATCTAATAAAGGCACTTTAGAATTGAAATATATAAGTTGAATTGTGTGAATGCTAATAAAGCAGAAATGATAAGTTCTCTTCCTTGCATATGAAGTAACTAAATAACAACACAGAAACAATCATTACCAACTTAAAAAAAGTCCACCTTTACATTGGAAGCCACACAGGTGTTGATAGAAATCAAAAGGAAATGAAGGAACCAATCAAAACACATTCATACCTTTAAAAAGCCAGAAGCTAGCAGGATAAGCATTCTTGATAAAGCCCAGAAGGGTGAAACGCGTTGAATGGGACCTGCTACACTCTACTAAACTTCATTTACTACTGTCACAAAGCTGTGTGACCCTGCAACTTTAAACTTTTCTCCTGACCCTGCAAGTTAAAATCTACCTTTGGTAACTTCAGGGAATACGGTGTTACTGCTAAACACTGACCAAAGATTTCTTCAAACCTTAAGAAGTCTGAGGGAACCCAGATGAAAACAATATTTGGGCTATAAGAAGAAAGGAAAACAAAAAAAAAGGATAACTACATCACCAGAACGGATCATCACCCCTGACCTCTGAATCAAAGAGAAGGTCAGGTGACTTATCAGAAGCACCAGGAATGAACAGTCTGTGAATTCCTCACAGTGAAGAATATCAGCGGTTGCAACCAGGACAGATTAAGTTACCTCTACACTAATTTGCACTACGGTTTTTAAAACACGCAAACTGAACTTTAAAGACATCAAGGTATTCATATGTTAAATTAACCATTTCTATTAACCACAATTGTTTTGGCACCTAAATCAGAATAACGGCTGTTTTTTTGCCTTTTTAACTATCCAGCACACCTGAGCCAATTATATGTCCATGGAAAGTAACTGTGTAACTTTATAACGGTATGTGTTACTGAAGAACTGTAAAGCTGTTACGCTCAACTTCTAATCACAGTTGAACCAAAGCAGTTACGCTCACCTTCTAATTACAGTTGAATCAATTTGAACATTAGCGCTGAATCTATTTGCTTTTAATATATTAGGATTGATACATTTGTGCCTTTTAAATATTCAATTCACCATTTATCTTAGAAATTTGTTGCTTGCCATATGTTATCTATAGAATTAATTCCTTTATACCTGGAATTCTAGGGTTTATCAATATATGGTTCTAGTCTTTTTTTATAAGTGTTGTATAAGGGAGACGTCCCTTTATTAATTAGGAAAAACATTTGCTGTTGTTTTTATGTGTTATAAGAATTTTTAAATAAACAAGATTGTATAAAACATAAATTAGATTGGTATCATCATTTCCTAGCTTTTTTAGCGCTGCTAAATAAACCCCATTTTTTCTTCCTATGTACTTTATCTGTCATTTTCCCCTCAACACACTTTATATCAGTGTTTTTCAACTCCAGTCATTAAATTTCATTAACGAGTCAGATTCTAAGGATTTCCCTTTAAGTACAGGTGAGCCAGTCAAATTGAGTGTGCAGATGGCCAGCCCAGGCAGGAAATTAGAATCTGGTCTGTTAGAGGTCCTTGAAGGTAGAAATGAGAAATACTGATTTATGTGATACATTGAATGTTTAGATTAGCTACACCAGGGCAATACAACAATAAAAGGACAAGCCACTAAATAGAGTACCACTTTACAAAGTTCTAGGTACCCCCAGGGATACATGTACCACAGGTTGAGAAACAAGGACCCAGTAGATGGGTAATTGCCATTCCTAAGACAAGCACTTGGTATCTAGAGGGCATGAGAACCCTCATTTAAAGTAGCGTAATTCCTTTATTTATAAGTGGGTGTATTATCTGTGTAATATAAGTTGTCTTTAGGAGATAAAGGCTGCTTTAGAGCCACTATTCTCATAAAGAAAATACATTAGGTAGATAACTGCCATTTTTATGTGAAACAGCAATAACAGGAGCATATGTCCCCTCCTCAGAAAGAAAGGGCTGTAACTTCCAAAGAGGTGCCCTAAGGGGAAGTAGAACCACTAAAAAAATTCAACTCGCCATGGTAATCACCCACAAATCACAGGGCAATGTGACCCTCAGTCAAAAAATTAGGGTATTAGCCTTTTTAGTAAAGCAGAGGGGGAAATATTGGCTGCATTATATCCCTCTCCATAAAAATATATTTGGCGACTAGTGGCACAGTGACTGTATGTGTCCTACAGGAACAAGTGACTTTTTTATCTCTTTTCAAAAGAGGAGTTATTGACCCTTTAGGCCTATATTTTGCTTTGCTTAGTACTAATATGAGACTAGTTATTTATTGTTGTATTGTATTTTATTAGCTTTGCCAATCGGGATATTGCATGTATTGCATTATTCTGACATAGTATAATGTTTGCTATTAAATGATCAGTCATCATTACTATTTTATTATTGCTAATTTGCATGTGTCAGAAGAAGATATAAATGTCCGTCCAGGAAGGGATTCAGTGGCTAAGTAGTGATTGTACTGACACTAACCCAACTCTCTGGATGGAACCACGGGCTTGACAAATTAAAGATCCAGATAGTAGAGTCAGTACTAGGTCAAGTCAGAGCCAGATGCAAGGTACGAAAGCATGATCCAGGATTCAGGTCAGGAACAGTCCAAGGTCAAAGTACAATAAGTACAAGATCAGGTCACTGGAGCAGGGTCAACAAGCCAAAGGTCAAAATGAGGGGTATTAGTCCAACAGAATCAGGATCCAGAAAGGGTAGTCGAGAGAAACAAGCCTAAATTCAGCTTCAGTAACTCCGACACGAACAAGCACGTCCAGATAAGAACTATCAATAAATGGGGAGGAGGAGGAGGAAACTGCATCATAAATAGAAAATGTGTGCCAATACACATGAAAATAATGTGACAAAGGCAGCAAAAAATGACGCAAAAGAAGCAACAAGGCAAAAATGTAAACAAAGAACCCTGAAATGCGGCAAAAATTGATGTGACCCTGACAGCATGTTCCTATAATTTTGATTATTGGTTCACTATTGTTAATAAATTGCATTTTTTATCATTTCTGACTGGCTTTATCTTAAATATGTCATATACAAAGACTTTGTTGTGTATGCATGTGCACTTTGTACTGCACATTTGTATCATAACATGAAAGTAGAATTAAAAAAGGTGCCCTTTAAGTAACTAGTTAATATTTTACTATTACATGTAAATTATTTTGAGAAGTTGCTTCTGCCTTATTGTAATAAACAGTAGAGTTTAATGCTAAACCGTCTACATTACAGTGCAGTATTTTAGTTAAGGTAAAAGATAACTTATAACAAATTTCCCCTCATCCCTAACCCCTAATTCCATAGGTGTACATCTTAAAGCATCTAAGCCTATTAATTGCAGGCTACATCTGTGCTCCCCACTCCCTCCCCTGTGTCTCTCTCTCCCCTCCCTCCCCTGTGTCTCTCTCTCCCCTCCCTCCCCTGTGCCTCTCTCTCCCCCCCTCCCTCCCTCCCTCCATCCGTGTCTCTCTCTCTCCATCCCCTGTGTATCTCTTTCCCCCTCCCCTCCCTGTGTCTCTCTCTCCTCCTCCCTCCCTCCCTCCCCTGTGTCTCTCTCTCCCACCTCCCTCCCCTGTGTCTCTCTCTCCCCCTCCCTCCCTCACCTGTGTCTCTTTCTCCCCACTCCCTCCCTGCCTCCCCTGTGCCTCTCTCTCCCCCTCCCTCCCCTGTGTCTCTCTCTCCCCCCTTCCCCTGTATATCTCTCTCCCCCTTCCTACCCCCTCCCCTCCCTGTGTCTCTCTCTCTGCCTCCCTCCTTCCCCTGTGTCTCTCTCTCCCCTCCCCTGTGTCTCTCTCTCCCCTTCCCTCCCCTGTGTCTCTCTCCCCCTCCCTCCCCTGTGTCTCTCACGCTCCCCTGTGTCTTTCTCCCTCCCTTCCCTGTGTCTCTCTCCCCCCCTCCCCTGTGTCTCTCCCCCCTCCCCTGTGTCTCTCTCCCCCCCCTCCCCTGTGCCGCTCTCACCCCCTCCCCTGTGCCGCTCTCCCCCCCCTCCCCTGTGTGCCTCTCCCCCCCTTCCCTGTGTCTCTCTCCCCCCTTCCTCCCTCCCCTGTGTATCCCTCCCCTGTGCATTCCTCCCCCCTCCCTCCCCTGTATATTCCTCCCCCTCCCTCCCCTGTGTATTCCTTCCTCCCCTGTGTCTCTTTCTCTCCCTCCCCTGTGTCTCCCCTCCCTTCCACTAACCCTGACAAAAAAAAGCCTGCTGATACTGGACCTTGGCATACATAGGGGAACATTAGTAAAGGGGCTACAGGTTGGTAATCCACAAATAAAAATCATCATTAAAGGATGAGTTTCAATCAAATTGAGTCAGAGAGCACCATTTTTCTGTTTAGGAAAACATACAAATTGAGAAATAATTGCTTGTGATTACAATTTATACCTCCTCTCTAGGCCTTAGTATGCAACAAAAGAAATTCATAGAGGATGGAATAAAATTCATCCTAGGCCATAATTATTTCTCATTTGAGGACAAATTTTACATTCAAAGGAAGGGAACAGCTATGGGCACAAGATTCGTGCCCAGCTATGCCAATCTCTTTATGGGATATTGGGAGGAAGGTTTCTTCCCTAGGCATAGTCTGGGTGCGGATCTTGTGCTCTATAGCAGATACATAGATGACCTGTTCTTTATATGGGGGGGTAGTGAAACTGATCTAAACACTATTCTGACAGATATGAATAAAAATGAAATGGGACTATCCTTTACCAGTAACTATAGCAAAAGCCAAATCACCTTCTTGGACTTAGATATCGAAATTGTAGAAAACCAATTAATAACCAAAACACATTTTAAAAAGGTGGATGCCAATAATCTAATCCATTATAACAGCTGCCACATGAAAAAGTGGAAAGACAATGTCCCTAAAGGGCAATATTTAAGAATTAAACGGAATTGCTCAAGAATGACAGATTATCAGGATCAAATAAAGATCTTAGAAAGGAAATTCTTAGAAAGAGAATATAGTCCAGAAGTAATCAATAAAGCTAAACAAGAGGTAGATAAGAAAGTAAGGCGGGACCTCTTAGAATATAAAACAAAAGATATCAAAGAAAATTGAGATGAAATTAATGTGCCCTTTATAACTGAGTTCAGTCATGACAACCTAAACATCCAAAGAGTTTTAAAAAAAACATTGGCACTTAGTACAAACTGATCCCATCATAGGGGGAAAAGTGCAGGAAAACCCAAAAATAATATATAGGAAAGCACAGAATTTAAAGAGCCTACTAGCTCCCAGTCAATTGAAAAGCATAAAGAAGAAAGACACTCAAAGGTGCCTAGACGGAAATCCTTTAAATGTTTTTTTCCCCTGTTTTAGATGCCGGGCCTGCAAATTTAGTAGTAAACAAAAGATTTTAAAATAAAAAAGTAGAAACTTTACTTTCAAAATAAGAGACACAATTAGATGTCAAGATAAAGGCGTAATTTATGCCATTCAATGTTCATGTAAAAAAAATTACATAGGAGAAACAACCAGAATGCTCCGTGAAAGGATAAGGGAGCACCTCTCTTGCATAGATAGGGGTAACCTTGACCCTTATATCTATCGCCACTTTAGGGAAGTACACAACAACAACCTTAAAGATTTTAAATATTGGGGAATCAAAAAAGTTCAACCCGATTGGAGAGGGGGAAACTGGGAAAATAAACTCCTAAAGGCAGAAGCTGAAATTATATACCTAATGAATACCCTCCAACCTGGAGGCTTGAACTCTAAGATAGACATTTCCCCCTTCTTATAAAAGTCTCTTATAATATGCGAACATTTTCCAGGATAAATCAGCCACTTATATAGAAAATACTCACATACATTAAGTAAGCAATAAAATTTCAATTTACCTTGGGCAAAGATAGTACAAGCCCTATATAAATTCACTTTTTAGTAATTAAAAAGGAATTTTTATCCCCCTAAAATCAATAAATTAATTGAATAAGCCATATTTTTACCCACTAGCAATAACTCTAATTATGGGATTGATAATTTCTGATTTAATTGTACGTCCATTTTTAAATTGTTACAAATTTATAAATTGTTGAACTTACTATCCTTTGTTGAAAAGGAATATGTATATATCGTTAATTTTTACCCACTAACAATAATTCTAGATATGGGAATGATGATTCTGATTCTTATATTTTCGTTTCGTCCATTTTTAAATTGTTACAAATTTATAAATTGTTGAACTTACTATCCTTTGTTGAAAAGGAATATGTATATATCGTTAATTTTTACCCACTAACAATAATTCTAGATATGGGAATGATGATTCTGATTCTTATATTTTCGTTTCAGTTTAGGTAATTTTAAGTTCACACGATCTAAATGTATATTATCTAATAAAGGCACTTTAGAATTGAAATATATAAGTTGAATTGTGTGAATGCTAATAAAGCAGAAATGATAAGTTCTCTTCCTTGCGTATGAAGTAACTAAATAACAACACAGAAACAATCATTACCAACTTAAATAAAGTCCACCTTTACATTGGAAGCCACACAGGTGTTGATAGAAATCAAAAGGAAATGAAGGAACCAATCAAAACACATTCATACCTTTAAAAAGCCAGAAGCTAGCAGGATAAGCATTCTTGATAAAGCCCAGATTCTATATTTCTTACCAAAGATTCATAAAAATCTAAATAATCCCCCCGTTAGACCCATAATATCGGGTATTAACTCCCTCACCTCCAACCTATCGAAATACATAGATGGATACCTACAGGGCTATGTTAAAAAATTACCCTCTTACCTAAAGGATACCACTGAGATCTTGAAAAAATTAGAGGTAATAAAGTGGGAATCACACTACACATTAGTGACATGTGACGTTTCGTCGCTTTACACCAATATAAGTCATGATTTGGGACTGATGGCAATCTCAAATACCCTAGATAGGGACAACAAACTATGGCCTAGATTTGGAGTTTGGCGGTAAAAGGGCTGTTAACGCTCCGCGGGCTTTTTTCTGGCCGCACCATAAAATTAACTCTGGTATCGAGAGTTCAAACAAATGCTGCGTTAGGCTCCAAAAAAGGAGCGTAGAGCATTTTTACCGCAAATGCAACTCTCGATACCAGAGTTGCTTACGGACGCGGCCAGCCTCAAAAACGTGCTTGTGCACGATTCCCCCATAGGAAACAATGGGACTGTTTGAGCTGAAAAAAAACCTAACACCTGCAAAAAAGCAGCGTTAAGCTCCTAACGCAGCCCCATTGTTTCCTATGGGGAAACACTTCCTACGTCTGCACCTAACACTCTAACATGTACCCCGAGTCTAAACACCCCTAACCTTACACTTATTAACCCCTAATCTGCCGCCCCCGCTATCGCTGACCCCTGCATATTTTTTTTAACCCCTAATCTGCCGCTCCGTAAACCGCCGCAACCTACGTTATCCCTATGTACCCCTAATCTGCTGCCCTAACATCGCCGACCCCTATATTATATTTATTAACCCCTAATCTGCCCCCCTCAACGTCGCCGACACCTGCCTACACTTATTAACCCCTAATCTGCCGAGCTGACCTGAGCGCTACTATAATAAAGTTATTAACCCCTAACCCGCCTCACTAACCCTATAATAAATAGTATTAACCCCCTAATCTGCCCTCCCTAACATCGCCGACACCTAACTTCAATTATTAACCCCTAATCTGACGACCGGAGCTCACCGCTATTCTAATAAATTGATTAACCCCTAAAGCTAAGTCTAACCCTAACACTAACACCCCCCTAACTTAAATATAATTTACATCTAACGAAATAAATTAACTCTTATTAAATAAATTATTCCTATTTAAAGCTAAATACTTACCTGTAAAATAAATCCTATATAGCTACAATATAAATTATAATTATATTATAGCTATTTTAGGATTAATATTTATTTTACAGGCAACTTTGTAATTATTTTAACCAGGTACAATAGCTATTAAATAGTTAAGAACTATTTAATAGTTACCTAGTTAAAATAATAACAAATTTACCTGTAAAATAAATCCTAACCTAAGATATAATTAAACCTAACACTACCCTATCAATAAAATAATTAAATAAACTACCTACAATTACCTACAATTAACCTAACACTACAATATCAATAAATTAATTAAACACAATTGCTACAAATAAATACAATTAAATAAACTAGCTAAAGTACAAAAAATAAAAAAGAACTAAGTTACAAAAAATAAAAAAATATTTACAAACATAAGAAAAATATTACAACAATTTTAAACTAATTACACCTACTCTAAGCCCCCTAATAAAATAACAAAGCCCCCCAAAATAAAAAATTCCCTACCCTATTCTAAATTAAAAAAGTTACAAGCTCTTTTACCTTACCAGCCCTGAACAGGGCCCTTTGCGGGGCATGCCCCAAGAATTTCAGCTCTTTTGCCTGTAGAAGAATAAATACAATACCCCCCCCCAACATTACAACCCACCACCCACATACCCCTAATCTAACCCAAACCCCCCTTAAATAAACCTAACACTAAGCCCCTGAAGATCTTCCTACCTTGTCTTCACCATACCAGGTTCACCGATCCGTCCTGGCTCCAACATCTTCATCCAACCCAAGCGGGGGTTGGCGATCCATCATCCGGTGCTGAAGAGGTCCAGAAGAGGCTCCAAAGTCTTCCTCCTATCCGGCAAGAAGAGGACATCCGGACCGGCAAACATCTTCTCCAAGCGGCATCTTCGATCTTCTTCCATCCGGTGCGGAGCGGGTCCATCTTGAAGCAGGCGACGCGGATCCATCCTCTTCTTCCGTTGTCTCCCGACTAATGATGGTTCCTTTAAGGGACGTCATCCAAGATGGCGTCCCTCGAATTCCGGTTGGCTGATAGGATTCTATCAGCCAATCGGAATTAAGGTAGGAATTTTCTGATTGGCTGATGGAATCAGCCAATCAGAATCAAGTTCAATCCGATTGGCTGATCCAATCAGCCAATCAGATTGAGCTCGCATTCTATTGGCTGTTCCGATCAGCCAGTAGAATGCGAGCTCAATCTGATTGGCTGATTGGATCAGCCAATCGGATTGAACTTGATTCTGATTGGCTGATTCCATCAGCCAATCAGAAAATTCCTACCTTAATTCCGATTGGCTGATAGAATCCTATCAGCCAATCGGAATTCGAGGGACGCCATCTTGGATGACGTCCCTTAAAGGAACCGTCATTAGTCGGGAGACAACGGAAGAAGAGGATGGATCCGCGTCGCCTGCTTCAAGATGGACCCGCTCCGCACCGGATGGAAGAAGATCGAAGATGCCGCTTGGAGAAGATGTTTGCCGGTCCGGATGTCCTCTTCTTGCCGGATAGGAGGAAGACTTTGGAGCCTCTTCTGGACCTCTTCAGCACCGGATGATGGATCGCCAACCCCCGCTTGGGTTGGATGAAGATGTTGGAGCCAGGACGGATCGGTGAACCTGGTATGGTGAAGACAAGGTAGGAAGATCTTCAGGGGCTTAGTGTTAGGTTTATTTAAGGGGGGTTTGGGTTAGATTAGGGGTATGTGGGTGGTGGGTTGTAATGTTGGGGGGGGGTATTGTATTTATTCTTTTACAGGCAAAAGAGCTGAAATTCTTGGGGCATGCCCCGCAAAGGGCCCTGTTCAGGGCTGGTAAGGTAAAAGAGCTTGTAACTTTTTTAATTTAGAATAGGGTAGGGAATTTTTTATTTTGGGGGGCTTTGTTATTTTATTAGGGGGCTTAGAGTAGGTGTAATTAGTTTAAAATTGTTGTAATATTTTTCTTATGTTTGTAAATATTTTTTTATTTTTTGTAACTTAGTTCTTTTTTATTTTTTGTACTTTAGCTAGTTTATTTAATTGTATTTATTTGTAGCAATTGTGTTTAATTAATTTATTGATAGTGTAGTGTTAGGTTAATTGTAGGTAATTGTAGGTAGTTTATTTAATTATTTTATTGATAGGGTAGTGTTAGGTTTAATTATATCTTAGGTTAGGATTTATTTTACAGGTAAATTTGTTATTATTTTAACTAGGTAACTATTAAATAGTTCTTAACTATTTAATAGCTATTGTACCTGGTTAAAATAATTACAAAGTTGCCTGTAAAATAAATATTAATCCTAAAATAGCTATAATATAATTATAATTTATATTGTAGCTATATTAGGATTTATTTTACAGGTAAGTATTTAGCTTTAAATAGGAATAATTTATTTAATAAGAGTTAATTTATTTCGTTAGATGTAAATTATATTTAAGTTAGGGGGGTGTTAGTGTTAGGGTTAGACTTAGCTTTAGGGGTTAATCAATTTATTAGAATAGCGGTGAGCTCCGGTCGTCAGATTAGGGGTTAATAATTGAAGTTAGGTGTCGGCGATGTTAGGGAGGGCAGATTAGGGGGTTAATACTATTTATTATAGGGTTAGTGAGACGGGTTAGGGGTTAATAACTTTATTATAGTAGCGCTCAGGTCCGCTCGGCAGATTAGGGGTTAATAAGTGTAGGCAGGTGTCGGCGACGTTGAGGGGGGCAGATTAGGGGTTAATAAATATAATATAGGGGTCGGCGGTGTTAGGGGTAGCAGATTAGGGGTACATAGGGATAACGTAGGTGGCGGCGCTTTGCGGTCGGAAGATTAGGGGTTAATTATTTTAAGTAGCTGGGGGCGACGTTGTGGGGGGCAGGTTAGGGGTTAATAAATGTAATACAGGGGTCGGCGGGGTTAGGGGCAGCAGATTAGGGGTACATAAGTATAACGTAGGTGGCGGTCGGCAGATTAGGGGTTAAAAATTTTAATCGAGTGGCGGCGATGTGGGGGGAGCTCGGTTTAGGGGTACATAGGTAGTTTATGGGTGTTAGTGTACTTTAGGGTACAGTAGTTAAGAGCTTTATGAACCGGCGTTAGCCAGAAAGCTCTTAACTCCTGCTATTTTCAGGCGGCTGGAATTTTGTCGTTAGAGCTCTAACGCTCACTTCAGAAACGACTCTAAATACCGGCGTTAGAAAGATCCCATTGAAAAGATAGGATACGCAAATGGCGTAGGGGGATCTGCGGTATGGAAAAGTCGCGGCTGAAAAGTGAGCGTTAGACCCTTTAATCACTGACTCCAAATACCAGCGGGTGGCCAAAACCAGCGTTAGGAGCCTCTAACGCTGGTTTTGACGGCTACCGCCGAACTCCAAATCTAGGCCTTAGTATGCAACAAAAGAAATTCATAGAGGATGGAATAAAATTCATCCTAGGCCATAATTATTTCTCATTTGAGGACAAATTTTACATTCAAAGGAAGGGAACAGCTATGGGCACAAGATTCGTGCCCAGCTATTCCAATCTCTTTATGGGATATTGGGAGGAAGGTTTCTTCCCTAGGCATAGTCTGGGTGCGGATCTTGTGCTCTATAGCAGATACATAGATGACCTGTTCTTTATATGGGGGGGTAGTGAAACTGATCTAAACACTATTCTGACAGATATGAATAAAAATGAAATGGGACTATCCTTTACCAGTAACTATAGCAAAAGCCAAATCACCTTCTTGGACTTAGATATCGAAATTGTAGAAAACCAATTAATAACCAAAACACATTTTAAAAAGGTGGATGCCAATAATCTAATCCATTATAACAGCTGCCACATGAAAAAGTGGAAAGACAATGTCCCTAAAGGGCAATATTTAAGAATTAAACGGAATTGCTCAAGAATGACAGATTATCAGGATCAAATAAAGATCTTAGAAAGGAAATTCTTAGAAAGAGAATATAGTCCAGAAGTAATCAATAAAGCTAAACAAGAGGTAGATAAGAAAGTAAGGCGGGACCTCTTAGAATATAAAACAAAAGATATCAAAGAAAATCGAGATGAAATTAGTGTGCCCTTTATAACTGAGTTCAGTCATGACAACCTAAACATCCAAAGAGTTTTAAAAAAAACATTGCCACTTAGTACAAACTGATCCCATCATAGGGGGAAAAGTGGAGGAAAACCCAAAAATAATATATAGGAAAGCACAGAATTTAAAGAGCCTACTAGCTCCCAGTCAATTGAAAAGCATAAAGAAGAAAGACACTCAAAGGTGCCTAGACGGAAATCCTTTAAATGTTTTTTTCCCCTGTTTTAGATGCCGGGCCTGCAAATTTAATAGTAAACAAAAGATTTTAAAATAAAAAAGTAGAAACTTTACTTTCAAAATAAGAGACACAATTAGATGTCAAGATAAAGGCGTAATTTATGCCATTCAATGTTCATGTAAAAAAAATTACATAGGAGAAACAACCAGAATGCTCCGTGAAAGGATAAGGGAGCACCTCTCTTGCATAGATAGGGGTAACCTTGACCCTTATATCTATCGCCACTTTAGGGAAGTACACAACAACAACCTTAAAGATTTTAAATATTGGGGAATCAAAAAAGTTCAACCCGATTGGAGAGGGGGAAACTGGGAAAATAAACTCCTAAAGGCAGAAGCTGAAATTATATACCTAATGAATACCCTCCAACCTGGAGGCTTGAACTCTAAGATAGACATTTCCCCCTTCTTATAAAAGTCTCTTATAATATGCGAACATTTTCCAGGATAAATCAGCCACTTATATAGAAAATACTCACATACATTAAGTAAGCAATAAAATTTCAATTTACCTTGGGCAAAGATAGTACAAGCCCTATATAAATTCACTTTTTAGTAATTAAAAAGGATTTTTTATCCCCCTAAAATCAATAAATTAATTGAATAAGCCATATTTTTACCCACTAGCAATAACTCTAATTATGGGATTGATAATTTCTGATTTAATTGTACGTCTATTTTTAAATTGTTACAAATTTATAAATTGTTGAACTTACTATCCTTTGTTGAAAAGGAATATGTATATATCGTTAATTTTTACCCACTAACAATAATTCTAGATATGGGAATGATGATTCTGATTCTTATATTTTCGTTTCGTCCATTTTTAAATTGTTACAAATTTATAAATTGTTGAACTTACTATCCTTTGTTGAAAAGGAATATGTATATATCGTTAATTTTTACCCACTAACAATAATTCTAGATATGGGAATGATGATTCTGATTCTTATATTTTCGTTTCAGTTTAGGTAATTTTAAGTTCACACAATCTAAATGTATATTATCTAATAAAGGCACTTTAGAATTGAAATATATAAGTTGAATTGTGTGAATGCTAATAAAGCAGAAATGATAAGTTCTCTTCCTTGCATATGAAGTAACTAAATAACAACACAGAAACAATCATTACCAACTTAAAAAAAGTCCACCTTTACATTGGAAGCCACACAGGTGTTGATAGAAATCAAAAGGAAATGAAGGAACCAATCAAAACACATTCATACCTTTAAAAAGCCAGAAGCTAGCAGGATAAGCATTCTTGATAAAGCCCAGAAGGGTGAAACGCGTTGAATGGGACCTGCTACACTCTACTAAACTTCATTTACTACTGTCACAAAGCTGTGTGACCCTGCAACTTTAAACTTTTCTCCTGACCCTGCAAGTTAAAATCTACCTTTGGTAACTTCAGGGAATACGGTGTTACTGCTAAACACTGACCAAAGATTTCTTCAAACCTTAAGAAGTCTGAGGGAACCCAGATGAAAACAATATTTGGGCTATAAGAAGAAAGGAAAACAAAAAAAAAGGATAACTACATCACCAGAACGGATCATCACCCCTGACCTCTGAATCAAAGAGAAGGTCAGGTGACTTATCAGAAGCACCAGGAATGAACAGTCTGTGAATTCCTCACAGTGAAGAATATCAGCGGTTGCAACCAGGACAGATTAAGTTACCTCTACACTAATTTGCACTACGGTTTTTAAAACACGCAAACTGAACTTTAAAGACATCAAGGTATTCATATGTTAAATTAACCATTTCTATTAACCACAATTGTTTTGGCACCTAAATCAGAATAACGGCTGTTTTTTGCCTTTTTAACTATCCAGCACACCTGAGCCAATTATATGTCCATGGAAAGTAACTGTGTAACTTTATAACGGTATGTGTTACTGAAGAACTGTAAAGCTGTTACGCTCAACTTCTAATCACAGTTGAACCAAAGCAGTTACGCTCACCTTCTAATTACAGTTGAATCAATTTGAACATTAGCGCTGAATCTATTTGCTTTTAATATATTAGGATTGATACATTTGTGCCTTTTAAATATTCAATTCACCATTTATCTTAGAAATTTGTTGCTTGCCATATGTTATCTATAGAATTAATTCCTTTATACCTGGAATTCTAGGGTTTATCAATATATGGTTCTAGTCTTTTTTTATAAGTGTTGTATAAGGGAGACGTCCCTTTATTAATTAGGAAAAACATTTGCTGTTGTTTTTATGTGTTATAAGAATTTTTAAATAAACAAGATTGTATAAAACATAAATTAGATTGGTATCATCATTTCCTAGCTTTTTTAGCGCTGCTAAATAAACCCCATTTTTTCTTCCTATGTACTTTATCTGTCATTTTCCCCTCAACACACTTTATATCAGTGTTTTTCAACTCCAGTCATTAAATTTCATTAACGAGTCAGATTCTAAGGATTTCCCTTTAAGTACAGGTGAGCCAGTCAAATTGAGTGTGCAGATGGCCAGCCCAGGCAGGAAATTAGAATCTGGTCTGTTAGAGGTCCTTGAAGGTAGAAATGAGAAATACTGATTTATGTGATACATTGAATGTTTAGATTAGCTACACCAGGGCAATACAACAATAAAAGGACAAGCCACTAAATAGAGTACCACTTTACAAAGTTCTAGGTACCCCCAGGGATACATGTACCACAGGTTGAGAAACAAGGACCCAGTAGATGGGTAATTGCCATTCCTAAGACAAGCACTTGGTATCTAGAGGGCATGAGAACCCTCATTTAAAGTAGCGTAATTCCTTTATTTATAAGTGGGTGTATTATCTGTGTAATATAAGTTGTCTTTAGGAGATAAAGGCTGCTTTAGAGCCACTATTCTCATAAAGAAAATACATTAGGTAGATAACTGCCATTTTTATGTGAAACAGCAATAACAGGAGCATATGTCCCCTCCTCAGAAAGAAAGGGCTGTAACTTCCAAAGAGGTGCCCTAAGGGGAAGTAGAACCACTAAAAAAATTCAACTCGCCATGGTAATCACCCACAAATCACAGGGCAATGTGACCCTCAGTCAAAAAATTAGGGTATTAGCCTTTTTAGTAAAGCAGAGGGGGAAATATTGGCTGCATTATATCCCTCTCCATAAAAATATATTTGGCGACTAGTGGCACAGTGACTGTATGTGTCCTACAGGAACAAGTGACTTTTTTATCTCTTTTCAAAAGAGGAGTTATTGACCCTTTAGGCCTATATTTTGCTTTGCTTAGTACTAATATGAGACTAGTTATTTATTGTTGTATTGTATTTTATTAGCTTTGCCAATCGGGATATTGCATGTATTGCATTATTCTGACATAGTATAATGTTTGCTATTAAATGATCAGTCATCATTACTATTTTATTATTGCTAATTTGCATGTGTCAGAAGAAGATATAAATGTCCGTCCAGGAAGGGATTCAGTGGCTAAGTAGTGATTGTACTGACACTAACCCAACTCTCTGGATGGAACCACGGGCTTGACAAATTAAAGATCCAGATAGTAGAGTCAGTACTAGGTCAAGTCAGAGCCAGATGCAAGGTACGAAAGCATGATCCAGGATTCAGGTCAGGAACAGTCCAAGGTCAAAGTACAATAAGTACAAGATCAGGTCACTGGAGCAGGGTCAACAAGCCAAAGGTCAAAATGAGGGGTATTAGTCCAACAGAATCAGGATCCAGAAAGGGTAGTCGAGAGAAACAAGCCTAAATTCAGCTTCAGTAACTCCGACACGAACAAGCACGTCCAGATAAGAACTATCAATAAATGGGGAGGAGGAGGAGGAAACTGCATCATAAATAGAAAATGTGTGCCAATACACATGAAAATAATGTGACAAAGGCAGCAAAAAATGACGCAAAAGAAGCAACAAGGCAAAAATGTAAACAAAGAACCCTGAAATGCGGCAAAAATTGATGTGACCCTGACAGCATGTTCCTATAATTTTGATTATTGGTTCACTATTGTTAATAAATTGCATTTTTTATCATTTCTGACTGGCTTTATCTTAAATATGTCATATACAAAGACTTTGTTGTGTATGCATGTGCACTTTGTACTGCACATTTGTATCATAACATGAAAGTAGAATTAAAAAAGGTGCCCTTTAAGTAACTAGTTAATATTTTACTATTACATGTAAATTATTTTGAGAAGTTGCTTCTGCCTTATTGTAATAAACAGTAGAGTTTAATGCTAAACCGTCTACATTACAGTGCAGTATTTTAGTTAAGGTAAAAGATAACTTATAACAAATTTCCCCTCATCCCTAACCCCTAATTCCATAGGTGTACATCTTAAAGCATCTAAGCCTATTAATTGCAGGCTACATCTGTGCTCCCCACTCCCTCCCCTGTGTCTCTCTCTCCCCTCCCTCCCCTGTGTCTCTCTCTCCCCTCCCTCCCCTGTGCCTCTCTCTCCCCCCTCCCTCCCTCCCTCCATCCGTGTCTCTCTCTCTCCATCCCCTGTGTATCTCTTTCCCCCTCCCCTCCCTGTGTCTCTCTCTCCTCCTCCCTCCCTCCCTCCCCTGTGTCTCTCTCTCCCACCTCCCTCCCCTGTGTCTCTCTCTCCCCCTCCCTCCCTCACCTGTGTCTCTTTCTCCCCACTCCCTCCCTGCCTCCCCTGTGCCTCTCTCTCCCCCTCCCTCCCCTGTGTCTCTCTCTCCCCCTTCCCCTGTATATCTCTCTCCCCCTTCCTACCCCCTCCCCTCCCTGTGTCTCTCTCTCTGCCTCCCTCCTTCCCCTGTGTCTCTCTCTCCCCTCCCCTGTGTCTCTCTCTCCCCTTCCCTCCCCTGTGTCTCTCTCCCCCTCCCTCCCCTGTGTCTCTCACGCTCCCCTGTGTCTTTCTCCCTCCCTTCCCTGTGTCTCTCTCCCCCCTCCCCTGTGTCTCTCCCCCCTCCCCTGTGTCTCTCTCCCCCCCTCCCCTGTGCCGCTCTCACCCCCTCCCCTGTGCCGCTCTCCCCCCCTCCCCTGTGTGCCTCTCCCCCCCTTCCCTGTGTCTCTCTCCCCCCTTCCTCCCTCCCCTGTGTATCCCTCCCCTGTGCATTCCTCCCCCCTCCCTCCCCTGTATATTCCTCCCCCTCCCTCCCCTGTGTATTCCTTCCTCCCCTGTGTCTCTTTCTCTCCCTCCCCTGTGTCTCCCCTCCCTTCCACTAACCCTGACAAAAAAAAGCCTGCTGATACTGGACCTTGGCATACATAGGGGAACATTAGTAAAGGGGCTACAGGTTGGTAATCCACAAATAAAAATCATCATTAAAGGATGAGTTTCAATCAAATTGAGTCAGAGAGCACCATTTTTCTGTTTAGGAAAACATACAAATTGAGAAATAATTGCTTGTGATTACAATTTATACCTCCTCTCTAGGCCTTAGTATGCAACAAAAGAAATTCATAGAGGATGGAATAAAATTCATCCTAGGCCATAATTATTTCTCATTTGAGGACAAATTTTACATTCAAAGGAAGGGAACAGCTATGGGCACAAGATTCGTGCCCAGCTATGCCAATCTCTTTATGGGATATTGGGAGGAAGGTTTCTTCCCTAGGCATAGTCTGGGTGCGGATCTTGTGCTCTATAGCAGATACATAGATGACCTGTTCTTTATATGGGGGGGTAGTGAAACTGATCTAAACACTATTCTGACAGATATGAATAAAAATGAAATGGGACTATCCTTTACCAGTAACTATAGCAAAAGCCAAATCACCTTCTTGGACTTAGATATCGAAATTGTAGAAAACCAATTAATAACCAAAACACATTTTAAAAAGGTGGATGCCAATAATCTAATCCATTATAACAGCTGCCACATGAAAAAGTGGAAAGACAATGTCCCTAAAGGGCAATATTTAAGAATTAAACGGAATTGCTCAAGAATGACAGATTATCAGGATCAAATAAAGATCTTAGAAAGGAAATTCTTAGAAAGAGAATATAGTCCAGAAGTAATCAATAAAGCTAAACAAGAGGTAGATAAGAAAGTAAGGCGGGACCTCTTAGAATATAAAACAAAAGATATCAAAGAAAATTGAGATGAAATTAATGTGCCCTTTATAACTGAGTTCAGTCATGACAACCTAAACATCCAAAGAGTTTTAAAAAAAACATTGGCACTTAGTACAAACTGATCCCATCATAGGGGGAAAAGTGCAGGAAAACCCAAAAATAATATATAGGAAAGCACAGAATTTAAAGAGCCTACTAGCTCCCAGTCAATTGAAAAGCATAAAGAAGAAAGACACTCAAAGGTGCCTAGACGGAAATCCTTTAAATGTTTTTTTCCCCTGTTTTAGATGCCGGGCCTGCAAATTTAGTAGTAAACAAAAGATTTTAAAATAAAAAAGTAGAAACTTTACTTTCAAAATAAGAGACACAATTAGATGTCAAGATAAAGGCGTAATTTATGCCATTCAATGTTCATGTAAAAAAAATTACATAGGAGAAACAACCAGAATGCTCCGTGAAAGGATAAGGGAGCACCTCTCTTGCATAGATAGGGGTAACCTTGACCCTTATATCTATCGCCACTTTAGGGAAGTACACAACAACAACCTTAAAGATTTTAAATATTGGGGAATCAAAAAAGTTCAACCCGATTGGAGAGGGGGAAACTGGGAAAATAAACTCCTAAAGGCAGAAGCTGAAATTATATACCTAATGAATACCCTCCAACCTGGAGGCTTGAACTCTAAGATAGACATTTCCCCCTTCTTATAAAAGTCTCTTATAATATGCGAACATTTTCCAGGATAAATCAGCCACTTATATAGAAAATACTCACATACATTAAGTAAGCAATAAAATTTCAATTTACCTTGGGCAAAGATAGTACAAGCCCTATATAAATTCACTTTTTAGTAATTAAAAAGGAATTTTTATCCCCCTAAAATCAATAAATTAATTGAATAAGCCATATTTTTACCCACTAGCAATAACTCTAATTATGGGATTGATAATTTCTGATTTAATTGTACGTCCATTTTTAAATTGTTACAAATTTATAAATTGTTGAACTTACTATCCTTTGTTGAAAAGGAATATGTATATATCGTTAATTTTTACCCACTAACAATAATTCTAGATATGGGAATGATGATTCTGATTCTTATATTTTCGTTTCGTCCATTTTTAAATTGTTACAAATTTATAAATTGTTGAACTTACTATCCTTTGTTGAAAAGGAATATGTATATATCGTTAATTTTTACCCACTAACAATAATTCTAGATATGGGAATGATGATTCTGATTCTTATATTTTCGTTTCAGTTTAGGTAATTTTAAGTTCACACGATCTAAATGTATATTATCTAATAAAGGCACTTTAGAATTGAAATATATAAGTTGAATTGTGTGAATGCTAATAAAGCAGAAATGATAAGTTCTCTTCCTTGCGTATGAAGTAACTAAATAACAACACAGAAACAATCATTACCAACTTAAATAAAGTCCACCTTTACATTGGAAGCCACACAGGTGTTGATAGAAATCAAAAGGAAATGAAGGAACCAATCAAAACACATTCATACCTTTAAAAAGCCAGAAGCTAGCAGGATAAGCATTCTTGATAAAGCCCAGAAGGGTGAAACGCGTTGAATGGGACCTGCTACACTCTACTAAACTTCATTTACTACTGTCACAAAGCTGTGTGACCCTGCAACTTTAAACTTTTCTCCTGACCCTGCAAGTTAAAATCTACCTTTGGTAACTTCAGGGAATACGGTGTTACTGCTAAACACTGACCAAAGATTTCTTCAAACCTTAAGAAGTCTGAGGGAACCCAGATGAAAACAATATTTGGGCTATAAGAAGAAAGGAAAACAAAAAAAAGGATAACTACATCACCAGAACGGATCATCACCCCTGACCTCTGAATCAAAGAGAAGGTCAGGTGACTTATCAGAAGCACCAGGAATGAACAGTCTGTGAATTCCTCACAGTGAAGAATATCAGCGGTTGCAACCAGGACAGATTAAGTTACCTCTACACTAATTTGCACTACGGTTTTTAAAACACGCAAACTGAACTTTAAAGACATCAAGGTATTCATATGTTAAATTAACCATTTCTATTAACCACAATTGTTTTGGCACCTAAATCAGAATAACGGCTGTTTTTTGCCTTTTTAACTATCCAGCACACCTGAGCCAATTATATGTCCATGGAAAGTAACTGTGTAACTTTATAACGGTATGTGTTACTGAAGAACTGTAAAGCTGTTACGCTCAACTTCTAATCACAGTTGAACCAAAGCAGTTACGCTCACCTTCTAATTACAGTTGAATCAATTTGAACATTAGCGCTGAATCTATTTGCTTTTAATATATTAGGATTGATACATTTGTGCCTTTTAAATATTCAATTCACCATTTATCTTAGAAATTTGTTGCTTGCCATATGTTATCTATAGAATTAATTCCTTTATACCTGGAATTCTAGGGTTTATCAATATATGGTTCTAGTCTTTTTTTATAAGTGTTGTATAAGGGAGACGTCCCTTTATTAATTAGGAAAAACATTTGCTGTTGTTTTTATGTGTTATAAGAATTTTTAAATAAACAAGATTGTATAAAACATAAATTAGATTGGTATCATCATTTCCTAGCTTTTTTAGCGCTGCTAAATAAACCCCATTTTTTCTTCCTATGTACTTTATCTGTCATTTTCCCCTCAACACACTTTATATCAGTGTTTTTCAACTCCAGTCATTAAATTTCATTAACGAGTCAGATTCTAAGGATTTCCCTTTAAGTACAGGTGAGCCAGTCAAATTGAGTGTGCAGATGGCCAGCCCAGGCAGGAAATTAGAATCTGGTCTGTTAGAGGTCCTTGAAGGTAGAAATGAGAAATACTGATTTATGTGATACATTGAATGTTTAGATTAGCTACACCAGGGCAATACAACAATAAAAGGACAAGCCACTAAATAGAGTACCACTTTACAAAGTTCTAGGTACCCCCAGGGATACATGTACCACAGGTTGAGAAACAAGGACCCAGTAGATGGGTAATTGCCATTCCTAAGACAAGCACTTGGTATCTAGAGGGCATGAGAACCCTCATTTAAAGTAGCGTAATTCCTTTATTTATAAGTGGGTGTATTATCTGTGTAATATAAGTTGTCTTTAGGAGATAAAGGCTGCTTTAGAGCCACTATTCTCATAAAGAAAATACATTAGGTAGATAACTGCCATTTTTATGTGAAACAGCAATAACAGGAGCATATGTCCCCTCCTCAGAAAGAAAGGGCTGTAACTTCCAAAGAGGTGCCCTAAGGGGAAGTAGAACCACTAAAAAAATTCAACTCGCCATGGTAATCACCCACAAATCACAGGGCAATGTGACCCTCAGTCAAAAAATTAGGGTATTAGCCTTTTTAGTAAAGCAGAGGGGGAAATATTGGCTGCATTATATCCCTCTCCATAAAAATATATTTGGCGACTAGTGGCACAGTGACTGTATGTGTCCTACAGGAAAAAGTGACTTTTTTTATCTCTTTTCAAAAGAGGAGTTATTGACCCTTTAGGCCTATATTTTGCTTTGCTTAGTACTAATATGAGACTAGTTATTTATTGTTGTATTGTATTTTATTAGCTTTGCCAATCGGGATATTGCATGTATTGCATTATTCTGACATAGTATAATGTTTGCTATTAAATGATCAGTCATCATTACTATTTTATTATTGCTAATTTGCATGTGTCAGAAGAAGATATAAATGTCCGTCCAGGAAGGGATTCAGTGGCTAAGTAGTGATTGTACTGACACTAACCCAACTCTCTGGATGGAACCACGGGCTTGACAAATTAAAGATCCAGATAGTAGAGTCAGTACTAGGTCAAGTCAGAGCCAGATGCAAGGTACGAAAGCATGATCCAGGATTCAGGTCAGGAACAGTCCAAGGTCAAAGTACAATAAGTACAAGATCAGGTCACTGGAGCAGGGTCAACAAGCCAAAGGTCAAAATGAGGGGTATTAGTCCAACAGAATCAGGATCCAGAAAGGGTAGTCGAGAGAAACAAGCCTAAATTCAGCTTCAGTAACTCCGACACGAACAAGCACGTCCAGATAAGAACTATCAATAAATGGGGAGGAGGAGGAGGAAACTGCATCATAAATAGAAAATGTGTGCCAATACACATGAAAATAATGTGACAAAGGCAGCAAAAAATGACGCAAAAGAAGCAACAAGGCAAAAATGTAAACAAAGAACCCTGAAATGCGGCAAAAATTGATGTGACCCTGACAGCATGTTCCTATAATTTTGATTATTGGTTCACTATTGTTAATAAATTGCATTTTTTATCATTTCTGACTGGCTTTATCTTAAATATGTCATATACAAAGACTTTGTTGTGTATGCATGTGCACTTTGTACTGCACATTTGTATCATAACATGAAAGTAGAATTAAAAAAGGTGCCCTTTAAGTAACTAGTTAATATTTTACTATTACATGTAAATTATTTTGAGAAGTTGCTTCTGCCTTATTGTAATAAACAGTAGAGTTTAATGCTAAACCGTCTACATTACAGTGCAGTATTTTAGTTAAGGTAAAAGATAACTTATAACAAATTTCCCCTCATCCCTAACCCCTAATTCCATAGGTGTACATCTTAAAGCATCTAAGCCTATTAATTGCAGGCTACATCTGTGCTCCCCACTCCCTCCCCTGTGTCTCTCTCTCCCCTCCCTCCCCTGTGTCTCTCTCTCCCCTCCCTCCCCTGTGCCTCTCTCTCCCCCCTCCCTCCCTCCCTCCATCCGTGTCTCTCTCTCTCCATCCCCTGTGTATCTCTTTCCCCCTCCCCTCCCTGTGTCTCTCTCTCCTCCTCCCTCCCTCCCCTGTGTCTCTCTCTCCCACCTCCCTCCCCTGTGTCTCTCTCTCCCCCTCCCTCCCTCACCTGTGTCTCTTTCTCCCCACTCCCTCCCTGCCTCCCCTGTGCCTCTCTCTCCCCCTCCCTCCCCTGTGTCTCTCTCTCCCCCTTCCCCTGTATATCTCTCTCCCCCTTCCTACCCCCTCCCCTCCCTGTGTCTCTCTCTCTGCCTCCCTCCTTCCCCTGTGTCTCTCTCTCCCCTCCCCTGTGTCTCTCTCTCCCCTTCCCTCCCCTGTGTCTCTCTCCCCTTCCCTCCCCTGTGTCTCTCTCCCCCTCCCTCCCCTGTGTCTCTCACGCTCCCCTGTGTCTTTCTCCCTCCCTTCCCTGTGTCTCTCTCCCCCCTCCCCTGTGTCTCTCCCCCCTCCCTGTGTCTCTCTCTCCTCCTCCCTCCCTCCCCTGTGTCTCTCTCTCCCACCTCCCTCCCCTGTGTCTCTCTCTCCCCCTCCCTCCCTCACCTGTGTCTCTTTCTCCCCACTCCCTCCCTGCCTCCCCTGTGCCTCTCTCTCCCCCTCCCTCCCCTGTGTCTCTCTCTCCCCCTTCCCCTGTATATCTCTCTCCCCCTTCCTACCCCCTCCCCTCCCTGTGTCTCTCTCTCTGCCTCCCTCCTTCCCCTGTGTCTCTCTCTCCCCTCCCCTGTGTCTCTCTCTCCCCTTCCCTCCCCTGTGTCTCTCTCCCCTTCCCTCCCCTGTGTCTCTCTCCCCCTCCCTCCCCTGTGTCTCTCACGCTCCCCTGTGTCTTTCTCCCTCCCTTCCCTGTGTCTCTCTCCCCCCTCCCCTGTGTCTCTCCCCTCCCCTCCCCTGTGTCTCTCTCTCCCCTTCCCTCCCCTGTGTCTCTCTCCCCTTCCCTCCCCTGTGTCTCTCTCCCCCTCCCTCCCCTGTGTCTCTCACGCTCCCCTGTGTCTTTCTCCCTCCCTTCCCTGTGTCTCTCTCCCCCCTCCCCTGTGTCTCTCCCCCCTCCCCTGTGTCTCTCTCCCCCCCATCCCCTGTGTCTCTCTCACCCCCTCCCCTGTGCCGCTCTCCCCCCCCTCCCCTGTGTGCCTCTCCCCCCCTTCCCTGTGTCTCTCTCCCCCCTTCCTCCCTCCCCTGTGTATTCCTCCCCTGTGCATTCCTCCCCCCTCCCTCCCCTGTATATTCCTCCCCCTCCCGCCCCTGTGTATTCCTTCCTCCCCTGTGTCTCTTTCTCTCCCTCCCCTGTGTCTCCCCTCCCTTCCACTAACCCTGACAAAAAAAAGCCTGCTGATACTGGACCTTGGCATACATAGGGGAACATTAGTAAAGGGGCTACAAGTTGGTAATCCACAAATAAAAATCATCATTAAAGGATGAGTTTCAATCAAATTGAGTCAGAGAGCACCATTTTTCTGTTTAGGAAAACATACAAATTGAGAAATAATTGCTTGTGATTACAATTTATACCTCCTCTAAGTAAACCTGTTAGTTTAAGAATTAAAGGAAGGGATATGCACTATATTGATTAGAGTTAGGGAAGCATAAATTAAATAAAACTACAGCTATTACACATATGTACAGTAATTCTGTTGTCAGTAGTTGGTTCCTCTGGATAATATAATTACAACTAATTTCTAGACTCATAATGCTGACCAGATGAGTGCCATATTTGAGATGATTCCCAGTGACTGTTTGGGGCTGTGTTTGGAAAATCTCCCTTTTGGTTCATGACATGATGTTGTCCATGTGAATCATAGTAATCCTTTATAAAAATGTGTGTTTGATCATGTTTATTATGACCATAATGACCATCAGAAGTTGTCCCTGAATTATGCACACCTCCAGTGAAGAGATGATGCCCAGTCTGCTCTGTATCTGTCTGGGACTGGACATCATTCGCTTCACTGGAGGTGTGCATAATTCAGGGACAACTCCTGATGGTCATTATGGTAATAATAAACAGGATCAAACACACAAGGATCCAGTCTTGTTAGTGCTCATTATACCTTTCCCAAATGGTGGCAAAGAGTTTTGGCTTGCATTCTGTGCGATTGAACTTTGAGGAGAAAATAGTATTCCACTTGAAGGAAAACTGGTGGTATTATTCACAGTGGGTCCAAGAGATGGTTCTCCAGCATGTCCATGTTTGAGCGGATTAAAAAGTGACTGAGACATGGCCACTTTAGAGAGCACCTGATTGAGGATTGTAGTAGCAGCTGTGTTATTTGTTACTGCAGTTTGTGCCAACTTAAAGGGACAGTCTAGTCCAAAACAAACTTTCATTACTCAGTTAGTGCATGTTATTTAAAACAATTTTCCAATTTACTTTTATCACCAATTTTGCTTTGTTATCTTTGTATTCTTAGATGAAAGCTAAACCTAGGAGGTTCATATGCTAATTTCTTAATTAAGCCCTTGAAGGCTGCCTCTTATCTTAGGGCAGTTTTCCACCACTAGAGGGTGTTAGTTCATGTGTTTCATATAGATAACACTGTGCTCACACACATGGAGTTCCTAGAAGCCAGCACTGATTGGCTAAAATGCAAGTCTGTAAAAAGCACTGAGATAAGGGGGCAGTCTGCCGAGGCTTAGATACAAGGTAATCACAGAGGTAAAAAGTATATTAGTATAACTGTGTTGGTTATGCAAAACTAGGGAATCGGTTATAAAGGGAATATAAATATTCTGGTGTAAACTGTCCCTTTAATCCTTTTCAGAGTGTGTGTGCAGTGTGTGTCAGTAAGCAGAGTATGTGTGCTTTATTCTCCAGGTAATCAACACATTTCAGATGAGCTGGTGCTTTAGTTTCTCAACCATGGTCCTCAAGTACCCCTAACAGGCCAGGTTTTAATTATAGCGGAATCAGTGCACAGGTGAAGTAATCAGTTGATTAGTAACCATGGTTACTAACTTGCTCTCACCCATCAGCTGATTATTTCCCCTGTGCACGGGTTCAGCTATAATTAAAACCTGCCCTGTTGGGGGCACTTTGCGGCCCGGGGTATATGTGTTTCTTCGGCAGAGTTTATTTTGTGAATACAGCTAAGTATATACTGTTAAATGTTTTACTTTAATTAATATACATCAGGTCTATAAATATACTTAGTAGTTTTAATTACAGTATATGAGCTGCAGCTCTCTATTGCAGTAAAAACATAATTTATGTAAGAACTTACCTGATAAATTCATTTCTTTCATATTGGCAAGAGTCCATGAGCTAGTGACATATGGGATATACAATCCTACCAGGAGGGGCAAAGTTTCCCAAACCTCAAAATGCCTATAAATACACCCCTCGCCACACCCACAATTCAGTTTAACGAATAGCCAAGCAGTGGGGTGATAAAGAAAGGAGTAGAAAGCATCAACAAATTTGGAAATTTGGAAATAATTGTGCTTTATACAAAAAAATCATAACCACCATAAAAAGGGTGGGCCTCATGGACTCTTGCCAATATGAAAGAAATTAATTTATCAGGTAAGTTCTTACATAAATTATGTTTTCTTTTATGTAATTGGCAAGAGTCCATGAGCTAGTGACATATGGGATATCAATACCCAAGATGTGGAGACTTCCACTCAAGAGTCACTAGAGAGGGAAGGAATAAAATAAAAACAGCCATATTCCGCTGAAAAAATAATCCACAACCCAAGTTATTTTCACTTTTGAAAGAAAAAAACTTAAATCAAAAGCAGAAGAATCAAACTGAAACAGCTGCCTGAAGGACTTTTCTACCAAAAACTGCTTCCGAAGAAGCAAATACATCAAAATGGTAGAATTTAGTAAATGTATGCAAAGAGGACCAAGTTGCTGCTTTGCAAATCTGATCAACTGAAGCTTCATTCTTAAAAGCCCACGAAGGGGAGACTGATCTAGTAGAATGAGCTGTAATTCTCTGAGGCGGGGTTTGACCCGACTCCAAATAAGCTTGATGAATCAAAAGTTTCAACCAAGAAGCCAAGGAAATAGCAGAAGCTTTCTGACCTTTCCTAGGACCAGAACATAAAACAAATAAACTGGAAGTCTTCCTGAAATTTTTAGTAGCTTCCACATAATATTTCAAAGCTCTTACCACATCCAAAGAATGTAAGGATCTCTCCAAAGAATTCTTAGGATTAGGACACAAGGAAGGAACAACAATTTCTCTATTAATGTTGTTAGAATTCACAACCTTAGGTAAAAATTGAAAATAAGTCCGCAAAACTGCCTTATCCTGATGAAAAATCAGAAAAGGAGACTCACAAGAAAGAGCAGATAGCTCAGAAACTCTTCTAGCAGAAGAAATAGCCAAAAGGAACAACACTTTCCAGGAAAGTAGTTTAATGTCCAAAGAATGCATAGGCTCAAATGGAGGAGCCTGTAAAGCCTTCAGAACCAAATTAAGACTCCAAGGAGGAGAAATTGATTTAATGACAGGCTTAATACGAACTAAAGCCTGTACAAAACAGTGAATATCAGGAAGAATAGCAATCTTTCTGTGAAATAAAACAGAAAGAGCGGAGATTTGTCCTTTTCAAGGAACTTGCAGACAAACCCTTATCCAAACCATCCTGAAGAAACTGTAAAATTCTAGGAATTCTAAAAGAATGCCAGGAGAATTTATGAGAAGAACACCATGAAATGTAAGTCTTCCAAACTCTATAATAAATCTTTCTAGAAACAGATTTACGAGCTTGTAACATAGTATTAATCACTGAGTCAGAGAAACCTCTATGACTTAGAACTAAGCGTTCAATTTCCATACCTTCAAATTTAATGATTTGAGATCCTGATGGAAAAACGGACCTTGAGATAGTAGGTCCGGCCGTAACGGAAGTGGCCAAGGCGAGCAACTGGACATTTAAACCAGATCCGCATACCAAAACCTGTGTGGCCATGCTGGAGCCACCAGCAACACAAAAGACTGTTCCATGATGATTTTGGAGATCACTCTTGGAAGGAGAACTAGAGGCGGAAAGATGTAAGCAGGTTGATAACACCAAGGAAGTGTCAGCGCATCCACTGCTTCCGCCTGAACATCCCTGGACCTGGACAGGTATCTGGGAAGTTTCTTGTTTAGATGAGAGGCCATGAGATCTATCTCTGGAAGCCCCCACATCTGAACAATCTGAGAAAACACATCTGGATGGAGAGACCACTCCCCTGGATGTAAAGTCTGGCGGCTGAGATAATCCGCCTCCCAATTGTCTATGCCTGGGATATGCACCGCAGATATTAGACAGGAGCTGGATTCCGCCCAGGCAAGTATCCGAGATACTTCTTTCATAGCTTGGGGACTGTGAGTCCCACCCTGATGATTGACATAAGCCACAGTTGTGATATTGTCTGTCTGAAAACAAATGAACGGTTCTCTCTTTAGTAGAGGCCAGAACTGAAGAGCCCTGAGAATTGCACGGAGTTCTAAAATATTTATTGGTAATTTCGCCTCTTGAGATTTCCAAACCCCTTGTGCTGTCAGAGATCCCCAAACAGCTCCCCAACCTGAAAGACTTGCATCTGTTGTGATCACAGTCCAGGTTGGGCGAACAAAAGAAGCCCCTTGAACCAAACGATGGTGATCTATCCACCATGTCAGAGAGTGTCGTACATTGGGATTCAAGGATATTAATTGTGATATCTTTGTATAATCCCTGCACCATTGATTCAGCATACAAAGCTGTAGAGGTCTCATGTGAAAACGAGCAAAGGGGATTGCGTCCGATGCTGCAGTCATGAGACCTAAAACTTCCATGCACATAGCCACTGAAGGGAATGACTGAGACTGAAGGTGCCGGCAGGCTGCAACCAATTTTAAACGTCTCTTGTCTGTTAGAGACAGAGTCATGGACACTGAATCTATCTGGAAGCCTAAAAAGGTGACCCTTGTCTGAGGAATCAAGAAACTTTTTGGTAAATTGATCCTCCAACCATGTTTCCGAAGAAACAACACTAGTTGATTCGTGTGAGATTCTGCAGTATGTAAAGACTGAGCTAGTACCAAGATATCGTCCAAATAAGGAAACACCGCAATACCCTGTTCTCTGATTACAGATAGTAGGGCACCCAGAACCTTTGAAAAGATTCTTGGAGCTGTTGCTAGGCCAAATGGAAGAGCAACAAATTGGTAGTGCTTGTCTAGAAAAGAGAATCTCAGAAACTGAAAGTGTTCTGGATGAATCGGAATATGAAGGTATGCATCCTGCAAGTCTATTGTGGACATATAATGTCCTTGCTGAACAAAAGGCAGAATAGTCCTTATAGTCACCATCTTGAAAGTTGGTACTCTTACATAACGATTCAAAATTTTCAGATCCAGAACTGGTCTGAACAAATTTTCTTTCTTTGGTACAATGAATAGGTTTGAATAAAACCCCAAACCTTGTTCCTGAAGAGGAACTGGCATGATTACCCCTGAAGACTCCAGGTCTGAAACACACTTCAGAAAAGCCTGAGCTTTTACTGGATTTACAGGGATGCGTGAGAGAAAAAATCTTACTTTGAATCCTATTCGATACCCTTGAGAGACAATGCTCTGAATCCAATGATTTTGGACAGATTTTACCCAACAATCCTTGAAAAACCTTGATCTGCCCCCTACCAGCTGAGCTGGAATGAGGGCCGCACCTTCATGCGGACTTAAGGGCAGACTTTGGTTTCCTAAATGGCTTGGATTTATTCCAATTTGAGGAAGGCTTCCAACTGGAAGCAGATTCCTTGGGAGGAGGATTGAGTTTTTGTTCCTTATTCTGACGAAAGGAACGAAAACGGTGAGAAGCCTTAGATTTACCCTTAGGTTTTTTATCCTGAGGCAAAAAAACTCCTTTTCCTCCAGTGATAGTTGAAATAATAGAATCCAACTGAGAACCAAATAAATTATTACCTTGGAAAGAAAGAGATAGTAATCTAGATTTAGATGTCATATCAGCATTCCAAGATTTAAGCCATAACGCTCTTCTAGCTAATACAGCTAAAGACATGGATCTAACATCAATTTTGATTATATCAAAAATTGCATCACAAATAAAATGATTTGCATGTTGCAGTAAGCGAACAATGCTAGATATGTCAAAATCCAATTCATGTTGCGCTAAATTTTCCAAACAGAAAGTTGATGCAGCCGCAACATCACCCAAAGAAATAGCAGGTCTGAGAAGATGACCTGAATATAAATAGGCCTTCCTTAGATAAGATTGAAGTTTCCTATCTAAAGGATCCCTAAATGAAGTGCTATCTTCCATAGGAATAGTGGTACGTTTAGCAAGAGTAGAAATAGCCCCATCAACTTTGGGGACCTTTTCCCAAAACTCTATAGATTTTGCTGATAAAGGATACAATCTCTTAAACCTTGAAGAAGGAATAAAGGAAGTACCTGGCTTATTCCATTCCCTAGAAATCATATCAGAAATAGCCTCAGGAATGGGAAAAAACACCTGGGGAAACCACAGGAGGTTTAAAAACAGTATTTAAATGTTTATTAGACTGAACGTCAATAGGACTGGTTACCTCAATATCCAAAGTAATTAACACTTCTTTTAATAAAGAATGCATATACTCTATTTTAAATAAATAAGTAGATTTGTCAGTGTCAATATCTGAGGAAGGATCTTCTGTTTCAGATAGATCCTCATCAGAAGAGGATGAATTATTATGTTGTTGGTCATTTGAAATTTCATCAGCTAAATGAGAAGTTTTAAAAGACCTTTTACATTTATTAGAAGGTGGAAATGCAGACAAAGCCTTCATAATAGAATCAGAAACAAATTCTTTAAAATTTACAGGTATATCATGCACATTTGAAGTTGAAGGAACTGCAACTGGCAATGTACTATTACTGATAGAAACACTATCTGCATGTAAAAGTTTATCATGACAACTATTACAAATGACATTCGGTGGAATAATTTCTACAATTTTGCAACAAATGCACTTAGCTTTGGTAGAACCGATGTCAGGCAGCAATGTTCCAGCAGAAACTTCAGAGGCAGGATCAGACTGGGACATCTTGCTCAATGTAAGAGAAAAAACAACATATAAAGCAAAATTATCTATTTCCTTAAATGACAGTTTCAGGAATGGGAAAAAATGCAAAAGCATAGGCTTCTTGGTAGAAAAGAAAGCAGGAGGCAAACAACAATGGGGTATTGAAATAATGAAGAAAAATTGGTGCCAAGTATGACGCACAACGTAACGTAAACTTTTTTGGCGCCAAAAATGACCGGAAATGACACACTTGCGTTACTAATGCCGCCGCCGTGTGAAAGGTCTTGACGTCACGTATGACACCGGAAATGACGAAGTTGCGTCAAAAACGTAATTTCCCGCGCCAAAAATGACGCAATAAAGTCTAACATTTGACGCACCCGCGGGCCTAATACCCGCAAATGCAAAAAATAGTCAAATTGAAAAAGACTAAACCCCAGATAAGAAATAAATTTCTTAAAGTGTTTATATTCCCAAATATGAAACTGACAGTCTGCAGAAGGAAATACATGAACCTGACTCATGGCAAATATAAGTACAATACATATATTTAGAACTTTATATAATTTGCATAAAGTGCCAAACCATAGCTGAAAGTGTCTTAAGTAAATGAAAACATACTTACCAAAAGACACCCATCCATATATAGCAGATAGCCAAACCAGTACTAAAACAGTTCTTAGTAGAGGTAATGGTAAATTTGAGAGTATATCGTCGATCTGAAAAGGGAGGTAGGAGATGAATCTCTACGACCGATAACAGAGAACCTATGAAATAGACCCCCGTTAGGGAAATCATCGTATTCAATAGGTGATACTCCTTTCATGTCCCTCTGACATTCGCTGTACACTGAGAGGAATCAGGCTTCAACAATGCTGAGAAGTGCATATCAACGTAGAAATCTTAGCACAAACTTACTTCACCACCTCCATAGGAGGCAAAGTTTGTAAAACTGAATTGTGGGTGTGGTGAGGGGTGTATTTATAGGCATTTTGAGGTTTGGGAAACTTTGCCCCTCCTGGTAGGATTGTATATCCCATATGTCACTAGCTCATGGACTCTTGCCAATTACATGAAAGAAATGGGATTGATCACATGATTTGCATGAAATTACAACCAATGTCCCATTACTTCAGCATCTTCTGTATTATATAACATTATTGATTACAAGTTTGGGGTCACAGCCATTAACAATTATTTAGAGCTGTCATGGATTTTTAAATCATGTTATCCAATTGTTATACAGATACTCGTCGACTTACAACCTATGCGACTTATGACCATCCATACTTACGACCATGTGTCGTACTGCAGACAGCAGTGCTTGTGTGCAGGCCATACGAGAGTGACTGTCATAAGCAGCAGCAGCAGCCTTCGCATGTGTCGCAGCCTCTCACCATGTTGCAGTCCAAAACACCTGTGATGTGTAGCAGCAGACCTATCTGCCTAAACCCTACATTAGACCATTTTATTTACATGCCGTAGATATATCGTCCGACTTACATCCAAATCGTCTTACGACCGGACGGTCAGAACGTAATGCGGTCGTAAGTCGACGACTACCTGTATAGTGTTCTTTGTGTGAGATAACATCTAAGAAAAAATAATGAAGAATAAGACTGCAAATACTGACCATAATCATAATGCAACATCTCACAGAAATGTCATTATTTAAAACATCCATGTCTTTCAAAATATATTCAATTAAAAGTTCTAGTTTACGGGGCACAATTTCTAATAATTTCTGGATAGCTCTTTATGTATATAAATACTATATACTGTGTGTGTGTGGGAAGCAACAGAAAAGGATTGTTTGTACAGAAGCAACAAACTAAAATAAACAAAAAGTTAAAGGGACACTTAACCCAAATGTTTGCTTTCATGATTCAGATAGAGCATGCAATTTTAAGCAACTTTCTAATTTACTCCTATTATCCTTTTTTCTTTGTTGTCTTGCTATCTTTATTTGAAAAAGAAGGCATCTAAGCTAAGGAGCCAGCCAATTTTTGGTTTAGACCTGGACAGCACTTGTTTATTGGTGGGTGAATTTATCCACCAATCAGCAAGAACAACCCAGGTTGTTCACCAAAAATGGGCCGGCATCTAAACTTACATTCTTGCTTTTCAAATAAACATACCAAGAGAATGAAGAAAATTTAATAATAGGAGTACATTAGAAAGTTGCTTAAAATTGCATGCTCTATCTGAATCAAAAAGGAAAAAAATTGGTTTCAGTGTCCCTTTAACCCCTTAATGACAACTGACGTACCAGGTACGTCATGCAAAAACGAACAGTTAATGACAATAGATGTACCTGGTATGTCAGTTGTCTAACAGAGTGCTGGAATCGATCACAATCGCATCCTGCAATACCTTTTTACAAGCCTCCGATGCAGAGAGAGTCACTCTGTGGCCCTCTCTGCACCGGTAGCGATGGTGCCGTTCGTTGGTGGGTGAGAGCGTAGCAGGGAGGCGGGTGGGCGGCCCATCGCTACCCGGCATCCGGTTCCTGTAAGTGCTGCCGGGAGCGTGCGGGGGGGCCTGCGGGGGCGCACGCCCGTGCGCATTAGCCACTGACACCAATGAGGGAGAGGGGGAAAAAAGTTAAATAAAATGTAAATATAAAAGGATCTGGGAGGGGTGGGGGTATTGTGGGGGGGCTGCTACACTACAGAAAAAGTTTAAAGCTCAAAAGAAAAAAAATACTTTTGTTTTTTCTGCCAGTACCCAAGATGGAGGCAATTAGGTAGGGGGGGGGGGTTAGAGAGCTGGGGGGGGGGGATCAGGGAGGTTGGGGGCTAAGGCAGGGGTCCATCACAGCTAAAATATTTTATTATTTTTATTTAAAAAAAACAAAACTCCTTTTATTTAGTACTGGCAGACTTTCTGCCAATACTTAAGATGGTGGGGACAATTGTTGGGTGGGGGAGGGAAGAGAGCTGTTTGGGAGGGATCAGGGAGTGGGATGTGTCAGGTGGGTGGCTGATCTCTACACTAAAGCTAAAATTAACCCTGCAAGCTCCCTTCAAGCTACCTAATTAACCCCTTCACTGCTGGTCCTAATTCACGTGTGGTGTGCAGCAGTATTTAGCGGCCTTCTAATTACCAAAAAGCAACGCCAAAGCCATATAAGTCTGCTATTTCTGAACAAAGGGGATCCAAGAGAAGCTTTTACAACAATTTGTGCCATAATTGCACAAGCTATTTGTAAATAATTTCAGTGAGAAACCTAAAATTGTGAAAAATTTTAAGTTTTTTTTTTTTATTTGCTCGCATTTGGCCGTGAAATGGTGGCATGAAATATACCAAAATGGGCATAGATCAATACTTGGGATTGTCTACTACACTACACTAAAGCTAAAATTAACCCTACAAGCTCCCTAATTAACCCCTTCACTGCTGGGCATAAAACACGTGTGGTGCGCAGCGGCATTTAGCGGCCTTCTAATTACCAAAAAGCAACCCCAAAGCCATATAAGTCTGCTATTTCTGAACAAAGGGGATCCCAGAGAAGCATTTACAACCATTTGTGCCATAATTGCAGAAGCTGTTTGTAAATAATTTCAGTGGGAAACCTAAAGTTTGTGACAAAATTTGTGAAAAAGTGAACTTTTTTTTTATTTGATCGCATTTGGCGGTGAAATGGTGGCATGAAATATACCAAAATGGGCCTAGATCAATACTTTGGGTTGTCTTAAAAAAATATATATATATATATATACATGTCAAGGGATATTCAGGTATTCCTGACAGATATCAGGGTTCCAATGTAACTAGCGCTAATTTTGAAAAAAAGTGGTTTGGAATTAGCAAAGTGCTACTTGTATTTATTGCCCTATAACTTGCAAAAAAAGCAAAGAACATGTAAACATTGGGTATTTCTAAACTCAGGACAAAATTTAGAAACTATTTAGCATGGGTGTTTTTTGGTGATTGTAGATGTGTAACAGATTTTGGAGGTCAAAGTTAGAAAAAGTGTGTTTTTTTCAATTTTTTCATCATATTTTATAATTGTTTTATAGTAAATTATAAGATATGATGAAAATAATGATATCTTTAGAAAGTCCATTTAATGGCGAGAAAAACTGTATATAATATGTGTGGGTACAGTAAATGAGTAAGAGGAAAATTACAGCTAAACACAAACACAGCAGAAATTTAAAAATTGCCTTTGTCCTTAAAGGGACATTAAACCCCAAAAAATTCTTTCTTGATTCAGACAGAGAATACAATTTTAAACAAAATTCCAATTTACTTCTGTTATCTAATTTGCTTCAATATTTAGATATCCTTTGTTAAAGAAATAGCAATGTACATGGGTGAGCCAATCACATGAGGCAAATATGTGCAGCCACCAATCAGAATCTACTGAGCCTATCTAGATATGCTTTTCAGGAAGGAATATCAAGAGAATGAAGCAAATAAGATAACAGAAGTATATTAGAAAGTTGTTTAAAATTGTATTGTCTATCTGATTCATGAAAGAGAAAATTTGGGTTTAATGTCCCTTTAAGGGTAAGGAAATTGAAAAATGGTCAGGTCATTAAGGGGTTAAAAGAGGGACATAAAAGTCCCTTGATTCAGATATAGCATGCAAATAAAAAAAGATCTAGTACTTTTTCTCTTTGTATCCTTTGTTGAAGATCAGGTGTGTGCTTGTGTCTTCAGCAATATATGGCAGCAATATTTGCAACAATGTAGAACATTTCAGACTATGCTGTATATTGTAATACCCAAGACGTGTGTGTGTGTCTCACTGAAAAATAAGCTACAGTAGGGACTAAATGTGGGCAGCATCTAAAAACTGCAAAACAGCATAGCATAGAAAAGGCTCAGCAGTTAAAGGGTTAAAAGGGCATATTCTAATTAAGAAATTAGAAATGTAAAAAGCCATATGGAATGAATAAACAACTGACAAATAAGAAACAAATTTCCTCTTAGAATTAAAATAAAAATAAGACTGGAACTGGATTATGTAATGCTGGACAAACATTCATAATAAAATACAAGCTTTTGAAAATGTCCTTTTAAAAAAAAATAAAAAAATCAGACTACATCTAAATAAAATAAATGTGCCCGGCCATCACTGGGTTTAGTACCACCCTCATTCTGCCAGACCTGATAGATCCATTACCATAGGCAGCTGCCTAACTGAGCTGGTGAAGGTCTCCAGTCAGTGTATGAATGATCACACAGTGCTGTCTTTAAAACCAGCCATTCATACAGATAGTCAGTATACGAGTGAGAATCACGGGCTCCCTGAGCAGACCATGCACAGTAATCACACTGACCCATTCATCTCTATCCATTCTTAGCTGAGCTCACGGGGTGGGCGTGACTTCCTTATCAAAAGGGCGTGATCTAAGAGGGGGCGGGCCGGTGCTGGTCGCTGTCCTGGGTGTTGAATCTGTTCAGGGAGGCTCTGCTGCTGCTATAGGGAGACTGGGACTGTGTGCCAGGCAGTGCATCCATCCCTTCCCTCACCTTCTTTCCCTGCTTCTCCCTTTTATTTGCCTTGCTACCATTTGCATATCTGCGGCAGTTATTACTTCCCCTCTTTCATTCTATGTGCACTTATGTCTTCTGTATCCATGGACTGTTAAAAGGGAAAAAGCTGCTGGTTTAGTCACGAGTCACGATGGGATCCCTCTGCATTGCTCTCTTACTCCTCTCGGTCTTTCATTATCAACATTTGGTTGCATTTGGGGACAGAAAATTTGGTAAGTGATTTGGTTAAATGTTTTTACCTCTTGGCTGCCACAGAGGGCTGTCAATGGGTTAAATGGTGCTATTTAAAGAACTGGGTTGAGCATTATTTTATGGTGTTTCTATACTCTCTGCTTTCCTTTTTTCCTGGCTGGGTCAGGGCAGATCTGGCTCTTAGGGCAGCTGGATGGGAGGTGCTCTAAGAAGGATGTAGGGTGAAGGATGCTGGCTGGGCAGCACTGACAGGGGGAGGGTGCTGACTGAGAGGGGGGTTACAGGTGCACAACGAGAGAGACAGATGCTCTTTTGCTCTAACACAAATACATAAACACTTTAGGTATTAAAAGCTCTTGCTATGTCATGAATCCCCAATGCACAATATGAGGTGCTTTGTTTTTCCTGTGCACAGAATTATTGTCTTACTAGGAGAATGGCCTTCTTAGAGGTATCACCAGTAATATGTCAAACCATTGGGTTTAAATGCAGACACAGAAAAGTAAATATCACTATTGAGTAAAAGCCATATTTGCACATGATTTGACCACAATTTTCAGAGATCCGAGTTTACTTAATTATTGAATACTACATTGTGATTTCTTGTTAACTGACACATGCTTTGAGTACACAACCGTCCTATACCACATACTTATAACCCAAAGGCTGCAGATACTAGATACATTATGGAATACAATTGGTATTATAAGTAGTTACCCCAGAACAATATGGGGTTTGAAGGGACTAGGCACTGCTTTTTGTCATTTGGTGTGGAAGTCTATAAGGTCATCTATATGTAAAACAAAAATGCACAGCTTTTTATTTGTAAATTAGCCTGAATCTCAAATTAATGCTGAACATATCTGACCTCCCAACAGTGACATAAATGTAAAGTTATTGAATGTGATGTGAAACTTTTGTAAGTATATATATATATATATATATATATATATATATATATATATATATATATATATATAAGGGTTAACTGAGGAGTAAGCCTAGATAATTTCTTGCAGGTTGTATTTTTAATATTAAAAGAGTTGAATTAGTATGTGTGTCACCATATGTGTTGTAAATTGATAGTGTTCACTGAATAAAGTTTTTACCCTGCATCCCAACTTGCAAACATAATGATCAGCACAATATTGTTGCCATTGGCTGCCACAGATACATATTTTACTGATCTATTCTGTTATATACTATCTGACCATTATCCTTGTGATCTCATAACAAGGTCTAGTTACTTATTACATTATCCTAAAATCTTAGTTTAAAATCTCTTAAAGGAACTTATATGGAGCATTTACAATTATCAGCCAAAAACTCAGTATAATGATGCTTCACTGATCCAGGCTTATACTTTCATTAATTGTACCCCATAAATAGGATTTAAACCAATGTTTTTGTTTTAAGACGGTAGTTCAGTGTTAAGAAGGGATTAGATGCTTGTGATATTTTTTTTGGCCTATGTGATACTGGTTGCTTGGTGGTTCAGTTGCATTTACATAGGAAGTTATAGTCCCTGTTTCATGAAACCATTTTATATGGGGGATGGTACTGTAGGATTAACAAATGATCAATGTGATGAATTAGAGTATGTGTTTCTTGAAAGTCTGTGTATATAGTAATATAGCAGAAGGGTTTTTAGACTCTGTTTTCTCCTATTCTTGTGCTCAGTATTAAGTGGATAGCATGTTGACTCTAAAACATTCATCTCCATTCTAGAGATTTAATTAAAAAAAAATAAAAAAAAATATATATATATATATATAGTCCTCACATTGCCTCTCAAGGTTTTTTCTACTGCTGTATAAATTAGTTGTATATACATTTCTGTTAAAGGAATATTGTAGCAATGTTTCTATAATGGACGAAAAAGAGATGGTTAGATTTTACTTTTTCTCTTTTTTTGCATGAAAAAGGTTCATTTAAATCTTTAAATGTAATCTGCCAGGAAATATGTGCAGAAATATCAATTTGCGGCTGAGTGATACAGAGAACTCCCACAGCTGCATCGGTTTACAAGGTTGTGACTTCACAAGGCTAATAAAAAAGTAGGCTTATTATGCTCAGGAACATTTTGTTTTTTTTAAGATGGAGTAAAGAAAACAATTAGCACAATGTCCTTTAAGAATGAAAGCTATATCAGACCCCACATTTTTTTCATGATTCAGAGCATGCCATTTTAAAACAACTTTCCATTTTTTTTTTATTATGTAACTTGCGTGATTTGTATAAGTATACCCAGGTAGACTCAGGAACAGCAATGCACTACTGGGAGCTAGCTGCTTGTCTAGCCTCTGGCCATTGTCTCACAGATATGTTCATCTAGCTCCCAGGAGTTCAACAAAATATACAAAACTAATGAAGCAAATTTGTTTATAGAAGTAAACTGGAAAGTTGTTTAAAATTGTTTGCTCTATATCACTTGTTTTCAAACCTGTCCTTAGGCATCCCCAACAGGCCAGATTTTCAGGATTACCTTGGATGAGAGCAGGTAAAATAACAATGTTTACTGATTATTTCACCTGTGCTCCAGTTCAGATATCCACAAAATGTGGCCTGTTAGGGGGACTGAGGTCAGGTTTGAAAACCAGTGATCTATCTGAATCATTAAAGAAAAAAATAGGGTTTTACGTCCCTTTAAGTAAAAAAATAAATAGGAGCCAAATGTATTGTGTGTTTCATGTTATTTGCTTGACTTCACTGATATAACCAGCATATATTAACTAAATAATACATGTTGTGCTGAAAAGGTAATAACTATCTTTGATGCTTTTTATGTTGTTACATATACCATAAAATAGGACTTATAATTAATACAAATATTTTGATCACATAATACAAAGACAGATTATTATGTTTTATAAACCTGGTGCTTTATTGTAAAATCATCTAAAGGGATAGAAAAGTCAGAATTACAGGGACAGGAAACCCAAAAATTGTCTTTCATGATTTGGAAAGAACATACAATTTTAAACAACTTTCCAATTTATTTCTATTTTCAAATTTGGTTCATTATTTTGTTATCCTTTGCTGAAGGAACAGCATTACACTACTAGCAGCTAGCTGAACACATCTAGTTAGCCAATCCCAAGAGACAAATGTGTGCAGGCACCAATCAGCAGCTAGCTCCCACTAGAGTAGGATATGTGTGTATTCTTTCTCAACATGGCATACCAAGAGAACGAAGCACATTTGAAAACAGAAGTACATTTTGAAGTGTCTTAAAATAACATGATCTATCTGAATAATGCAAGTTTAATTTTGACTTTCCTATCCCTTTAAACTCACATGATTCAGATAGAGTATGCCATTTTAAGACAGTGTCATTTATTTCACTTCTATTTTCAAATTTACTTTATTCTCTTGGTATCCTTTGCTGAAAAACTATAAGTGGGAGCTTGGTAGTGATTTGTGGCTATACACACTTCTCTCTTGCCATTGGCTCACTATATTTGTTCATATAGCTCCCAGTAATGCTTTGCTGCAGCTGTTATATACTCACAATAGTGCAATAATACAATGCTCTAACATATTATAGCATTTTAATTTTGCACTTTTATATCCGTTAACCATATAGGTTGGTGAAGATCATTGCTGTAGAAATTATACAGTACCTTCCTTACCCTATGATAGTATTTTTGATTCACTCCCTTTGGAATGGAGTTAAATTGAAGCTGACAATATTAAGACACTGACATATACTGTATGTGCACCAGCATAAAACTATATATCTATATACAAAGGTCCAATAGCTCTTAAAGGGATAGTTTAGTCAAACTTAAACTTTCATGATTCAGATAGAGTATTCAATTTTAAGCAACTTTCTAATTTATTCCGATCATTTTTGTTTGTTTGTTCTCTTGGTGTCTATTTGAAAAGGTTGGAATGTAAGCTTAATAGTTGGCCCATTTTTGGTTCAGCGCCCTTGGTAGTGCTTGCTACATTTAAACACCAATCAGCAAGCGATACCCAGGTGCTGAAGGAAAAATCGGCTCAGCTCTGAAGCTTACATTCTTGCTTTTTCAAATAAAGATACAAAGAGAACAAATAAAATTTGACGATAGGAATAAATTAGAAAGTTGCTTAAAATTGCATGCTCTGTCCGAATCATAAAAGTGTAATTTTGACAAGGCTATTCCTTTAAAGTGTATCTGTCTCACTAATATCCATACTGGCTTGTATATCTGAAGCAAATTTGTCCACCCCTGATCTAGACTCTGTATACATTTTACAGAGACTTCCATGCCACTTTAATAAAAAAATATTTTCTACTTAAAAATTGACAAAATGTTTATTAGAACTATATCAGTTTTCTTACTATATATAGAATTTACTTTAGTGATTACGTTTTGAAATACAATGTTAGAATTTCTACAATGTTTTATAAGCAAAAGCAAGTAACTTTTATTCTTGACAAATATATAAAGGCTGTAGCTGTGATAAATTTAACTTTATCATCTTAGCCACTATTAAGATTAAAGCCTCTGTCTTTGTCATTGGATAGCACAATATGTCTAACACATTCTTTGGCACTTTCAGAGCCATCTCCAAATTCTAGAGAAGCTTTTCAGTAGTAGTGATTAACTAAAAATATACAAAACACATCTATTGTTACCTGATCATCTTGTATCATACTAATGAGACTGTAATTTCTTCTGGACAACTATAACTCATTAGCGGCATTTATATAAAATATATATTCTCATTCTGGAATGTGTTATTAGATTTTAAGATATGTATACATAAAAAAACTATGCAAAGAATGTTATATATAATTGTAGTAAAACTGTATACAGAGAATACTATATTTCATTTTGTTAAAGACAGAAATATACATACATACAAAATGTCAGAAATCAATCACTGCATTGCATTCAAAATAAATGCTTTGCCCAATTTGCACTTGATTGCAGTACAGGGATGTACTCTTTGAAGAATATTTTGCGTATGCTCATATTATTGGCAATTTACTGTACGTGTGTATGTATCATGAATAGTATATATCCTTAAAGGGATAGTCTAGTTAAAATTAAACTTGCATGATTCAGATAGAGCATGTCGTTTTAAGCAACTTTGTAATTTACTCCTATTATCAATTTTTGTTTGTTCTCTTGGTATCTTTATTTGAAAAAGCAAGAATGTAAGTTTAGGAGCCAGCCCATTTTTGGTTCAGCACATGGGTAGAGCTTGCTGATTGGTAGCTACATTCAAATAAAGATTGAAGAAAAATTTATAATAGGAGCAAATTAGAAAGTTGCTTAAAATTGGATGCTCTATCTGAATCATGAAAGTTTAATTTTGACTAGACTATCTTTTTAATTATAGGTACATGAAATTAAACTTTTTGATTGAGATAGAGCATACAGTTTTACTCAACTTTCCAATTTACTTTAGCTAGTGGTATCCTTTATTGAAGAGCATACCTAGGTAGGATGAGGAGCTTTCTGTATGTATTGGGTACTTGTAAAGCGCGGCTAATCACCCGTAAGGGTCTGAAGGCGCTGCTCATTTTATCGACCTCGGAAGGATGAAAGGCTGAGTGGACCTCGCCGGGGATCAAACCTGCAAACCTTGGGTTGCTACAGAGCTCAGCCACAGTACCTTAGAATGCTGAGCTATCTGTCCGGTTGGATGAGGAGCTTTCTCATGACATGATCACTATATGGCAGCAGTGTTTGCATTAATGGATAACATGGCTAGAGAAATATCCCTTGAAGAGCTTCTACTTTAACCCCTTGAGTGCTAACAACGTCTCTGAGCCGCTGCAGAATTTCCTACTCTGGTGCTAACGACGGCTCAGAGTTGTCGCTAGCACTCTCCCACCTTGAGGGAGAACTGGGGGCTCCCACCCGTAGAGTGACAGGCATCCCCAGGGCTTCCTGTTTTGCATGGTGACGTCACAACTTTATACTTAAAGGGACATTGAACCCAAATTTTTTCTTTTGTAATTCAGAAAGAGTATGCAATTTTAAGCAACTTTCTAATTTATTCCTATTATCAATTTTTCTTCGTTCTCTTGCTATCATTATTTGAAAAAGAAGGCATCTAAGCTTTTTTTGGTTTTAGTACTCTGGACAGCACTTTTTTATTGGTGGATGAATTTATCAACCAATCAGCAAGGACAACTCAGGTTGTTCGCCAAAAATGGGCCGGCATCTAAACTTACATTCTTGCTTTTCAAATAAACATATCAAGAGAATGAAGAAAATTTGATAATAGGAGTAAATTAGAAAGTTGCTTAACATTTCATGCTCAATCTGAATCACGAAAGAAATTTTTTGGGTACAGTGTCCCTTTAACAATGTTAAGTATAGGAGCAGGGGGCATGCTGCTTATAAGCCTGTATCTCAGGCATCTAAGCAGCTACAGGCCCCCAAGACCCACCATTGGAAAGGTAATCGCCTAACCTTTCCAACAGGGTCTGAACAAAATAAAACAAAGTTAAAAAAAAAATTGTTCAAAATATAAAAAAATTAAAAAAAAAAAAATTAAAAAATCTTAGCACCCACGTGGGAAAGTGCTTAGTACTCAAAGGGTTAAAGGGACACTGAACCCACATTTTTTCTTTCGTGATTCAGATAGAGCAGGCAATTTTAAGCAACTTTCTAACTTACTCCTATTATCAATTTTTCTTTGTTCTCTTGCTATCTTTATTTGAAAACGAAGGCATCTAATCTAAGGAGCCAGACCATTTTTGATTCAGAACACTGGGCAGCACTTGTTTATTGGTGGGTGAATTTATCCACCAATCGGCAAGAACAACCCAGGTTGTTCACCAAAAATGATCTGGCATCTATTCTTGCTTTTCAAATAAAGATAGCAAGAGAATAAAGAAAAATTGATAATAGGAGTAAATTAGAAAGTTGCTTAAAAATGCATGCTCTATCTGAATCATGAAAGAAAAAAAATTGGGTTCAGTGTCCCTTTAAGTTTATCTCACCACCTTTTCTGCAGCCAATTAAAGACAGCTATAAATGAGCTCTTGTACTGATGAACCAATTACCCTGTAGCTTCTAGCTAACTGATAGTTTGCACTATAACATTTCTGGGCATTAGAAAAACTACTGGAAAAAAAGTACACTGCAAAGTCTTTTGTACAAAACATTTTATTGGGGATTAAAATACTGAATGTGAATACATCTTCTTGGTTGTGAGGACACAAATATCTGAGCATGTTGATATTGGAGCATGGCCATGCTTTTTAATTGCAGTTTTATCTCCAGTTCCTTGGTCAGCTGCAGTCACTATGAGATTTTCTGTGCTGAGAGCCACATTGTTTGTCTTGTGCACTAATTAAATGAGCACAAAAGCAGAACAGCAGGTGTGAAAAAGAAAGGAGAGAAAATAACAAGCTGGTTAACTGGTTACAACACACACAAGCACACTTACCTCTTTATTTTGTACATATAAACGTGTTAATGAACACACACACAAGCACACTTACCTCTTTATTTTGTACATATAAACGTGTTAATGAACACACACACAAGCACACTTACCTCTTTATTTTGTACATATAAACGTGTTAATGAACACACACACAAGCACACTTACCTCTTTATTTTGTACATATAAACATGTTAATGAACACACACACACAAGCAAACTTACCTCTTTATTTTGTACATATAAACGTGTTAATGAACACACACACAAGCACACTTACCTCTTTATTTTGTACATATAAACGTGTTAATGAACACACACACAAGCACACTTACCTCTTTATTTTGTACATATAAACGTGTTAATGAACACACACACAAGCACACTTACCTCTTTATTTTGTACATATAAACGTGTTAATGAACACACACACAAGCACACTTACCTCTTTATTTTGTACATATAAACGTGTTAATGAACACACACACAAGCACACTTACCTCTTTATTTTGTACATATAAACGTGTTAATGAACACACACACAAGCACACTTACCTCTTTATTTTGTACATATAAACATGTTAATGAACACACACACACAAGCAAACTTACCTCTTTATTTTGTACATATAAACGTGTTAATGAACACACACACAAGCACACTTACCTCTTTATTTTGTACATATAAACATGTTAATGAACACACACACACAAGCAAACTTACCTCTTTATTTTGTACATATAAACGTGTTAATGAACACACATATCTGGCCAATATTTACAATCAATAGTTTCATATATTAGAAGGCTCTCTTTGAGATTAAAGGGACAGTAAAGTCAAAGTTAACCTTCTGTAGATTGGAGAGAGCATGACATTTTAAACAACTTTTCAATGTGCTTATATCATCAGGTGTGCTTAGTTCCCTTGGTATTCTTTATTGAAGAGTAATCCTAGGTGACTCTAGGAGCGAGTACATGTTTAAGCCATCTGGCAGCAATGTTTGCAACAATGTTTAACACAATATAATACATTGTTATAAACACTGTTGCCATAGACAGCTAAAGACACAAGCACACTCCTATCAGCTTACCTAGACATACTCTTCAACAAAGGATATCTTGAGAACACAACACATTTGATAATATAAAAAGATAGTTACCCCTTGGCCTTGTTTTCCTGGACTTTTATGAGTTACACATGCAACAGGGTGTACAGGGAGGAACATGAATTATACTGTCCAGCAGCATATTCATGTGCTATCCAAAGGCAAAATGCATCTTACTCTCTGCATACCCTGCAGCATGTATAACTCATAACTGCCCAGGAATACATGGTTGAGGTGGCAATCATATGTTACATGTTATTTGCTTGGCATTACTGACATAACCAGAATTTACTACCAAAATGATACATGTATTTGATAGTATGGAATCAAAGCAATATCTTATGTATTTGAAATTGTCTGTTGCGCTAAAAAGGTAATAACTATCTTTGATGTTGTTGCGTATTCCATAAAATGGGACAGATTATTATGTTTTATAAACTTGGTGCTTTATTGTCAAATCACCTGGGATAGAAAAGTCATTGCCGCAGAAATTATACTGCACCTTCCTTACCCTATGATAGTATTTTCTAATGCACACCCTTTGGGATGGAATTAAATTGAGGCTGCCAATATCATGACACTGAAATATACTGTATGAACACCAGCATAAAACTTCTTGAATTGGTCTATAATAAATATATCTATATACAAATGGTCAATAGCTCTTAAAGTGTATCTGTCTCACTAATATCTATGCTGGTTTGTATATCTGAAGCAAATATGTCAACCCCTGATCTAAACTCTGTTTACATTTTACAGAGACTTCCATGCCTCTTTAATAGAAAATAAATTATTTTCTACTTGAAAATTAAAGGGATACTAAACCCAAATTTTTTCTTTCATGATTCAGAGCATGCAATTTTAAGCTCCTATTATCAATTTTTCTTAGTTCTCTTGCTATCTTTATTTAAAAAGCAGTAATGTAAAGCTTAGGAGCCAGCCTATTTTAGGTTCAGCACCCTGGTTAGTGATTGCTTATTGGTGGCTACAGTTAGCAAACCAATGAACAAGCATAACCCAAGTTCTGAACAAAAAATGGTCCGACTCCTAAGCTTTACATTCCTGCTTTTTAAATAAAGATAGTAATAGAACATAGAAAAATTAAGAAAGTTGCTTAAAATTGCCTGCTCTATCTGAATCATGAAATAATAAAATTGGGTTTAGTATCCCTTTAACAAAATGTTTATTAGAACTGTTTCAGTTTGTTTTCTTACTATATATAGAATTTACTTTAGTGATTTGATATACTGTATTTATATATAAATTTTGAAATACAATGTTAGAATTTCTACAATGTTTTATAAGCAAAACACAGTAAAAGTAAATTTCATAATAGAAGAAAATAGAGTTACCCTCCTGCAACATGTTTAACTCATAACTGTCTAGGAATTACATGTCTGAGGTGGAAACCTTAGAACTAGAATGGAAAGTTGTTAAAAATTGCAAGCTCTGGGGGGGCGTGTCCGACCAGCGACCAAGATGGCTGCTCTTTAACTAAGGCTAAATAATGGAGCTGATAAAATTGCAGATTACCACTACTACATCCCACACACCAAGACTCCCATTAGTGAAGTGGTGATACTTAATACCTGTGGAGCTACTCTGAGCAATTTTTATATTTGATGAAGCCCAGCAGACTGTAATTGAAAAGTTACGTAGTGCAGGCCTGATGACGACCTAGAACCTCATTCACCCCCCCCCCATGTTCCTGACATTCCAGTCAAACCAGCCAGTTGAGCTTAAGAATGACCACATTTGTTTACAAACAATACTTTGGACTGTGATAATATGGAGGATCTAACATTGAGATTGCAGAGCCTCGTGGATGATTTAGGAAAAGAAATGGTGGAAAGCTTTGATTGCCTGTTTGTTAGGCATGGGACTGAGGCTACCCGGCTGAGTACTTGTAAAGTGGATTCAGCTGAAGATGAAGAACCTGCCGCTTGGCGAGGATTTACAAAGGCACCTGCCACGGGAGATGCGGCCGATCTCCGTGAGCGAAGTACATACCTTATACAGGAACAAGCTGAAGAACCTATATCAGACACCACAAAGAATGCGGCAGTTAAAACTCTAGCAGATCGATACTCCTGGGAAGATGCCACTGACCTGCTGAATGTAGATAGATTGCTGGAGAGAGCTGCTAATGGATTGGTTGCTGCCCAGCTACCACAGTCTGCCCATACTCTTGTTGTGGAACATCTGGTACCGCCTTGGAAAAACGGCAAGCTTCTTACTGCTGGAGGATAAGGAGCCTACAAGCTTGAATGAGCACAGGAGGGTATTGGAGAAGCCGTGTATGTTTCTGGGACTACACTTCTCATGCACACAAATACAATATCATTACTCTATTTACTTCAAGTTCCTTGCAAGATGGCTGCTAGCTGGACGTTGGCTTTCGAAGCTCGCCCAACGAGAGACTCTGTTAATCTTTAGATGTGGAGTGGGCTGATAAAGTATTTCAGGACAGGGGATCTGGCAATTTCCACTTTTGTAGTAACTTATAGCTGACTTTGAGGACTCTGTGATACTTATTGCTATTTTAATCTTTACTTGATAAAGATTTTTTCTTATACTCTTTATACATGCTGACAGTGTCTCCATGTCAATTGCACTTAATGTGACTTTTTTCTGTTTGACTGTTATGTGTACCTACATGGCTCTATATTATCAAAGAGGTATAAAACCTGGGTATTTCCCTTATGGCATACTACTACTATTTAGCAACACCAACATTTTTTGTGACAGTTAACTTTAATCTGTGAAGATCTATTGATCTGTCCCCTGTGAGCTGGTAGAGTTTAATCGTCATGCAGATAAAAAATGAGTCGCTAGGTAGTTTGCTCAGTTGGAGACACTCTGCGTCTAATAGTAATTGTTACCTATGTTCCGTTTCAGCTTTCAAATGTACTGTACAATATATAAGCATCTAGTTCTTGTTATATGATGTTTCTATATAGATATTTCTAATATATATAGTTTCCTAGTGGAGGTCCTGCATATCTAGTTCCCTGTGGATAGAGGTTATTATAATATGGGATTTCAAATTATATGCGCTATACAGTTTCTAGCTCAATAGCTGTATTTCATAGACCTACTATTATTAAAGAGTTCTCAAATCCCTGTAGAACTATAGCAAACTATTTTTTTGATAGATATAGATAATACATTAGTAAAAGTTTTTAGTTCACGTACATTTAAGGCAATTCACTATTCTACACTAGAACAATTCCCAATGTGACTCACAACTTAACATTTGTTCGCTGACCATACATTTTATCCTCCCTTCAAATATAGAATGGCTCACATAAAATCTCCTCCATATGTCTATGTTTATGATTACTAGTTTTATGTCTTTCTTTGTCAAAATGTATGCGCATATTACTAAGGGCCCCAGAGTGGCTCTATTTGTTTTCTATTTAAGATTTACATTTTTCTAAAAGTTGAGAAAAAAACAAGGTTACTCGAGCAGTATCATATCTGAGTTTAACTCCTTGCAATCTCCTACATTTCACTATTTATTGGTGCATATTTATGTTGGTGCATATTTATATTTATGTTGACTTTGTGTTTGCACATGGAATTTGTAACTTTATTTGAAAAAAGTTGATGCTTGGTCTATCATGTGGAGATGAATGTTTGTACTGCTAAGCCTTCATTGTTTGTAATCTTGTGCATACACCTTAATAAAAAAAATAAAAATTGCAAGCTCTATCTGAATCAGGAACATTTCATTTTGACTCTACAATCCCTTTAACTAAATTAAAATCAGAAAGTAAGGATACTTACTGTTAATGATGTCTTGATTAGATTAGAAAGTGTGTCTCTTCAGCAGCATGCCTTATGGATAACTATATAAAGGGCTGACAACATAATGATTTGTCACAATCCTGATTTCAGTTTTGAATACAGTTGATATTGTAAAGGGGCATAAAGGTAAAAATTGGACTTTTCTAATTTACTTCTATAATGAAATTTACTCTTTGCTTTTGTTTTCTTTGACTTCTTTGATCCTGTCATTCGTTACCTCAGGCTTAAAAGGACATGTTACTCAAATGCTGAAACACTTGAAATTGATGCAACATATCTTAAAAAAATATATTTTACCTCTAAAATTACCTCAGTAGCCACAATCTATTGTAAAGGGACTTTAAGCATCCAATCAGGATGTTTGTCCTGGGACTTGCAAGGGAGTGTGTATCTGGCATGTGCAGTCACATTATTTCCTTCCTCAGTTTAAGGACGTTTATTATGAAATCTCACAAGATTAAGATGAACTGCCTGCTCTATCTGAATCATGAAAGATTTTAATTTTGACTTGAGTGTCCCTTTAATGTCATATACACAATATGACCAAAAGTATGTGGACACTCCCACTAAATATTGAGTTCAGGTGTTAGACACACCTGTTGCTTATAGGTGCATAAAATCCAGCAAATAGCCATGAAATCTCCAAAGACAAAAATTGGCAGTACAACGGGTTGTATTGAAGAGCTCACTGACTTTATAAATCTGCCATGGTCAACTGTAATGAAGCAATGAGGTGTTAGACCACACAAACTCACAGAGCAGGGCTACCAAGGGCTGAAGTGTGTAGCAGGTAAAAATATTTTTTCAAGTAAAGAAGTGAGTCTTTGTGAACCTCATTTGCATATCTTACCCAGAATACTTTGTTGCATTGGAAACAATGTATTCAGATAGTTTCTGTGGGAAAAGCAAGTCCTTTGACTTGTCTAGATTTGTAAATGGGTTACACAATTAATTATTTTCTCTACATTTTTTATTTAAAACTCACTTTTTGCCTCCCCATAATTTTAATTGTTGTTGTATTTCGCCCAGAAATCAACTTTACCCAACAGTGATTCAACCTACTCCCAGCTAATGAGTGGCAAAAGTCACGAAACGGCTGTCCTGGGATTGGTCTGAATCACTGTACTAACCCTAGCTAAGCTTAAAAGCTGTGTATGTTATGACGTAAAGGGAAGTCTGTGAGTCATTGTGAACCTCATTTGCATATATTACTCAGAATTCTTTGCTGCATTGGAAACAATGTATTCAGAGAGTTTCTGTGGCAAAAGCAAGTATTAGGACTTGTCTAGATTTGTAAATGGGTTACACACACACACACATATATATATATATTTCTAAATTTGGTCTTCAGCTCTGGAAAGGAGAAAATACAAAGTAAACCCTTTATTTGAAAGATAGTGCTCCTGTGTTGATGCAGCTAGAAATATTTTGCCTTTTTGTGGCTTGAAGCAATCTTTCAGCAATATTGAAACTGCTTCTAAATATAACTCTATTGATAAACGCTTCTGCAACAAAAGGTGGCCTAATCTTTTCTCCCAGAAGTTTGTTACGGAAAAAGAACAGCAGAATATGCATTAGCTTAACACAGAGTTAACACTGTGTTTGCTGGTTCATAAATGTATTGATATTTATATTTACACAAGCACAGTAGCATCATGTTTACCATAAAGGTGAACAGGACTAAGGTGTTAATTGCTAAAATTGGAAAAGTATTAGACCTGTCATGTTGATGATGTGTGTAGGAAAATATATGAGCTTTGATTGTTAGAAGCATTGCAGTATCTTAAAAACAACCACCAAGAATAATATATTAAAAGGACCATAAAATACATTAAAATTGCATAATCAAGTACATAATAAGAAAGACAATGCAATAGCACTTACTCTAAATTTTAAAAACACATAGCCTTGCATGGTAGATTGTGCTAAAATGGTATGCCTTAGTAAATTAGAGCATTTCATGTTCGCTCTGCAATGCCCCTTTAATTCTGGCAAATTAATTATTTTGTATAAAATAACAGGATATATTCTAAAAGAATCAGACGTGTCCTGGTAGGTCCCAGACTGTGCATTGCTGCTATGGAAATTACTTTAAAGAGACATTATACAAAGGCTAAATGCAATTATGTTTTAAAAGCAAAGATTAGTTTGAGAAGGCAGATTTTTTAAATATTATTTTAATTGTTTAAATTTGGAAAATAATAATTCTAATGTTTTAGTTTAGATTTCCTTCTCTGCAAAGGACAATCAGGTGTGATTATTGGTTGCAATCAATGACTGTGTGGAATATAGCAGTGTTAAAGGGACAGGAAGCCCCAAACTTTTCTTTCATGATTTGGATAGAACATACAATTTTAAACAACTTTCCAATTTACTTCTAATATCAAATTTGCTTCCTTATCTTCTTATCCTTTGCTGAAGGAATAGCATTGCACTACTAACAGCGAGCTAAACACTTCTAGTTAGCCAATTACAAGAGACAATTGTGTGCTGGCACCAATCAGCAACTAGCTCCCACTATTTTTGATATGTGTGTATTCTTTTTCAACAAGGGATGCCAAGAGAACAAATCGCATTTGAAAATAGAAGTGACTTTAAAAGTGTCTTAAAATTACATGCTATATGGGACTTCCGGGCAGCAGCCATCTTATCAGTCGCACTGAGCTTTAGCTCCTTAAGTTATCTTCACTTTCTTTTAATTCTGCCATGTATTTTTGGTACTATCCTGTTCAAATCAGTGGAGAAACTTGACTGAAGGTGACTGGATCTGGGATATAGGGCTCTGGATTGTGTCACAGCATATATGCCCTCAGTACCGGACTTTTCATTTTGAGGCCTTCCCTTATAACTGAAGCCTCAGTCCTGACCCCACAAAGCTGTGCCCTGAGTGCGCAGTTACAGCTTGGAAGAGCATTTAATCCATACCAAGCAAGTGCAGCTATTTGCGTAAAGATTTACTAAACTCCTAAGCCTTACACCGGGACTGCAGTCCCAGGCCACCATAATGGAACGAGAGTCTGCATTGCTGCTGGAAGAGATATATACCACCTTGTCAAAGCATTTTGGCCAACTTGAGAAGCAAATGGTGGCGGCCTGGAAATATGAATCCGGAAGAGAAGCACCTGTAGCGGAACCTGAGCGGGTAATCGGGGACCAGACTCATGAGGACTCACCCACAGATCAGCCAGAAGCTCTGCCGGTGCCTGCTGTCGAGCATGACAAGATCTCTTTGAAAGTCCATAAGCAGGCTAATGCTGACATCGCTGCGATCGCACCTACCTTGTATGGTTCCACCATGATCGGGCCAACAGGAGCTGCTATCTTGATATTTATAGAGCAGTCACTGGGAAATACAATGGTGAGAGAGGACAATATACTTACCGCTACTCCCTATGGCAAGTCACAGCCACGCTCCGGTGTCTCCTCTCTCCAGGGTAACGGTCATCTCCCTTTCGGGAACGGAACTATAGACAGCACTGCATTGACTGGGGCTATTGAAAAGATGAGTGCGCTACGCCAGAGAGAATTCCTAATTGTGCCCATCGGCGTGAACATGCTGATACTGAGAGTGGGCTGGCAAATGGAGGTAGGAAAAAGACTCTGTCGAAATGACTTTTGTTTGGTTACTGCCTATCCGCTTATGCAGACTGTTTTGTTCATAACCCAGAGCCATGCTCTGCTGCGATCCACCTGGGAACACTCACCAATTCTGTCGGCCACCAAAATGGGAATCGGCTGAATCATACCAGACACGCTATCTGGCCCGGGGGCAATTGATCATATATCCCTCTTTGCCTACATAATAACTGTAAAGTCATATGCTCCTCACTGTTTTACTTCTTTCATTCACCATCTTAAATGCGACTGGGGCATGGTAGTTTATGTTTTTTTTGCAAATGTTTGGTATGACCCTGAGACTGACTCTAACCCTAATCCCCTGGTGTTATAGTAATGCAGTTGGATAGTTATTGTTTCTCACAGGGCACTATCACATTTGCTACACGGTTGCACCCCAGGAGGCTATCTATGTAAGTTTCCCTGTGAAGCGGCACTTACACCCTACACACTCTAATTTTCTAAGTCTAGCTTGTTAAACTACACACAATAACTAAGTCCCCCCAATAATGTCACCCCCCCCTAGCGCTAGCAACTCGATAGATACAATGTGATGAGTCCAATAGCCCCCTCTTTGTAAATAGGCCTTAGGAAAAAAGATATCTCATGCAGCTAATAGGTGGACTCCCTCCCCCTCCCCCCTCTATCTCCCTTTATAGTGTTCATTACCATTAACAAGGTCTATATGCTACCTAATATAATGAGGGGACAAAATCAAAGTGTTTAGTCTGCTTAAGTTTATTTATATCCCAGTTTACATTATATAAATGGCGTGGAGATCATCTTCCTCCTTATTTGCACTTGTCTAGGTTGAACATACATTTCCATATGCTTTAAAATTTATAAGATAATAGTTGATAATATTAGCGGCGTTCTTATAATTTTTACTTATGTAACTCATTACTTGCATAGGTGCGGTCCACAGGACACCCTTAAGATTACAGGAGAACCTCCCCTTCCCTCAAACTAAAAGGGAAAATGAGGTTTACATTATTCTATGTCTACAGTAATGCATCTGTGACGTAACATATGTATGTTTGTATCGATTTTGTTTTTGTTTTGTTACCTATGCTATACGTATTATTTTATGTATGTAATGCTTTTTCTTTAACCTCAATAAAAATTATTAAAATTTTTTTTTAAAAAAAATTACATTTATTTTGACTTTCCTATCCCTTTAAGTCACTTTACACAGAATATAGAAAGGCCATAATTTGCAGTTAAAGGGACAGTCTACCATAGAATTGTTATTGTTTTAAAAGATAGATAATCCCTTTATTACCCATTCCCCAGTTTTGCATTACCAGCACAGATATATTATTATACTTTTTACCTCTGTGATTACCTTGTATCTAGGAACCTTCTTCCCCCCTGATCACATGAATGTGACTGTTTATTATCTATTGTCTTGCATTTAGCATTGTTTTGTGCTAGATCTTAAATAACCCTCTGTGCCTGAACACAGTGTTATCTATATGGCCCACATGTACTTTCTGTCTCTTTGTGTTGAAAAGAGATTTAAAAAGCCTGTGATAAGAGGCAGCCCTCAAAGGCTTAGAAATTAGCATATGAGCCTACCTAGGTTTAGTTTAAACTAAGAATACCAAGAGAAAAAAGCAAATTTGATGATAAAAGTAAAAAGTCCTATCTGAATAATGAAAGTTTAATTTATACTAGACTGTCCCTTTAAATTAGGGGAGAGAATAAAGAATTAAAATATATTGCAAACAACGTACCTTCTATTTTTTGTTAACACTGCGTACATTTTTTTTTTTTTACCTGTACACTTTTTGGCCAAGTGACTAAAATGTGTGTACACTTTTATTCTGGAGTGTAGTCAAACTTGTAAATGTAAAGGTAGTAACACACTTGCAACAATGTTGCAGACATCTACACGCAAACTCACTGTCACACACAGGTTCTCCTTTTTTCACACACATACGCACTCACACATACACACACTCTCGCACATACACACATTCTCACACATACATTCTCTCTCGCACAGTTTTGCATAACCAACACAGTTATATTAATGTACTTTTTACCTCTGTGATTACCTTGTATCTAGGAACTTTCTTCCAGCCCCCTGATCACATGACTGTGACTGTTTATTATCTATTGTCTTAAATTTAGCATTGTTTTGTGCTAAATATTAAATAACCCCCTGTGCCTGAACACAGTGTTATCTATATGGCCCACGTGTACTTTCTGTCTCTTTGTGTTGAAAAGAGATTTAAAAAGCATGTGATAAGAGGCAGACCTCAAGGACTTAGAAATAAGCATATGAGTCTGCCTATGTTTAGTTTAAACTAAGAATACCAAGAGAAAAAAGCAAATTTGATGATTTTTTTTTTTTTTTATGAATTTTTTATATCTTACAATTGTGTAATAGCTATTTCTGCACAACTGTTTCTCATGTTGTGATGGATCTGGTATATTTATAAATAAAGTTTTAAAAAAAAAAATCCTATCTGAATAATGAAAGTTTAATTTATACTAGACTGTCCCTTTAACTTATTGCCAATAACCTTTAAAGGGACATTAAACAATAAATACTAGATCGAATGATGCATACAAAGAAAAGATTTGTCTGAGAATAACATGTAGATGCATTTTTTAAAGTTTCGTTAGTTGTTTAAATATTGACAAAATAAATATAAACTTTTAGTGTCTATAAAACAATGGGAGCTGCCATGTTGTAACTTAGGTTACCTTCTCTGCTGTGGCCAATTAGGGACAGGTATAAATAGGTCACTAGAGTGTGCGGCCACTGACTGTTTGGAACTTACATTTGATATTACCATCTCAAAGTGCTTAATGTCCCTTTTAAAGGACCATTTCATCAGAGCACTTAAATGGTAAATATCTTTCCAGATAAGGTAATGACTGGTAATTAAGGTAAACAATTCAATCCCTGCTCCTGATTGGCTGTGGTAGTGTTCCTGCTTGCAGCAGCACATTAGTATGCCAGGTATGCAGGTTTTACATTGTAATAAAAGGAATTTAATTTAGAAATTAAAAGCTCTAATGAGATGTTTGAATCACAAACTTTGAGTTCCTTTTGCTCAAATTATCATATGCAAATACATTCTTAATATTTTGCTTGTAAAACATATTTGTACAAAGTGGCATAGTTATTAAAGTTCCTTTAATAATCACTGTCCAATAAACATAATATCATAATTGTTGCAGGCATCAAAGCAGAAGTATAAATTTTAATAATAAACTAGTTGCTGCCCGAGAATATTGCAATACATTGTGCAAGCATTGCCGTCCTATCTGGTAGTCAAGGGGTTAATAATTCAAAGACCAAAAGGTTTGGATATAAAATAAATATGTTAAAAAACACATTTGGTAGCTGATTGCTGATCTCTTCATGCCCGACTCTGTCCTTGTCCCTCTGTACACCACAAACTGTAGTGCCAGGGTAGTGAAAGTTTTTTTTTAAATTTCCCACCCTCCGAACTTACCACTGTAACTAGCACTGGTTAGCACAATATTGATGCTGATCACTGCCATTATTTTTTTTTTTTTAAATCCCAATTAAATAAACAAAACAAAACACTGTCAATGCTATATTGTGTATGTTTAAAATGTTTTTTTTGCTCTGCTGGAAAAAGGTGTGTGCGTGCACACGTGCATACCTTTTTAGGTTTTTTACTCCACATAATTAACATTTTATATTCCAATCTCACAGTGTTTAATGTATACATAAGTGCAATTATAAAATGCATTTTCTTTTTTGGTATTAAATATCAAACTTTTGCCTTTTCTTATTACAGTAAACTATGTTTTAAGAAAAAAAAAATTAACATGGTAGCAGTAAGTGATTGGTAACATGATTAAAAAGACTGGCACTGGCACATAAATCTGTTCTTCATATGAAAGATGATACAATGGACTTATGTGTATGTGCAAACACGTCCGCACTAGAATGTAGTGAAAGCTAGATTTCAAGATGGTGGCATCCATGACCAGAGGGAGGTGGGGAATAACCTCAATACTATGGTGGGGAGGGCTTACAGAGAAGTGAGAGACAGATTAGAACAGTGATCATTGTTCCAGGCTGTAAATTTAAAAGGTGATGATAGGACTTTATTAAAAGGATTTCCTGAGGAATAACTATGTATGTTTCTTACATTAAATACATATTTAAGATAATATGTAACGTGTGGTTGGTAAAAATATTTAGTATTTATTCTCTCAAAAATAGTTTCTGTGTTTTAAAATTAAACCTTAATTTCTCTTGTAAGGTGTATCCAGTCCACGGATCATCCATTACTTGTGGGATATTCTCCTTCCCAACAGGAAGTTGCAAGAGGATCACACACAGCAGAGCTGTCTATATAGCTCCTCCCCTAACTGCCATATCCAGTCATTCTCTTGCAACTCTCAACAAGCATGGAAGTAGTAAGAGAGAAGTGGTGAAACGTAGTTGTTGTTTTTTTCTTCAATCAAAGTTTGTTATTTTTAAATAGTACCGGAGTTGTACTATTTTTGTCCCAGGCAGAAAATAGAAGAAGAATCTGCCTGTGATCTCTAATGATCTTAGCAGGTTGTAACTAAGATCCATTGCTGTTCTCACACATAACTGAAGAGAGAGGTAACTTCAGCTGGGGAATGGCGTGCAGGTTATCCTGCTATGAGGTATGTGCAGTTAAAATTTTTTCTAGAGATGTAAATGCTAGAAAATGCTGCTGTTACCAGATTTATGTCAGGTAAGCCTGATTACAGTGATTTAATAGCGTCTGGTATCATGCTTACTTTCAGAGGTAATACTCTTATAAATTTTCAATTCCTGTCATATAAAACGTTTGCAGGAAGTGTTTAAACGTTTTTATATATGCTTTGGTGATAAAACTTTATTGGGGCCTAGTATTTTTCCACATGGCTGGCTTAAATTTGCCTAGAAACAGTTTTCTTAGGCTTTCCACTGTTTAGACATAAGTGGGAGGGGCCTAATTTAGCGCTTAATTGCGCAGTAACTTTTACAGACTGAGACATCCAGCTTTCCTCCAGGAGTCCCCTGAATGCTATAGGACCTCTCTAAAGGGCTCTTAGGCTTTCCAAAGTCGTTTGTTTGGGAAGGTAGGGCCACAGCAGAGCTGTGGCAGTTTGTTGTGACTGTTAAAAAACATCTATCGTTTTTTTGATCCGTTTTTTGAACTAAGGGGTTAATCATCCATTTGCAAGTGGCGCCAAGTACATCTAGTGCGCCCATGGCGTTTACTTTACAAGACATGGCGGCAGTCATGGATAATACACTGTCAGCGGTATTATCCAGACTACCTGGGTTACGAGGAAAGCGAGATAGCTCTGGAGTTAGAAGAAATACAGAGCATACTGACGCTTTAGTAGCTATGTCTGATACTCCCTCACAATATGCAGAAGCTGAGGAAGGAGAGCTTCTTTCTGTGGGTGATGTTTCTGACTCAGGGAAGAGGATTCAACCTGATTCTGATATGTCAACATTTAAATTTAAGCTTGAACACCTCCGCGTATTGCTCAGGGAGGTTTTAGCTGCTCTGAATGACTGTGATACAATTGCAGTGCCAGAGAAATTGTGTAGATTGGATAAATACTATGCAGTGCCGGTGTGCACTGATGTTTTTCCAATACCTAAAAGGTTTATAGAAATTATTACTAAGGAATGGGATAGACCAGGTGTGCCGTTCTGTCCCCCTCCTATTTTTAAGAAAATGTTTCCGATAGATGCCGCCACACGGGACTTATGGCAGACAGTCCATAAGGTGGAGGGAGCAGTTTCTACCCTAGATAAGCGTACTACTATCCCTGTCGAGGACAGTTGTGCTTTCTTAGATCCAATGGATAAAAAGTTAGAGGGTTACCTTAAGAAAATTTTTATTCTACAGCCCCTTGCATGCATTGCCCCAGTCACTGCTGCTGCGGCTTTCTGGTTTGAGTCTCTGGAAGAGGCTTTACAGGTAGAGACTCCATTGGATGACATACTTGACAAGCTTAGAGCACTTAAGCTAGTCAATTCTTTTGTTTCTGATGCCATTGTTCATTTGACTAAACTAACGGCTAAGAATTCTGGTTTTGCTATTCAGGCGCGCAGGGTGCTATGGCTTAAATCATGGTCAGCTGACGTTACTTCAAAGTCTAAGCTGCTTAACATTCCCTTCAAGGGGCAAACCCTATTCGGGCCTGGTTGGAAGGAGATCATTTCTGATATCACTGGAGGAAAAGGTCATGCCCTTCCTCAGGATAGGTCCAAATCAAGGGCCAAACAGACTAATTTACGTGCCTTTCGAAACTTTAAGGCGAGTACGGCATCAACTTCCTCTAATGCAAAACAAGAGGGAACTTTTGCCCAGTCCAAGTCGGTCTGGAGACCTAACCAGACCTGGAACAAAGGTAAGCAGGTCAAAAAGCCTGCTGCTGCCTCTAAGACAGCATGAAGGATCGGCCCCCTATCCGGTAACGGATCTAGTAGGGGGCAGACTTTCGCTCTTTGCCCAGGCTTGGGCAAGAGATGTCCAGGATCCCTGGGCGTTGGAAATTGTATCCCAGGGATATCTTCTGGACTTCAGAGCTTCTTCTCCAAAAGGGAGATTTCACCTTTCACAATTATCTGCAAACCAGATAAAGAGAGAGGCATTCTTACACTGTGTTCAAGACCTCCTAGTTATGGGAGTGATCCATCCAGTTCCAAAGGAGGAACAGGGACAGGGATTTTACTCAAATCTGTTTGTGGTTCCCAAAAAAGAGGGAACCTTCAGACCAATTTTAGATCTCAAGATCTTCAACAAATTCCTCAGAGTCCCATCATTCAAGATGGAGACTATTCGTACCATCCTACCTATGATCCAGGAGGGTCAATACATGACTACAGTGGATTTAAAGGATGCTTATCTTCACATTCAGATACACAAAGATCATCATCGGTTTCTCAGGTTTGCCTTCCTGAACAGGCATTACCAGTTTGTAGCTCTTCCCTTTGGGTTAGCTACAGCCCCAAGAATCTTTACAAAGGTTCTGGGGTCACTTCTGGTGGTCCTAAGACCGCGGGGCATAGCAGTGGCCCCTTATTTAGACGACATTCTGATACAGGCGTCAGATTTCCAAATTGCCAAGTCTCATGCGGACATAGTTCTGGCATTTCTGAGGTCGCATGGGTGGAAGGTGAACGAAGAAAAGGGTTCTCTATCCCCTCTCACAAGAGTCTCCTTTCTGGGAACTCTAATAGATTCTGTAGAAATGAGGATTTACCTGACAGAGTCCAGGTTATCAAAACTTCTAAATTCCTGCCGTGTTCTTTATTCCACTTCTCGCCCTTCGGTGGCTCAGTGTATGGAAGTAATCGGCTTAATGGTAGCGGCAATGGACATAGTGCCGTTTGCACGCCTACATCTCAGACCGCTGCAACTCTGCATGCTCAGTCAGTGGAATGGGGATTACACAGATTTGTCCCCTCTACTAAATCTGGATCAAGAGACCAGGGATTCTCTTCTCTGGTGGCTATCTCGGGTCCATCTGTCCAAAGGTATGACCTTTCGCAGGCCAAATTGGACAATTGTAATGACAGATGCCAGCCTTCTAGGCTGGGGGGCAGTCTGGAACTCCCTGAAGGCTCAGGGATCGTGGACTCAGGAGGAGACACTCCTTCCAATAAACATTCTGGAACTTAGAGCGATATTCAATGCTCTTCCGGCTTGGCCTCAGCTAGCGACAATGAGGTTCATCAGATTTCAGTCGGACAACATCACGACTGTGGCTTACATCAACCATCAAGGGGGAACAAGGAGTTCCCTAGCGATGTTAGAAATCTCAAAGATAATTCGCTGGGCAGAGATTCACTTATGCCACCTATCAGCTATCCATATCCCAGGTGTGGAGAACTGGGAGGCGGATTTTCTAAGTTATCAGACTTTTCATCCGGGGGAGTGGGAACTCCATCCGGAGGTGTTTGCACAATTGATTCATCGTTGGGGCAAACCAGAACTGGATCTCATGGCGTCTCGCCAGAAGGCCAAACTTCCTTCTATGGATCCAGGTCCAGAGATCCCAAGGCGACGCTGATAGATGCTCTAGCAGCGCCTTGGTCTTTCAACCTGGCTTATGTGTTTCCACAGTTTCCTCTGCTCCCTTGTCTGATTGCCAAAATAAAGCAGGAGAGAGCATCGGTGATTTTGATAGCACCTGCGTGGCCACGCAGGACTTGGTATGCAGATCTGGTGGACATGTCATCCCTTCCACCATGGACTCTGCCTCTGAGACAGGACCTTCTACTTCAGGGTCCTTTCAACCATCCAAATCTAATTTCTCTGAGACTGACTGCCTGGAGATTGAACGCTTGATTTTATCAAAGCATGGCTTCTCCGAGTCAGTCATTGATACCTTAATTCAGGCACGAAAGCCTGTCACCAGGAAAATCTATCATAAGATATGGCGTAAATATCTTTATTGGTGTGAATCCAAGGGTTTCTCATGGAGTAAAGTCAGGATTCCCAGGATATTATCTTTTCTCCAAGAAGGATTGGAAAAAGGATTGTCAGCTAGTTCCTTAAAGGGACAGATTTCTGCTCTGTCTATTTTTTTTGCACAAGCGTCTGGCGGATGTTCCAGACGTTCAGGCGTTTTGTCAGGCTTTAGTTAGAATCAAGCCTGTGTTTAAACCTGTTGCTCCACCATGGAGTTTAAATTTGGTTCTTAAAGTTCTTCAAGGGGTTCCGTTTGAACCTCTTCATTCCATAGATATCAAACTTTTATCTTGGAAAGTTCTATTTTTGGTAGCTATTTCCTCGGCTCGTAGAGTTTCCGAGTTATCTGCCTTACAATGTGATTCCCCTTATCTGATCTTCCATGCAGATAAGGTAGTTTTGCGTACCAAACCTGGGTTTTTACCTAAGGTGGTATCTAATAAGAATATCAATCAGGAGATTGTTGTTCCGTCATTGTGTCCTAATCCTTCTTCAAAGAAGGAACGTCTATTACACAATCTTGACGTGGTTCATGCTTTAAAGTATTATTTACAAGCTACTAAAGATTTTCGTCAAACATCTGCTTTGTTTGTTGTCTACTCTCGACAGAGGAGAGGCCAATAGGCTTTGGCAACTTCTTTCGTTTTGGCTAAGATGTATAATACGCTTAGCTTATGAGACTGCTGGCCAGCAGCCTCCTGAAAGGATTACAGCTCATTCTACTAGAGCTGTGGCTTCCACATGGGCCTTTAAAAATGAGGCTTCTGTTGAACAGATTTGCAAGGCGGCGACTTGGTCTTCGCTTCATACCTTTTCAAAATTCTATAAATTTGATACTTTTGCTTCTTCGGAGGCTATTTTTTGGAGAAAGCTTTTACAGGCAGTGGTACCTTCCGTTTAAGTACCTGCCTTGTCCCTCCCTTGATCCGTGTACTTTAGCTTTGGTATTGGTATCCCACAAGTAATGGATGATCCGTGGACTGGATACACCTTACAAGAGAAAACACAATTTATGCTTACCTGATAAATTTATTTCTCTTGTAGTGTATCCAGTCCACGGCCCGCCCTGTCATTTTAAGGCAGGTATTTTTTTAACTTTAAACGACAGTCACCACTGCACCCTATGGTTTCTCCTTTCTCTTGCTTGTCTTCGGTCGAATGACTGGATATGGCAGTTAGGGGAGGAGCTATATAGACAGCTCTGCTGTGGGTGATCCTCTTGCAACTTCCTGTTGGGAAGGAGAATATCCCACAAGTAATGGATGATCCGTGGACTGGATACACCACAAGAGAAATAAATTTATCAGTTAAGCATAAATTGTGTTATTTGAAGACTTTCCAGGTCTGCTCATTTGAGATCAAATCTCTTTGTAGCTGTGTACAAGAAACTTATCATCTAGGGCCAAAAGGTTGACATTGTGTGGTCTGGAAACCTAAGGTGGCATTGTTTTTTCTTGAATGTTTGCATTTCTATGGTGTTGTACAAACTGAAGTGAGCATTGGTGATTAGGGTCATCAACTTGTTTATAGGTTTGAAAATAATAAAAAGAAGGACCCAATTATACAGAAGACATCTTAGTAATCACACAAGCACTTTTAAGGTTGTTGTAACTGCCATATAAAATGGCACATAATTTGTGTTATTTTTGCTGTTAAATTTGGTTAAACCACTAATTGAGATATATATATATATATATATATATATATATATATATATATATATATATATATATATATATATATATATATATATATTTTGTTTTTAGAGAGATTTTTATTAAATAAAATTTCAAATACAAAAGATTAGCAAATTTAATGCAAGTCTAGGCATCACAGGTAACAATATTGTATAGACAATGGCAGAAAACACATTGCAGGAAAATAATATATAGCAATAACGAGTCCATCTGGGAAGAAAGATGACATGATCAACTAACAGATGGTGACAAAGAACTTTTACAGAAGTGTTATACAAGATGCTAATCCTTCCTCACTCCACCACGTTTAACCCCCAAGGCAAGTACACATTATGGAGTGTAACACAGCTGGTGCAATTCCTTATCTGTTAAGGGTAAGGAAATAGTAACTGTGAATCTCAACTGCAGATCTGAGCCTATATGTGTGAGTAAAGTGGAAATGACATTCTATACCTTTAAGAAGGTAGTTTTGTTGCTCATAAATTTAAGAGGTGTTTTGTGGAAAAAGGATCTGGATAACGTTAGTAAAATAATTAACAACATACACCTTAAAATGTACTGTATCTAACATGTATGGTGTTGGAGCAAATTAATCTTCCCTTCATCAAGTATTCAAGTATGACACATACAGATCAGTTAATAATTTAACTCCGTATGCACACACTGAATATGGGGTTACTGTTAACAGTAATTAGGAATTAGGTACCTTAAGGAGAAGAGCTGATCGATTAGTCAAGGGATAGAGGTTGCAGACACCTAGACACACCGGAGCTAGTAGTTCAGAGTGCGGTTGTGTAGGCTGGAGAAGCAGAGGCAACTGCTGATGATGTCACAGGCAGCATGAATGCTGAAAATCTCGGATTGGCAGAAGAGATTATCCGTAAATAGTATGCACTGAAGTTTAGGATCCAGAGAATGAACGCCAGGAACCAAGGAAGCTTGACAAATTGTCAAGCACCTAGGATCAGGTGGAACTGGCTTTTATTGAGATACAGCAGTGAAATTTAAAGGAATAGTACCATAGATGTCAAAATATATGAAACAGGCTAAGTAGTTGTTATATAACTCTCCCCCTCCATGGTTCAGGGATTAGGCCTATCAGGATGTCTCTTGTGAAAAAGATATACCAATCTGGGTGACGATAAATTCCCGGAGTGCTCCCAAGAGTCTTCATCGGGTCCATAACCAGACCAGCGAACTAGATATTGTAATTGACCCTTGAATCTCCTAGAGTCTAAGATGGTCTTGACTTCAAACTCCTCATCTGGATCAACTGACGGAAGGGTGGTTTGTATGGTAGACCTTACAGGTTTGTAAGGTTTGAGTAATGAGATTTGGAAAGTAGTATTAACTTTTATAGGCAGGAGGCAGTTGAAGGGTCACTGCGTTTTCATTGATAAGGTTGAGGATTTGGAAAGGTCCAATTAAACGTTTGCTATTTTTTTTAGACGGTGCACAAAGCTTTAAATTTTTGTTGATAGCAAAACCTTATCTCCAACTTTGTAAGAGGGTGGTCTTCTTCTTTTAGCATCATAGTAACATTTTTGCCGCTCTTGCGTGGAATTTATTTTTTCTTGGAGGACTTCAAAATGCTGAGCGAGTGTATTAGTCAAATTGTTGAGGAGTGGATAAGGGGTCTTACGTTCTTGAAGAAGATGAAATGTTGGGTGGTAAGCATAATTGGCGAAGAATGGCGTTTGTTTGGTAGTTGATCTAACAGTGTTATTGTAGGTGAATTCTGCGGTGGAGAGAAGGGATGACCAGTTACTTTGTTGTGAGTTGCAGTAACATCAAATGTACTGTCAATTGGTTTGTGGGTGGAAGGCCATACTGAGCCGCTGTTGAATGTCCAAAATACGGCATAACTCTCTCAATAATCTTAACGTAAATTGCATCCCGCGATCAGATGTGGTGATTTTGGGTAATTCATGTAGTTTAACAATGTTGTTTAAGAAGAGATGTGCTGTTTGGGGAATGTGGGTAGAGAGCTGTGCAAAATAAAATGTGCCATTTTTGTCAGACGATCAACAACAACAAGGATGTCTGAGTTACCATCAGATTTTGGTAAATCCACTATGAAATCCATAAGATATGTCACTCCATAGTCTCTTAGGTATAGGTAAAGATAGGAGGAGACCGTATGGGGAACTTCTTCCAGTTTTCGTTGTCACACAAGTAACACATGATTGAACATATTGTTTATTAACCTTGGAGATGGTGGGCCACCAGAAATTATTCTTAAGTAGCTGGTATGTTTTCTGTCCTCCAGGATGACCTGCTAGGGGTTAATCATGCACAATTTTTAGGATCTCCTGTCGCAAAATAATAGAGTCCAGCACTATCCTTATGTAATATGGACAGTCGTTTACTAGTGTCTCCTTCCAGATAGCTTATTGCCTGCAATAATGTAATGCAAAGACCAATGACTTGTTCAGGGGCTATAATGGTCATTTTATTTTGGAGGTATTCAGGTCATTGATCCTTGCAGGAAAGTGCATCAGCTTTCCCATTTTTACTACCTGGTCTGTATGTGATGATTAGATTAAATCTGGGGAAGAATAAACTCAAACGAACTTGACGAGATGATAGTGGTCTAGTAGTCTTGAGATATTGCAGATTCCTAAGGTCAGAGTAAATTAGGATGGGGACAGTGGTGCCCTCTAGGAGGTATCTACATTGCTCCAAGGCAGATTTTATCGCAAGTAACTCGTTTTCCCCAATGGGGTTATTTACTTCAGCTGAATTCATAACCCTTGAGTAATACGCAACCGGATGGACAGAGTGTTGTAAAGAATTTCTTTGGGAAAGAACAGCTCCTAGGGCATAGTCTGAAGCATCAACTTCTAGAATAAATTGCAAGGTGGAATCTGGAAATTGGAGAATAGGAGCGGTGGTAAAACGTGTTTTCAAGTCTTCAAAGGCTGTATTGGCAGAGCTGGTCCATTTGAAAGGTTTTTCTTCTTGGTTAAGTTGGTAATGGGTTTGGTGAGTGCTGCAAGTTTTTTTTATAAACTTCCTGAAATTAGAAAACCCCATAAATTGTTGAACATCTTTCTTACTTTTTGGGGTTTTCCAGTCAGTGATAGCTTGAATTTTGCTGGGTTCCATATCAATGCCAATGATATACTTACCTGATGAAACGGCCAGTGAGCATTATTGGCCGAGAAACGCGTTGTATTTAGCTCCAAATAAATTCCCTTTTAATTATTTTTACCCAGCATTTTGTCCGCTGACTTCCTTTTTTCGTACCGGTGATTTTAAATATATTTTTTAGTCACTAGTTTTTATTCTGTTACTAACAAATCTGAATAACAACCTGTATGCACTGGGTATGCTCTGAACTTCCACTAAGCTCCAGGTGCATATTTTGGTTTGTTCACGTCACACCCAGAGGATTTCCTCCTACCAGAGAACAGCTGAGCCACAGCCGATAATCCAGTGCAGAGGACAAGCCTGAGCCGATAACGGCTACAAACAATCAGCGTACTGACTGCTGTATTAAGGTCAGCCTGCCTGAATGCACTACTTGTGAGTGCCAACTCCATTGTGAGTATACATCTTGCTGATACTGTGTCTTTTTCGTGTCCATCTGGGTTCAGACGATATTGCACCATTGGTCTTTTGTGTTTCCTTACTATCATAACAGATCCCCGATACGACTTCCACACATTCAGCGTACTGACTGCTGTACAAAGGTCAGCCCGCCTGTATGCACTACTTGCGAGTGCCAACTTCTTTGTGAGTATCCACTTGGCAGATACTGTTTTTGTTTGTATCATTTTGATCTCGACGATATTACACCATTAGGCGCGCTCTCTTTGTGCTCTCAATTTTACAGTTTACCCGACTTACCACCGGTTTGGAGTGGAGCAGCCTTCCAGAATTACAGATTCTGACAGCGTTTATTTCACCTATCTCCTATATACTGTGGACTTTACTGTGAAATCAAATTCGTTTGTATTTTTATTCTTAATTTTTAATATTTTTTTTTATTATATTATTAATATTATATCACTCCTTCTTTGCACAGTCTATTGGTTGACATTTAATTGGAAGTTATTTTTGAGTACACACCATATATTTTTGTGAATATTTTATTTATGGATTCAGACACATAAGTTTCTTCGATTTACACCAAAGAACGTTTTTGTAACGCTAAATTTTATTTTTTCACATAAGTGCCAACACAATTACAATATGAACATTGTATGAGCACTAGCAGATTCACGATTTCTATTTATTTTTGTAGACACACAAGTATATAAAACACGCACAATTCTCCTTGCATAATATAGCGCACCCTATTGTATGATCCAATATCATACTTTTTTTAATTTGAAGAATAGTAGGGAGGGTAATGCAACTACTTTTGCAATAATTTGAGGTAAGAGATAGAGAACAATCCATTCAATCAATTGTAGGTTGGTGTAGTTCCAAACAACTTAGGCCTAAAACAGCTGGGAACAGAGGAGAGGATATAACATCAAAAGAGATGTTTTCAGAATGCATCTTTTGAGTGGTAACAAGTAGATGGATAGTGTTATGTGTAATTGGTCCGGAGGTAATCTCCTTACCGTCAATGACTCTTACTGAGACAGGGTTTGATTTTGCAACAAGAGGTATTTTATTAGTCATAATGAATGATACATCAATATAATTAGAACAAGCCCCAGAATCAACCACGGCATCAATTTTCACTTGATATTGACCCCACTGCAGAAGGAGAGAAAGAGCACAATAAGTTGTTTGTTTTGTGAAAGAATTGAGGCATACATTTGAGTAATGGGACTTACCCTTCTTTTGCTTAATGAGGCTAGGGCACTCCTTCACTATGTGTGTATTCCCGGCACAATACATAAACAGGTTTTGGAGTCTCCTTCTGTATTTTTCCTCTTGAGGGAGTGGTCCCCTGATGAAACCTATATCCATGGGTTCGTCTGGGTTTCTGATGGTTGGCTGGGAGTAGTAGTGGGAAGCTGTCTTCTCTGTCTTTTTAGTATGGTATTCATGTGTTGCCCTTTCTTGGCGTCTCTCTCTTATACTTCTGTCAATGGATATAGTGTGTCATCAGACCTTATAACGAATCAGGTAATTCAACTCTGGCTAACTCATCCTTGATGGAATCTGATAACTCAAGTCTGAACTGGTTTCTAAGTGATATATAATTCCATAGGATGTCTTTCATCCATCTCTTAAACTCCGCTATGTAGTCTTCTACTGGTCTTTTTTTGTTGCTTCAGAGATCTTATAGCTGTTTCAGCTGTAATTTGTTTATTGGGATCGTCACAGAGAAGAGACATTGTATCAAAAAAAGATGAGAGGGAATTTAATATGGGGTCATCAGACTCAAAGAAAGTGCTAGCCCATGCTCTGGGCTCACCATGCAGGAATTATATAACAGTTAACAACTTACTACGTTCTGTAGAGTAAGTTTTTGGTTTCAAGGTGAACAATAAATTACAAGCATTTTTGAATTCCATGTAAAGGGCTTTATCACCATCAAATGTTTCTGGGGTACCTACTGTGGGTTCTGGATGGTGTTCCACAGGATGTTTCACATTTTCTACAATATACATTTTTAGGGAATTATTTTCAATTTGTAATTCTCTTAAATTCTGCATGAGTAAATCCACTCTTTGGGTAAGGTTAATTACATGGGAAGGGAGAGCTGGATTCATCATCTTTTTCTTTTTATGGCTTGGTAATATGTAACACAGCTGGTGCAACTCCTTATCTGTTAAGGGTAAGGAAATAGTAACTGTGAATCTCAACTGCAGATCTGTGCCTGTGTGTGAGTAAAGTGAAAATAACATTCTATCCCTTTAAGAAGATAGTTATGTTGCTCATAAATTTAAAAGGTGTTTTGTGGAAAAAAGATCTGGATAACGTTAGCAAAATAATTAACATACACCTTAAAATGTACTGTATCTAACATGTATGGTGTTGGAGCAAATTAATCTTCCCTGCATCAAGTATGACACATACGGATTAGTTAAGAACTTAACTCCGTATGTACACACTGAATATGGGGTTACTGTTAACAGTAATTAGGAACATTAAGGAGAAGAGCTGACCGATCAGTCAAGGGATAGAGGTTGCAGACACCTAGACACACCAGAGCTGGTAGTTCAGAGTACGGTTGTGTAGGCTGGAAAAGTAGAGACAACTGCTGATGACGGCACAGGCAGTGTAAATGCTGCAAATCTCAAAATGGCAGAAGAGATTATCCGGATAGAGTATGTGCTGAGGTTTAGGATCCAGGGAATGAATGTCAGGAACCAAGGAAGCTTGACAAATTACCAAGCACCTAGGATCAGGTGGAACCGGTTTTTATTGAGATAAGGCAGTGAAATGTAAAGGAATAGTACCATAGATGTCAGAATATATGAAATAGGTTAAGTAGTTGTTACATGGAGTAATCAATGCCTCGTTATATTCACAGTATATATTCTTGGGGTTATGACTTTTAATATAGAAACCAAATCTTGGGGTGATGACTTTTAATATAGAAACCAAGCTATAGGGAGGAGAGGTATGTTTTCCAAAGATAGACAATGGAGGTGTAATCCTCTAACTTGTGTAAAAGCATAAACCAGTTGTGTTCGACTTTAAGAGTCATAGTAATTTTGTCCATCCAATCCAAAAAGGATTTGACTATCTGCCCATTTCCAGAAAGACGGAATGAAATATTTTGCACTATTAATCATTATGAAAAACATTTGTTTTGCAGAAGGTGCAGCATATGTGCATAATTAAGTTAAATTGTAGTAATTTAGGGTTGTAAGGAATAACAATATTGATGACCTTTCCCATCTCCTTGGAAGCTGCTTGCCAGAACTGCTGGATAAGTGGACAATGCCATTAAATATATGGTGATGTGCCTATTTCCAAGCATCCTCTCCAGCAGAGTGGGTCATTGACAGGGTATATATTCTGTAACCTATGGTGTGTTAGCACTTAGTCAAAAATGTAATATTCATCTATATAATATTTATGCAGAAAGATTATTTGGCCATGTTGGAAAATATTTGTTGCCATTCTTTGTTGGTGAGGAGGATACCTGATTCTTCCGTCCATGTTTTAGTATAAGAGGGGAGTTTACGAGAGTGGTGTGTAAGCAGTAATTTATAGTAAGGGATAGACACCCTCTAGTAGTTAAAAAGCAGAGGGCTTCAAAAGGGGATTTGGATTTACTTAAAACATGTCTAAGGGAGTGCATAAATATATTTATAAAACAGGTCATGTGATATTGTTGTTTGTTATATTTGTTAATAAAGAGAGTTTCTTTATCAAAAACACAACAAAAGAAAAGGCCAAACTCAATGGTTCATAGTATGCAAACAAAAAATAATAATAAAACAAATTAATACACTGTAATAGTATAATTTAGCGATGTTGCTCATGTGCAAACACATCTGGAAGTAAACTTTTAACGTGCGCGGGTTAACATGCATATTACAAGTTGAAAGTAAATTGCGTGCAAGCGAAACCCAACATGAGCTAACTTCAGGATCACAGATATCATGATCTTGCTAACTTCTTCTCCCCTTAGTCTTTAATAGCGCTCTCATTTAAAAAAAACAGAAAACTAACACTTATTGCTCGCCTGCTAACCTGATACCTCATAAGATCTAAAGGGCTAAACCCGAAGGTAGTTCTGAATATTTTACATACCAATGTACTTCACATATGATTAACTTTAAAAAAATAAATATATATATATATATATGTGTGTGTGTGTGTATATATATATATATATATATATATATATATATATATATATATATATATATATATATATTCATTATAGCCCTTACCATTCAAATACCTTTTCATACACCATATACCTTTTAACCATTTACTTTAAACTTGTAATATGCGCACAAGTTAGCGAAGTTGCCATATTGCTTATCACGACTCGTGCTAAACAAAAGCACAAAACTTGTAATTTGGCCTATGTTGTCCTGCAATAGAAAACTCAGAGCTGCGTAAGAAAACCATGTAAACGCTTTTTATATTTGTGTGAAGTGTGCAAAAGCTTGCATCTGCGTGGAAAGCACATGTAAGTTTGTATGTTGTATTTTTTTAAAAGGAAAAATAATATTTTTATGTATCTAGAAAAAAAAGCAAAAACTGTCTTATTTGGCAGTCATATGTAGTTGTTTATTGCTGGCTGTTCCAATTAATTCTTTTTTTCTGATAAAACACACTTGTTTGTGCAATTGGAGAACTTTGTAGTGTGATTATGTATTGAGTGGTGTGGCCGACTGAAGTCTGCATGGTATTTTAATAGCAGTTCCAGGCAATACCCCTGCCTGAGGTGTGAAAAATTCCAAACCATAATGGTGTTTGCCAACAATCAGCTTGTTTGGCGAAGTGGTGCGTATGTGACAACACACGTGTGTTTATAATGTTGCATCTGATTTTGAATAGTGGGTGATTGCATTTCAATCGATTTGCATCTATGATAGCTTTTGAATAGGGCTGTATATAGCTGCTGAACAATGAATTCTGTATATAATATACTGATTTCTGTGTAGTTATAGGTGATATGTAGTTGGTTAGAGAATGTCTGGAAGTCAGGTGTTTTTAATTTATAAGTCAGCAGTGCATTTAGCCTATTACCCTTTTCTCCAAAAAAGTAATTTTTCTGTTTAAGATGATAAACTGTATTTTGAGAGAGTTCTACATTTTGATTTATGCTTTGCATTAGTAATAGTTTGTTTTATTTGTCCAGATGGTGATTGTTTATGTCCTTTCCAAGCAGCTGCTACCTTGCCCTGAAGTTCACATAATGTTATTTTGTTTATATTGATGATTAAAGGGACATTAAAACAGGATGTGATTCCACATAACATGTTATATTATTTAAGCTTTTATGATTCAAACAGGGCATACAGTTTACTTCCATTATCAATATATGCACATTTTATATGCACACTTTCTAAAGGCACCAGCTCCTATCGAGCATGTGCAAGACTTCACAGTAAATACATATACACATTTTTATATATATGTGTGTATATACACTCACCGGCCACTTTATTAGTTACATCTTACTAGTACCGCGTTGGACCCCCTTTTGTCTTCAGAACTGCCTTAATTCTTCATGGCATAGATTTAACAAGGTGTTGGAAACATTCCTCAGAGATTTTGTTCCATATTGACATGATAGCATCATGCAATTGCTGCAGATTTGTCAGCTGCACATCCATGATGTGAATCTCCTGTTCCACCACATCCCAAAGGTGCTCTATTGGATTGAGATCTGGTGACTGTGGAGGCCATTGGAGTACAGTAAACTCATTGTCATGTTGAAGAAACCAGTTTGAGATGATTTGAGCTTTGTGACATGGTGCATTATCCTGCTGGAAGTAGCCATCAAAAGATAGGTATACTGTAGTCATAAAGGGATGGACATGGTCAGCAACAATACTTAGTTAGGCTGTGGCGTTTAAATGATGCTCAATTGGTACTGAGGGGCCCAAAGTATGACAAGAAAATATCCCCCACACCATTACACCACCAGCCAGAACCGTTGATACAAGGCAGGATGGATCCCTGCTTTCAAGTTGTTTACGACAATTTCTGACCCTACCATCTGAACGTCGCAGCTGAAATCGAGACTCATCAGACCAGGCAACGTTTTTCCAATCTTCTATTGTCCAATTTTGGTGACCATGTACTAATTGTAGCCTCAGGTCTTCTGCTGCTGTAGCCCATTTGCTTCAAGGTTCAACTTGTTGTGCATTCAGAGATGGTATTCTGCATACCTTGGTTGTAACGAGTGGTTATTTGAGTTACTATTGCCTTTCTATCATCTCGAACCAGTATGCCCATTCTCCTCTGACCTCTAACATCAACAAGGCATTGTCGTACACACAACTGCCGCTCACTGGATATTTTCTCTTTTTTCAGACCATTCTCTGTAAACCCTGTAAATCCCAGTAGATCAGCAGTTTTTGTAATACTCAGAACAGCCTGCCTGGCACCAACAACTATGCCATGTTCAAAGTCACTTAAATCCCCTTTCTTCCCAATTCTGGTGCTTGGTTTGAACTTCAGCAAGTCGTCCTTACCACGTATAGATGCCTAAATGCATTGTGATTGGCTGATTAGCCATTTGTGTTTCCAAGCAATTGAACAGGTGTACCTAATAAAGTGATATATATATATATATATATATATATATATATTGTGTATATACTGTATATATATATATATATATATATATATATATATATATATATATATATATATATATATATATATATATATATATATATATATATATATATATATATATATAAGTAGAAGAAAGTGCACTCCAAAGGACTTACTTGTAGATCCACTTTATTTCACAAATAAAGTGGATCTACAAGTAAGTCCTTTGGAGTGCACTTTCTTCTACTTATCTACACATACTGTTTGTTGCACCCAAGGCAGCTGATTGGAACGTTTGGAGGGCACTTTGTCTACAAATCTATATATATCTCTATCTCATTAGTGATGTCGCGAATAGTTCCCGGTGAACATAGCTTGTTCGCGTTCGCAATGGCGGGCGAACATATGCGATGTTCGATCCGCCCCCTATTCGTCATCATTGAGTAAACTTTGACCCTGTATCTCACAGTCTGCAGACACATTCCAGCCAATCAGAAGCAGACCCTCCCTCCCAGACCCTCCCAGCTCCTGGACAGCAGCCTTTTTAGATTCATTTGGACGCTGCATTGTTAGTGAGAGGAGGGACAGTGTAGCTGCTGGTGATTTAATAGGGAAATTGATAGCTAGGCTAGTGTATTCAGTGTCCACTACAGTCCTGATCTCTGCTGTAAGGACAGCACCCCAAAAAGCCCTTTTTAGGGCTAGAACATCAATTTTTTTTTTTTCCCTGTGTAATCTAATTGCAGTTGCCTGCCTGCCAAGCCACTTGCCCAGTGCCACCACTCATATCTGGTGTAACAGTAGTGTAAATTAAAAAAAAAAACTTTTGTGACTGTGAAACATCAGTCTGCTTGTGTAATCTAATTGCAGTTGCCTGCCTGCCAGCGTGTGTGCCAGGCACACTTGCCCAGTGCCACCACTCATATCTGTTGTAACAGTAGTGTAAATGTAAAAAAAACAAAAACTTTTTTGACTGTGAAACATCAGTCTGCTTGTGTAATCTAATTGGAGTTGCCTGCCTGCCAGCGTGTGTGCCAGGCTCACAGCGTATACTGTGCCCACTTGCCCAGTGCCACCACTCATATCTGGTGTAGCAGTAGTGTAAATTTAAAAACAAAAAACTTTTTGGACTGTGAAACATCAGTCTGCTAGTGTAATCTAATTGCAGTTGCCTGCCTGCCAGCGTGTGTGCCAGGCTCACAGCTTATACTGGGCCCACTTGCCCAGTGCCACCACTCATATCTTGTTTAATAGTAGTGTAAGTGTACATTTAAAAAAAGACAGGCAGAGGCAGGCCACCCCGCAGGTGCCGTTGTGGTCGTGGTGCTGTGATTCCCTTTGGCCCTAGAATAATGCCCAGTGTTCAGAGGCCACGTCCCATGAACTCGAAAAGTTCTGAGGAAATAGTTGACTTTTTAACACAGGACACCCAATCTTCTATAGCTTCTGCTCTGAACCTTGACGCACCATCCTCCTCCAGCTTATCTTCGGGCACCTCTCAAGTTACCACTCGACCGCCTGCCGCCACCACCAACACTAGCACCACAGCCGCTTCACTTGAACTGTCAGAGGAGTTTTTTACACATCAGTTGGAAGAAATGAGTGATGCGCAACCATCATTGACAGAGGATGTAGATAACAGTGATATGTCTCAGTCAGGCAGCATTACAGACATGGACGTACGGTGTGATGATGATGATGTTGTACCCGCTGCTGCTTCCTTTGTTGATTTGTCAGATACAAGTGAAGCGGTTGATGATGACGATGCGTCCGTGGATGTCACGTGGGGGCCTGCTATAAGAGAAGAAGAACAGGGGGAAAGTTCAGATGGGGAGACAGAGAGGAGGAGGAGGAGACGAGTTTGAAGCAGGGGGAGGTCGTCGCAAGGAGCTAGTGGAACAGTCAGACAGCATGCATCGGCACCCGGGGTCAGCCAGACAGCACGCCAATCAATGCATGCTGTTGTTGGCATTTTTTGTGTGTGTCTGCCTCTTACAACAGCGATGCCATTTGCAACCTGTGCCAAAAGAAACTGAGTCGTGGGAAGTCCAACACCCACCTAGGTACAACTGCTTTGCGAAGGCACATGATCGCACATCACAAACGCCTATGGGTAGAAGCAGCACACAAACTCAAAGCCGCCATCCTCCTCCTGATCCAGCATCTTCAGCCACATCAACCACTGCTGTCCTCCTTGCCCCCTCTCAACCATCTGCCACTCCGTCTCTCTTCCGGAGCAGTTTCTGCTCATCTGCCCACAGTCAGGTGTCTGTCAAGGACATGTTTGAGCGTAAGAAGCCAATGTCACAAAGTCACCCCCTTGCCCGGCGTCTGACAGCTGGCTTGTCTGAACTCTTAGCCCGCCAGCTTTTACCATACAGGGCTGGTGGAGTCTGAGGCGTTCAAAAAATTTGTAGCTATTGGGACACCGCAGTGGAAGGTACCCGGCCGAAATTTCTTTGCACAAAAGGCAATCCCCAACCTGTACTCGATTGTGTGAAAGGAAGTAATGGCATGTCTGGCACACAGTGTTGGGGCAAGGGTCCATATGACCACTGATAGCTGGTCTGCAAAGCATGGTCAGGGCAGGTATATCACCTACACTGCGCATTGGGTAAACCTGCTGACGGCTGCCAAGCATGGAATGCATGGCTCTGCAGAGGAGGAGTTGGTGACACCACCACAACTTGCAGGCAGGCCTGCTGCCACCTCCTCTACTCCTCCTACTCCATCCTCTTCCATAACCTCCTTGGCTGAGTCCTCTTCTGCTGCTGCGTCTTGCTCCACATCAACGGCACCCCGCCAGCTCCCCATGTACTATTCCACATCCCGGATACGGCAGTGTCACGCCATCTTGGGGTTGACTTGCCTGAAAGCAGAGAGTCACACCGGACCAGCACTCCTGTCCGCCCTGAACGCACAGGTGGATCAGTGGCTGACTCCACACCAACTGGAGATCGGCAAAGTGGTTTCTGACAACGGAAGTAATTTGGTGGCGGCATTGAAATTGGGCAAGTTGACACATGTGCCGTGCATGGCACATGTGTGTAATCTGATCGTACAATGCTTTGTGCATAAGTACCTAGGCTTACAGGACATCCTGAAGCAGGCCAGGAAGGTGTGTGGCCATTTGAGGCATTCCTACACAGCCATGGCACAACTTTCCGATATCCAGCGGCGAAACAACATGCCAGTGATGCGCTTGATTTGCGACAGCCCGACACATTGGAATTCAACACTCCTGCTCCAACAAGAAAAAGCCGTTAACAAGTATTTGTATGACCGGGGTGCTAGGACAGCCTCTGCGGAGCTGGGAATTTGTTTGCCACGTTACTGGATGCTCATGCGCAATGCCTGTAGGCTCATGCGTCCTTTTGAGGAGGTGACAAACCTAGTCAGTCGCACCAAAGGCACCATCAGCGACATCATACCATTTGTTTTCTTCCTGGAGCGTGCTCTGCGAAGAGTGCTGGATCAGGCCGTAGATGAGTGTGAAGAGGAAGAGTTGTGGTCACCATCACCACCAGAAACAGCCTTATCAGCATTGCTTGCTGGACCAGCGGCAACGCTGGAAGAGGATTGTGAGGAAGAGGAGTCAGAGGAGGAATGTGGCTTGGAGGAGGAGGAGGAGGAGGAAGACCAACCACAACAGGCATCCCAGGGTGCTCGTTGTCACCTATCTGGTACCCGTGGCGTTGTACGTGGCTGGGGGGGGAAGAAGATACCTTCAGTCAGATCACTGACGATGAGGAACGGGACATGAGTAGCTCGGCATCCAACCTTGTGCAAATGGGGTCTTTCATGCTGTCGTGCCTGTTGAGTGACCCTCGTATAAAAAAGCTGAAGGAGAACGACCTGTACTGGGTGTCCACGCTACTAGACCCCCGGTATAAGCATAAAGTGCCTTAAATGTTACCGAATTACCGAAAGTCGGAAAGGATGCAGCAGTTCCAAAATAAATTAAAAAGTATGCTTTACACAGCGTATAAGGGTGATGTCACAGCACAACAGGAATCTAACAGGGGAAGAGGTGAAAGTAATCCTCCGACTCCCACGCCGGCAAGGACAGGACGCTTTACAGACGTGTTGTTGATGGAGGACATGCAGAGCTTTTTAACTCCTATGCATCGCTACAGCCCTTCGGGGTCCACCCTCAGAGAACGACTCGACCGACAGGTAGCAGACTACCTCGCCTTAACTGCAGATCTCGACACTCTGAGGAGCGATGAACCCCTTGACTACTCGGTGTGCAGGCTTGACCTGTGGCCTGAGCTATCCCAATTTGCGATAGAACTTCTGGCCTGCCCTGCTTCAAGTGTCCTGTCAGAAAGGACCTTCAGTGCAGCAGGAGGTATTGTCACTGAGAAGAGAAGTCGCCTAGGTCAAAAAAGTCTAGATTACCTCACCTTTATTAAGATGAATGAGGGATGGATCCCGAAGGGACTGACATTGGGCGATACATTTGAGTAAAAAAGGCCTGATGAGATGAGCGGCCTTGGGCTAAAAATGGTCCACATGCTGCTGTATTTTATCTTCGAATGCCGGATGACTTGCGTGACTTATCCGCCACCAAATCGGGTTCAAGCCGCAATGTTTTAGGGCACTTTCTGCCTGGGAAACAAACATCAATTTTTCTGGCCGCTGCTACAGCAGCGGCTGCAACAATACCTAATTTTTCAGGCATGTGTACATGCCAAATTTTTCTGGCCTCTGATGCTGCACTGTGGCTTCAAAACCCAAACCAAAAAAAAGGCACGTAACAGGGATTAAACTGATAGGAATGGTGTGTTAAGTAGTACTATTCCTATCTGGTGGCACATTAGATTGCACGCGCAGTGCCCCAAATTTGATGTAGGAGGACCGACCAAGCATCTTTTTCCATCTCCCGGTTCCTAAAATTCATGCCATATACACGTCCCCTGGCGCCGCAACTGCCTCTGGGAACCTTACCATGGGTCCCAGATCGCACGTCTTGTAATTCTCTGTCTGGGAAATTATCTATCTATCAAATCTATTTATCTATCTATCAAATGTATCTATTGCATCTATTGATCTATATATCTAATCTATGTATCTATCTATGTATCTATCTATCAAATCTATCTATCTCGTGGCCGGACTGTTATCTGACAGCCACTTGTGTTTCGGCCAAATGTCCGTCTGCTAAATGTCCGTCGGCTAAAAGTCCGGCCACGATTGCACGCGCAGTGCCCCAAATTTGAAGTAGGAGGACCGACCAAGCATCTTTTTCCATCTCCCGGTTCCTAAAATCCATGCCATATACACGTCCCCTGATAGGGGACGTAACAGGGATTAAACTTATAAGAATAGTACTACTTAACACACCACTCATATCTGGTGGCACAGTAGATTGCACGCGCAGTGCCCCAAATTTGAAGTAGGAGGACCGACCAAGCATCTTTTTCCATCTCCCTGTTCCTAAAATCCATGCCATATACACGTCCCCTGATAGGGGACGTAACAGGGATTAAACTGATAAGAATAGTACTACTTAACACACCACTCATATCTGGTGGCACAGTAGATTGCACGCGCAGTGCCCCAAATTTGAAGTAGGAGGACCGACCAAGCATCTTTTTCCATCTCCCGGTTCCTAAAAATCCATGCCATATACACGTCCCCTGGCGCCGCAACTGCCTCTGGGAACCTTACCGTGGGTCGCAGACCGCACGTCTTGTAATTCTCTGTCTGGGAAATTATCTATCTATCAAATCTATCTATCTATCGTATCTATTAAATGTATCTATTGCATCTATTGATCTATCTATCTAATCTATGTATCTATCTATCAAATCTATCTATCTCGTGGCCGGACTGTTATCTGACATCCACTTGTGTTTCGGCCAAATGTCCGTCGGCTAAAAGTCCGGCCACAATTGCACGCGCAGTGCCCCAAATTTGAAGTAGGAGGACCGACCAAGCATCTTTTTCCATCTCCCGGTTCCTAAAATCCATGCCATATACACGTCCCCTGATAGGGGACGTAACAGGGATTAAACTGATAGGAATAGTACTACTTAACACACCTTATAATAACGCAGAGAGAGGCAACGCAGAGAGAGGAGTCTGAAGAAGAGGAGTCGGAGGAGGAAGGTGGCTTTGAGGAGGTGGAAGACCAAACACAGCAGGCATCCCAGGGGGCTTGTCACCTTTCGGGGACCCTTGGTGTTGTATGTGGCTGGGTGGAGGAAGAGACCTTCAATGACATCAGTGAGGACAAGGAACGGGACATGGCTAGCTTGGTATCCAACCTTGTGCAAATGGGGAGTTTGCGGTTGTGCAAATGGACTGTTTGTGGTTGTTTGCGGTGCGTTAAACGGGGAGTTTGGTCTGTCACTGTGAAGCGGGCGTAACCCTTACACTACCTGATCGATACAACATCATACCTGATGTTTTAAAGCACGTTATTCCAAACAATTTAGGAATGTTAGGTAATTTATGCCCTTTATGGATTAAAACCAGACTCTGCATCAACTATGTAATTTTACGTGGGAGTTTTGCCATGGATCCCCCTCCGGCATGCCACAGTCCAGGTGTTAGTACCCTTGAAACAACTTTTCCATCACTATTGTGGCCAGAAAGAGTCCCTGTGGGTTTTAAAATTCGCCTGCCTATTGAAGTCAATGGCGGTTCGCCCGTTCGTGAACAGTTGCGGAAGTTCGCGTCTGCCGTTCACGAACGGAAAATTTTAAGTTCGCGACATCACTATATCTCATCTGATAATCCGGATCCGGTGTATATCCAAATGGATTCTCAAATAATATTAGGCACTCAGAGAAAAGATCCAACACCTTTTATTAAATATACCAATATCGTTTCAGCCCCACACAGAGGCCTTGGTCACATGGATCTTTTCTCTGAGTGCCTACTATTATTTAGAGAATCCATTTGGATATACACTGGATCCGAATTTTCAGATGCCATAATTTGATGTTTCTAGTAGTGCACCGAGGTGATGGCTGTTGATAGTGAGTGCTGATCTGTTTTGTTCATTATATATATATATAAAATGCAAGAGGTGTGAAACGGCGCTGTATTTAAAATGAGGAGTAATATGTTTTAGTGCTGCCATCCTATTTGAATGAGTGTGACACTGCCCTATTCAGTACACTACCAACATAAAAAGCAAAAATGCAAAGCAAGAATTTAAGAGGCGCATACGATAGAAAATCTTATTGAGACTGCAACGAAAGATAATAATAATTTAAAACAGATGTGCTAAGATCAGGATGGTTAATACATAAAACAAAATGTGTGATTTTTTTCTAATTGTCCAGAAAGATCGAAACGCTGGTTAAGCACTATGCAATAACTGCCATTGCTTTATAAATGCCACTATAGATATAATGGTGCCCCTCAGGGGTTCCTACTTACATTTTCTTACCCCAATCATATGAGGTAAGGGCCACATAGTACAGAGAGAGCCTTGAGAGGCACCTGTTCCCCTTCACCTGCTTCTTAGAGTATGGTAATCCTTTCACTCCATATAGGTGCAGATATACAAAAACAGCAGAAAAATCCAAAATATATTATATGGAGTGGCATTTGTAAAGCATTGGCAGTTATTGCACAGTGCTTAACCAGAATGTTGATCTTTCTGGACTATTAGAAAAATATCACACATTTTGTTTTATGTATTAATCAGCTGGAACTTAGCACATCTGTGTTAAATTATTATTATTGTTATTATCTTTCGTTGCAGTCTCAATAAGATTTGCTATTGTATGTGCCTCCTAAATTCTTGATTTGTGTGTGTGTGTGTATATATATATACTGTTTAAATATTGCTTCTATGCTCTATGCCATTTAGTTAATTAAAGGGACATAAAACAGTATGAACTAGCATAAGTTTCTAAATATTTATTGCAGCCAAAACTTACCTGCAAAACGGTTTCTGTTTTAACCCCCATTAATTCAGGTATGGTTTGGTTTGCAGCAAGCTCCCCTCCCCTGGCATTTCCATTTATGGAAGGTGCTATTCAGGCCATAGCTTCTGCAGAATACACTTGTGCACATGCACAGTACGGGGCAGAGTAACATGGCATATGACTAAAGCAGTGCACAGTATAATGCTGAAGATTTCACAAAGCATGTGACATTATCCTCATGGGAATGAGCAAGCCTCTTGGCAACAAACAGCAATACCTGCTGTACCTCCTCAACCTCCCCATGCTTGCAAAAGTAATTATCCTCACATGCACCCTTTGTTGGACTAGGACACTGATGGGGGGGGGGGGGGGTGGCGCAAGCTTTACTTGGGAACACTAAAGTGTAAGTGATTTTGTAGCTTTTTTGAATATTTATTAAAATAGTTATAAACTTTTTTTTTTTTTACACACTTTTTTTCACACACTGTTTTACCTCAGTTGACGCTTTTATAATATGCACATAATTTAAAATGTTTTTTGGTACTTAAAAGGGATATAAAACCCAAAACATTTATTTAATGATTCAGATAGAGTATTGGATTTTAAGCAACTTTCTAATTTACTTATATTATCAAATTTTCTTTGTTCTTTTGGTATCTTTTCTAGAAAGCTTAGGAGCCGGCCCATTTCTGGAGCACTATATGGCAGCAGTTTTGCAAGAATGTTATCCATTTGCAAGAGCACTAGATGGCAGCACTATTTCCTGCCATTTAGTGCTCCAGTTGCTTACCTAGGTATCTCTTCAACACAGAATATCATGGGAACTAAGCAAATATAATAATAAAGTGATAAGAAAAAACTTTTTTAAATGGTGTGCTTTGCTGAATCACAAAATAAACTTTTTGGGTTTCATATTACTTTAACTAATTAATTAAACAAGACAAAAATTTAAGTCTTTTGTGGCTGTTTGTTTAGACAGTTCACCCAAAATGTTCTCCCCTTTAAATTATTCCCAATGATCCTTTTAACCTGCTAGAGTGTATTAAATTGGTTACAAGTAGCTCCTTTACTCCTATTTCAGCATTTGAAATAGCTGATTTAACCTGTGGTATCGCCACCAATACTGAACAAATTAATACTTGAGTATAGGCTATTGAATAGCCTAAGTATACACAGCCAGCAGAAGAGATTACACTCTCAGTGGGATGCAGGATAGTTAAGTAATACAATTATCATTTTCCATTGTTCTCTCTATGTATTGAGCTTTGGTTTTCCAGCCAAATAAAAGATATGGAAGCAAGTCTGTTTACACAAACTTAGAACATAATGAGATCTGATATCACCTTTAAGTTCAACCCATTGTAATAGGCTGTGGTTTCAAAGCACAAAATCAGCTACTTCATATACACAAATAAGCATGAAAATGGAATTTCTCAAATATTTTATACTCTGCAGTTGGTATAACAAGTAATTTAAAATACATTAATGGAAAAACAATTTTACAGTGTACTGTCCCTTTAATGTGACTTACTTTGCTGACAGAAATATGTAAGAATGTGTCCTCTAAATTAGTATGAAGGTTGATTGAGTGGTGTATCTGTTTTCTATCAAGTCCTTGCCTTCCTTATCTGTACAAGCTGTTCTTGCTTGTCTGTTCTTAGTATTCTAGCTGGTTGGATATTGATGTTGTACTTATTCCAATGTGTAAATAGCTTATTGCAAACAAATTCATATAAACTCTTTGCCCAGAACAGATTGTTAATAATATTTAGTGTTTCTAAGAGGCCCACTTAAGTTAACAGCTGTAATCAAGCTTAATAAATTGTTGCTTATATGTTGCCAATGAAATATGAAAAGATGCTATTTTCTGTGTTGTATTACTAAAAGGTAGTTTGAAGCATATGCTTAAAGGAATACTGTACCCAAATTTCTTCTTTCATGATTCAGATTTACATTTAGCCACCAATCAGCAAGCGCTACCCAGGTGCTGAACCAAAAATGGCCCGACTCTTAAACTTACAGTCCTGCCTTTTCAAATAGTTATAGGAAGAGAATGAAGAAAAAATGATAATAGGAGTAAATTAGAAATTTGCTTACAATTGCATGCTCTATCTGAACCAGGAAAGAAAAAAATGTGGGTTTAGTATCCATTTAAAGGGATGTAGAAATCACAATAAGACTTTCATTGTTCAGATTTTAAATCCATTAATAAGAGACTTTTCAATTTACATCTATTATCAAAGTTACTTTATTTTCTTGGTATCCTTTGTTAAAAAGCATACTTAGGTAGGCGCAGGAGGAGTAATTCACTACTGGGAGCTAACTGTTGATTGGTATCTACACACATGCCTCTTGTCATTGGCTCATTAGATGTGTGCAGCTGACTTTTTTTAACTAGTTGTTTAATTACTTTGAAGGGGGTAAATACACATATGCAATATATGCACATTAGAGCATTTACATTTGGCACCTTGCAGAACTTAAATATTAGCTATCATGACTAATAAATAAATATAAATATTTAAGGGACTTGATTTTGTTTACGCATGTATAGTATAAATTAACAACAATTAACTGCATAAAAAAGACCTGCATTCAAAATAAATGTTTTAAAAGCATTCTGTCTGCAAAAATTGCATTATTTTGTAGTCCAGGAACATACCCCATTGAAACTCCTCTGGAGTATGTTTATTTTAGCTACATATAATAATCTCCTGCACTGATTAAGCAAAACTGTCTATCATATTGCAGGATCAAACCCTGAAGCATGAAGAATGCACTCTGTCCTCTGGGGGGCAGTGGAAAAATACAAATGTAAACAGGAGCAAAAATGGGCGAAATTAATAATACAAATATTATGTAGTCTTAAAACCTTTTATGATATGTTACATTTGGGCTAGAATACAAGTGTTGTGCTCCCCCCCCCCCCCCCACTCACGTGCATACTTTGCTAGAAGAAAGCTTTTAACGTTGGCGGGTTAGCTCACATATTGCAAGCTGAAAGTAAATGGTTTGCATGCGAGCGAAACTCAAAGCGTGCAACGTGTTAAATTCTTCTCCCTTTAGACTTCACTGGAGCGTGCTTTAAAATAAAAACACTTATAGCTTGCTCGCTAAGCTAAGCCCATCATTAGACCTACATTGTTAAATATTTGCATATTTGCTCAACCTTGGTGCTCAGACACTGAGCATCATGGGAAATGTAGTTCCAAAATGTCTGGAGCACCAAGGTTGAGCACCCTTGCATTAGAGTGTCTAGTTTCAGAAACAGACGCCTCACAGGTCCTCAACTGGCAGCTTCATTAAATAGTACCTGCAAAACACCAGTCTCAACAGTGAAGAGGCGACTCCGGGATGCTGGCCTTCAAGGCAGAATTTCAAAGAAAAAGCTTTATCTCAGACTGGCAAATAAAAAGAAAATACTAAGATGGGTAAAAGAACACCGACACTGGACAGAGGAAGATTGGAAAAAAGTGTTATGGACAGACGTGAGACATAGGCCAAATTAAACAATGCTGGATGAGTGTTTGATCCCCTCTGTTAAGCATAGTGGAGGCAATGTAATGGTATAGGGGGGCTTTCGTAGTGGTAAAGTGAGAGATTTATAAAGTGTATAAGGGACCTTGAGGAAGGAAGGCTATCACTCCATTTTGCAAAGCCATGCCATACGCTGTGGATGCAGCTTCATTGGAGCCAATTCCCTCCTACAACCTCATACAATGACCAAAAACACAGCTCAGAAACTATGCAAGAACTATTTAGGGAAGAAGCAGTCAGCTGGTATTCTGTATTTAATGGAGCAGTCCCTAAATCTCAACCCTATTGAGCTTGACCGTATGGTACGTAAGAAGTGTCCATCAAGCCAATCCAACTTGTGAGAGGTGCTTCAGGAAGTATGGGGTGAAATGTCTTTAGAATTACCTCAACAAACTAGAATGTCAAAGGTCTGCAAGGTTGTAATTGCTACACATGGAGGAATCCTTGACAAAAGCAAAGTTTGAAGGACACAATTATTATTTCACTTAAAGGGACAGTATACACCAATTTTCATTTAACTGCATGTTATAGACACTACTATAAATAATAATATGCACAGATACTGATCTAAAAATCCAGTATAAAACAGTTTAAAAACTTACTTAGAAGCTCCCAGTTTAGCACTGTTGAAAAGGTTAGCTGGAACACCCACTGCAAGTGGTTCTATAGCAAAAAAAGCAGACACTCCCCCTTCCTCTGCATTTAAAAAGACTCTTTACACAAACAGGAGCAAGCTGGAGTAAGTATACATCAGTATTCTCCCAAAACTATACAATTCCTTCTTAATATAAGGAGAGTCCACAGCTTCATTCCTTACTGTTGGGATATACTGAACCTGGCCATCAGGAGGAGGCAAAGACACCCCAGCTAAAGGCTTAAATACCTCTCCCACTTCCCTCATCCCCCAGCCATTCTTTGCCTTTCGTCACAGCAAACATGCAGATTATTCGCCTGAATGCTAAAATTTCTAATTTCTCAGTACAGACCCATCGGGCGCTCTGGCTGAAGTCCTGGTCTGCGGACATGACTTCTAAGTCTAGATTACTTTCCCTCCCCTTTAAGGGAAATATTTTATTTGGTCCAGGCCTGGACTCCATTATCTCCACTGTTACAGGGGGCAAGGGTGCCTTCCTACCGCAGAATAAAAAGAACAAATCTAAGGGACAAGGATCTAATTTTCTTTCCTTTCGTTCTGAAAAGTTCCAATGTCAGCAGTCCTCCGCTAAGCCCGAGCAAATCAAGAACACTTGGAAGGTGGCTCAGTCCTGGAATAAATCCAAGCAAAGCAAGAAGCCCGCCGAGAACAAGTCGGCATGAAGGGGTGGCCCCCGATCCGGCGCTGGATTGTGTAAGGTGCAGACTGTCGCTGTTTTCAGATGCTTGGTTCAGGGACCTGCAGGATCCGTGGGTCCTGGAGGTCATAGCTCAGGGATACAAGATAGGTTTCAAATCTCATCCACCCAAGAGCAGATTTCTCTCAAGCCTCTCTTCAAAGCCAGAAAAGAGGGAGGCCTTTCTGGGGTGCGTGTGGGATCTGTCCTCCTTAGGGGTCATTGTCCTGGTTCCTATTACAGAAAGAGGTTTGGGATATTACTCAAACCTGTTTGCGGTCCCAAAGAAGGAGGGAACTTTCCGCACGATTCTGGACCTAAACTGGTTAAACAAGTTTCCAAATGTTCCCTTGTTAAATATATAGATCTGAAGGATGCCTACTTTCACATTCCAATCCACAGGGACCACTTCCAGTTCCTAAGGTTTGCGTTCCTGGATCAGCATTTCCAGTTCATTGCACTTCCGTTTGGTCTAGCTACTGCTCCAAGAATCTTTACAAAGGTTCTAGGGGCTCTCCTGGCCATCACCAGAACCCAAGGTATAGCAGTAGCTTCCTACTTGGACGACATTCTGGTTCAAGCACCATCCTTTCGTCTGGAGGAGGACCATTCGGTATCTCTTCTCTCCCTTCTTCGATCACATGCATGGAAAATAAACTTAGAGAAGAGTTCTCTTATTCCAAGCAGCAGGGTAGAATTCCTGGGTACTATATAAGACTCAATATCCATGAGGATATTTCTAACCGACCAGAGACGTTATAAGCTAGCTTCGGCATGTCTTGCCCTCCGGACCTCCTTAAGGCCAACTGTGGTAATTGGTCTCATGGTGTCCAGCATGGACATAATTCCCTTTGCCAGGTTCCGTCTCAGACCATTACAACTGTGCATGCTTAGACAGTGGAATGGCGATCATTCAGATATGTCTCAACAGATTTCCCTGGACAGCCGGTCGAGAGAATCACTCTCTTGGTGGCTCTGTCCAGGTTATCTGTCCCGAGGGACTTCCTTTCTCAGACCATCCTGGGAGATTATGGCTACGGACGTGAGTCTCTCAGGATGGGGAGCTGTTTAAGGTGCCAAGAAGGCACAGGGCCTGTGGTCTCAGGAGGTACAATCCTTCCCGATCAACATTCTGGAACTTCAAGCAATCAACAATGCTCTGAAGGCTTGCCTCTTCTTGGTTCGCCCTGGTTTATCAGATTCCAATCAGACAATATAACCTTGGTGGCTTACATCTACCATCAGGGCGAACGAGAAGCTCCCTAGCAATGAGGGACATATCTCAGATTCTGGAGTGGGTGGAGGCCTACAGCTGTTCACTGTCAGTGATCCACATTCCGGGTGTGGACAGCTAGGAAGCAGATTTTCTCAGCAGACAATCCTTTCATCCAGGGGAATGGTTTCTCCATCCCAAAGTGTTTGTGGAGGTATGCTACATGTGGGGGGCACCGGAGATGGATCTTATGGCGTCTCGTCTCAATACCAAACTACCCAGATATGGGTCGAGGTTCAGGGATCCTCAGGCAGAGCTAATAGATGCATTAGCGGTGCCTTGGAGGTTCAGTCTAATCTAATCTACCTTTTTCCACCATTACCACTCCTTTCTCGGATAGTGGCCCGCATCAAGCAGGAATAGGCATCAGTAATACTGATTGCTCCATCATGGCCACGAAGGACGTGGTTCGTGGACCTAGTGAGGATGTCATCTTCTCCTCCATGGAAGTTACCTTGTCACAGGGATCTGCTGGAACAGGGTCCTTTTGTTCATCAAAATCTAAATTCTCTGAGGCTGACTGCGCGGAGGTTGAACGCTTATTCCTTGTCAAGAGAGGGTTTTCTGAGAGAGTTATTGATACTCTCATTCAAGCTTGTAAGCCGGTTACTCGTTGTATCTATCATAAGGTGTGGAGCAGGGCCGGACTGGGACCAAAAATAGGCCCGGGCATTTTAAGGCAAAGCAGCCCACTCCACCCCCCCCCCCCCCCATTTCTTAGTTAACGGGACATGGAACCCAAAATTTTTCTTTCATGATTCGGAAAGAGCATGCAATTCTAAACAACTTTCTCATTTACTTCTATTATCTAATTTGCTTCATTTTCTTTATATTATTTGCGGAAAAGCATATCTAGATATGCTCAGTAGATGCTGAATGGTGGCTGCACATAGATGTCTCGTGTGATTGGCTCACCCATGTGCATTGCTATTTCTTAAACATAGTATATCTAAAGAATGTTACAAATTAGATAATAGAAGTAAATTGGAATGTTATTTAAAATTGTATTCTCTACCTGATTCATGAAAGAAAATTTTGGGGTTTAGTGTCCCTTTAACTGTATACTAACTATGACGGGTATAATGTATATGTTGTGAATTGGTAGGTATGAAGAAGAAAAAAGTAAAATATAAAAAGAACAAAAAAAAAACAAAACACAAATGCTGGGCTTATACAAACGATTCTCTAAAGCAAACATATGCACAAACGTGCACATATACACAGCCATTCAACATACAACATACACACACATATGAATAGACAGGCTAACACACATATGCATAGACTTATACTAGAAGAAGCCATTTTTATTGTTGGAATTAAACACACATTGCTTAATATAAAGGACAAAATATATATAAATATATATATATATATATATATATATATATATATATATATATATATATATATATATATATATATATATATATATATATATATATATATATATATATATATATATATATACACACACACACATACCCATACTTCCGGGTTTATAAAGTTATTATTTTATTTTTTTTCAAAGAAAGAAAAGCAGACATGAGGCACACTTTATTAAATGCCAGTTTGGGTCTAATTTTGCAGAGATCTCTTCTGTCTATGCAAAGAAAGCAGAGCACCAGATCCCTGCTCCCTCCCTAGCATTTCATTCACCATTAAAAAAAAGCTTCAAACTTTCATTCAAAAATAAGTTCCCCAGCCTGTTAAATCATTTAAATGTACTTATGGAGAGATCTTGTTATTCACTGTATTAGATACCTGAAAGTTGAACAAGTGTATTCAAGGCTTAAACTGAAAAATTGCGGCTTGAACTTTTTCACAGGCAGCAAGATAAAAACTTAAAAAGTATTTTATTAAAGTTTAACGTTAAAGCAATGTATTAAATGAATAGGATGTATTCCACTCAGAATATCTTCACTATTGGTGCTTTAATGTTGAACTTTAATAAAATAGGATTTATCTTTTAATCTTCTTGCCACCTGTGAAAAAGTGCAAGCTGCAAGTTCTATCAATAATGTCCATTTAAACAGTTATAAGTCCAGCAGCAGGAGGTTTAAAAGCATTGTGGGAAAGTATCAGGTCCAATTCATTACAATTTATTTTGTGTTTTAATATAAAAAAAAATGCACTTGCAACTGGAGGGAGCTGGGAGAAAGGTTTGTCACTTTCAGAGAGAAGTATGAAATGGTAACCATAACCTCTGTCACCCCCCCCCCCACCCCACCCCTTCATAAGCATATTAGAAATGAACTTAGTCTTTAGCTGTCTTTAGTCATTAAAACTCCATTGTACTGCCAATATATGCAGTTACATTAGCACTTGTGAGGCTCTGTATGTTATAAATAAAATGAAGAAAGATGCAGTAGTGAGCAGCAATACACACGATAACCAGCAGCCATACACACGCTAACCAGCAGCCATACACACGTAAACCAGCAGCCATACACACGTAAACCAGCAGCCATACACACGTAAACCAGCAGCCATACACACGCAAACCAGCAGCCATACACACGCTAACCAGCAGCCATACACACGCTAACCAGCAGCCATACACCAGTAAATAAAGCGCATGCAATCTAAACGGAACAGTGTATTATATATTTGTTTTACACACCTTAATGGAAGTCCCCCGGGCCCCCCCCCCCCGTAACTCTGCCACTCATCCTCTATGTATGAAGAGCCTACCGTGCTACTGCTTGGCTGGCCCTGAGCTGCTGCTGCTGCCTGACTCCATCAGCCGCTGACTGCTTCTTCCCTCTCTCATATTCTTCCCGCGCACGGCTGTGTGCATAGGATGCTGGGACTGGGAGGGACGGAAGTGATGAGTTGGTGTCAGCTGTCGGCCCGTCAGTGGGGGAGCTTGCATGCAATGTCACATGACATGAGGCCCCTGTTACTCCCACCCCCAGCTGGATCTAACATAGTTCATAGCTGTGTAAGCTGTTGCATCTGCTCGTCGGCGGGCCGCGGGTCCCCCAGTGTCAAAGTAGCATTGCAATTTCCAAATATGCATAGAGCTACTGGCCTTGCAGTAATGGTGGGTGAGGCCAAGGGAACCGGCGGCCCACCGGGCAAATGCCCGGTATGCCCTATGGTCAGTCCAGGCCTGGTGTGGAGAACCTACTTATTCTGGTGTGAAGAGCGTGGGTTTCCTTGGCACAAAGTTATGGTTGCCAAGATTCTACTGTTTCTCCAGGATGGACTGGAGAAGGGTCTTTCGGCCAGTTCCTTGAGGGGACAGATTTCGGACTTGTCTGTTTTACTGCACAAGAGCCTCTCTGAGCTTCCAGATGTTAAGTATTTTGTTAAGGCTCTGATTAGGATTAGACCTGTGTACAGATCTTCGGCTCCCCCTTGGAGTCTAAATCTGGTTCTTAAAGTTTTAAAACGGGCTCCGTTTGAGTCTATGGATGAAATTGACACTATGTGGTTGTCCTGGAAGGTTCTTTTTCTACTGGTTATTGCTTCGGCGTGCAGACTATCTGAGGTTGCCACCTTGCAATGTGAACCTCCTTATCTGGTGTTCCATTCGGATAAGGCTGTCCTACGTACTAAGTTAGCGTTTCTCCATAAAGTCGTGTCAGACCGCAACATCAATCAAGAGATTGTGGTCCCTTCTTTGGGTCCTAATCCTCCTTCTTCGAAGGAACATTTACTTCATAATGTGTACGTGGTTCGTGCTTTAAAGTTTTATCTTCAGGCTACTAAGGATTTTGGACAAACTTCTTCCTTGTTTGTGGCATTTTCTGGGAAGCATAAGGGTCAGAAGGTCTCTTCAACTTCCTTATCTTTTTGGTTGAGGAGTCTTATTAGCTTAGCTTATGAGACAGCTGGACATAGACCTCCTCCGAGAATTACGGCTCATTCTACTAGAGCAGTGCCTTCCTCTTGGGCCTTTAAGAACAATATTAAGAAGGAAAACATAAATTATGCTTACCAGATAATTTCATTTGCTTCTGTATAAGGAGAGTCCACGGCCCCGCCCGTGTTCTCAGATGGGCGGCCCTCTAAATTTATATTTCTCTTCTGGCACCTTTTTATACCCTCATATTTCTCCTACTGTTCCTTGTTCCCTCGGCAGAATGACTGGGGGATGGGAAAGTGGGAGAGAGAGGTATTTAAGCCTTTGGCTGGGGTGTCTTTGCCTCCTCCTGGTGGCCAGGTTCAGTATTTCCCAACAGTAAGGAATGAAGCCGTGGACTCTCCTTATACAGAAGGAAATTAAATTATCTAGTAAGCTTAATTTATGTGTGTTTTTTTTTTAAATAAGCTGTATTGGCTATATAAATGAATCATCCACAAAACATTTATGCAAAGAACAATCTAGTGTATAATGAATTCATTATTTTAAACCTTGTCAATGACATTTATGTTTTCATGGAAAATAAGGAAATCTCTAAGTGGCCTGAAACGTTTGAACGCCAGTGTATGTGTTGTGAGCTTTAGTGAATGGGCTCCTATAGCATAAGACAGAAACTGTTGATGGTGTTGCTATATTTCTGGATGTAAAACCGCAATTGTGTTTGAATAAGCAGGACATGCTAATTGATGTAAATTTGTGGATCTTAATTGTAATGTCCTGAGGTGTGTCAGTAGCCGTGTTATACTCACTTGGCATCGGATGATGCAGCACTCGAAAAGCCGTGCTGTCTCTGATGGTGGGGCTGTCAGTGCGCTGCAAGTTATGTGGCGGCAGATGTGAGGTCCAGGGGCTGCGCTAAGGGAGCTTTAGTTTAGAGTGGCCTGTCTCCTGAGTGTGTGATCTGCTCTTTTAATATAGGAGGTCATCACAGATGCCCATTCATTGTAAATGTTGCAGCTGAGGTAGTTAGTTTGTCATCAACCTCTGGCCTACAGCAGCCTAATTACTTGGCACATGCTGAGTCTTACTTAGCACAAGTCTTATTTTACCAGAGAAGTTTAATGGAAGTTGTCGGCAGTTCTGCACCTTCATCACGGTCTGTCAGATTTTGTTCTCTGTTAAACCTGGGACTTACACTACAGACTTTGTTAAAGTTCATACTGCTATAGCCTTAATAACTGGCAAACATCAAATTTGGGCTAATAACCTGGACAGAAGAATAGTGAGATCCTTAATACCTGGGACTCTTTCGTCAGTGCAGAGAGAGTTTTATATGATAACCCTCTTCATGTTTGTTCGACTTAGTTATGGGGCCGATTTATCGCTACAGCAGATCATGTCCGCCAGACACATAATAATTCGGCCCCTATGTGTCTGGCATTAGTTGTATCTCCAGTAATACAGAATGGAATGCTCCTTCTCTTCTAGATCAGTTCCATCTGGGCCTCTCAGAATATCATAGGGATGAATTGGAATTTGTTCCACCCAGTGATTTAAAGAGCATGATTACCCTAGGAGTCCAGTTTGACAGACAACTTTATAAGAGACATAAGGGGAGACTTGCTTCTCAGGTTCCAGGGGCATCCCCAAGCATTTTCTGTAAATACATTCCACAGTCCTTCTGCTGTTGAATCCTATACAAAGGAAGAACCAATGCAGATGGGAATTAGCTACAGAGCCCTCAATAATATTACTATCTGCAACTGTTATCCTTTACCATTTCTTCCTGAGATGTTGGATAGGATTAAGGAAACAGAACTCTGCAAAAAGATCGACTTCAGAGAAAGGACATTTTGAGTATTTAGTGATGCCATTTGGATTCTGTAACACTCATTGTGATTTAATTGGCATAACATCTTATTATTTTCTCCTTCACAAAAGGTCAATATTACTCATGTTGGCTCAGTACTTTTGAGATTAAGGAAGAATGGCCGTTTTGCTTAACTGGAAAAATGTTAATTTTCCTTTTCCATGGTTGAATGTTTGGGGTACGTATATCCTTTTCCTAACTACATAAAGATAGATCCCAAGAAAGTTTCTGTGATCCTTGAGTGGATGATCCCTTCCAACAAGAAAGCTGTAGAGAAATGTATTGCTTTTGCAAATTTCTATAGACATTTTATTAGAAACTTTTCTGAAGTTTGTGCTCCTATTACTCATCTAGGGCCAAATTGCGAGTGGAGCACCTGAGTGATAAGGGGTTTATCGTGGGGGTTTGCGCTCAGCAGGCTTACCGCTGGTATTACAAGTCGAAAGTAAATGCAATTGCTTACCGTGACTTCAGAGCTTTAGTTAACTGTTTTGCACCCCCTAGAATTGCCATTGATATATTGGATTAGTAATAATACAGAGCTCCAAAGCTTTTTTTTTTTAACAGTTGTGGTTTGTTGAAGACCATCTACACACGCCCTCTCCTAACAAGCCCCACCCTTTCCTGACCATGTTGCTTGCCACAACCATCTCCCGGATTCAGTCATCAGGCTCCCGGACATAGATAATAGATCATGAAATCATAAACTGGAAATAAATGTTCGGCATTTCAGTGTTGTAGAATTGTTATAACTAAGATGCCTTATGTAAGACATGAAATAAATAAATGCTATATATAATGATGCATTCAATGAAAAGATTAGTCTGAGAATAACATGTAGATGTATTTTTAAAGTTTCATTACCTGTTTAAATATTGACAAATTATGTGTACAGTTTTAGTGTCTATAAAACAATGGGAGCTGCCATGTTGTAACTTAGGTTACCTTCTCTGCTGTGGCCAATTAGAGACAGTTATAAATAGGTCACTAGAGTGTGCAGCCAATGGCTGTATGGAATATAAGTTCTCTGTACTTCCAATTCTAACAAGAACTGAAATGCTCACAATTTCAGAATGGAATTATAGGAAAAAGGGACAAAATAACTAATTATAGTATATTGCAGACTTTATATATATATATATATATATATATATATATATATATATATATATATATATATATATATATATATATATATATATATGATTTATCATTTTATATTACCATCTCAAAGTGTTTGTTTAATTTCCCTTTAAGATGTAATGCTCAAAGTTATTTGAAATGCCTTATCATGGTCAATGCAGTACAGTAAAACATTTTCAGTAATTTGTATATGGAAGCAGTTTAAAAATATAGGAGACCATTGATTACATTTACCATCCCACAAAATAACTTCTACACTTAGTAGGAAAAACAATTATCAATGTATTTTACCTGACTCTGTTTTATTGCATTTTTTTTTCTTTTCAGTTAAAGTGTTTTGTCACTTGTAAATCGCTGGAAAAATCTATGTGTAAATGTAGGCCTCAGTGGGAATTGCTCAGTTAAGGCGGTTGCAGATAAATGCATCTAATCTATTGTTCAATATTAACTGTGATTGGACTCAGTGGTTTTAATTCTGTTGCCAGGTTTGCAATTTTCATTGCTAAAACATCCTTATAAACGTTGCACACGAATCATTGTTTGATGTCCTTCACATAAGCCCTGATGCTTTGACCTGAATTGAACAACAAATGAATGAAGGTGATGTTCCATCATCAATTAGTCTATTGATCTTTTTATATGCATTTTTATGTGATAGTATAAAGATAAGTCAATATGTGTATTTATCTCTTAATATGTGTGTTTATCATTTCTGTGACTGCAATTCCAAATGCAGAAAGTATATTTGTTCATCAATAATAGTATTTGAACTAAAAAATATTGATGAATATTTTTATCCATATACAAAGTGTAAGTTTACATATTTATTCTAATTGTGTCAAGACTTTTGAAAATATTTGAATAGTTGTGTAAAGTTCTTTACACCTTTAGCTCTGGGTAGCACTAGCTTGTGTTGTTTTAACTATGTTTTTAAATGTCTATTCTAGTGCAGAAATTAGATGATGTCAATTGTCAGAGCATTACATTTTTACATTACCAATCCTAAAGTCCTACTTTGCAACCATAAGCTTTGCAGCGCCAGGGAACAGCTGGTGAGAAAATTAGGACTGACAATCACATGTAGTTTTCTGCTTTGGCGCTGCAATATTTGATGTGTGGGACATCACTTTACCTATGTTTTTAATTCCTTTGCTGGGATCCGTCATGCAAAATTGACATTCTCTAATATCGGAAGAATAAAAGATTATGATTCCTTTAACGCTATTAGGGTTAGTCAAAATAAACTAGAGGTTTATCCTTCCTTAAAGTTTGGCCTGATATTTACCCTTCAAAGGTAGTGCTATATAAGCATGATATAACTTATAATATACAGTTTTGAAGTAGTTAAAGGGACACAAAATGAGTCCCTTGAAATGTAAATATCTATTACCTTTAATACTTAAGTTTAACTTTCTTGGAGAAATAGAAGCTGTGTTAAAGGGACAGTGCACTGTAACATTGTTTTCCCCTTAATGTGTTTTCAATGACTGATCATACCAGCTGCAGAGTTTAACATGTGTGAGAGCGCACTTTATGTTTATTTTAGTATATGAAATAGCTGGTTTTGTTCTTTGAAACCACAGCCCGCTAATTGCTATATTATGAGTGGTACTCTAACTGTTGCACACGAGCAATAAGGGGTATTTCACGGCTCTTTGCATGTGTTGGAAATAGTGCAGGTATTACGAGTTAAAAGTAAACACATTTGTTTGAGCTCAATGGAATGTAATGAGTGTTGGTTTAGTGCACTGGTTTTCAAACCTGTCTTCAGGCCAGGGCCTCCCTAAATGGACACATTTTGAGGATATCTGAATTGTGACACAGGTGAAATAATCGGCTGATTAGTAAACTCTCATCCAAGGTCATTCTGAAAACCTGGCCTGTTGGGGAGGCCTGAGGATGGGTTTAAAAACCAGGAGGTAGAAAAAAAGGCCTGCAAAGGGCTTTACATACATACATACATACATACACACATACATACACACATACATACATACATACATACAGGGAGTGCAGAATTATTAGGCAAGTTGTATTTTTGAGGATTAATTTTATTATTGAACAACAACCATGTTCTCAATGAACCCAAAAAACTCATTAATATCAAAGCTGAATATTTTTGGAAGTAGTTTTTAGTTTGTTTTTAGTTTTAGCTATTTTAGGGGGATATCTGTGTGTGCAGGTGACTATTACTGTGCATAATTATTAGGCAACTTAACAAAAAACAAATATATACCCATTTCAATTATTTATTTTTTACCAGTGAAACCAATATAACATCTCAACATTCACAAATATACATTTCTGACATTCAAAAACAAAACAAAAACAAATCAGTGACCAATATAGCCACCTTTCTTTGCAAGGACACTCAAAAGCCTGCCATCCATGGATTCTGTCAGTGTTTTGATCTGTTCACCATCAACATTGCGTGCAGCAGCAACCACAGCCTCCCAGACACTGTTCAGAGAGGTGTACTGTTTTCCCTCCTTGTAAATCTCACATTTGATGATGGACCACAGGTTCTCAATGGGGTTCAGATCAGGTGAACAAGGAGGCCATGTCATTAGATTTTCTTCTTTTATACCCTTTCTTGCCAGCCACGCTGTGGAGTACTTGGACGCGTGTTATGGAGCATTGTCCTGCATGAAAATCATGTTTTTCTTGAAGGATGCAGACTTCTTCCTGTACCACTGCTTGAAGAATGTGTCTTCCAGAAACTGGCAGTAGGACTGGGAGTTGAGCTTGACTCCATCCTCAACCCGAAAAGGCCCCACAAGCTCATCTTTAATGATACCAGCCCAAACCAGTACTCCACCTCCACCTTGCTGGCATCTGAGTCGGACTGGAGCTCTCAGCCTTTTACCAATCCAGCCACGGGCCCATCCATCTGGCCCATCAAGACTCACTCTCATTTCATCAGTCCATAAAACCTTAGAAAAATCAGTCTTGAGATATTTCTTGGCCCAGTCTTGATGTTTCAGCTTGTGTGTCTTGTTCAGTGGTGGTCGTCTTTCAGCCTTTCTTACCTTGGCCATGTCTCTGAGTATTGCACACCTTGTGCTTTTGGGCACTCCAGTGATGCTCCAATGATGTTGCAGCTCTGAAATATGGCCAAACTGGTGGCAAGTGGCATCTTGGCAGCTGCACGCTTGACTTTTCTCAGCTCATGGGCAGTTATTTTGCGCCTTGGTTTTTCCACACGCTTCTTGCGACCCTGTTGACTATTTTGAATGAAACGCTTGATTGTTTGATGATCACGCTTCAGAAGCTTTGCAATTTTAATAGTGCTGCATCCCTCTGCAAGATATCTCACTATTTTTGACTTTTCTGAGCCTGTCAAGTCCTTCTTTTGACCCATTTTGCCAAAGGAAAGGAAGTTGCCTAATAATTATGCACACCTGATATAGGGTGTTGATGTCATTAGACCACACCCCTTCTCATTACAGAGATGCACATCACCTAATATTCTTAATTGGTAGTAGGCTTTCGAGCCTATACAGCTTGGAGTAAGACAACATGCATAAAGAGGATGATGTGGTCAAAATACTAATTTGCCTAATAATTCTGCACTACCTGTACATACATACATACATATATACACTCACGTCTAAATATGTATATGTATGCAGATAATACAGGATCATTTTTTATTGTAAATTATTTATTTATAAAATATTTGCCACTAGAGCCAAAACGCGTCAGAACAAGCAGTCCTTGGAGTGGAACACACACCACTCACCTATCCTTGGGATATGATTCTACTTTGGAATCTTGTAATGCAATTTTAAAGAATTCTTTGAATAAAGTTTACTACGTTTGTCCTACCGGATTCCAGTGCACCTGTGACTTTTTGTGGATGTATTGACTTTGTAACCAAGGCTTGCACGGCTTATTCCGGATGGGACTCCTGCTTGCACCAGTCCACTCACCTCTTACAGTTTCAGAGAGAGACGGGATACAAGCGGTGCGTGAGGATGACTTCAGACGCTGAGAACTTTTGCAACCTGAAGGGCAGTGGAGCATGGTGAGTCACTAAAAGATCTATTCCGAGAGAGGTAAAGTGATCTTTTGATATTGAGTGTGAAGTAGCTCCGCAACCCTGGGAAGATTATTTATGCACTTTCTGGCAGAACCGAGCATCCGAAACCAGCTAACTGTTTTTAGAGGTGAGTGGTGAAGAAGCGGACATTTAACCTTTAATCCGATTCCAGCCCTAAGAGGTTTCTTTTTAATTGAGTATTAACTAGCATTGTGTGCGATTGTGACCTATAGTGACTACAGGTGCCGTTTACCTTTGTGTACATTATAATAGTCATGTCACGGAACCAGAGCTTTTCTCTACGGTGTATTATGTTTTCATGTATGGCAAAATCTGATCAGAGCTGAAGGAACTTAATGCTTGTAGATATCACATGTTGTTCATCTACCATAGTGACAAATAAAAATAACAGGACCCAGGTTCAGAAACATTTTAGCATTGTATAAAGTATCTCAATGAACATTAAATATATTAAATTTAATATACTAAAACAACCAAATTACAGTTGGATCCACTATAAAGCATGGGTAGTGGGTTGCTGATTTTTTTCTAATATGAATCAGGATAGGGATTAATCATGTTTGTATACAAATCGATAAATTAAAAAAATGCAATTAAAATACACTGTTAGATTAACAATCCAGCATGTTGAATAAGACCCTGTTGACTTACATTCTGTAAACTCACTTCCATCTTAATGGTGTTTTTTCTGGTTAACCTTTGAATAATAAGCCTTTTCCCTTTTCTTTGTTGGTTCAATTTAAAAACATAGAAATAAGATTTAATTAGCACATTGAGAAATCTTAAAGGTATATTCTATTCTAGATGTTTCCATCTAAATGGGAGGAAAGTCCACGGCTTCATTCATTACTGTTGGGAATTTAGGACCTGGCCACCAGGAGGAGGCAAAGACACCCCAGCCAAAGACTTAAATACCTCCCCCACTTCCCTCATCCCCCAGTCATTCTTTGCCTTTCGTCACAGGAGGATGGCAGAGAAGTGCCGGAGTTTCGGGAGTTGTCTCTTATGGAGGGTAGTACTCTCTGCATTGGGACTGGAGTTTTAAGTAGTCCTATCAGCCTCTCAGTGGGAGCCTGGGTGAAAGTTAGAGTCCGGAGATGCAGGGAGAGTCTTTCTGTGAAACCATCCCAACTCATATTAACAGCTCCACAAGCTATCAGCATTGACGAATTTCGCTGCCTGCTTTTATATACTCAAGTCCATGTCAGGAGCGAGGCTACTAACCTGTCACACTTGAAGGGCCGTGTTTCTGTTCCACGGTGTAGATTCTGGTAAGATTGTTTCATTTTTTATTACTAATGATAACATAGAAGATAGGGTCACAGTGTTGTGCCTCTTTATCTTTATAGAATCAAGCATTAGTATTCCTGGAAAGGGGATTATTGAACAGGGGGGTTTATACATGATATTGTTAATTGTGTCATTGCTGCGTTATGTGCGAGATGAGGCTCTTGCAATGTGTGGAACTTTCAGGTTATTTGCGGGAATCCATTTTTGGCCTGTTTTTCTCTAGTGCAGGGGCGGTCCTGCCAGGAACTCCACATTACTGTGTGGGCCTATCTCTCTTTCTCTGTTGATCTGTGGTGCAGGAGACGTAGCGGTTTCTGTGGTCCGGGTCCTAGGAGGTGGGGAGTGCCCCAGCCATTGGCAGTATAAAGGTGCATTTTGTTTGTAAATTAGTTAGTCTGAACAAAAGCGCAAGCTATGGAGGACTCTGACATGTTAGAGGGCTCTCCCTCTTTAACAAAGTCTCATTCCTGTGTTTATTGTGAGGAGGTTCTGGTAGATAAGCCTGCTCAACTTTGTTCCACATGCCTTTATAAAGTTACAACATCTAAATGTAAACGGATGTCTAGTACTAGTGAGCCGTTCACCTCTGAGGGGTCTTCGTCCCATAAGGTGCGTTCCCTACATTCATCTCCAATTGCACATGCAGCGCTCCAGGGTCGAACCGTTACTCCTTCGGAGAGATTCGTTGGCCGTCAGAATTCACTGTCATGGGAGGCAAGGGCGCTTTCCTACCACAGGATAAGAAGGCTAAGCCTAAGGGATCTACTTTTTGTCCCTTTCATGCGGACAAGGCCCAGTGCGAGCAGCCCACCGCGAAAGCGGACCAGTCCAAGGGATCTTGGAAGTCGGCTCAATCTTGGAACAAGTCTAAGCAGAGCAAGAAGCCCGCAAAAAGAAATTGGCATGAAGGGGCGGCCCCCGACCGGTCTCCGGATCACGTAGGGGCCAGATTATCTCTAGTCTCAGACGCATGGTTGCAGGACGTTCAGGACCCTTGGGTTCTAGAAGTTGTCTGCCAGGGTTACAGGATAGGGTTCAGATCCCATCCGCCCGAGGGCAGATTCCTCCTGTCAAACCTGTCTTCAAGACCAGTGAATAGAGAGTCCGTTCTAGAGTGTGTGAGGGATCTCGCCTTTCTTAGGGTTATCGTACCAGTACCCCTAGCAGAAATGGGTTTAGGGTACTATTCCAACCTTTTTTGTGGTTCCAAAGAAGGAGGGCATGTTTCGCCCGATTCTGGACCTAAAGTGTTTAAACAGGTTTCTGAGTATTCCATCGTTCAAAATGGAAACAATCAGATCTATTCTGATTATACCTTAATGTGCCAATTCACAGGGACCACTTCAGGTTCCTAAGATTTGAATTTCTGGACGACTTCCGTTTGGCCTAGCGACGGCCCGATAGTTATCACAAAGGTTCTGGGGGCACTGCTTGCAGTGGCCAGATCCAGTGGTATTGCAGTGGCTCTGTACCTGGACGACATCCTGGTTCAGGCGCCGTCGCTCAGCCTTGTAGAGGATCATTCGAGGGCTCTTCTTTTTGCTCCAATCTCACGGTTGGAAGATAAACTCAGGAAAGAGTTCCCTGGTTCCCAGCAACAGGGTTCAGTTCCTGGGCACAATAATAGACTCTATGTCCATGAAGATATATCAGCGACACAGGAAGCTTGCATCCACCTGTCTTGCCCTTCAGTCCTCCACAAGTCCATCGGTGTCTCAATGTATGGAGGCGATAGGTCTTATGGTTTCAAGCATAGATGTCATCCCATTCACCAGATTCCTTTTCAGACCTCTTCAATTGTGTATGTTGAGAAAGTGGAACGGCGATAATTCATATCTATCACAGCTGATATCCATGGATGCTCGGTCTCGGAACTCCCTCTCTTGGTGGATTCGTCCAGAGCAGCTGTCCATGGGGACATCCTTCCTGAGACCATCCTGGGAGATTGTGACCATGGGCACCAGTCTGACAGGATGGGGAGCTGTTTGGGGTGCTAGGATGGCACAAGGAAAGTGGTCCAGGGAGGAGTCTTTCCTTCTGATAAATATCCTGAAACTATAAGCAATTTACAATGCTCTGAAGGCATGGCCTTCTCTGGGGTCGGTCAGTTTCATCAGATTCCAGACCGACAACATTACCTCGGTGGCCTACATCAATCATCAGGGGGGGTACGAAGAGCTCCCTCGCGATGAGGGAGGTGTCTCGAATTCTGGAGTGGGCGGAGTCCTACGAGTGCTCGCTCTCAGCGATTCACATTCCAGGTGTGGACAACTGGGAAGCGGACTTTCTCAGCAGACAATCCTTCCATCCGGGGGAATGGTCTCTTCACCCGAGGTGTTTGCGAAGATTTGTCTCAGATGAGGAACGCCAGAGATAGATCTCATGGTGTCCAGACTCAATTGCAAGCTACCTCGATACGGGTTGGGGTCCAGGGATCCCCAGGCAGAGCTGAAAGATGCCTTAGCGGTTCCTTGGAGATTCAGCCTAGCTTACATTTTTCCACCGTTAACACTGCTACCTCGTTTATTGGTACGCATCAAACATGAGCGGGCCTTGACCATCCTGATTGCTCCTTCGTGGCCGCGGAGGACGTGGTTTGCGGATCTGGTGGGGATGTTATCCTCTCCGCCATAGACATTACCCTGTCGCAGGGATCTGCTGTCACAGGGCCCCTTTCAACATCGAAATCTAGATTCTCTGAGGCTGACTGTGGAGATTAAATGCCTAGTCTTAGCCAAGAGAGGCTTTTCTGAGAGTGTGATTGATACGCTAATTCAGCCCGTCGCATCTACCATAAGGTGTGAGGACTTACTTGTCCTGGTGTGGGAAGCATGGATATCCTTGGCATAAAGTGAAAGTAGCCTGGATTCTGTCCTTTCTCCAAGATGGTTTGGAGAAGGGTCTTGCTGCTAGTTTCTTAAAGGGACAGATTCCGGCTTTATCAGTCTTGTTTCATAGACTCGCTGATCTCCCTGACATCCAATCTTTTGTTCAGGCTCTGTCTAGAATCAGGCCTGTCTTTAGATAGTCGACTCCACCTTGGAGCTTACCCTTAGTCCTTAAGGTTTTGCAGAGGGTTCCGTTTGAACCTATGCATTCCATAGACATTAAGATTCTGTCCTGGAAGGTTCTCTTCCTGTTGGCTATTGCATCGGCACGCAGAGTATCTGAATTGGCTGCCTTGCAATGTGATCCTCCTCATCTGGTGTTTCATGCAGATAAGGCTGTACTTTGCACTGGGTTGGGGTTTCTCCCCAAGGTGGTGTCTAACCGTAACATCAATCAGGAAATAGTTGTTCCTCCTTTGTGTCCTAACCCTTCTTCTTCAAAGGAGAGGTTACTTCATAACCTGGATGTGGTTTGTGCCTTGAAGTTTTATCTTCAGGCTACAAAGGATTTCAGACAGTCTACATCTCTTTTTGTGGTGTATTCTGGGAAGCGTAAGGGGCAAAGGGCCTACTTCTTTTGTCCTTTTGGTTGAGGAGCTTGATTCACTTGGCTTATGAGACAGCGGGACATAAGCCTCCTCAGAGGATCACGACTCATTCAACTAGAACTGTGGCTTCGTCTTTGGCCTTTAAGAATGAGGCCTCTATGGAGCAGATTTATAAGGCGGATACCTGGTCCTCCTTACGCACTTTTACGAATTTTTACAAATTTGACGTATTTACTTCTGTGGAAGCAGCTTTTGGGAGAACGGTCTTGCAGGCTGTGGTGCCCTCAGATTAGGGTCTGCCTTTTACCATCCGGGTTTTATTCAGTGTCCTCTAGAGCTTGGGTATATGTTCCCAACAGTAATGAATGAAGCCGTGGACTCTCCTCCCCTTTAGATGGAAAACCTAAATTATGCTTACCTGATAATTTCATTTCCATCGAGGGGAGGAGAGTCCACGGCTCCCGCCCTTATCTCCGATGGGCGGACCTATATTTAATCATCTTCTGGGACTATTTATACCCTGATATTTCTTTGTTCCCTCGGCAGAATGACTGGGGGATGAGGGAAGTGGGGGAGGTATTTAAGCCTTTGGCTGGAGTATCTTTGCTTCCTCCTGGTGGCCAGGTTCTAAATTTTCCAACAGTAATGAATGAAGCCGTGGACTCTCCTCCCCTCGATGAAAATGAAATTGTCAGGTAAGCATAATTTATGTTTTTATTGTTTAAAAATATAGATTATCCCTTTATTACCTATTCCCCAGTGCATAACTAACACGGTTATATTAATACACTTTTTACATTTGTGATTACCTTGTATCTAAGCCTCTGCAAACTGCCCTCTTTTTCAGTTCTTATGACAGACATTCATCTTAGCCAATCAATGCTGACTCATAGGTTACTCCACGGAGTGAGAACAATGTTATCTATATAACACATGAACTAGCACTGTCTAGCTGTAAAAAACTGTCTGAATGCACTGAGATAAGAAGTGGCCTTCAAGGGCTCTGAACTGAGCATATGAGTTCTGCCTAGTTTTTGCTTTCATCAAAGAATACCAAGAAAACAAAGCAAAGTTGATGATAAAAGTAAATTGGAAAGTTGTTTAAAATTGCATGCTTTATCTAAATCATAAAAGTTTAATTGCGAATAGACTGTCCCTTTAGAAATATGAGCAAATAGGTTAATTGATATAGAGTGAATTACATTTCAGGACGTTTTTCTTTCTGCAACTCCAGAGTTTTACAGAGTGATACTAGTGGTACTGGATGATGTGAGACTGACCCGGACTAGGATCTCAGTCTTGCTGCCCATCCTTCCTCTCTGTCTCTCAGAATCCAAGAAACACCCACCAGGTTACCCATTCGGACCAGGAGAGGTTTTTGGAAATTTTTGGAGTGTAGGCGCAAGTGAATGCTTTTACCCCTGTCTTGATTATTCAGTATCCTTATCTAAGGGAATTGTATAAAAGATTTGTATAAAAGATTTGACACTTGTTTAAATAACAAATATATTTATTTGAAAAATAAGAAAAAAATCTCTTTAAAAATTCCAATACGGACTTTGTGACACGTGGTTTACAAGTTCTAATATGTCTTGTAACTAATAAGTGAAGTCTATGACTGGTGTTACAAGATTAATGGTATAGATGTATAGTAGCAATATGTTTGGTAATGATATGTTTAGTGACAATATGTTCATAAGAAATATAATGAAACAACCTATGTGTTGGGAAAATGTTTTGAAAATAGGACTCGTTAGAGTGTTGTACCTAGTGCATTGAAAACCTAGTACACAGTCTAAAAAGTCAAATTTATGTTTGTAGAGTTTTGCTATTGCCAATATTTCTTGTTTTACTATATATATAGAAAACTATTCTTGGTGCTTGTTCCTGGTATCAGTAATTATTAGCTTTCACACAAATCACTGTCATATGAGAGAGGAAAGGAAAATGTTTGGACATTTGTTGCTTAAAATCTTACAAATATTTGTTGCTTGAAGTCTTACAAATATTTCATAAAACATATATTGCTAAAAATGTAAAAATGTATATTTACGGTTAAAACTGTATTTCTGCAATTATAAAACATATATTGCCAAAAGTGTAAAACTGTATATTTACGGTTAAAACTGTATTTCTGCAGTTTTTTAATAAAAGTATAAACATACCATATACAAATATATTACCAAATGATCTTCAACAAACGACAAAGCATTTTTTTCCTCTGACTTTACCAAGTATTTTTATCTCTTCAGAAATTTGTTCTAAATTTTGTCTATATCTTCATTAAATTTTGTCTATATCTTCAGAAATTCCTGTCTACACCCTCTCACATCAGAGTAGCTTAAAAATATTTTGAAAATATCTTGTAAACAACCAACAATTCACTACTATTAATGAGATTAATGTAAAAATCAGAATTGACAGCACAAAAAATTGTTTTAACACAAAAAAAAATAAAAAAAAAAAAAAAAAATTTTAATACGAATTTTTTAACACGCATTTTCTACTTTTGAACACGCATTATCTACTACTACTATATCTGCATGCAAAAAGTTGTTCGCTTTCAACTGCATTACAATTATGAATGATTATTGCTACAAAATGTAACCACAAAGAAAATTGCCTACACCTTTATAATTAGGAATGAATACTGTTACATCTATGGGTGGTACACAAAATGTAACTACTAAGACAACTTAAAACAGCTGCATGCCCATCCATTGAACAATAAATTGAATGATTGAACACTAAGTATCTAATTGAAGATATTGTGCAAATAAAAGACCGCCAAACCAACACACAGTATTACAGCTTGAAAAAGGCCAGTGTAACGGCCGAAACGCGTAGCGAAATACTGTGGTACTAACAAAGAAAAGATTTCACTTACTGAGGCTATAAACAATACCTGATAAAAGCCCAGTTTTTTTACACCTCCCGCTTTTTGGATAAGCGGTAAAAGACGGATCAAAGCCTTCAAAGAAAAACACTTCCAATTTGTATCAACTCCAGCACTTCGGTCTACACCAGCAGACCGTTACAAAGACTACCCACATCAAGAGGGAAACGGAGCTGCACACAGTCAGCGGAACTCGACATCCTCCAGCAAAAAAGAGCGCAACAACTCGAACCAGGCTCCAGAATCGGTTAGGAGTACAGTAAGTCTTAACGCTCCTTACTCTAATACTTCCCTAGACCGTAGAGCTTTGGTCATTATAGTTCTTATCTCAACACATATTGACAGTGTTTAACACTCAAGGATACTGGCGCAAATAGGAGTGTCTAATATAAACCGACACAAATTATCCAAAAAAAGCTTTTAAGAAAACGACTTTTTAAACAACAAATCCACCGGTGGTTTTTCTTTTTCTTTTAATATTGATACTGAGTTACCAACGAATACAAAAATTCCCTGTGCAATTTAAATTGCCATACACTAGTCGGCCGACTACTAGCAAGTTTAAAATTGCAGAAATACAGTTTTAACCGTAAATATACAGTTTTACACTTTTGGCAATATATGTTTTATAATTGCAGAAATACAGTTTTAACCGTAAATATACATTTTTACATTTTTAGCAATATATGTTTTATGAAATATTTGTAAGACTTCAAGCAACAAATATTTGTAAGATTTTAAGCAACAAATGTCCAAACATTTTCCTTTCCTCTCTCATATGACAGTGATTTGTGTGAAAGCTAATAATTACTGATACCAGGAACAAGCACCAAGAATAGTTTTCTATATATATAGTAAAACAAGAAATATTGGCAATAGCAAAACTCTACAAACATAAATTTGACTTTTTAGACTGTGTACTAGGTTTTCAATGCACTAGGTACAACACTCTAACGAGTCCTATTTTCAAAACATTTTCCCAACACATAGGTTGTTTCATTATATTTCTTATGAACATATTGTCACTAAACATATCATTACCAAACATATTGCTACTATACATCTATACCATTAATCTTGTAACACCAGTCATAGACTTCACTTATTAGTTACAAGACATATTAGAACTTGTAAACCACGTGTCACAAAGTCCGTATTGGAATTTTTAAAGAGATTTTTTTCTTATTTTTCAAATAAATATATTTGTTATTTAAACAAGTGTCAAATCTTTTATACAAATCTTTTATACAATTCCCTTAGATAAGGATACTGAATAATCAAGACAGGGGTAAAAGCATTCACTTGCGCCTACACTCCAAAAATTTCCAAAAACCTCTCCTGTACACCTAAGTAAGATATTTTTTGGGGAAAATATCCTAGGAGTAAAAGGCTTACCCCATTAGGCAGCGCAAAAAAGTTTTATACTTCACTCACCTACCCATTCGGACCATCCATACTCCAGGGGGGGGGGGGGGTTATGTGGGAAATCAGATGGAATTTCTTTGGAAAGTGCATTGCTTACATTTTTATAGTTTTTTTATTTTCATATTTTAATCCATTCCAAATCATCTTAAAAAAAAACCACAACTCATTTATCTGATTCTCTTCAAATGCATTTGTGCCATGGAAACTCCCTATATACCTTGTAATTCAACACAAATACTCTAACAATATGAAAGCAATTTTCCATCGCATCTAATTTTTGAGTTTTAAATTCTATACCTAGGACCAGTTGAAAAAAATATGTTCTGAGTTGCATTTCTTGGCTGTTTGTTTTCTTTTCTTAATAAAACGTTGACGTTCTTGCAAATACTCAGCATGTTAGTAAACCTGATTGTTTGATTATTATTAATATAAAGTTAATTGGACAGTAGATACATTAATTATGTGTAGTAAAACAACTATGTATTATACTAGTATTTTTTTTATTTTATGATTGAGATAGAGGATATCATTTGAAACAACTTTCCAATATACTCCTGTTTTGATTTTGCAGTTATATATATAATTTTCTAATTCAAACAGCTGCAGAATGTTTTTCTTTGATTTTTAATTCAAAGTGTTTTCAGCCCAGAGACAGTAAAACACAGCTCGAGTGGCAGACCATCCTGAGCATTTGATCATTAAATGTGAAACATGACAGGTGTTGAAATCAATGGGAAAGTGAACCAATTGAAATTGTTTCACCACTTTAGCCAACATTAGTAAATATTTACCAAAATAGGACACAAAAAAGATAGTTTGAAATGTTTGCAAACAGCATGAAACTCTGGAATATTTCTGTAACATATTTCTTTTGTGAAACTGCTGTCAGATGCTTTGATACACTTTCTCTCATCATGCAACAACAACCAGCATTTAGGTCATTTCAAAATTCAAAAAAGAAAATGAATAGATATTCAGTTTTTTTTCTGTTACTAAGATTACTCAGATAAATATTAAATTAGGGTTTACTATGTTTAAAAAATATTATTTGCTGGTTTCTAATTAAGCTTTTCATTGCATTCATTTTATTTCAAAGACGAAATTCAGGATTAGAAACTAAAAAAAAGTGCCTTTCAGAAATGTAAAAAATGGCTCAAGTATTTTTTCATCGCTCGGCTACGATATTTTTAGCTTGTTTTCTCTTGGGACTCTGCTGCCTCCGATATTACTAGAAAATAGCAGGAAAGTGATGGCATTGTAATCTTTTTGTCAAACTGTAAATTAAAGAAATGATGTAGACATATTTAATATTGCAGTAACAGATAAAGTAATATGTCTTAGAAAATGTTTTAATTATATTTAAAATGTTCAATATAACATATTTATTTATCAACGGTTATTACATCAATATTTTTTTTAATGAAAATAAAGGCAGTATTTGCCTTGTTAACCCTTTAAGGACACAGCTTTCAGTTTGCTCAATTGTTTTATGACGGAAAAAATCTGTCATATGTCCTTAAGAGGTTAAATCAAAAATATATTGAGGATCGTGCTTAGATTTTTCATATAAAGATTCTTCAAGATATTCAAATATAACAGATTCTGGATTAGATCACAAGTGCAGTGCAATTGAAAGCTCAGGATGTGCGATTTTTCAAAGAATAACTTACAATCTGCTACTATAAGTGGGTGATTAAAGGGACACTAAACTCAATTTTTTTTCCTTTCATGATTCAGATAGAACATGCAGTTTTAAGCAATTTTCGAATTTACTCTTATCATTTTTCTTCGTTCTCTTACTATCTTTATTTGAAAAGCAGGAATGTAAAGCTTAGGAGCCAGCCCATTTTCGGTTCAGCACCCTGTATATTAGGTTCAGCACCCTGGATAGCACTTGCTGATTGGTGGCTACCATTTATCCACCAATAAGCAAGCATAACCCAGGTTCTGAACCAAAAAGGGTCTGGCTCCTAAGCTTTACATTCCCTATTTTTTAAAAAATAAAGATAGCAAGATAACAAAGAAAAATTGATAATAGGAGTAAATTAGAAAGTTGCTTAAAATTGCATGGTTTATCTAAATCATGAAAGATAAAAATTGGGTTTAGTATCCCTTTAAATATTTAAACAAAAACTTATTAAAATTGCCTTAATTTTATTAGTGCCCTCATTGCGCTGGTATTATAATCGTTGAGTTAATATTGTGCTAGAGCACAATCCAAAATACCGTTATCTTTTTGAGACAATTGTTGCTTGCTAGTTTACATAAGAAAACAAATGAAAATCCTATGGGAAAAAAGGTTTTATATTTAGACTCAATATTAAGGAAGAAAAGGTTTGGTGAAAGAATCAAAGGTATTTGGTATATGACAAGGAACAAAGGATTGTGTATGTTTGTGTATATATGTGTATCTATCTATCTATCTATCTATCTATCTATCTATCTATCAGCACTACTCTAAATAAAAAAGATTACCTAAAGCTTACAGTATAGGAATACCTATTATTCACCGTATGCCTGTGCACGGAGAGCCAAGTAATAGGTATACCAAGAATATAAGGAATTTTAGTGACTCATAACCCAGCACAAAGTATTAACTCTAATATTATATAACAAGGTGGGAAGAAACACTCAGTGAATCAGGTTGCTGACAGAATATAACTTTATATCATTTGAAGTAAATTACATAAAACAAAACGTTATGGCAACAAAATTACACACCAAAAAAGTCCCAATTAGTATATAGGAATATTGAATTAAGGTATCCTATATAATGTACCCGTACAGATCTCATTGATAGGATCACTAAGTCCTTGTCTTTATAAGGATAATAGTAATGTTTGGTAATTGATACCCTTATTGTGTCCTTTCAGTATAAATCCTTGTTACAGACACTTTTTATGGAACTGATCACGTAGATCATATTAATTCAGAGCATTAACACTTTGTGGAACTGATCACGTAGATCACATTGGTTCAGAACCAAAAAACTGCAGTTTTACACTTGTCATGTTATGGATTCAAACTTGATAGCTCCACTATAGTCGACACAGCTACTTAGTTATGAGTGACTTTCTTGACAAATGTTAAAGGGACATTAAACACTAAATACATGCTAGATAGAATGATGCATTCAAAGAAAAGATTAGTCCATGACTAACATGTAGATGTATTTTTTAAAGTTTCATTAGTTGTTTAAAAAGTGATAAAATACCGTATTGTTCCGCATATAGGCTGCACTTTTTTCCCTTGATTTGTAGCTTTAAATGTGCAGTGCGGCCTATATGCGGGGTGCGGCCTATAATCGGGTGCTTATCGGCAAAATTGTACTTGTGCAGTACTGCCGAACTTCCGGTGCACCCTGTGGTCTTATGGGGATTGTAGTAAGATGCGGTAATACTGTGCTGAGCACAGTGTAATTCGGAGAACAGGCTTATACAGCCAAACTTCCGGTGCACCCTGTGGCCTTATGGGGATTGTAGTAAGATGCGGTAATACTGTGCTGAGCACAGTGTAATTCAGAGAACGGGCTTATACAGCCGAACTTCCGGTGCACCCTGTGGCCTTATGGGGATTGTAGTCCACCAGATTGGATAGTTCTGCAACGTCTTGCAATAATTTTGCTACTGTACTGATATTGTCAGGTAAAAAGGTGTTTTTTTCCCCCATCACATCATACCTGCTAAACATGTACCAGTACATACCAAATTGCAGCTTTAATATGTTAAAATAAAAAAAGGAAAGATGCTGTACTCCTTAGTACTGGTAATTAAAATGTGAAAAAAGCCTTTATTCAGCCATTACAGCTTTAATGGCTGAATAAAGGTTTTTTCACATTTTAAGTTACTGAGGAGTGCAGCATCTTTCCTTTGGGGGTTTTTCTATACTCTTGGGGGAAGTGTAAAAGTATCCCCTGGGAGCTGACACCCTGCATTGCTTGCATATTTTGTGTGTTTTCTTTTAAAATTGAATTTCTTCAAAATGGCACCAAACTTTAAGGGTGCGGCCTATATTCAGGTGCGGCCTATATGCGGCACAATACGGTAAGTGTAAAGTTTTAGTGTCTATAAAACACTGGGAGCTGCCATGTTGTAACTTGTGTTACCTTCTCTGCTGTGGCCAATTAGGGTCAGTTATAAATAGGTCACTAGAGTGTGCAGCCAATGGTTGTGCTGGATTTAACAGTGTTCTGCACTTCCATTTCTAACAGGAACTGAAAAGCTCACAATTTCAGAATGGAATTACAGGCAAAGAGGACAAAATAAATAATGAAAGTATATTACAGAGTTGTTTTATATATACAATTTATCATTTTATATTACTATATCAAAGTGTTTAATGTCCCTTTAAGGGTTAATTACGGTCTGTAATGCAAACAAACCTCCCTTAAATATTCAGTTCTTTAGCAGGTGTTGCTTTAACTATACGGCCCAAATCACGTCCGTATTTCACAACGAACCACCCTTTTGTGCTATAGCTTTTGCTGCTGCTGCAAACATTGTTAAATTCAGGCTGTGGTTAAAATGTCACCACCCAGGCGGTGCTATCTCAAACTTATTTCCATATATTTACTGACTTTGCGTTCCGTTTCGGTTAGGCACTTAGTAGTTACCCACACCTAGTTGCTCTTTTTCGTTCCTTCCTTCGTCTGTTTTGTCCAGGCTTGTCTTTACTGGGGCTCACTGATTTTGCGGAGGCGGTCAGCTGTTTTCCCTCCAGCTTTTACAGCTACGCGCGTTTCATCCTTGCTTGTACGGGCTTCGTCTGGCTGAGTTGTGATTGGTCACAGATTCCATGAGATTTAAATCTGCCGGAAAACTCCTCCTCTTTTGTTTATCTTTCGCCCCGGGTTGAAATTGTATCAAAACGTTTTGTTACCAAATTTTGCCATATTGCTTTTTCACTATTACACATTTATTATTTCTATCCACATACCAAAAGTTAATTTGAAAGGAAACAAAAAACATTCACTAACATAAATTACAATTTATATCTACACTTGTATCTTTCATGACTGTGTATTTATAATTCTACACCTACAACAGATAGTGACTATGAGTTGCACAATTTGAGATACAATTTAAATATGTGTAAATATATGAACTGTATTTCCCTACATTTAAAACTGAAGGTTATACTGATTTAGGAAAAGATACCCAAAAGGATTAATTTCATTGGTACTATCTCAATCTGGAAAACAGAATCATTAGAATGACATAATTAAATATTTTATTTTGGATTCTTTAACATATTGGTTTATGCATTTATTTAAGTATATTTATTAGTCTAGACGTACATCAAGATTCTAACATTATACTCTATATTATTTTAAATTTACAGAGATTGGACAAAGTTTATTTCCTCATTCAATCCTCAGGGTTTTAAAGCTTTAAGATTGAAGATCCATTTGCATTCTACTTGCAGTAGTCTCTGATCCAAGTTTCCTCCCCTCCCTTGCATGTTACAAATTCTAGGCCTGTGAATCATAATAATGTTTTATTGCTATTATGGAACTCTGAGAAATGTCTTGCTATTGCACTGTTTTTTATATTATTGTTTTTAATATCTCTTATGTTCTTTAATTCGCTCCCGTTTTACCAATATAGTTTTACCAATATAGTACATTGGACAGTCGCAAAATAACATATAGACTACTCCTTCACTGCCACATTATATGTGGCCTTTAACTTTATGTTTAATTCCATATTTATCTTGAAAGCCATTGTCAGTTGCCATGTTTTGGCATAAATGGCTACATTTATAGTTCCCATTTTTAACTCTCCATTTATCGAGCCATGTTTGTTTTGGTTTGGAGTTAAAGTGACTCCTTACCAAATTGTCTCTCAAACTTCATGCTCTCCTTGGAGTTAAAGAGGGACCTGTGCCTACTATTTCTGCCATTTGTGGTTCTGCTTGTAGGATTTGCCAATGTTTCTGTAAAATTTGCCTAATTTCTTTCCATTTATTGTGATAAGTAGTTACAAACCAAATAGTATTTGTGTTTTCTTTCTCTTTCCTTATTACCATATAACAGTTCACTTCTCTTTTTTCCTTTTATCTATTATGTGCTCTTATTAAAACTTTATTTGGATAGCCTCTTTCTTTGAATCTTTCCTTTTAATTCACAAGCTTCCAATTCCTTTTTAGCTGTAGGTATTGACCATACGGGATGTTATTAAAGGGACACTGAACCCATTTTTTTTCTTTTGTGATTCAGAGAGCATGACATTTTAAGCAACTTTCTAATTTGCTCTTATTATCAAATTTTCTTTATTCTCTTGGTATCTTTATTTGAAATGTAAGTTTAGATTCCGGCCCATTTTTTGGTGAACAACCTGGGTTGTCCTTGCTGACTGGTGGATAAATTAATAAACCAATAAAAAAGTGCTGTCCAGAGGTCTGAACCAAGAAAAAAAGCTTAGATGCCTTCTTTTTCAAATAAAGATAGCAAGAGAACAAAAAAAATTATAATAGGAGTAAATTAGAAAGTTGCTTAAAATTACATGCTCTATCTGAATCACAAAAGAAAAAAATGTAGGTTTAGTGTCCCTTTAATTACATTTTTAGGATGATGGCTGTTATAAGATAGCAAGGTGTTCCCTGCTGTCTGTTTTCTATGAGTAGATGTTTCTATTTTGTTATCTGTTCTTTTTATATTCAAGTCCAAATAACTAATGCTGTCTGTGCTCTGGGAAAATGTGAATTTTAAATTCTAATCATTGCTGTTAAGATTTTCCATAAATTTAGATAATTTTTCTTTTGAATCTTCCCAAATTAGAGACTTTTTTGGTGTGTAATTTTGTAGCCATAAGGTTTTGTTTTATGTAATTTACTTCAAGTGATATAAAGTTATATTCTGTCAGCAACCTGATTCACTGTATATAATATTAGAGTTAATACTTTGTGCTGGGTTAGGAGTCACTACATTTTCTTATATTCTTGGTGTGTTTGTGTCTGTGTATCTGTCTGTATAATCATTTTTTTTTATATTGTACTATTTTTGTTTTATATTTATCTACACACCTCATAGCACTAACATGAATCCAAATATGACCATACTGATATTCATGACAACCCTTTTCTCATTCCAATTTTATTCCTATCATTACCGCCATAAGCACACACCTCAAACTGGAAAACAAATTTTCATAAACCATGACCTGCTCTGTTGCTGTAACTTATCTGCTGAGTGCTGGTGGAGAGTTATAAAAAATAGCTCTCCTACCCCCACCTCACAAAATTATAAAGTATCCCATTTACTATATGGCCAAACAAAAACTATGTCCAAATTCCTATTCCTTATGTTACTTGCCCTTGTAAATGATGTACAGTCTAACCCTGGTCCCCCAGCAAATTCCAATCCTAGCCTTCCAACTAAATAAGGCCTCTCCTTTGTGCACTGTAATATCCGCAGCTTACTACCAAAAATCGATGCACTGCAAGCTTGGTGTTTACAATACAAGCCCAAAATCATTGTTATCTCTGAATCGTGGCTAACTGCAAAAATACCTGACTCTGCAATTGCAATACATGGGTATTCATGCCATAGAATTTACAGAGCAAAGAGAGGAGGCGGCATTGTAATTTATGTTGACAATTCCACAAAGTTCACCCCCTTACAAAAATCTAGCTCTCCTGCCACCTTTGATTTCCTTTCTGGCACAATTGCGATATCGTGCAGTAAATCAATAATTGTTGCAGGAATCTACCGCCCACCTAGCTCCCCTGTGCATTCCATTTCTGACATAGCCCATCTCCTTAGTGAAACCATAGCTCATAACCCAAAAAGTGAAATTTTTATTTTTGGAGATTTTAATATTGATTGGCTGAATCCAAAAAATAACAGATGTCGCACGCTATTTAAATCTTTGCAGCTAACGTAATTAATCTTCTCCCCAACTCGCATAAACATCAAAAGCCATAATCATACCCTGCTCGACTGGATTCTCTCCACTTCTCCCGACCGAATCCAGGAGGCAGGTGTTCTCCCTAACAATATCAGTGACCACTGCATAGTGTGAGAGTAAAAGGAGCACACTTAAATTGGATCACAGCTGACCTCATTCAAATGTACCAGTTTCGGGATTTATTGTGGTCAAAGTTCAAACAAACTGGCTCTATGAAAGATCACTGTGTATACAGGGAGTGCAGAATTATTAGGCAAATGAGTATTTTGACCACATCATCATCTTTATGCATGTTGTCTTACTCCAAGCTGTATAGACTCGAAAGCCTACTACCAATTAAGCATATTAGGTGATGTGCATCTCTGTAATGAGAAGGGGTGTGGTCTAATGACATCAACATCCTATATCAGGTGTGCATAATTATTAGGCAACTTCCTTTCCTTTGGCAAAATGGGTCAAAAGAAGGACTTGACAGGCTCAGAAAAGTCAAAAATAGTGAGATATCTTGCAGAGGGATGCAGCACTCTTAAAATTGCAAAGCTTCTGAAGCGTGATCATCGAACAATCAAGCGTTTCATTCAAAATAGTCAACAGGGTCGCAAGAAGCGTGTGGAAAAACCAAGGCGCAAAATAACTGCCCATGAACTGAGAAAAGTCAAGCGTGCAGCTGCCAAGATGCCACTTGCCACCAGTTTGGCCATATTTCAGAGCTGCAACATCACTGGAGTGCCCAAAAGCACAAGGTGTGCAATACTCAGAGACATGGCCAAGGTAAGAAAGGCTGAAAGACGACCACCACTGAACAAGACACACAAGCTGAAACGTCAAGACTGGGCCAAGAAATATCTCAAGACTGATTTTTCTAAGGTTTTATGGACTGATGAAATGAGAGTGAGTCTTGATGGGCCAGATGGATGGGCCCGTGGCTGGATTGGTAAAGGGCAGAGAGCTCCAGTCCGACTCAGACACCAGCAAGGTGGAGGTGGAGTACTGGTTTGGGCTGGTATCATCAAAGATGAGCTTGTGGGGCCTTTTCGGGTTGAGGATGGAGTCGAGCTCAACTCCCAGTCCTACTGCCAGTTTCTGGAATACACCTTCTTCAAGCAGTGGTACAGGAAGAAGTCTGCATCCTTCAAGAAAAACATGATTTTCATGCAGGACAATGCTCCATCACACGCGTCCAAGTACTCCACAGCGTGGCTGGCAAGAAAGGGTATAAAAGAAGAAAATCTAATGACATGGCCTCCTTGTTCACCTGTTCTGAACCCCATTGAGAACCTGTGGTCCCTCATCAAATGTGAGATTTACAAGGAGGGAAAACAGTACACCTCTCTGAACAGTGTCTGGGAGGCTGTGGTTGCTGCTGCACGCAATGTTGATGGTGAACAGATCAAAACAGTGACAGAATCCATGGATGGCAGGCTTTTAAGTGTCCTTGCAAAGAAAGGTGGCTATATGGCCAAACTGGTGGCAATAGCGAAATATATGCACTAAACAAACAAAATTGGCCAAGGCCCAATATTTCTGTGAAAATCTGAACAATAACATATCTAACCCTAGAAAGTTTTGGAAACTCATAAATAACTTACAAAATCCACCAATCCACTCCCAACCCTCCACTGTCAATGTGGATAACCAACCAAACCCTGCAACTCCCCTTAGAAGTAGCAAATGCCTTTAACAATTATTTTGTCGAATGCTCCACCACCCTGATTGACAAACTAATTAATGGCACGCATCTTGAAACTAGAAATGTGGATCAGGCCCCAATAAAACAGCAAAGACCCAATATAGAGAAGTTCAATTTTAGACCTGTACCCATCAATGTCGTTAAACACCTTAATAATCTAAAAATGAAAAACCAGTCTGGACCTGATCAAATCCCAGCAATGCTGTTGAAGCTCAGTGCGCCGGCAATTGCTAAGCCTGTCACAACCCTAATTAATGAATCCTTGATGTCTGGATACATACCCAAACTCTGGAAAACTGCAAGAGTAGTGCCTATTCATAAAAGTGGGGAGTTAACCTTGGTTTCTAACTATCGCCCTATATCATTGCTCCCAGTATTGTCAAAAATTTTAGAAAAATGCGTCCATAAGCAATTATGCGAGTATTACCAACTTTCTAAGTATCTGACCCTTGATCAATCAGGTTTTCGCCTGAATCACTCCACTACAACTGCCCTCCTAAAAGTTTGCAATGACATCCAAACTGGCATGGAACAAGGAGAACTAACTGGAGCTATTTTCCTTGATTTTGCAAAGGCCTTTGACACAGTAGACCATGACATACTACTGCTCAAACTAAAAAAACTCTGGTATTGCTGATCGTCCGTTAACCTGGTTTCGATCATATGTATCGGATCGATCACAATATGTCTCCATTTCTAACAATGACTCCCTCTCCCAGTCACGTGTGGTGTTCCCCAAGGTTCCATTCTCGGCCCCCTACTATTTACATTATTTATAAATGATCTGCCTAATGTCTGCAAATCCTCAACTGTACACATGTATGCAGATGACACAGTAATCTATGCAAACAATTCCGATCTGCAGCAGCTTGAAACAGTGCTCCAAGACCAGTTCACAGAGGTAGAAAAGTGGATCTCAAAAAACAAACTCTTACTAAACACTGACAAAACAGTCACAATGATCTTTGGAATGAGACCTAAATTACACAAATGCCAAAATTCCCATCTACGCATCAAAACAAAATCCAATTGCACGCTGACCGCAGTCCACTCTTTCAAATACTTGGGTATGTTGTTAGACCCTAATCTATCTTTTGGCCTCCACATAGAAAAACTTGCATCTAAACTTTACCCAAAACTAGGTGCCCTGTACAGAAACAAATCTTGCCTCAGCCCTACAGTAAAGGAAAAGATTGTACAGCAAATGCTGATGCCTATCGTTGACTATGGGGACGTAGTATACGCACCTGCACCGCAAACTCACCTTAATAAACTTAATACATTGTATAACTCGTTCTGCCGCTTTGTGCTACAATGTAACTGCAGGACCCACCATTGTGACATGCTAAAAGAACTAAACTGGCTGTCGCTGGAATCCAGACGCACCCTCCATCTTTCCTGCCTTGTGTTTAAGAGCCTTTCTGGGAAGCTCCCACCCTACCTGAGCAGAATGCTCTGCCCTGCTATTCCCACCTCCTATAACCTCCGATCCAGTACCAGCACATTATTTAGCTTGCCTCAATACAAAAAGAAAGCAGCTCAATCCTCCTCTTTCTACAGAGCGCCACAGTTATGGAATGACCTCCCGCACACTTTCAAACCTTCCCCAAGCCTAATATCCTTTAAGAGATCCCTCTCTATATATCTCAAAACAGAATGCACCTGTCATGGTTGATTATATATTTCCTACCTGTTCTATGTTAATTTTTGCATATATTGTGTATTATTATTGTTTTTGTATTTTATTGTACTTTCCTGGTAAAATATTTTATAAATAAAAAATAAATAAATATATATATATATATATATATATATATATAAATAAGAATTAAAAATGTATGTACATACATCCAACATATGGAACGATAAATTTGTAAGGCTGTTTTTTAAACACTAACTAAAGTAGCACTGTTTCATATCCCTTTAAGAGAAAGAGGAATCTTGCTAAGGATGCTGTGAAGAAGGTCATATGGTTTTCTTAATTACAATTTGAGGTTCTCAGTGACAAAGTAAATTAACAGAGCAGAACAATAATTCAAGTTAGCTAGTTTACAGTAATTTGTTTTCCGTACTTGTTAACAAATTGAATTCAGGCAGAATGATAAATGCATTGTGCTTCTGGGCAAAAGTCCCCTCATAATAGCTTGGCACTTTAATGTGCTGCATTTTAGTTGCCCACAAATTGAACAAATTGTAAAATTGATTTCTTACTGCAGTATTTAAACACTGTAAACAATTCAGTTTGGATACAGAGGCTGTGTATTATAGACAGCTAGGCAGGACAGTTGTAAATACCGATTTCGCTAATGAGTTACACTAATTAATGAAAGCCTAAGGGTTTTGCTTACCTTGTCTTTATACAGAAGGAAGTTTGTTAGACTGACACTGAGTTGTTTCCTCTTTGTAGAAGATTTAATTCTTAAGAAGTGAATAATGGTAACAGCTGTATTAGTATTATTTATATAAATAGTTTTATTTTCTAGCAGTTAAAGTGAATGTAAATTTGAATGAATAAGAGCCTGGTTTTTAAAAATATTATTAAAAACAGGGGGACTTTAATTAAAATTTACATTGAAGCGTTTTTGTTTAAATACTTATCCTCTGCCCGTGTTCTGTCTGGGGGGCCACCGCAGACCCTTTGGCATACACCCCAAGTAAACCTTGGGGAATGCGGTTTACAAGGGGGGCTTTTTCCCCCTTGAACCCCTTAGGTGGTGGCAAAATATATTGTGAAGATAGACGATTACAGGGCCTACCTGATTGGTTGTGAATCCCGTCACTCACTGGACATGGACCAATCGGATGTATGAAAATACCCGAAGTGACGTCAGATTGGAGTCTTCTACAGATTGGAGTTCTCGACAGAACACCCGCAGCTCCTGCTGTACTTAGCATATCGATGATAAAACCGTCTTCCTCCAATCGTTGCGTGGACTCACGTGCTGGAGGCCTTGGGGTGCTTGCAACGATTGGAGGATGCCGGTTTCGTCATAGATATGCTAAGTACTGCAGGAGCTGCGGGCGAAGGATCGCCGCTCTGGTTTTCCTAAAGTAAAAGGTATTTAAAAAAACAAAACTTACAGTTACGGGCTCCGTGTGCCCAGTGTCAGTCCACAATTTATGTTTGCATAAAAATAATTCTGAGATTTCACCATATGCAATATGCCATGTTAATTATGCCTTTTGTGTATCTGAAAGTTTTTTTTGTTATTTCACTTGCATAACCTCAATAAAAAAAATAAATAAAAAAAAAAAAAAAAAACTTTTCCATGTAAATTTTAATGAATGAAAGTGCCCCTGTTTTTAATAGTATTTTTAAAAAACGGGCACTTATTCATTCAAATTTACATTCACTTTAATGAAAAAAAATCATACTTACAATGTACACAAAAATAGCCAAAGTCTCTATTGTTATTAAAGTACATATGGTTTATTTTAAATAGGACATTCTAGTCAAAATGAAAATGTACACAGTATATTTGAATTTTGTAAAGAAGCATTGTGAAGCTTTCACTGTGTGTGGGTAATATGGAGCATACGTGCGTCTATATGCACTATACACACAGAAAGCTTACAGTAACACTTGTGCTCTTAAATAAAGAAAGAGAATGGTTGCACTCCTAAGGTATCTATTTATGAAGGCTAATATGCAGCAGCATAGGGGTTATTGAAAGCTTTTTACTGCTAATACGTAGGTCTTATTTTTAATACTGAAGGAGTACATTTGGGAATTATTATGTATGATGTGGGATTCTTTCTTTTAAATATTGTCATACATGGTTTAAGCACCAATACATCGCTAGGCAAAATAATTTCCTGAGATAATGAACTAATTGTACTTAGTGTAATTTGAACCTACGAACTTTAACATAGCATTGGAATACCTTATGGGCTAGATTTATTAAGTGGACATTGCTAAATGTGGACAGCATTACGACCGCTGCTTCTTAACTTTTGTTTCAGGTGAGCCTGAAACAATGGGCATCCAAACCAGCATCCGATGCTTGATAAATGGAGCCCTATGTCTTGAATTATCTATATTCTTGGTAAGTCTTTTAGTAGTTTTACATTTTATAATGATATCACACAGATAAATAGTCAATCCATCACAGACACAGGTTAAATGTGTTCAGAAATATACTCTCAAAGGAACTGATCTACACTGTACATTTGAATACCCTTACACATGCACACAAATTAGCTGCAAATTTCTCATATGTTTAAAAAATAAGTAATAATTCTCCTGCTTGGACTTATAATCTGTAAAGATAGCAACAATGTGCTCTACCTCCTGTGTTATCTTGCCACGCAGCAGAGAACAAGGCAGCCTGTAACAGAGAAGCAAACTATCTAGGCAAATGTACCTATGAATCTCTTTCGGCTAGATTACGAGTTGTACGTTAGGGTAAAAAAGCAGGGTTAAGAGGTCCTAATGCTGCTTTTTTACGCGCGCTGGTATTATGAGTCTTGAAGGTTTAGGGGCACCGCACACTTCTTTGGCCTTACCGCAAAACGACTTACGGAAACTTCGTAAAGTTTTTTTCTCTATGTGACTTCCATAGCGCCGGTATTACGAGTCTGTCCTGGGAGGCCAAAAAGTGAGCGGTACACCCTACCCTGTCAAGAGTTCTAACGCATGTAAAAGTCAGAAGTTATGAGTTTTATGGTACAACACCGTAACATAAAACTCATAACTAAAGTGCTAAAAAGTACACTAACACCCGTAAACTACCTATTAACCCATAAACCGAGGCCCTCCCGCATTGCAAATACTGAAATAAAAATTTTAACCCCTAATCTGCCGCTCCAGATACCACCGCCACCTACATTATATTTATGAGCCCCTAATCTGCTGACCCCAACATCGCCGACACCTACATTATATTTATTAACCCCTAATCTGCCGCCCCCAACGTCGACGCCGCCACTTTAATAAACATATTAACCCCTAAACCGCCGCACTCCCGCCTTGCAAACATTAGTTAAATATTATTAACCCCTAATCTGCCGTCCCTAACATTGCCGCCACCTACCTACATTTATTAACCCCTAATCTGACGGCCCCAACTTCGCTGCCACTATATTAAAGTTATTAACCCCTAAACCTAAGTCTAACCCTAAACCTAACACCCACTAATTTAAATATAATTTAAATAAAACTAAATAAATATTCCTAATTTCCAATCATTAACTAAATTATTCCTATTTAAAACTAAATACATACTTACCTGTAAAATAAACCCTAAGCTAGCTACAATATAACTAATAGTTACATTGTAGCTAGTTTAGGATTTATTTTTATTTTACAGACAAGTTTGTATTTATTTTAACTAGGTACAATAGCTATTAAATAGTTATTAACTATTTAATAGCTACCTAGTTAAAATAAGTACAAAATTACCTGTAAAATAAAACCTAATCTAAGCCCCCTAATAAAATAAAAAAAATAATAAATGCCCTACCCTATACTAAATTACAATGTAATCAGCTCTTTTACCAGCCCTTAAAAGGGCTTTTTGCAGGGCATTGCCCCAAAGTAATCAGCTCTTTTACCTGTAAAAAAAAAAATACAACCCACCACCCACACACCCCTACTCTAAAACCCACCCAAACCCCCTTAAAAAAACCTAACACTAACCCCCTGAAGATCACCCTACCTTGAGCCGTGTTCATCCAGCCGGGCCGAATTCTTCATCCAAGCGGGGCAGAAGAGGTCCTCCATCCGGCCGAAGTCTTCATCAAAGCGGCGTCTTCTATCTTCAATCATCCGGAGCCATCTTCTTCCAACGACGTCCTAACACCGAATGCCTGGTCCTTTAAATGACATCATCCAAGATGGCGTCCCTCGAATTCCGATTGGCTGATAGGATTCTATCAGCCAATCGGAATTAAGGTAGGAAAAATCTTATTGGTTGATTTAATCAGCCAATCGGATTGAAGTTCAATCCGATTGGCTAATTGGATCAGCCAATAGAATTGACCTTGCATTCTGTTGGCTGATCCAATCAGCCAATCGGATTGAACTTCAATCCTATTGGCTGATTAAATCAACCAATCAGATTTTTCCTACCTTAATTCTGATAGAATCCTATCAGCCAATCGGAATTCGAGGGACACCATCTTGGATGACATCATTTAAAGGAACAGGCATTCGGTGTTAGGACGTCGTTGGAAGAAGATGGCTCCGCGTCGGCTTGATGGAAGATGGCTCCGCTCCGGATGATTGAAGATAGAAGACGGCGCTTGGATGAAGACTTCGACCGGATGGAGGACCTCTTCTGCCCCGCTTGGATGAAGAATTCGGCCCGGCTGGGTGAACACGGCTTAAGGTAGGGTGATCTTCAGGGGGTTAGTGTTAGGTTTTTTTTAAGGGGGGTTTGGGTGGGTTTTAGAGTAGGGGTGTGTGGGTTGTAATGTTGGGGGGGGTTGTATTTTTTTTTTTTACAGGTAAAAGAGCTGATTACTTTGGGGCAATTCCCCGCAAAAAAGCCCTTTTAAGGGCTGGTAAAAGAGCTTATTACTTTGTAATTTAGTATAGGGTAGGGCATTTTATTATTTTGGGGGGCTTTTTTATTTTATTAGGGGGTTTAGATTAGGTGTAATTAGTTTAAAGTTCTTGTAATTTTTTTTGTTTTTTTGTACTATAGTTTAGTTTATTTAATTTTAGGTAATTGTAGTTAATTTTTTTAATTTAATGATAGTGTAGTTATTTTAACTAGGTAGCTATTAAATAGTTAATAACTATTTAATAGCTATTGTACCTAGTTAAAATTAAATACAAACTTGCCTGTAAAATAAAAATAAATACTAAAATAGCTACAATATAATTATTAGTTATATTGTAGCTATTTTAGGGTTTATTTTACAGGTAAGTATTTAGTTTTAAATAAGAATAATTAAGTTAATAATTGTAATATGTATTTAGATTTATTTAAATAATATTTAAGTTAGGGGGGTGTTAGTGTTAGTGTTAGACTTAGGTTTAGGGGTTAATAAGTTTAATATAGGTGGCGGCGGGGTCCGGGAGCGGCGGTTTAGGGGTTAAACATATAATTTAGTTGCCGCGGGGTCCGGGAGCGGTTGTTTAGGGGTTAAACATTTAATTTAGTTGCCGCGGGGTCCAGGAGCGGTGGTTTAGGGGTTAAACATTTAATTTAGTTGCGGCGGGGTCCGGGATCCGCAGGATAGGGGTTAATAACTTTATGTAGGTTGTGGCGGTATAGGGGACGGCAGATTAGGGGTTAATTGGTATAATGTAGGTGGCGGCAGGGTCAGGGAGCGGCGGTTTAGAGGTTAATAACTATTATATAGGTGGCGGCAGTGTAGGGGGGCAGATTAGGGGTGTTTAGACTCGGGGTACATGTTAGGGTGTTAGGTGCAGACATCTCCCATAGAAATCAATGGGATATCGGGCAGCAGTGAACATGAGCTTTCGCTGCTGTCAGACTCCCATTGAGCGGCGGATTGAAAACCAGGTACGCTGGGCCGGAATAGTGCAGAGCGTACCTGCTAGTTATTTGATAACTAGCAAAAGTAGTCAGATTGTGGAGTGACGTAAGAATCGGTCTGTGTCGGACTGAGACCGGCGGATCGTAGCTTACGTCACTATATTCTACTTTTGCCGGTCTCTAGCGTTTGATAACTATGGCGAATCAGCCTCACAACAAATATGGTGCGGAATTCCAGCGTATTTGCGGTTGACGGCTTGATAACTAGAGGCCAATGTAACTATTAGTTATATTGTAGCTAGATTAAGGTTTATTTTACAGGTAAGTATTTAGTTTTAAATAGGAATTATTTAGTTAATGATAGGAATATTTATTTAGATTTATTTAAATTTTATATTTAAGTTAGTGGGTGTTAGGGTTAGGGTTAGACTTAGGTTTAGGGGTTAATAAGTTTAACATAATGGCGGCGACATTGGGGGTGGCAGATTAGGGGTTAATAAATGTAGGTAGGTGGCAGCGGTGTTGGGGACAGCAGATTAGGGGTTAATAATATTTAACTAATGTTTGCGAGGCGGGAGTGCAGCGGTTTAGGGGTTAATATGTTTTTATAGTGACGGCGACGTTGGGGGCGGGAGATTAGGGGTTAATAAGTGTAGGTAGGTTGCGGCGACATTGGGGGTGGCAGATTAGGGGTTAATAAATATAATGTAGGTGGCGGCGATGTTGGGGGCAGCAGATTAGGGGTTCATAAGTATAATGTAAGTGGCGGCGGTGTCCGGAGCGGCAGATTAGGGGTTAATAAATATAATGCAGGTGTCGGCGATGTTGAGGGCGGCAGATTAGGGGTTCATAAGTGTAAGATTAGGGGTGTTTAGACTCTGGGTTCATGTTAGGTGTAAATATAACTTTTATTTCCCCATATGAATCAATGGGGCTGCGTTAAGGAGTTTGCGCAGCTTTTTTGCAGGTGTTAGACTTTTTTTCAGCCGGCTCTTCCTGTTGATTCCTATGGGGAAATCGTGCACAAGCACGTTACACCAGCTCACCGCTGACTTAAGCAGCGCTGGTATTGGAGTGCGGTAATGAGCAAAATTTTGCTCAACGCTCACTTCTTGTCTTTTAACGACTGGTTTGTAAAAACCAGTAATACCAGTGCTGTAGGTAAGTGAACGGTGAGGGGAACTGCTCGTTAGCACCGCACAGCCTCTAACGCAAAACTCGTAATCTAGGTGAATTAGTTAAGTGATAGGTAAGTTAAAGTGATAGTACATCCTAGCATTTTAAAAATTCTAGGATTTACCATCACAAAAAATAAATAGGACTTTCAGTCATCACTTTATAAAAAAAAGTTTACTAGACTTACTCTTTCTGTGCCACAGCCTAATCGCTAAACTCAGTAGCTCTGGCCACCCACGCACAGCTCTCTTTTTTCAATGAGATGATGTTTCCACCTCTAAACCAATAGTCTTGCTAGTCATATAGCACTGTTCTGTATGCTAGCTCCACTATTGGTTTAGAGGTGAAAACATCGCCACAGAGCACTGTGCCAAGGGTGGCCGGAGCTGCTGAGTTTAGTGAGGCCGCAGCACAGAAAGGGTACGTTTAGCGCACATTTTTTTTCTAAAGTGATGACTGAAAGTCCTATTTATTTTTAGTGATGATAAATCCTAGTGTCTTTGAAACATTCAGATTTATCATCACTTTAACCCCTTAACGACCAGCACCGTACCCTGTAAAATGCTGGTCGTTAAGCACTTAGGACCATATCCTGTACGGCACTGCAGTCCTAGGCCTCTCTCTCTGCCGTGATCTCGCTAAACGCTGCAAGATTGCACTATTTCTGCATGTCCCATGAGTGGGGCAGTGCAGAAATAGATGGGCAGAGGTGCCGATGCAGAGAGGACCACTCTGTGGCCCTCTCTGCATCAGGCAGCGGTAGTGCTGATCGTTGGTGGTGTGGAAGGGTTAGGATGGAGGACGGTGGGCGACCCATCGCTGAAGGGGGGCGGGAGGAGGGCGGGAGCGGGTGGGACTGGTACACTACAGAATATTTTTTTTCGAGGGAGGGGGAGGAAGGGGGTAGTGGGGGCTCTTATAGTGGAGGGGGGATTAGAGGGTCGGAAAGTGGAGGGGTATGGGGCAGCTACACTACAGAAAAAAAGTTTTTTATTACTATTATCAAATAAAAAAACACATAATTGATGGATAACTGCGTAACAGCTGACAGTACCTAAGATGGCGGGTATTAGTTAGAAGGGCTGGTTAGAGAGCTTTTTAGGAGGGATCAGGGAGGTGGGAAGGTAAGGGTGGGGGGTAATCCTACACTAAGGAAAATAATAATAGTAAAAAAAAAAAGAAAAGAAAAAGGTGTAAAACAGCATACTGGCAGACTGTCTGCGAGTACTTAAAATGGGGGTGACCAGTGGGGGTGGGGGAGGTAAGAGAGCTGTTTGGGAGGGATCAGGAGGTGGGAAGTGTCAGGTGTAAGGCTAACCTCGATAGTAAAGCTAAAATTAACCTTACAAGCTACCTAATTAACCCCTTCACTGCTGGGAATAATAAGTGTGGTGCACAGCTGCAATTAGTGGCCTTCTTATTATCAAAAAGCAATGGAAAAGCTATATAAGTCTGCTATTTATGAACAAAGAGGATCCCAGAGAAGCTTTACAATCATTTGTGTCATGATTGCACAAGCTGTTTGTAAATAATCTTAGTGAGAAACCCAGTTTGTGACAAAGTTAGTTATTTTTTTTTATTTGATCGCATTTGGCGGTGAAATGGTGGCATGAAATATACCAAAATGGGCCTAGATCAATACTTTGGGTTGTCTACTAAAACAATATATATAGTTGTAATACTGTTTAAATGTACTGATAGCAAAAATGCTAAAAATGCTCTGGCCTTTAGGGGCCGTTTTATTATATGGCGGGCGGCCACTCCCTGCACATTGTCGGCCAATCGGCTTATAGCAGGGGGTGTCAGTCATCCTGATCATGATAATTGCAGTCTTCCACCTCAGAGGTGCTTCTTAACTCCTGATTCCGGCGAGTCGAAAGGCTTGCACGGAATGAGCAGCATACGCTGCTTAGTAAATCGGCCCCATTGTCTGAACCGCCCGGTCCTTAAGGAGTTAAGGAAATTGTGTCTGAGGTCTGATGCATCACTATTAAATCATTTTTTCAGTTGTAGTAATTTTAATGCCAGATCTACAAATTGTTTTAGTATATAGGTTTATAATTAATCTAGAATATCTTTTATCAATCTAACACAAACTTTAATATAAAACTTATGATGATTTGTCGTCAATAATGCAATTTTTATTTGCTTGTATTCCTTTCATTATTTTGAGCTTACAAAAAGATTGGTGCAGCAGTTTCCATTGTATCCTTGTTGTGTTCTGGATGACAAGCAACATTTCTAAATATTGAAAATCATAATTTAAAATAGAATCCTTGTTTAAGCTTGTAGAAGCAAAAAAGTACATAAGTAAGTAGATCTCAAATAAATTATAAAAAGGAGATCATATCTTGGTAATGTCTGGGTACCTTTGCCACACTTATTTCAGTATTTATAGTTTCTAAATATACCTTTATGTAATAAAGATAACATCTGGCAACAAAATAATGAGCAAATTTAGAAACACAAATATGGGAGCTTCCTTCTCTATGTTGAATCCTTTTACCTTTGCTATTGAGTCCTTTACCATTTTTCATTCTTGTTTGAATACAATTGTCAGTCTCAGGTCTACAGATCATGCATCTTTTTATACAATGAGCATTTTTTCTTATGTCTCATCCTCATTCCTCTTCCTTTCTGTGACGTCTTTGTGATGCTGAAGACATCAGGTACAGCAGAGGTTGACACATTTTTCAAAATCTAGGAGTCATCCAAAAAAATTGAAAGCAAGACATTTTTTTCCTAAGATACGGAGAGTCCACGGCTTCATTCCTTACTGTTGGGAAATACAACACCTGGCCACCAGGAGGAGGCAAAGACACCCCAGCAAAAGACTTAAAATTCTCTTCCACTTCCTCATTACCCCAGTCATTCTTTTCCTTTCGTCATAGGATCTCTGCTTCTTCCTAAGGTTGTGTCAGATCGCAACATAGATCAAGAGATTGTGGTTCCTTCCTTGTGTCCTAATCCTTCTTCATCGAAGGAACGTTTACTTCACCATTTGAATGGGGTTTGTGCCTTGAAGTTCTATATTCAGGCTACTTAGAAGTTTAGACAATCTTCATCTTTGTTTGTTTGTTGTCTATTCGGTGAAGCGTAAAGCGCAGAACGCTACTTCGACTTCCCTATCTTTTTGGTTAAGGAGTGTCATCCACTAAGCTTACGAGAGAGCGGGACATCATCCTCCTGAGAGGATAACGGCTCATTCCACTAGAGCAGTGGCTTCCTCTTGGGCCTTTAAGAACGAGGCCTCTGTGGATCAGTTTGATGTTTTTGCTTCGACTGAAGCAGCTTTCGGGAGAAAAGTTTTGCAGGCTGTGGTGCCCTCAGAATAGGGTCCGTCTCTTCCTTTTTGTTTCCTCCCGGTATTCATTCAGTGTCCTCTGGCGCTTGGGTGTAGTTTCCCCAACAGTAAGGAATGAAGCCGTGGACTCTCCCTAGGAAAACATAATTTATGCATACCAGATAAATTCCTTTCCTTCCAAATAGGGAGAGCCCACGGCCCCAGCCCGTTTTTTTTCTTGTTTAAGGGCGGCCCCCTATTATTTTTCTTATTTTTCTGGCACCATTTATACTCTGATATTTCTCCTACTTTTCCTTGTTCCCTCGACAGAATGACTGGGGTAATGAGGAAGTGGGAGGGATTTTTAAGCTTTTGGCTGGGGTGTCTTTGCCTCCTTCTGGTGGCCAGGTGTTGTATTTCCCAACAGTAAGGAATGAAGCCGTGGACTCTATCCCTATCCCTATCCGTAAGGAAAGGAATTTATCTGGTAAGCATAAACAATGTTTTTTCATGATGTGTATGAGCAGGATTTCACTTTTTGATTGCCAGAAACACATGCAAAACAATGATTTAACTTCTTTGTTGCATGTAATACACAATAGTGATGTAAACCTTTGATTTCCAGTAGCACAAATGCTGAATTGATTTAAGGGTTAAATTACATTTATTGCACTTCTATACACTTTTACAAACACACGTAAATAAATTATATATTACGCTTGTATATATTTTTTATTATCAAGGCCATCAAAGGGCTAAGCCACTGCTGAGGAACACAGTTGTGACAGTTATTTAATGCCATGATTGTCAGAGAACGCACACGGCTATATAAAGTGGAGCTCTACTGAGAATAGGGCACAATCTCATATTATTAGTCCATAATAAAACAGAATTAGCAGACAATGTTAGGGCGGCCCAGATTTTTTTAGTGCATCCTATTTACTCAATTTACTCAAATATATGTGCGTATTCTTTTCTACAAGGGATACCAAGATAACAAAGCAAAGATGAAAATAGAAGTGAATTAAATATTTTTTAAATTACATGTTCTATTGAAATCATGCAAGTTTCATTTTGAATATCATATCCCTTTAACTCTACAATAAACAATTGTATATATTCAAAGCGCTTAGCAAAAGAATTCTGATTGTTATAAGGTCAATACTTCCTGTATACAATGTTTACAGAACCTTTTAACATTCCACTAAAAATATCTTGTTGATATTGAGTGCCTACCAACATTTACCATTGACTGTCCGGGACAGGGAGGCTGCTGGTTTAATCAGGGAGATCAGGCTGTGGAGTCGTATCAAACCTAAGGTGGAATCATGACATAGGTTGGGCAGGAAATTGGGAGACTGGGGTGGGGCTATGCAGTCCTCCCAAAATGTGACATTCCTGCAAAATGTAAGATGGTTAATGGCTCTTATTAACTTCCATCTTTTTTTTTTTTTTTTTTTTTTTTAATAAGAAATATCAAGCGAAGAGTGGTGTAAGAATTCCTCTCTCAACACACATATGGCATGAAACAGGAGATGAACTTAAAAATCCTAATTAGCATTTATTAGTGATGATTATCTTGGCTCTGTATTTCAGCATGTTTCTGTCTGGAGTTTTCCATCTGTTACACTCAGAATCTTCTGTTCTTGAAAACTTCAACCATAACAAAAAATTATGCTAGAGAAAAAAAAAGCCTATTTGTCGTTGCAATGTGCAAGTCAGTAAGAGTCCATAGAAAAGTCAGTAAGTAAAATATAACATATTTGTTCAATCTATAGTATTTGGATATATGCTGTCAACACTGATCATGACTTTATCCAACCAAGGTCCTGGATTCCTTGGCATAGGTGGCTTTTCTAATTTCCTGTCAAACTATATTTTTTGTATATAAAGTTTGTGGCACTTACTTTTGGTAAATTATAGTTTTTTTTATTGTTTTGATTGACCAAAAAGTTTATCGACTTTACAATTGGGAAATAATGATATTGTTTCTCCTCGCTGGACAAGGCTGTACAACCCTGGGGCTTTTAGGATTGTTGTACTGCTGTAAACGTAATCCACATAGCTTTAAGTCAGAAGGGATAGAATTTTCTATGCAGAATAGAGTGCTACTTTTTAGTCAAAGTGTAGTTGATCTTGTAGTCACCAACTCCAGAATAGGCAAAGCATCCCCCTACCTTAAAGTGGCATTGCACTATGAAATGTTTTCCCCTTTAATGTGTTCCCAATGGTCTATTTTACCTGCTGGAGTGTATATAATTGTTTGAAAACAAATCCTTTAAAATTATTATTATTTTTTTTTAAACAGCTGCTTTTGCCTTTCAAAAACATCACCTACCTATGATACAAAAATAAACATGAAGGTACAACTTTCTATACATTTAATACTCTGCAGCCGGTATAACGTGAACAAATTAAGGGGAAACAAATTTATAGTACAGTATCCCTTTAATATTTCCTGTATATTATTTAATTGCAGGTTTTACAAAATGTGTTATTCGATTCTTTTGCTGCCATCTTCTTGTGTTTGCAACCAAAAAGGTCTTCAGTAAACAAGACATTTTCTTCTAGGGTGAAATTGATTTATTATTTGGCCCATGCTTTTTTTCTGAATTGAATTGGTTTAGAGCTTGGCACTTTCCAATTAAGACTTCATATTGTGGTTTGTCTTTTGACTCTTGGGCTTATAAGTACAACCGTATCTAAATTGGATGTGTTAGTATAAAAACATTTTTTAACACATTTGTGTTTTTTTATTTTTTTATTAATTACCTTTTGACCTAAAACCCCCCTGAAAATCCCAATCACAACCACAACAACAACAAAATACGATTTTGTATTTAATTTGAAATTTTCCTTCATTAAAGGGACATTAAAAACTAAGGGCCAGATTACAAGTGGAGCGGTATTTAACGTTCCTGCTTGCATGTTAACTCCTCTAGAAAAGGTTTCAATGCACTTATATATACAGTATGTCTATATATGTATACAGATGTATTTATGTGTTTATATGTCTGTAAATATATAAATTATATATACACACACATATAAATACATATGTACACACTTATAAACTTATATATATATATATATATATACACACACACACTCAATGCTCTTCACTGAGCAAAGAAGGCTGTGAAAATTTGTCTTTATTGTTTAACCTTTTGATCTTTTGTTAAGTTGCACAAAAATACTCTGCTCTCATGGATATCAAACAATTGCAAACACAGCACAGGTTCATCCAAAAATGAATACATCTTTGTTAAATATGTGTGGCACAATTATTGCCACCCTTTTAGTCAATACTTAGTGCTTCCTCCCTTTGCCAAGATAACAGCTCTGAGCCTTCTCCTATAATGCGTGATGAGGTTGGAGAATACATGGCAAGGGATCTGAGACCATTCCTCCATACAGAATCTCTCCAGTTCCTTCAAATTTTGTGGTCGATACTCGTGGACTCTCCTCTTCAGTTAACCCCACAGATTTTCTATGGGGTTCAAGTCAGGAGGCTGGGATGGCCATGGCAGGACCTTAATTTTGTGGTCAGTAAACCATGTTTGTGTTATTTTGATGTATGTTTTGGATCATTGTCCTGCTGGAAGATCCAGCCATGGCCCATTTTAAGCTTTCTGGCAGAGGCAGTCAGGTGTTTATCAAATATTAACAGATATTAAATGGAGTCCATGATGCCATGTATCCTAACAAAATGTCCAGCTCCTCTAGGAGAACAGCCTCAAAACATTAAAGAGACACCACCATATTTAACAGTGGGCATGAGGTACTTTTCCATATGGCTACCTCTCTCACCAAAACCACATCTGGTGTTTATTGCGAAATAGCTCTATTTTGGTTTCATCTGACCATAGAACCCAATCCCATTTGAAGTTCTAATAATGTCTGGCAAACTGAAGATGCTTGAGTTTGTTTTTGGATGAGGGTAGAGGCTTGCTTTTTTTTTAAACCCTTCCAAACAACTTGTGGTCATGTAGGTGTCAGATTGTAGTTTTGGAGACTTTTTGACCCCAAGACGTAACAAACAAATGCATTTCTAAAGCTGTGATCCTTGGAGATATTTTGGCCACTTGAACATCCTCTTCACAGTGCATTGAGACAAAATAGACACACATTCTCATCCAGGTGGATTCATAACAATTCCAGATGACGGAACTTCTTATTTATTTGCCCTGATTGTAGAAATGGGCATTTTCAAGCCTTTTGCTATTATATTCTTATAGCCACTGCCTATTTTGTCAAGCTCAACAACCTTTTGCTGCACATCACAGCTATATTCCTTGGTCTTTCCCTTAGTCATTCATCACAATGGGTATTTGGCCTATGTGTTACCTCATATTTATACCCCTGTGAAACAGGAAGTCATGGTTGAACAATTTCCTGTTCCTAGTCACCCAGGTGTACTAAAATATTTAAAATATCAGTGGGAATATACTTCAAATATATTTTTCTCATATGAATTCATAGGGGTGCCAATAATTGTGCCACACATTTAAGTTTTTTTTTTATAAACCTGTGTTGTGTTTGCAATGGTTTGATATTCATGAGAGTATTTTTGTGTATTTTTTTAAAAAAAGATCAAAAGGTTAAATAATAAAGACATTTTTTCACAGCCTTCTTTGCTATATTTACCAAGGGTACCAATATTAGTGGAGGGCACTGTATATATACATACATAGTCATATTTAGACATGTATATGTATGTAGCTCAATGTTAAAGGCCTTTGCCTGCCTTTATTTTTTTCTAACACCTGAGACCTCATATCCTTTATACATTTTTTTGAGCAATTTTTATTATATAGTGTTATTATGAGTTTAACTGTACTTTGTAATGTATTTTTGATGTGTTTTGTGACACTTTTTTGTTTTGCAAAAACGTTTACTTTCAAATTGTAATATGACCACTACATTCGACACACCCAAATAGCCAAGATAAACCTCTTTTCTCCTGCCTGCCACTCTAATCTGGCCCTAAATACATTTCATGCACCCTCTTCTAATCATGAGTGCCGCCATTTTGGAAGCTAGTTTTCACTGCAGGTGTCTGAAGTACAGTTTGCAAATATGTCGAGATTGGAATGCAGAAACCTAGATTTCAACATAGTGCACCCATGACTAGATGGAGGTGGAGAATTAACATCATTACTATGATTCTAAAAATGTATTTAGGGCTAGATTTCAAGTATATCTCAAAATAACGCTTCCGCGAAAACAATATGTGCGCTCCATTTAGTAACACAACGCACGCAAATTTGTGCTGGTCTTACAAGTTAGCCACCATACAAACGCGACCTCCATTTGAAAGGCAAATTAAAAAACACGCTAAACTTTCTAATGACTTGGCAATTAAAATGTTTTGTGACATTATGGAGACGGATGTAACGAATAAACCTACCCCATTATTATCATAGTCCAGTCCCAAATAAAGTTCTGTCATTATAAATAAAGCAAATAATTGGTTAAATATGGTAAGCCCAAGAGCCAATGGAGAGTGAAAACTGTAAAATGAGAAAATGCCTATTCTATAAATTAATCATAAATCACTCTGTTATACTGGTGTAAGGTACAGACAGCAATTTGAATGTATTATGCATCAGAGACACTGATCACAGTTTAATGATTAATGCATATACATTTATTTGTATTTTATATGGAAACACTTAACACCCTATTTAATTCCACTGTTTGAAGCGTACGTCCCTGCAGTTAATACACACACATAAATTATTGATCCATAATACACTAGCAAAACAGAGCTGTCCTTAATATATAAATGTTGTGGCTTCCAACACAGTTTATTGCTTGCTGTAATCCTGCATCTTTGCCAATGCATTTTGCTGTGGTTTTAATTCCCTGATGAATATAATCTGTCTGAAGCATAAAATAACATACATGGATATCACAGAGGAAAAAAACAGTAAGGACAGTCATTTGGAATTAATTTGACGTGTGCAGCGGAATACAAATGGATTAATATCTTTCCTAGTAACCCAAATAAAATCATAATTTTCTTTACAGGGACCTAAAGAACAAAGGAATATAGAGAACAAAGTAATCTATGTTTTATTTTCCTTAAAGGGATATGAACCCCAAACATTTTCTTTTGTGATTCAGACGGAACATACCATTTAAAAAAATAAATAATCCAATTTACTTCTATTATAAAATTTGCTTTATTCCAGTTGTATTCTGTGTTGAAGAGATACCTAGGTAGGCAACTGGAGCACTAAATGGCAGGAAATAGTGCTGCCATCTAGATCTCTTGCAAATGGATAACATTCTTGCAAAACTGCTACCATATAGTGCTCCAGAAATGGGCTGGTTCCTATGCATATGTCCCTGCTTTTCATCCAAAGATACCAAAAGAATGAAGAAACAATGAAAATGTAAGTCAATTAGATAGAGTTTTTGTTTTGTTTTTTTTTTAAATTGCATGCTGTATCTGAATCATGGAAGAAAAAATTGGGGTTTCATATCCCTTTAATGTCCAAATCAAAGGAACTGAATTGTCTTTCATATAAATTCATGCTTGTTATATTTGTATTGTAGCAATAAATATGCAGTATTAATGGGAAAACATATTACATTTACTCTGAATTGAAGAATAGAACATAGTTTGTGTTATCACAAAGCAGCAGGAGGCCTTGGAATCTGATATCAGTATAATTTAGCGGTTCACATAAAAATGAAAAAAGTCTGACGGGGTCACTTTCTATCTTGCTATGGTGATGGATTCCTGTCTTGTTAATCGTCTTACAGCAGTGTTTCCCACACCTAGTCCTCAGAACCTTTACTCAAGCCATATATTCATTATATCCTAACTAGAGCACAGGTGAAATAATAAGCTGATGGGTGAGCTGATTGTTTCACCTATGCTCTAGTTAAGATATAATACATATCTGGCCTGAGTAAGCTTCCTGAGGACTGGGGTTGGGAAACACTGTCTTACAGAATAACACAGTCCAGAAAACTCTTTCAAAATTTCAGGTCTCAACAATCCGTAGCTTAAAGGGACAGTCAAGTAAAAAAAAAAAAACTTTCATGATTTAAATAGGGCATGTAATTTTAAACAACTTTCCAATTTACTTTTATCACCAATTTTGCTTTGTTCTCTTGGTATTCTTAGTTGAAAGCTAAACCTAGGAGGTTCATATGCTAATTTCTTGAAGACTGCCTCTAATCTGAATGCATTTTGACCACTAGAGGGCATTAGTTCATGTGTTTCATATATTTAGCATTGAGCTCATGCACGTGAAGTTACCCTGGAGTGAGCACTGATTGGCTAAAATGCAAGTCTGTCAAAAGAACTGAAATAAGGGGGCAGTTTGCAGAGGCTTAGATACAAGATAATCACAGAGGTAAAATGTGTATTTCTATTACAGTTGGTTATGCAAAACCGGGAAATGGTAAATAAAGGGATTATCTTTCTTTTTAAACAACAACAATTCTGGTGTTGACTGTCCCTTTAAGGGTCTGTTAGGAAAAAAACCAATGTAATAAGGCAGTGCGGTCATGATTTATAGTTTAAAGTATGTTGAAATCCAGTAAAAAAAGATATATTATAAGTATTTTGCATAGAAACTCTAAGTTGTCATTTTGTTAGTTCCCACCAAAATGGATACAGTGCTTTAACAAACAGTAGTTGTAAATAATGTTGAAAAAAAATAGAGGTAGAAAAACAGTGCCCAGTCTGACAATTCTTACAACCTGAAAGATGCATTTAGATGGGTTAGCAGTGGTGTGGATGTTAAAAATAGTTAACTATGAAAGTTGTGATTAAGTGATCTCCTTTAACCCCTTAATGACCAATGATGGATTTATTCCATCATGAAACAGTTGAGCAAACTGAAGCTGTGTCCATAAGGGGTTAAAAACATGATTTTAATAACACTGTTAGGTTCTCTCACTGTCTTGATTGTCACTATCTTTTAATGGTAAAAGAACATAATGAACCTATTAACCAAAAAATATAACTCCCCCCATTCCTGCACCCTTTTTTGGCGCCAAACAGAATCGACAAATTAACCAATTTCGTAAAACAATCATTTATCTTTTCGTCTGTTTCATCCAATAATGTATTCATCTGTTGGTGTAGCAAACGACTCGACGAATTAGCAAAAATCTGAATGCACATCTCTAATATAAATTATATATATATGTGTGTATATGTATATGTGTGTATATATATATATATATATATATGTATATATATATATATATGTGTGTGTGTTTATTATTTTTTTCAGTACATTGTCTATGATTCATGAAAAATGCTGGGAGAGGTTCAGAAAATAAGATAGTAATATTCAATATTACACTATGTAGTTCATGGCTGAGATAAAAACACTATTTGATGTTCTTGCTTGATTGTATTTCAAAGCTGCACTTATATGTTTTAGATCTTTTTTTCTACTGCCAATCAATATGATTTGTTTTTCATATGGGAGAAGCTGTACTACACACCTTCCAGAACAATTACATGTACAAGCAGATGTTTTATTTATTTCTTCTATTTTTCTTCTATTTTGTATATAAAGCTGTTTAAAATTATTCTATATAAATTTAAAACATGATAATATCAGTGAATGTGAAAAAAATGCCGTAACATAAAACTGAATATACTAATAGGACCATACTGTTTCAGAAAACATTGTTATACAATTGCAATACAAAAAAATCTTAATGTACGCAACCCTGGTGCCCATCAGAAATTGCTGAGACTGTGATTGGTGCATATGCCCAATACAAGCGCTTGGCTTACAGCCAGGCATATAAATGATATTTTTGCATCAATCACAGTCTCTGTATGGTTAATGCTCCCTTAACCCTTTCAGTACTAAGACATTTCACACCCTCAATGTATTTACACATAAATGAAACTTTCTTTTTGCAAGGTACCCACACATATCATACCTTTTTTAAGCATACCAATCATTCTTCGAAAGTAATTTTGAAGAAATACCATAATGTGGAAAATACCATAATTTGAAATGCAAAAACTAATTTGACATCATTATTTCCTAAATATTTCAAACAAACATTTTATAGTTTCACATTTAGCATTGATTCACTTTCCTAGAACATCCAAATTTAGGATTTTATATCCATGGTGTTCAAGAACAAAAATTCAAAATCAGATGATAAAATTTATTTTTATACCATCTTGCAATTTGTGCAGAAATTAAATAGGTTTAAAATATTTAACCAAGAAAATATTAGATACATTTTTAAAACTATACAGAATTCAGATTTTTAGGATGAGTGGCTTTTCCCAATTTAACATGTATTGTTTTCATGAAATATCACCTATTTTGCAATATGTCCAAAGATGATAAATGAGCAGCCCTTTAAAAGAAAAATTAATGCATATGACAAAAAAATGCTGTTGATTAATTTGTGCAGTTAAAACTGTTACTTTGAAGGTGGGAAAGGGATTTCTGCAGGTAGGAAAGACGTCAAAGTTAAAATGTACACTTTTATGGCTTCAAATTTAAAATGTTCTCTATTAACCCCTTAATGACCACAATGTACCCTGTATGTCACTGGTCATTAAGGGTTTTTTCAGGACATAATAGCACAAGTCTAGCAAGAACACGCTATTAATGCACTCCCTCCAGCAGGCTTTGTGGAATAGAGCAGTCTCAAAGCTGGTGGCAAGACCGCACTATAAAACAATCAAGTCCCAAAAAAAGACCAGCGACATACAGGGTACGTCGCTGGTCCTTAAGGGGTTAAACCATGATTTATGGTCAGTTAATTCTTGTCAGCCAATAAATATGTAAGCATCACTTTTGTTTCTTTACATTTCTGACCCTATTTTCTGATGCATATAAAATCTAACTTTAATGTTCCTTTAGGGTTAAAGTAGAATTGTAAATATTAAATAGTTAATTTTCATCCATTTTTAAAAAAAAATACAGTGGCATATTCCCTATCATCAAATTTAAACAAAATATGGAGAATTGTGTTGGAAAAAGACATGTTTTTGATGAAAACAAACCCATCATGCTTATGAGGATTATTAATAACAATACATCTGTTGTTGAGCAGTTTTTACTGAATGGTACAGGATTGCTGGGGTTTATAGTACCGGTTTAGTATTATATATTATGCCTAAAAAACATTTCCTGTACTGGGGGATTGAGGGTAAACATTTTGATTAATTTACAAGTGTACAATATGAATGGGATGGGAAGACGTGGCTCATTGACATCTAAAACGGGCACAAGTAGATGCTTATGCTTAGCTATCAAGAGCAGTATTTCAGGAGAGCATTTCTCTCCTGTTGCCACCTCTGGACACTTATATGCATATACTGTATGTACGCATATGAACATGCAGGTAACAAACCCACCAGACTGTTACAAATATTTATTTTTGCAAAATGTTCTTTGTATGGTTTTAATAAGGTCATGTGTGTTCCAGTATAATCCTGCAGCAAGCAGACACATCAAGTAACTAACTACAACTCCGTTCTTATTGAAAATCTCTGTTGTTCCTTTCATACGATAACCTGTTTCACACCTTTTTTTTCCATTATACCTTTTAAATGGATCTTTCACTTGCTATGATAGAATGGAATTATGTCTAATTACTGAGACAGAGACAGCCCTAGGTTTCATCATTCCAGTTCATTATTTCAAGGACGTTTTTATAACTGAAAAAAGGGGTTTCTTCTGGTTTAATGGATAGTATTTTTGTAGCCAAAGTATGAACAAGTTACCTTTTTGATTAAAAAAATGCTTTTCAATACATTGAATATGTATATACTGTAGATCTTTTGTAACGCAGTGACTTATTGCTGATATTTACTATACATATATAACAAAGACTGTAATGTCTGTTTACCATAACAGGGCCCAGATCTTTTTCATACAATCACATATACTAATCTGTTTAATCCCACAGGTCTCTTTAACTTCATGCAAACCACACATGTATTTTTAATGTTCCCCCACTCAGATAATGGATGCATTCACATTAATTACATTATTTTTTATTGCATACAATTTAAGTTGTAGGCTATTCTGCACAGGGACACCATATCCATTGTGTTTCATTGGTAATAATATATGCTTTATATTTTTACTCTCACAGCTATGTACAAGGACAGCACTGTAAAATTAAATTGGCATGTTATTCAACTTTAAAGAAATACAAAACACACAATTTTTGTTTCATGATTCAGATAGAGCATGCAATTTTAAGCAACTTTCTAATTTACTCCTATTATCAAATTTTCTTTGTTCTCTTTGTATCTTTATTTAAAAAGCAGGATTTTAACCTTAGGAGCCAGCCCATTTTTGGTTCAGCACTTGCGGATTGGTGGCTAAATGTAGCTACCAATCAGCAAGCACTACCCAGGGTGCTGAACCAAAAATGTGCTGGCTCTTATGCTTAGATTCCTGCTTTTTCAAATAAAGATAGCAAGAGAACGAATAAAAATTGATAATAGGAGTAAAATAGAAAGTTGCTTAAAATCATGAAACAAAAAATTGGATTTAGTATCTCTTTAACATTAATAGTTTCATATTATTTATTAGTATTCCAATACATTTAACAAAAAACTTTAGCAACTAAAATTAATCTTTATTTAAAAAGTCAGTAATTAAAACATATCACCTAATAATCACAATTTTTGGGATGATCCAAAATTTAGAGGTTAGATCCCTGCACAGATGAATGAAATCCTTCTCACAAGACGAGATCAAATTCAATAACCCTCTCTAAGGGCCCCATGATCTACAGTTCTCTGCTCAGGCGCAAGGATTTAAGAGGTCTCGTCAGTACAACGAGATTCCTTAAAGAATTTTAGAAAATGTTTTACCTTGAGGGATGTTTATCTCACTATGCAGAGTTCTGTATATGAAGGAGAGACTCTTATAAAAAATCCTAAAGATTTTGTGTGATTTCTCTTCCCATTGACAAGTTTTTGTTCATCAGGCGCTAAGGCTCGGCTGGTGTCAGATCAGGGCTGTGTGTGCGCAAATACAAAAACAGACATATAAATTATGGGAGATACCCCAAAGCTCAAACTATTAGTTGTGTACTTGAAAGCGATGAGATTGAGTTTGGAGTGTAGGTTAATTGCTTGGCAGATGTTTCTGATCTTATACTTGAGAATCAGGATAAAAGGACCAAAGCTTATTATGTATAATCTAAATTACTCCATTTAATACCCTCAGGAGTAGTGGTTTCTGCCCCCCACAAATATAAGACTCACAAGGTTGTACTATAAACATAGCTGAGTGAGAATAGGAGAGGCATTGCTAGGCTCAGCAAGTATGCAGTTCTGCTATGCAATGGTTCCCATTACTAAAGCTGCATATACAGCATTAGTCTGATTTCAAACACCGTAGGCTCATTCATCTGGGGTGATTGACAAGCCAAACTCTTGCACTATTGGTTGTGCAAGAAAAGGTGGTGGAGCTGCACATTTGAATACTGCATTAGAGGCTCCAAATGTAGTTTTGTGAATCCTCCCTTAATTGCTTGGATCTAACTTAGTTGTCCAATCTTTTTTACAGTCTCCCTTATTTATCTGATTTTAGAACAGTTTTCCCCCTTATTTTTTACTACATATAAAATCTCTATTTCCAACATTTAATATTGTACTCTTATTTAGTTCATAATTTTGATGTTCCTTAACCCTTTCACTACCGGGTTTATCAGACAAATACCAGATCATTTTTAGCATTTTTGCTATCACTACATTTAAACAGAAATAGAGCCTTGTTTTCTTTATTTACCTGTCAACATTATATATATTTTAAGTAGACAACCCAAGGTATTGATCTAGGCCCATAAAGCAAAGAAGGGAAGCAGCGCTAAGAGAAGCAATAAGGTATCTACTATGGTATATAAATTAATAGAGGGTGATACCTAATAGCTAGTGAGTTTAAATACGGGTATTTGTTATATCAAATAGTGAACTATAATTAAACAATTATAGTATGCAAAGAAATATAAATATACTGTATCACAATAAAACAATAAGGATCTGGATCCTCTACATATAAAAAATGACACTATTGCAATAGTCTATATTTACGATATCTTAAAATTATGAAAATATATATATATAAAAACAATGGGGAGATGAAATGTATGCCAGCAAAATAGGGAGAAAAAAAGTGTCCAAGTGCTATTTGTCCATTTTAGTTTCCAAAAATATAAGGAACAGGGTCAGTAATAAAAATAAATTGATTTTCCAATGGTTGTGCACATACATAGGAAGGTGTCCTTTAAACGATGGGAGTGTTATTCCAAATGTGATCAAATGGTGATATAAAGTACCTTAACACCGCTGGGTTAATAGTGTTGAAGTTTCCTGCGTGTCAGCATGTCAGTCAATATAGCTGCGTGATCACACAGGCATCCGTTCCTGGATCTTGGGATGAGTCTCTAAATAAGAGAGTGCAGTCAATGGCTTCGTAAGAAGCCTGTTTCCAGAGTATTGCTGATTATTTCTTCTTTACTTTGTTCATTGAGATGTAGCTGTTACAGGCGTAAGGTACATTGATCTAGGCCCATTTTGGTATATTTCATGCCACCATTTCACCGCCAAATGCAATCAAATAAAAATAAATTGGTCCTTTTTTAACAAACTTTGGTTTTCTCACAGAAATTATGTACATACAGTTTGTGCAATCATGGCACAAGTGTTTGTAAAAGTTTCACTGGGATCCCCTTTGTTCAGATATTTCAGACATATATGGCTTTGCCATTGGTTTTTGGTAATTAGAAGGCCACTAATTGCAACTGTGCACCATACTTCTATTATTCCCGGCAGTGAAGGGATAAATTAGGTTGCTTAAAAGGTTAATTTTAGCTTTAATGTAGAGATTAGCCTCCCACCGGACACTTCCCATGCCCTGATCCCTACCTGATCCCTCCTAAACAGCTCTCTTAGGTACTGGCAGACAGTCTGCCAGTATGAAAATATAAGACTTTTTAAAAAAAATAATTTTCTTTTAATAATTTTTATATTTTATGCAGTGTAGGGCCAGTATATGTCAGTTTATATAAGACAAGGGCCAGTGTATATGTCAGTTTTGGTTAATATCACCGTATCGATCTTGATAATAAGTACTTAACCGAAAAAATATTTTTGGGAAATTTTCTATTGAAAACTTGTTTGCAGCTGAGGACTTTGGATATTGATTACCCGAAAAACATGTTTCACACATCGACCGTTATTGGGAGACGATATTGGAAAGATTGTGATTGAGGCCTATGCGTTTAATCTCTTTGCAAGAGTTAAACCACTAAGAAACCAACATATTTATTTTTTTTTGCACTTTTATGTTCCTTTAAATAATCAAATAAATTACATCAAATCTCCTGTCACTGTAGAATTGAAATCTTTACCTGCCGTAGCATATTCACAAGTTGCACATAAAATGTAGCCACATTTGTACATTTCACAATAATGAATTAACAGATGCCTAAAGTCACTGTGTGATGTGAAACAGAGGTCAAAAAGAGATATTGGTTCTATCTTTGAACATCTATTGCAGTGCATGGAGGCCATTTTTCAGACAATGGTAATAACTAAGCACATCTACATCAAAGATAAAGGAGCATCTCTTGACAATTAAAGCTGGTATAGTGACAACACCTAAAAGAGACAGTAAAGTCATAATTAGACATTCATGATTTACACAGAGCATACAATTGTAAACAACTTTCCAATTTATTTCTGTTCTTTAATTTGCTTCCTTCTCTTGTTATCCTTTGCTGAAAGGTTTATCTAGTAATAAACAAATAATTTGAGATAAAAGCGATTAGGAAAGAAGCCTCCGTCACTCTAATATATGGATGTACTACCACACCCTATGAGAATACAATGTAGAAAACCAATATAAAAGAGCACCTAAGAGGCTGTGTAAGTATAAAAGCAAATGATAATTTATTAAAACAGTAAACAAATGTCTCTAGAGATCTATATCTATGATAAACGATGAAAATAATAAAAACAATGATAAAACCAGCAGTGTGTCTAGATAAGACCTCTGTAACATCTCCCAGATACGGGATAATCTCAATGTCCAGTCTATAAGGTGCACCTTAAAAACAGTCACATATAATAATCCGAAATCTAAGTAGTGTAGTAGTATTCCAAAATAAAAGGGACCAGTGCCTGATGTGATGATCCAATAGTGATGTCGTGATCCAGTGAACAGTATGCAAAGTGATATTCCAATTCAAAAATAGTATCCAACAACAAGATAAAAAATATATTAAAAAAGGTGTGAAAAAGAAAATAGTGATAGGTGAAAAAAATGTATAAAATTTGTATAAAAAATGTAAAAAATTAAAAATGAGTGTCAACAATATGCAAAAATATATAAAAAATATAATAAATGTGGGCAAAATAGAAGAAGGGAAGTACGTGGTTCTTGATCCCTCTATAGGGTGGTGAATTCCTCTTAAGATTAGAACATGGTATCCAACTAGTGACCTGTAAAAAATATAACAAAATAGTGCAATATCGCTAAGAAACAAAAGTAAAGTATGAAATAAGGCTTACCAATGGTTGTCAACGTGTTTCGGCCCTTAAACATGGGCCTTTATCAAGACTAAAGTTGGTAATAATTGGTGTCCTTATATAGTGTGTGTGTGTGTGTGTTCAATTCAACCTACTGTGAAAGTAATGTTTGGGCACCAAAAGTTTGCCAAGGACCATACCTTTCCTGTGTTCCTGTGTTGCATTAATGATTTCCCTCTCCTATGACCATTTACATTCAAAAGGTCAGGTTTGTCGTGTTTATAAAACTTCTATTTCTACTCCTTTGTGAAGAGGTTTGATTCTTTATTTTCTTTTATGCATATCTACTGACCATCCGATCTGTTGCTTTGTCAGTATTACGGTAAACCGGAAGTGATGTTACAAATTTACGTCACTTCAGTTAGTCCCTAGTTATCGCAATCATATGATTGCCTATTGTTAAAATTGAAACTCTTTAGACATAGACAGGTAATGAAAAATGGACTTCTCATATGATGTCGTCATAACATGATCTTATATGTTTGGGTGTATGGTGTAACAACAGTTAGCCTCTGTTCGTGTCAATGACTGCTGATCTGTGTCATCTTAATGATGTACCTGTGTTGTCATGGAAACACAACGTTTCCTAGACATGGGGAAACGCCTATACTATCAAACCCTAATTTATGTATATAAAGTGGCCACTGTCACATTTATTCACATGTATCAAGTTACATACAGGTAAAGCAAGCAGCATATTAAATTCAATACACAAACAACATACTGTATGTGTTAAACCATTGATCTATACGAACTATTAGAAATAAAATTGATATATATATATATATATATATACACACACTTTTATGCACATATAAAAGTCTATATTCATAGACATGACCATAGCGAAATATATAGTCACAAAAAGATATAAAGACACATTGTCAAACCGTTTTTATACAAGCTATTGTATAACCACCGTAGACACTTCATTTAAATAAGTCTAATTAAATTAGTGTGAATACACATATCAAAGAAGATATAAGTGGAAGTATCTTTCATGCCAAGGGCATACATGTATAATAGCAAGCATACCTCGTATTGGTGTGCTACCGGGGTGATTAAATATGTTGGGGGTGCCAATATCGGAAACTTAAAAAAGGATCATCTAAAAGTAAATGTCATTTGTATAAAAGATAGGTAAAATTTAAATGTCATTTGTATAAAAGATTGGTAAAATTTAAAGACAGATATATGGACTAAGCATTAGGACTTGATGGATATATATACAGACTGTTTGACCATGACCATTCACAGAGTGCTAGTCACTTGAAGATGAACTCCTTACACCAAAGATCACAAAGGCTGTGCTTTATATGGTCGCATTAAGGACTTTGCGATCTATAAGTGGGCATAGGAGATATATTGTGTCATTGGTACAACACCATAATATTTACATAGATATATCCATGTCTGAATGAAGCCATTTGGCATATCTACCCTTTTAATGAGGGAATAATAGGAGGGATACAGATAGTAAATAGTTACTATACTTTTAAAGTATTAGAGGATATTGAGGAGATGAGGGGAGGTACCAACATAAGGAAAACCCTATATTTTGATAGCTCAATGTTTTACTGTAGAGTGTACTTTATAGGATTAAAGAGAGAAAGTCAAATGCATATACAGCCAAGAACAATTCTAGCCATATATATTAATGTGTCTACATATCTATACAACGATGTTGTATGTAGAGGGACCTGAGGTCATCTTATGTTTTAGTATTCAAAAGATGCACTAGATCTTCTTTTTAATTTAGGCCTTTAGGATATAGGCAATCCAAATTGAATATCCATTCTCGTTTCATCCTCTCCAATTTTCTCTGACTTTTTGAATCCCAAGGTAACTCAGATGTTTAATGTTACCATGATGTTTAAGTGTGAAATGTTTATATAGTGGTGTATCTATATTATTATTTTCAATTAGGAGATGTTCCCTAATTCTGTCCTTCAATGGCCTTGATGTCTGTCCTATGTATTGCATCCCACATGGACATTGTATGAGATAGATTACCCCTTTATCCGGACACCTGATAAGGTCCTTGATTGCATATTTGACTTTCGTGTTATTTAAAATAAAGTGGCTGGCTTTCGTCCCACATTTACATGCTTTATAGCTCGGGGAGAGGAAAAACCCTTTTATTCTTTTGCCTGAATAGTCACTCTCAGTTGCTCTTATCATTTTTGGTATACTTGGAGTTATAGAATTTCTTAGATTGTTCATTTTTCTGTAAATAAACCTTGGTTGGTTAATCAATTGTTCCCCAATGATGTCATCATTTTTTTATAAGTGGCCAGTGTTTTTTAAAAATTCTTTCTTTAATGTATCTATTTTCACTGTATTCGGTGATGATTGGAATGTTAATAGTCTCTCCTCCTAATCCTTGGGTAGTTTTATCTCTATATCTTAAGAGATCTTTTCTATATGTATCCCTTACTTCATTGATTTTCATATTGAGCTCTTCTTCATCATACCCCTTCTCAATGAATCTCCTTTTAAGGGCTAAGGCTTGTTCTTCCCATTTCTCTGGGTTTGAACAATTTCTCTTAATTCTGAGCAATTGCCCTTTTGGAATATTTGATTTCCATTTCTCATGGTGGCAACTTAGTTTATGAATATAGTTATTGCTATTGACTTCTTTAAAAATTTTTGAAGTTTCTACTTTCCCATTAATCAAGTCTAGGAAGTTTATCTCTGTATGGCTATATTCATAAGTGAATTTCAAATTGGCTTCATTTTGGTTCATTATTTCTATGGTGTACTTCAGGTCTTCTAGTGTCCCTTTCCATATAATTATGATGTCATCTATGTATCTTTTGTATAGGACCAGGTCCACGCTTGTTGGGCAGGAGTCCCAAAAAATATGCTCCCATTTGCCCATGTACATATTCGCGTAGCTTGGTGCAAACCTGGTCCCCATAGCTGTACCACATATCTGTCTGTAATATTTACCATTGTTGTTAGAATAATTGTGAGTAAGAATATAATTTATACTGTCCAAAATTAAATCGCATTGTGTTTTTGGTAAATCTGTGTCTTTCTGTAAAAAATATCCTATAGCAATTTAGCCCTCTGTGTGCGGAATGCTTATATAAAGTGACGCCACATCACATGTGGCCATTATATACTTATCATCCCAAGGAATGTTATCTAGGATTCTTAGAATGTGTGTCAAGTCTCTCAAGTATGAAGGGCGGCTTGTCACATACTTCTGTAAGTGTTTATCCATGTATTCAGAGAGATTACATGTCAATGACCCTATACCGGAAATTATTGGTCTCCCAGGTGGATTCTATAGAGACTTATGTATTTTCGGTAGGTAGTAGAACACTGGGGTAATTGGATGTTTAACTCCAATATATTTAAATTCTCTCTCGTTTAGAATCCCCAGTGTTCCAGCATTTAGTAACTTATTGTCAAGCTTTTTCTTGTAAGCGTTTACTAGATTGTTGTGTAAACGTCGATATGTAATGGTATTCCCTAATATTCTATTAATTTCTTTCACATAATCTGCTTTATTTAAAATCACTATGCCTCCTCCTTTATCAGCAGACTTGATGGTTATATCGTGATTTTTTTGAAGTTTCTTAATCGCTTCGATTTGTGATTTGGAAATATTATGTTTAAAGTTTTTTAGTCTGCCATTATTTATGTTCATTACCCTTACTGTTAGTGGGATTAAATGTTGATTTAGATTTTAGATCAGTATGTACAAAGTTGTCTTGTGGCTGCTGATTGGTGGCTGCATATATATACCAATTGTCATTGGCTCACCCATGTGTTTATGGGGAAACCAGTAGTGCATTGATGCTCCAACAAATGATGCCAAGGGAATGGAGCACATTTGATAATAGAAGTAAACTGGACAGCTGTTCAAAAATTATACATTCTACCTAAATCATGAGAGAAAATGTTTGGGTTTCATGTCCCTTTAAGTACAGTATTGTTTTGATTAGACATGGTAAAAATACCCAGTTTTTGCCATCACACCAAAACGTGTCAGTGGTTACCTTTTTATGACCTGTCATGTCAATGTCATGTTATGCTTCACAAGCCTTTTAATATGTGAAGTATAAAGAATTTCTTTTTAACCTTCAAAAGTGACTGTGAGCTGACCATTTTTCAATTGTGTTTTAAAATGATATGAAACATAACAACATTCTTTTGTGATTCAGACAGAGCATACAATTTAAAAAAAGTTTCTAATTTACTTCTTTTATCAAATTTGCTTTGTTCCCATGATATTCTGTTGAAGAGATACCTAGGTAGGCATCTGGAGCACTACATGGCAGGAAATAGTGCTGCCATATAGTGCTACTGCAAATGGATAACATTCTTGCAAAACTGCTACCAGATAGTGCTCCAGAAATGGTCCAGTTTGTAAGCTTTCTAGAAAAGATACCAAGAGAACAAAGAAAAATTGATAATATAAGTAAATTACAAAGTTGATTAAAATTGCATGCTCTATCATGAAAGAAAAAAAAATTGAGTTTTATATCCCTTTAAAATTCTGTCTAAAACACCTATTCCCACTAATGATTTGGTTTGTGACTTTGAATACATGTAATCATTTTAGAGAGAAGTATTGACCTATGAGACGGATTGCATGCCACAGTGTAAAAGACGCCCAACATTTATTAAAAACCATGAGAAAAAATATAATTTGTTTGTAGCATTATCACTGCTGTAAATACCATAGTATTGTAAGCTGAGTTTTATTCTCTACAGCTTACACAAATGTAACATATGTAATTAGGTTTATTCTAATTGCAAATACATTGAGAAATAATTGTTTGAATAGCACATAGAATGTTCAAATCCATTTCTTGGACAGGGATTACAATTTCTTACACTGTTGGTTATTTTACAGGCTATAAGCACCTTAATCGATTTCTAGTTGATAGCAGCATGAATTCACATAGAGCAAAGCACACTTGCTGGACAGTCCAGGCTAAAAGGTGTCAGGATTCACCACAGGAAGCATTTATGCCTTGTTTTTCTTGCAGTAGCATTCAGTTTCAGAGGATTAATGCATTAATGTCTATTAGTCCATAAGCATACTGCAAAAACAAATGTATACATTTTATATTAAAGGAACATAAACCCCAATACTTTTCCTTCGTGTTTCAGATAGACCATACAATTTAAAAAAAGTTTCCAATTTAATTTTTTTAATCAAATTTGCTTTGTTCTCATGGTGTTGTTTATTGAAAAGATTTATGCACATCTAGAGAACTTGATTGCTGCCATCTAGTGCTCTCATAAATGTATAACATTGTTAAAAACATTCCTGCAAAACTGCACCCATATAGCGCTCCAGACACGTGCACGCTCCTGAGTCTGCCTAACAGTTTTTCAACAAAGGACACCAAGAGAACACAGTGAATTTAACAATAAAAATCAGTGGGTACGTTTTTAAAAATATACACTATCTGAATTATGAAAGGGAAATTGTGGTTTCATGTCCCTTTAAGTTTATACTAAAACATGTATAAGCATGCCCTGAATAATGTATCTACCACGTGCAGAGGTTGTGAGACGTAAACTATACCTCTTCCAAATCTTTATTATTAAATATGAGTTTATTATCATTGGCAGTTTTACTTAAAGGGATATGAAACGCACAAAAACAGATTTTGTGATTCAGACAGAGCAAATAATTTAAAAAAAGTTTCCAATTTACTTCATTTAACAAATTAGCTTTGTTCCTATGGTATTCTTTGTTGAAGAGACACCTAGGTAGGTGCCAAGAACAGTATATGGTAGGAAATAGTGGGTAACATTCTTGCAAAACTATAAAGAAGCAGAGAAGGCGCCACATAGCATAATTCTGTGAAATATATCAGCTGATAAAGTAAAAACTCAGATGCACTCATGTTTAGCAAAGCACCAAGATGTGATGCAAGCTGGGCATGCCGGAACCTCAGAGTTGTCTGGTAAAACTCTCCTCTCAGGCTAAGTCTCCCCCAACGCCAAAAGGTAGTCACAAGATAATAGTGCTGTTTGTGAGTCAGGTGTATTTTCAACTCCAGCAGTTACAGGTAAAAACCAGGCAGGGATATTCAAATAGGCAAAGTAGCAAGTTGCATGAGTAAAAGTGTTTATTATAACACATTAAAAACAGCAACGCGTTTCTCAGTATCCAGTACTGTTTCCTCAGGCTGATCAGGGGACTTTTTGTACTCATATATATATATATATATATATATATAATTCATCTATATTTATATTTACAGATATCTTTGATATTGGTATAGCCTAGATATTAATTTGTGGCGAATCACTCTTGTATACATATATACCAATATTTATACAACTTATCTTATGACATCTCAGTGGGTTTTTATACAGTGTACTCTTTTTGTGATAGCGCCCCTATATTTTACTCAGTTTGAGTATATTATATTCTTACAAAACTGCTGTCAGTTTTCCAGACACGGTCACACTTCTGAGCTTACATCACTGCTTTAAATACCAAGAGAACAAAGAAAATTAGATAATATAAAAAGTTGTTTAAAATTGCATGCTCTATCTGAATCATGAAAGAAAGATTTTATGTTTCATGTCCCTTTAACCATTTTAATGATTAAAAAGTTATATCTATTGGTCTATTGCCATACATGCCTTATTATTGCTTTAAAAATATTTCATTTATACTTTGCAGTTAGTTTGTTGACTTTTCAATTTTAAACCCTGCTTTTGGGAAATGTTGTGGACACCCCAGTGAAGGGTTGAGTATTTTTGAAGTTATTAAATTACTTTTGAAAAAAGCTTAGCCAAACATACTACATTACCAATTTCTCTTGTAAGGTGTATCCAGTCCACGGATCATCCATTACTTGTGGGATATTCTCATTCCCAACAGGAAGTTGCAAGAGGAAACCCACAGCAGAGCTGCAATATAGCTCCTCCCCTAACTGTCATAGCCAGTCATTCTCTTGCAACTCTCAACAAGCAAGGACGTTGTAGGAGAGAGTGGTTAAATATAGCTAGTTTATTTTCTTCAATCAAAAGTTTGTTATTTTTAAATAGTACCGGAGTTGTGCTATTTTATCTCAGACAGTAAATTGAAGAAGAATCTGCCTGAGGTTTCTATGATCTTAGCAGGTTGTAACTAAGATCCATTGCTGTTCTCACATATGTCTGAGGGGATTACACAGATGAGGTAACTTCAGCGAGAGAATGGCGTGCAGTTTATTCTGCTATCAGGTATGTGCAGTTATAATTTTTTCTAGAGATGGAAAACACTAGAAAATGCTGCTGATACCGGATTAATGTAAGTTAAGCCTGAATACAGTGATTTAATAACGACTGGTATCATGCTTACTCCCAGGGGTAATACCCTTATGATATTGCAATATAAAACGTTTGCTGGCATGTTTAATCGTTTTTATATATGCTTTGGTGATAAAACTTTATTGGGGCCTAGTTTTTTCCACATGGCTGGCTTAAATTTTGCCTAGAAACAGTTTCCTGAGGCTTTCCACTGTGTTACTATAAGTGGGAGGGGCCTATTTTAACGTTTTTTTTGAGCAGTTAACCCCTTAACGACACGAGTCGTACAGGGTACGTCACACACAACCTGGTATTTAAAGACCAGCGACGTACCCTGTACGACTTTGGGGATTAAAGCGGCTGGAAGCGATCCTGATCGCTTCCAGCCGCTTTACAGTTATTGCAGTGATGCCTCGATATCGAGGCATCCTGCAATAACATTTTTCCCCCATCCGATGCAGAGAGAGCCACTCTGTGGCCCTCTCTGCACCGGCATCGATGGCCGCAATCGTTGGTGGGTGGGAGCTGACGTGGGAGGCGGGTGGGCGGCCATCGATGAAAGGCTGAAGAGAGAGGAGGGCGGGATCGCGGGTGGGGTTGTCGGGAGTGCGCACCGGAGCGCGCGCGTGCATGGGGGGCGGCGGGCGGGCGCGTGCACGGGGAGGGAGCGGGTGGGAACCGCTTCACTACGGAAAAAGACATTGTACAGAAGTGGCAGTAAGGGGGGATAAAATCCCTAATAAAAGTTAATCTAAGGGATCTGGGAGCGGGTGGGGGATTGGGGGGGGGGGGGAGAAAGCTACACTACACTACAGAAAAAAGGAAAATAAATAAAAAAAATTAAAAAAAATACATTTTTATTTGCAAACTGGGTACTGGCAGACAGCTGCCAGTACCCAAGATGGCTCCCAGTAAGTTAGAGGTGGAGGGTAGAGAGCTGTTTGGGGGGGATCAGGGAGGTTGGGGGCTAAGGGGGGATCCTACACAGCTGCATATGTAAATATGCTATACAATTTTTTTTTTTTTTTTTAAATACACCTTTTATTTTAGTACTGGCAGACTTTCTGCCAGTACTTAAGATGGCGGGGGCAATTGTGGGGTGGGGGAGGGAAGGGAGCTGTTTGGGAGGGATCAGGGGGTGGGATGTGTCAGGTGGGAGGCTGATCTCTACGCTAAAGCTAAAATTAACCCTGCACGCTCCCTACAAATGACCTAATTAACCCCTGCACTGCTGGGCATAATACACGTGTGGTGCGCAGCGGCATTTAGCGGTCTTATAATTACCAAAAAGCAACGCCAAAGCCATATATGTCTGCTGTTTCTGAACAAAGGGGATCCCAGAGAAGTATTTACAATCATTTATGCCATGCTTGCAAAAGTTGTTTGTAAATAATTGTGAGAAACCTAAAATTGTGAAAAATTTTACGTTTTTTTTTATTTAATCGCATTTAGCGGTGAAATGGTAGCATGAAATATACCAAGATGGGCCTAGATCAATACTTGGGGTTGTCTACTACACTACACTAAAGCTAAAATTAACCCTAGACGCTCCCTCCATGCTCCCTAATTAACCCCTTCACTGCTGGGCATAATACACGTGTGATGCGCAGTGGCATTTAGCGGCCTTCTAATTACCAAAAAGCAACGCCAAAGTCATATATGTCTGCTATTTCTGAACAAAGGGGATCCCAGAGAAGCATTTACAACCATTTATGCCATAATTGCACAAGTTGTTTGTAAATAATTTCAGTGAGGAACCTAAAGTTTGTGAAAATATTTGGGAAAAAGTGAACAATTTTTTTTATTTGATTGCATTTGGTGGTGAAATGGTGGCATGAAATATACCAAAATGGGCCTACATCAATACTTTGGGATGTCTTCTAAAAAAAAATATATACATGTAAAGGGATATTCAGGGATTCCTGAAAGATATCAGTGTTCCAATGTAACTAGCGCTAATTTTGAAAAAAAAGTGGTTTGGAAATAGCAAAGTGCTACTTGTATTTATGGCCCTATAACTTGCAAAAAAAGCAAAGAACATGTAAACATTGGGTATTTCTAAACTCAGGACAAAATTTAGAAACTATTTAGCATGGGTGTTTTTTGGTGGTTGTAGATGTGTAACAGATTGTGGGGGTCAAAGTTAGAAAAAGTGTGTTTTTTTCCATTTTTTCCTCATATTTTATCATTTTTTTAAAGTAAATGATAAGATATGATAAAAATAATGGTATCTTTAGAAAGTCCATTTAATGGCGAGAAAAACGGTATATAATATGTGTGGGTACAGTAAATGAGTAAGAGGAAAATTACAGCTAAACACAAACACTGCAGAAATTTAAAAAAAGCCCTGGTCCTTCAGGGAAAGAAATTGAAAAATGGCCGTGTCTTTAAGGGGTTAAAATTACAGACTAAGACATCCAGATTCCCTCAAAGGCCCTCTGAATGCTATAGGACATCTCTAAAGGGCCCAAAGGCTTTCCAAAGTCGTTTATTGGGGAAGGTAGGGCTACAGCTTGCTGTGGCAGTTGGTTGTGACTGTTAAAAAACGTCTATTTCGTTTTTTTTATCCGTTTTTTGAACTAAGGGGTTAATCATCCATTTGCAAGTGGGTGCAATGCTCTGCTAGCCTATTACATATACTGTAAAAATTTCACTGTTTTTCACTGTTTTTCAAATTCTGACAAAATTTGTTTCTCTTAAAGGCACAGTACCATTTTTTATATTTGCTTGTTAACTTGATTTAAAGTGTTTTCCAAGCTTGCTAGTCTCATTGCTAGTCTGTATAAACATGTCTGACATAGAAGAAACTCCTTGTTCATTATGTTTAAAAGCCATGGTGGAACCCCCTCTTAGAATGTGTACCAAATGTACTGATTTCATTTTAGGCAATAAAGATCATTTTCTGTCTTTTAAAAAATGTTATCACCAGAGGAATCTGACGAGGGGGAAGTTATGCCGACTAACTTTCCCCACGTGTCAGACCCTTTGACTCCCGCTTAAGGGACTCACGCTCAAATGGCGCCAAGTACATCTAGGGCGCCCATAGCGTTTACTTTACAAGACCTGGTGGCAGTCATGGATAATACACTGTCAGCGTTATTAGCCAGACTACCTGAACTTAGAGGTAAGCGAGATAGCTCTGGGGTGAGACAAAATGCAGAGCATACTGACGCTTTAAGAACCATGTCTGATACTGCCTCACAATATGCAGAAGCTGAGGAAAGAGAGCTTGAGTCAGTGGGTTATGTTGATGACTCAGGAAGATACCTGTTTCTAATATTTCTACATTTAAATTTAAGCTTGTACACCTCCGCGTGTTGCTTAGGGAGGTTTTATCTGCTCTGAATGACTGTGATTCCATTGCAGTGCCAGAGAAATTGTGTAGACTTGATAAATACTTGCAGTGCTGGTGTGTACTGATGTTTTTCCAATACCTAAAAGGTTTACAAAAATTATTAATAAGGAATGGGATAGACCAGGTGTACCGTTCTCTTCCCCTCCTATTTTTAGAAAAATGTTTCCAATAGACGCCACCACACGGGACTTATGGCAGACAGTCCCTAAGGTGGAGGGAGCAGTTTCTACTCTAGCAAAGCTTACTACTATCCCTGTCGAGGACAGTTGTGCTTTTTTAGATCCAATGAATAAAAAATTAGAAGGTTACCTTAAGAAAATATTTATTCAACAAGGTTTTATCCTACAGCCCCTTGCATGCATTGCCCCTGTCACTGCTGCTGCGGCGTACTGGTTTGAGTCTCTGGAAGAGGCTTTACAGGTAGCGACTCCATTGGATGACATACTTGGCAAACCTAGAGCACTTAAGCTAGCCAATTCTTTTATTTCTGATGCCATTGTTCATTTGACTAAACTAACGGCTAAGAATTCTGGTTTTGCTATACAGGCGCGCAGAGCGCTATGGCTTAAATCATGGTCAGCTGACGTGACTTCAAAATCTAAGCTACTTAACACTCCCTTCAAGGGGCAGACCCTATTCGGGCCTGGTTTGGAGGAGATTATTGCTGATATCACTGGAGGAAAAGGTCATGCCCTTCCTCAGGACAGGTCCAAATCTAGGGCCAAACAGTCTAAGTTTCGTGCCTTTCAAAACTTCAAGGCAGGTGCGGCATCAACTTCCTCTAATAATAAACAAGAGGGAACTTTTGCTCAATCTAAGATGGTCTGGAGACCAAACCAGACCTTGAAAAAAGGTAAGCAGGTCAAAAAAGCCTGCTGCTGCCTCTAAGACAGCATGAAGGAACGGCCCCCTATCCGGTAATGGATCTAGTAGGGGGCAGACTTTCACTCTTCGCCCAGGTGTGGGCGAGAGATGTTCAGGATCCCTGGGCATTGGAAATTATATCCCAGGGATATCTTCTGGACTTCAAAGCTTCCCCCCCAAAAGGGAGATTTCACCTTTCACAATTATCTGCACACCAGATAAAGAGAGGGGCATTCTTACACTGTGTACGAGACCTCCTAGTTATGGGAGTGAACAGGAACAGGGTTTTTACTCAAATCTGTTTGTGGTTCTCAAAAAAGAGGGAACCTTCAGACCAATTTTGGATCTAAAGATCTTAAACAAATTCCTCAAAGTTCCATCGTTCAAGATGGAAACTATTCGTACCATCCTACCACTGATCCAGGAGGGTCAATATATGACTACAGTGGATCTAAAGGATGCTTATCTTCACATTCCGATACACAAAGATCATCATCGGTTTCTCAGGTTTGCCTTTCAAGACAGGCATTACCAGTTGTAGCTCTTCCCTTTGGATTAGCTACAGCCCCAAGAATCTTTACAAAGGTTCTAGGGTCGCTTATGGCGGTCCTAAGGCCGCGGGGCATAGCAGTAGCCCCTTATTTAGACGACATCCTGATACAGGCGTCAAACTTCCAAATTGCCAAGTCTCATACGTACGTAGTACTGGCATTTCTGAGGTCGCATGGGTGGAAAGTGAACGAGGAAAAGAGTTCTCTATCCCCACTCACAAGAGTTTCCTTTCTAGGGACTCTGATAGATTCTATAGAAATGAAAATTCAGCTGACGGAGTCCAGGTTATCAAAGCTTCTAAATTCCTGCCGGGTTCTTCATTCCATTCCGCGCCCTTCGGTGGCTCAGTGTATGGAAGTAATCGGCTTAATGGTAGCGGCAATGGACATAGTGCCGTTTGCACGCTTACATCTCAGACCGCTGCAACTATGCATGCTCAGTCAGTGGAGCGGGGATTACACAGATTTGTCCCCTCAACTGAATCTGGACCAAGAGACCAGGGATTCTTTTCCCTGGTAGCTATCTCGGGTCCATCTGTCCAAAGGTATGACCTTTCGCAGGCCAGATTGGACAATTGTAACAACAAATGCCAGCCTTCTAGGTTGGGGTGCAGTCTGGAACTCCCTGAAGGCTCAGGGATCGTGGACTCAGGAGGAGTCTCTCTTTCCAATAAATATTCTGGAACTAAGAGCGATATTCAAGGCTCTTCAGGCTTGGCCTCAGTTAGCAACTCTGAGGTACATCAGATTTCAGTCGGACAACATCACGACTGTAGCTTACATCAACCATCAAGGGGGAACAAGAAGTTCCCTAGAGATGTTAAAAGTTTCAAAAATAATTCGCTGGGCAGAGATTCACTCTTGCCACCTATCAGCTATCCATATCCCAGGTGTAGAGCACTGGGAGGCGGATTTTCTAAGTCGTCAGACTTTTCATCCGGGAGAGTGGGAACTCCATCCGGAGGTATTTGCACAACTGATTCATTGTTGGGGCAAACCAGAACTGGATCTCATGGCGTCTCGCCAGAACGCCAAGCTTCTGTGTTACGGATCCAGGTCCAGGGATCCCAAGGCGACACTGATAGATGCTCTAGCAGCGCCCTGGTCTTTCAACCTGGCTTATGTTTTTCCACCGTTTCCTCTGCTCCCTCGACTGATTGCCAAGATCAAGCAGGAGAGAGCATCTGTGATTCTGATAGCACCTGCGTTGCCACGCAGGACCTGGTATGCAGATCTAGTGGACATGTCATCCTTTCCACCATGGTCTCTGCCTCTGAGACAGGACCTTCTACTTCAGGGTCCTTCCAACCATCCAAATCTAATTTCTCTGCGGCTGACTGCCTAGAGATTGAACGCTTGATTTTATCAAAGCGTGGCTTCTCCGAGTCAGTTATTGATACCTTAATACGGGCACGAAAGCCTGTCACCAGGAAAATTTACCATAAGGTATGGCGTAGATATCTTTATTGGTGTGAATCCAAGGGTTACTCATGGAGTAAGGTCAGGATTCCTAGGATATTATCTTTTCTCCAAGAAGGTTTGGAAAAAGGATTGTCAGCTAGTTAAGCGTCTGGCAGATGTTCCAGACGTTCAGGCATTTTGTCAGGCTTTAGTTAGAATCAAGCCTGTGTTTAAACCGGTTGCTCCACCATGGAGCTTAAACTTGGTTCTTAAGGTTCTTCAAGAAGTTCCGTTTGAACCTCTTCATTCCATAGATATCAAACTTTTATCTTGGAAAGTCCTTTTTTTGGTAGCTATTTTCCTCGAGTCTCTGAGTTATCTGCCTTACAATGTGATTCTCCTTATCTGATTTTTCATACGGATAAGTTAGTCCTGCGTACCAAATCTGGGTTTTAACCTAAGGTGGTATCTAACAAGAATATCAATCAAGAGATTGTTGTTCCATCCTTGTGTTTCACAATCTGGACGTGGTCCGTGCTTTAAAGTTTTTACTTACAAGCTACTAAAGATTTTCGTCAAACATCTGCTTGGTTTGTTGTCTTCTCTGGACAGAGGAGAGATCAAAAGGCTTCGGCAACCTCTCCTTCTTTTTGGCTAAGAAGCTTAATCCGCTTAGCTTATGAGACTGCTGGACAGCAGCCTCCTGAAAGGATTACAGCTCATTCCACTAGAGCTGTGGCTTCCACTTGGGCCTTTAAAAATGAGGCTTCTTTTGAACAGATTTGCAAGGCGGCGACTTGGTCTTCGCTTCATACTTTTTCAAAATTTTGCAAATTTGATACTTTTGCTTCTTCGGAGGCTATATTTGGGAGAAAGGTTTTACAGGCAGTGTTTCCTTCCATTTAAGTTCCTGCCTTGTCCCTCCCTTCATCCGTGTACTTTAGCTTTGGTATTGGTATCCCACAAGTAATGGATGATCCGTGGACTGGATACACCTTACAAGAGAAAACACAATTTAAGCTTACCTGATAAATTTATTTCTCTTGTGGTGTATCCAGTCCACGGCCCGCCCTGTCATTTTAAGGCAGGTAATTTTTAAATTTAAACTACAGTAACCACTGCACCCTATGGTTCCTCCTTTCTCGGCTTGTTTTCGGTCGAATGACTGGCTATGACACTTAGGGGAGGAGCTATATTGCAGCTCTGCTGTGGGTTTCCTCTTGCAACTTCCTGTTGGGAATGAGAATATCCCACAAGTAATGGATGATCCGTGGACTGGATACACCACAAGAGAAATAAATTTATCAGGTAAGCATAAATTGTGTTTTTTATGAAGTTAGGCATGCAGATATATTTTAGTATTTAGTCCTTTTTTTTAATTTATTTTTGTATGGTGAAAAAAATTAGCTGTAGTTTGTAAGATATACATATGTAAAACTGAGTTAAAATATTCTCAGTAGCAGCATTTGGGAGCAGAGGATTCTGGTAGCTGTTAGAGATGTGAATTCAGAGGTTTTGTGAGCCTCTGAATGCTGAAGAAGGGTTCCTCTCTGCTATTTTCATTGCCAAATTCATTCTTGTGCAATAGCAACACGCTAAAATCTGGATTTGCACAGAATTTAGCGTGTTGGTGTTGCACAAGAATTAATTTGGCAACAAAAATAGCCGAGCGGCACAAAGGGCTGCCGCCTTCTTCCGCATTGGGAGGTTCATAAAATCTCTGAATGCACCTCTCTAGTAGCTGTAGTTCAAGATTTTGATCTGTATGATCATATAGCTTGGAAGAAGGTGAGTACCTTAGTGAAACCCTTTTACCTATAGCATGTATGTATGTGTGTGTGTGTATATATACACAACTACACGCATACATATAGTAACATTGTAAATGAGGTTGAAAAATGACAGAAGTCAATCGAGTTCAACATATACACTTCTCAATATACCTACAATAAAAGCTCAAATTAATCCCAATAAAAAGGTGACCTATTTAACACAAGCAATCATATCCCTGAATTATATTTCTAGCCAGAAATGTATCTAAACCATTTTTAAATGTAGCTAAGGTATTGGCATTTACTATAGATCCTTAGGTAGCGAGTTCCACAATTTGATTGCTTTTACAGTGAAAAAACATTTTTATGTTTCTGGAGATTAAATCGCCTTTTGTCAAGCCTTAACTTGGGACATGTTGTCACAAACAATTTTCTTGGCATAAACTGAGGTTCCGCCATCTCTGTATATGGTCCTTGAATATATTTATATAAATGAATCTTGTCACATCTCAAGCACCTTTTTTTCTAGAGAAAACATACCCAGTTTGGCTAGCCTCTCCTCATAGCTTAAATTCTTCTTTCCACTTATTAGAAATGGCTCACAGAAGGGCAACAAAACTAAGTCTGCAATATATTTTTTTGAGATTGGTCCCCAGAACTGCACTCCATACTCAAGATGAGGTCTTACCAGGGATTTATATAGTGACAGAATTATTCTTTCCTCCCTTGCATCAATTCCTCTTTTAATACATGCTAGTATCTTATTAGCCTTAGATAACAAGCTAAAGATGGATGCACAATGCAGGGCAGTGGCTTCTATTACTACTCCCAAATCACTTTCCTCCTCTGTTTGGCTAAATCTAGTCCAATTTAATTTACCTGCTCGGTTTGAGTGCTAAATGCTACTAACACCCAGCTTATGCTTATCTATGCTGAACTGTAACTACTATGGTGCACCATATGAAACTCTCTAAGCCGGCTTGTTATGCTCTTTTGTGAGGGGCCCATGTGCTTTGTCTGTCTGTCTGTCTCCATGTCTTTTGTATTCGTGCACGTTTGTTTTTACATATTTATGATCACATAAAGTATTTTTTTTCAATGATCTAAACTGTCCCTGTGAATATTTTCAGATGGTGGGTGTGCTATACCCCTGCTCTTTTTTATGTTCCTCATTGTGGTCCATCCACTTTCCTATATACAATTTTCATATACAATTTAAATAGGATGCCTGCTTATTTTTACTTCCAAAATATAGAACCTTGCATTTTCCAGTATTAAATCTAATTTACCATTTATCTGACCATTCTTCTAATTTTTGTAGATCCCCTTGTAAAGCAATTTCGTCCTAAACTAACCTAATAACCTTACACAACTTTGTATAATCTACAAAAAAACATAATTTATGTAAGAATTTACCTGATAAATTAATTTCTTTCATATTGGCAAGAGTCCATGAGCTAGTGTCGTATGGGATATACATTCCTACCAGGAGGGGCAAAGTTTCCCAAACCTCAAAATGCCTATAAATACACCCCTCACCACACCCACAATTCAGTTTAACGAATAGCCAAGAAATGGGGTGATAAAGAAAGGAGTAAAAAGCATCAACAAAGGAATTTGGAAATAATTGTGCTTTATACAAAAAAATCATAACCACCATAAAAAGGGTGGGCCTCATGGACTCTTGCCAATATGAAAGAAATGAATTTATCAGGTAAATTCTTACATAAATTATGTTTAATTTCATGTAATTGGCAAGAGTCCATGAGCTAGTGACGTATGGGATATCAATACCCAAGATGTGGAACTCCACGCAAGAGTCACTAGAGAGGGAGGGATAAAAATAAACAACAGCCATTTCTCACTGAAAAAAATAATCCACAACCCAAAATATAAGTTATTCTCATAATGAAAAGAAAAACTTAAAACATCAGCAGAAGAATCAAACTGAAACTGCTGCCTGAAGAATTTTTCTACCAAAAACTGCTTCTGAAGAAGCAAATACATCAAAATGGTAGAATTTAGTAAATGTATGCAAAGAAGACCAAGTTGCTGCTTTGCAAATCTGATCAACTGAAGCTTCATTCTTAAAAGCCCACGAAGTGGAGACTGATCTAGTAGAATGAGCTGTAATTCTCTGAGGTGAGGCCTGACCCGACTCCAAATAAGCTTGATGAATCAAAAGCTTTAACCAAGAAGCCAAGGAAATAGCAGAAGCCTTCTGACCTTTCCTAGGACCAGAAAATATAACAAATAGACTAGAAGTCTTCCTGAAATTTTTAGTAGCTTCAACATAATATTTCAAAGCTCTTACCACATCCAAAGAATGTAAGGATCTTTCCAAAGAATTCTCAGGATTAGGACACAAGGAAGGGACAACAATTTCTCTACTAATGTTGTTAGAATTCACAACTTTAGGCAAAAATTTTAATGAAGTCCGCAAAACCGCCTTATCCTGATGAAAAATCAGAAAAGGAGATTCACAAGAAAGAGCAGATAGCTCAGAAACTCTTCTAGCAGAAGAGATGGCCAAAAGGAACAATACTTTCCAAGAAAGTAGTTTAATGTCCAAAGAATGCATAGGCTCAAACAGAGGGGCCTATAACGCCTTCAAAACCAAATTAAGACTCCAAGGAGGAGAAATTGATTTAATGATGGGCTTAATACGAACTACAGCCTGTACAAAACAGTGAATATCAGGAAGTTTAGCAATCTTTCTGTGAAATAAAACAGAAAGGGCAGAGATTTGTCCCTTCAAGGAACTTGCAGACAAACCCTTATCCAAACCATCCTGAAGAAACTGTAGAATTCTAGGAATTCTAAAAGAATGCCAGGAGATGTAGATCTTCCAAACTCGATAACATATCTTTCTAGAAACAGATTTACGAGCTTGTAACATAGTATTAATCACTGAGTCAGAGAAACCTCTATGACTTGGTACTAAGCGTTCAATTTCCATACCTTCAAATTTAATGATTTGAGATCCTGATGGAAAAACGGACCTTGAGACAGAAGGTCCGGCCTTAACGGAAGTGGCCAAGGTTGGCAACTGGACATCCGAACAAGATCTGCATACCAAAACCTTTGTGGCCATGCTGGAGCCACCAGCGACACAAACGATTGTTCCATGTTGATCTTGGATATCACTCTTGGAAGAAGAACTAGAGGCGGAAAAATGTAAGCAGGATGATAACACCAAGGAAGTGTTGGCGCATCCATTGCTTCCACCTGAACATCCCTGGACGTGGACAGGTATCTGGGAAGTTTCTTGTTTAGATGAGAGGCCATGAGATCTATCTCTGGAAGACCCCACATCTGAACAATCTGAGAAAATACATCTGGATGGAGAGACCACTCCCCTGGATGTAAAGTCTGGCGGCTGAGATAATCCGCCTCCCAATTGTCTACACCTGGGATATGCACAGCAGAGATTAGACAGGAGCTGGATTCCGCCCAAGCAAGTATCCAAGATACTTCTTTCATTGCTCGGGCACTGTGAGTCCCACCCTGATGATTGACATATGCCACAGTTGTTATATTGTCTGTCTGAAAGCAAATGAACAGTTCTCTCTTCAACAGAGGCCAAAACTGAAGAGCTCTGAGAATTGCACGGAGTTCTAAAATATTGATTGGTAATCTCGCCTCTTGAGATTTCCAAACCCCTTGTGCTGTCAGAGATCCCCAAACAACTCCCCAACCTGAAAGATTTGCATCTGTAGTGATCACAGTCCAGGTTTATCGAACAAAGGAAGCCCCTTGAACTAAACGCTGGTGATTTAACCACCACGTCAGAGTGTCGAACATTGGGATTTATGGATATTAATTGTGATATCTTTGTATAATCCCTGCACTATTGATTCAGCATACAAAGCTGGAGAGGTCTCATGTGAAAACTAGCAAAAGGAATCGCGTCCAATGCTGCAGTCATGAGGCCTAAAACTTCCATGCACATAGCCACTGAAGGGAATGACTGAGACTGAAGGTGCCGACAGGCTGCAACCAATTTCAAACGTCTCTTGTCTGTTAGATTCAGTGTCCATGACTCTGTCTCTATCTGGAAACCTAAAAAGGTGACCCTTGTCTGAGGAATCAAGAAACTTTTTGGTAAATTGATCCTCCAACCATGTTTTTGAAGAAACACTAGTTGATTTGTGTGAGATTCTGCAGAACGTAAAGACTGAGCTAGTACCAAGATATCGTCCAAATAAGGATAGTGGAGTACACCTAGCGCCTACTAAATAAGACCTCTGGCTTTGATAATTTGACACCTAGTTGTCAAAATGGAAAGATGAAACTAATAAGGTATACCAAAGCGCCAACTATACGAAGGCTGGGTCTGGACCTAATGCAATATTGTCAAACGATTACAATAAACAATTTATTGAGTACACAAATAAGTTAAAAACATGGATCCATGTATAAACAATCAAATTTATACAACAATAATAGCTAAATGAATAGTTAAAACAAATAGTTATGTAACGGATATAGCATTTAAAATTGTGCAAACATTGCTCTTAAAAATATTCATAAAAAGTTCCAAATTTAGTATAAGGCTCACAACAGAAATTCAACTTTGTGTTTACCATATACACATACACAAATTTGTACAGCAATAATAGCTAAATGAATAGTTAAAACAAATAGTTAAATAGCAGATATGGCATTTAAAATTGTGCAAACAATGCTCTTAAAAAATATTCCTAAAAAATTCCAAATTAAGTATAAGGCTCACAACAAAAATTAAACTTTGTGTTTACCACATTTACATAATAGGTGAAATATATTAGTCAGTTATATAATATTATCTAACCAATAATGTTCTCGATTCTATGCAATACTAAATATTGCCAATAGTGACTAATGTGTAAGGCTCTGAGTAAGACCTTTAACTGTGTGTTTAACACATACGCATTGTCAAGTAAAAAATATTGTGACAGCAATAAGCTTTTGTATTATTGTATTATTTATTATATGTATGTTTTTGTATGTATTGTATTATTTATTATAATTTATTGTTGGATTATTTTTTCTATTAAGTTTTCACTGTTGGACTATTTTTTGGACTATTATTTACATTTATATAAGTTACTATTGGAACACACCACAATGTTTTTGTAAATTTTTGGTTTTTCATTTTTCACAATCTTTGTTCTTAATTCACGTTTTTTGAAGATCAACCTATTTTTTGACCATTAATATCTTTTGTACACTAATTTTTGCACACAGCTTTTTTGATACACATTCTTTACATTGGCTTATTGCTGTCACAATATTTTTTACTTGACAATGCGTATGTGTTAAACACACAGTTAAAGGTCTTACTCAGAGCCTTACACATTAGTCACTATTGGCAATATTTAGTATTGCATAGAATCGAGAACATTATTGGTTAGATAATATTATATAACTGACTAATATATTTCACCTATTATGTAAATGTGGTAAACACAAAGTTGAATTTTTGTTGTGAGCCTTATACTTAATTTGGAATTTTTTAGGAATATTTTTTAAGAGCATTGTTTGCACAATTTTAAATGCCATATCTGCTATTTAACTATTTGTTTTAACTATTCATTTAGCTATTATTGCTGTACAAATTTGTGTATGTGTATATGGTAAACACAAAGTTGAATTTCTGTTGTGAGCCTTATACTAAATTTGGAACTTTTTATGAATATTTTTAAGAGCAATGTTTGCACAATTTTAAATGCTATATCCGTTACATAACTATTTGTTTTAACTATTATTGTTGTATAAATTTGATTGTTTATACATGGATCCATGTTTTTAACTTATTTGTGTACTCAATAAATTGTTTATTGTAATCGTTTGACAATATTGCATTAGGTCCAGACCCAGCCTTCGTATAGTTGGCACTTTGGTATACCTTATTAGTATCGTCCAAATAAGGAAACACCGCAATACCCTGCTCTCTGATTACAGAGAGTAGGGCACCTAGAACGTTTGAAAAGATTCTTGGAGCTGTTGCTAGGCCAAATGGAAGAGCAACAAATTGGTAATGCTTGTCTAGAAAAGAGAATCTCAGGAACTGATAATGTTCTGGATGAATCAGAATATGAAGGTATGCATCCTGCAAGTCTATTGTGGACATGTAATGTCCTTGCTGAACAAAAGGCAGAATAGTCCTTATAGTCACCATCTTAAAAGTTGGTACTCTTACATAGCAATTCAAAATTTTCAGATCCAGAACTGGTCTGAATGAATTTTCCTTCTTTGGGACAATGAATAGATTTGAATAAAACCCCAGACCTTGTTCCTGAAAAGGAACCGGCATGATTACCCCTGAAGACTCCAGGTCTGAAACACACTTCAGGAAAGCCTGAGCTTTTACTGGATTTGCTGGGATACGTGAGAGGAAAAAATCTTCTCACAGGAGGTCTTACTCTGAATCCTATTTGATACCCTTTAGAGACAATGCTCTGAATCCATTGATTTTGGACATAATTTATCCAAAAATCCTTGAAAAACTTTAATCTGCCCCCTACCAGCTGAGCTGGAATGAGGGCCGCACCTTCATGCAGACTTAGGGGCTGACTTTGGTTTTTTAAAAGGCTTGGATTTATTCCAATTTGAGGAAGGCTTCCAATTGGAAACAGATTCCTTGGGGGAAGGATTTAAATTTTGTTCCTTATTTTGACGAAAGGAACGAAAACGGTTAGAAGCCTTAGATTTACCCTTAGTTTTTTTATCCTGAGGCAGAAAAAAAACCTTTCCTCCAGTAACAGTTGAAATAATAGAATCCAACTTAGAACCAAATAAATTATTTCCTTGGAAAGAAAGAGAAATAATCTAGACTTAGATGTCATGTCAGCATTCCAAGATTTAAGCCACAAAGCTCTTCTAGCTAAAATAGCTAAAGACATGGATCGAACATCAATTTTGATAATATAAAAAATGGCATCACAAATAAAATGATTAGCATGTTGCAGTAAACGAACAATGCTAGATATGTCCGAATCCAATTCTTGTTGCGCTAAATTCTCCAACCAAAAAGTTGATGCAGCCGCAACATCAGCCAAAGAAATTGCAGGCCTGAGAAGATGACCTGAATATAAATAGGCTTTCCTTAGATAGGATTCAAGTTTCCTATCTAAAGGATCTTTAAAAGAAGTACTGTCTTCCATAGGAATAGTGGTACGTTTAGCAAGAGTAGAAATAGCTCCATCAACTTTGGGGATCTTTTTCCAAAACTCTATAGAAATTGCTGGTAAAGGATACAATTTTTGAAGAAGGAATAAAAGGAGTACCTGGCTTATTCCATTCCTTAGAAATCGTATCAGAAATAGCATCAGGAATAGGAAAAACCTCTGGAGTAACCACAGGAGGTTTAAAAACAGCATTTAAACGCTTACTAGTCTTAATGTCAAGTGGACTAGCTTCCTCAATATCAAAAGTAATTAACACTTCTTTTATCAAAGAACAAATATACTCTATTTTAAACAAATAAGTAGATTTGTCAGTGTCAATATCTGAGGAAGGATCTCCTGAATCAGATAGATCCTCATCAGAGGAGGATAAATCATTATGTTGCCAGTCATTTGAAATTTCATCAACTTTATGAGGTTTTCTAAAGACCTTTTATGTTTATTAGAAGGCGGAAATGCAGACAAAGCCTTCTGAATAGAATCAGTAACAAATTCTTTAAAATTCATAGGTATATCATGTACATTAGAAGTTGAAGGAACTGCAACTGGCAATGTACTATTACTAATGGATACATTCTCTGCATGTAAGAGTTTATCATGACAACTATTACAAATGACATTCGGAGATATAATTTCCACAATCTTACAACAAATGCACTTAGCTTTGGTAGAACTGATGTCAGGCAGCAACGTTCCAACATATACTTCTGAGGCAGGATCAGATTGAGACATCTTGCAAAATGTAAAAGGAAAAAAACAACATACAAAGCAAAATTATCAATTTCCTTATATGACAGTTTCAGGAATGGGAAAAAATGCAAACAGCATAGCCCTCTGACATAGAGAAAGGCAAGAGGCAAACAGCAATGGGGTATAAAACTTATGAAAAATTTGGCGCTAAGTATGACGCACAACGTAAGAGAAAAATTTTTGGCGCCAACAATATCCGGAAATGAAACACTTGCGTCACTAACGACGCAACTGTGTGTAAGACTTCCGCGTCAACTATGACCCCGGAAGTGACGAACTTGCGTCAACGGACGTACTTTTCGAGCCAAAAAATTTCTCGAGCCAAGAATGACGCAATAAAGTCTAGCAGTTGGCGCACCCGCGGACCTTATGCTGCCCGCAATTTGAAAGAGTAAAAAGTAGTCAATTTGAAAAAAGACTAAACCCCAGGTGAGAAAAAATATTTCTAAATATATTTTATTACCCAAATATGAAACTGACAGTCTGCACAAGGAAATACATGAACCTGACTCACGGCGAATATAAGTACAATACATATATTTAGAACTTTATATAAATGCATAAAGTGCCAGACCATAGCTGAGGTGTCTTAAGTAATAAAAACATACTTACCAAAAGACACCCATCCACATATAGCAGATAGCCAAACCAGTACTGAAACAGTTATCAGTAGAGGTAATGGTATATGAGAGTATATCTTCGATCTGAAAAGGGAGGTAGGAGATGAATTTCTACGACCGATAACAGAGAACCTATTAAATAGACCCCCGTTAGGGAAATCATTGCATTCAATAGGTGATACTCCCTTCACATCCCTCTGACATTCGCTGCCCCTCCTGGTAGGATTGTATATCCCATACATCACTAGCTCATGGACTCTTGCCAATTACATGAAAGAAATAGAGATATTGCTATTTAAAGGGATACTAAACTCACATTTTTTTTTCATTTTATCTTTTATTCAGACAGAGCATGCAATTTTAAGCAACTTTCTAATTTACTCCTATTATCAATTTTTATTCATTCTCTTGCTATCTTTATTTAAAAAGCAGGAATGTAACACTTAGGAGCCAGACCATTTTAGGTTCAGCACCCTGGATAGCACTTTCTTATTGGTGGCTGCATTTAGCAAACCAAAAAGCAAGCATAACCTAGGTTCTGAACCAAATGGGCCGGAAACTAGGCATTACATTTCTTCTTTTTAAATAAAGATAGCAAGAGAATGAATAAAAATTTATAATAGAAGTAAATTAGAAAGTTGCTTAAATTTGCCTGCTCTATCTGAACCATTAAAGAAAAATAATGGGCTTAGTATCCCTTTAATCCTTGCCCCAAGTAATTAATTAATAATAATAATAAGATATTAAAAAGATCAGGACCCAGTGCTGATCCCTGGGGGACTCCACTGATGATCCATTTACTACTACTCATTGCTCCCTGTCTTTTATCCAGTTATTTATCCATGAGCTAACATTTTTAATCTATTCCCAGATCCTTAATTTTGTACATTAATTTCTCATGTTATAATGTATCAAACGCCTTAGCAAAATCCAAGTATATCACATCAATTGATTCCCCTTTATCTATATTTTTACTTACTTACTTGTAGAATCTAATTAGATTAGTTTTACTTGATCTATTTCTCATAAACCCAGGCTGATTTTTAATACTACTATTACACCCCTGAATGAGATATATGCACTGCATTTAATAAAATACTTGTGGTTGCAGGAGTCGCTCTATGCTAGGCCTAATAAGTCGCGTCACTAGGGGGGTGTGGGGGTGCGGGCCGCACCTGGGTGACACCCTCCAGGGGGTGACACCAAAAAATTAAAATTATTATTTTTTTTTTTTTAATTTTATTGAAATTCAAAGAAATACAAAGTTGAGATGCATAGATGTTTTTTATTAGAGGGGCTGGCATTTGTGAACATTAGTCGGACTGGGGAAGTTGTAGACACACAATTTTTTTGCCCCTTGAGCCAGTGCTGCAATTTCAACAAATAGTTTTCCCAGCTGCTTTTGCTTGTTTGTACTTTGCTTCTCCCCTGCCCAATTTCTCTATGAATGTTGTGGGCGTGCCGTGGGGCTTGCAAAGTTGCGCTGCTAGCCTAAACCTGCCTGCCTATCTGTGCTCACTGCTCAGTGACATGTGGAGCAGTGGAGTCACTCACTGCTGTGCTGACTCTCTAAACGGGAACTGGGAAATCATGAGGGGATGTCTGGCACCTGACCGCATGACTGTTTGACACTGTCTCTAAAGTGTTGGAGCCACGTATGATGCCCACCAGACCTTTACGGTTACGGTACACTAAGTGCACACTGAACAGGTAGGAGGGCGGGTGGGTGTCTGGGGGTGAGCAGAGTGTAGAGGTGATTGGCCATAAGAAGCGGTAGGCACGCGGCCCGGGGCTGTGCACTGACAGACTTGGAACAGAGTCAGAGAGCAGAATTTTCATAGTTTGCTCGCCTAAACCTTTTCTTCAGTGATTTATTTTAGAGTGCTCTGTTTTTCTTTCATTTGATGCTCTGCTGAGCCAGGGAACAGCTCTAAAGCATGAGCTTTATAATTAATGCAGTGCAGTTTACATATTTTGTATGTGTGTGTCTGAGTTTTTGTGTGTGTGTGTGTCAGTGTTTTTGTGTGTGTGTGTCTGAGTGTGTTTCCGAGTGTTTGTGTTTGCATTTGAGTATGTTTTTAAGTGTGTCTGAGTGTTTGTATGTGTGTGTGCCTGTGTTTTTGTGTGTTTCTGCTTTCTGGGGGGGGGGGGGGGGTGACACCATAACTTACCGCACCGGGTGACACCAAGCCTAGTGACGCCACTGGGCCTAACAGGTTCACAGTTATATATACAGTGCTGGTTGGGATGATGAAAGTGCCTTGATGGTGGCATATAGTTCTCCTTCTACTAGGTTTTGATTTAGAGGAATTATTTAGAGGCATTATCTGACAACAAGCATTTACGATTGCAATGGGGGCTTTGGTTATACACCCACTCCCATAACCGGCCTAGCCCGCCAGGCACATTACTGATTTGGAGCAGGACCTTGTATCTGCCTTTTATTTATATTCACCAGTGTTATGTACTTGTTTCTGTGAATTTGTTACAGTAATTTAAGGTGGGTGTTTTGAGGTAAGAGATCTTGGAGTATCATTAATCATTTTTTACATCGGTTATGCACTGTCAATATATTATTTGTCTGACTGCTCTTGTATAGATCAAAATATATTTAAATTAGAAATTTTGTTTAAAAAGATAGATAACGCTTTTACTACCCATTCCCCAGCTTTGCACAACCAACATTGTTTTATTAATATACTTTATAAGATTTAAACCTCTAAATGTCTGCCTGTTTCTAAGCCACCACAGACAGCACATGCTTTTTATTTGCTTTTCACAACAGGAGACTGCTAGTTCATGTGGGCCATATAGATAACATTGTGTCCATGACCCTTGGAGTTATTTAAGAGTCGGCACAACACAGCACTAAAATGCAAGACAATAGATAACAAATAAAGTCATGTGATCAGGGGGCTGTCAGAAGAGGTGCTCGGACAGAATGCCGAAGCACATTCGTCCATCAGACATATGTCAGAGATACACTGCTTCCGACTGCACGCCGAACAGCGCAATCACGTAATTGCGTAATTGTCATCACTAAAAAAGCGGAGATTTTAAATATATATTGTGCACTACTGAGGTAAAAAAGACAACACAAACACTTAAATAAATAAATTTAAAAAACCATATCAAATTAAAAAAAATGGATTTCATAAAGACGTGTAAAGGAGGAAGAAATATGTTACATGAAGGTTATGCATACATTGTAGACAAAAAAAAAGAAAATGTAACATATTGGAGATGTGAAAAAAAAAGGTTTTTGCGGAGGAAGGCTAAAAACCATTAATGATATAATTGAAAAAGATGCATCAAATCATTCACATCCACCTGATGCAGCAAGAATTTTATCTATGAAAACAATTGAAAAAATAAAAGAAGTTGCTAAAAATTCAGAGGAAGTATCATCAAGCATAATACGAAATTGCACATCTAATTTCCCCCTTGAAGCAGCAGGAGCACTACCTAAAAAAAAGAAACTCTTGCCAGAATGGTACGTCGACAGCGAACAACACCAAATGGAAACATTTTAAATGATGAATTAAGAAAAACAACCAGAGGAGATTTCATCATGCACGAAAGTGAAAATTTAATCATTCTGTCTACTAAAAAAATGTAGATCTTCTTTCAAAAAAACAACACTGGCTCTGTGACGGAACATTTGACTCAGCTCCTTTAGGTTTTCAGTTGTATACAATACATGTTTTAATAGAAGATAACCATACCATCCCATTAGTATACTGCATATCAAAAAATAAAAATCAGGAATTTTAGTATTATAAAAGAAAAAAATCCAGATATTAATCCTATATCAATTACTGTAGATTTTGAAAGAGCAGCAATAAATTGCTTGACAAATTTTTTACAAAATACAATAATTTATGGATGCTTTTTCCATTTTTGCCTGTGGAGAAAAATACAATCTTTCGGCTTAAAAATATGGTTTAATAATGAAAAAAATGCTCTGATCATAAAATGCTTAGAAGCATTAGCATTTGTGCCAGTGGAAGATGTAGTTGAAACATTTAATGACTTTGTAAAATCAATAGAAAAACAAAACAGTAACATTTTATCTGAATTTTTAAATTATTTAGAAAAAACCTGGATTGGCGAACTGCAACTAGGTACAAGAAGAAAACCTACTTTCGATATTACGGTGTGGAACACTTTTGAAAGAACAAAACTAGGGTTACCTAGAACAAACAACTCTCTAGAAGGATGGCACAGAGCATTTGACCAACAAATGTCTGTAACCCACCCAAGCATTTGCAGACTAGTTTAAAAAATAAGAAAGGAACAAGCAGAATGGGAGTTAACAATTGAAAAAATTGATTCTGGAGTTGAACTGAGAAAACCAAAAAAAAAAAAAATGAAATCATAAACAGGATAAAGAAAATTTTAGAAAAATACAGTGAATACTCAAGATTAGACTTTTTAAAGTCAATAGCACATAATATATAAGATTTACTTAAATAAATCAAGAGACATTTGGCCGAGGGCACATACAATCCAATTTTCTGTTACAATCAGTGACTCGGGCACCGCAACTGCCTCTGGGAACCTATCCATGGGTCCCTACCCTCACAATGTACTTTTAACACATAATATAATTATAAGTTAATATATTATAATATGTATATGTAAGTTTATATATGTATGTGTATATGTGTGTGTATGTATATATATATATATATATATATATATATATATTTATGTTATATATAAGTTAATTTAATTGTCTTTTGTCAGTCCACTATTAAAAATGTTTTAGCTAAAACCGTGATTTTTTAAGCCTCATTCCCACCCAGCAGCCGGATAAATGTCTTTCGGAATATTATCCGTCTGACAAATGTCCGTCGGACAAGCGTCCGTCTGATAACAGTCCGGCCATGGTAAGAACATGCTTAGATACAAGGTAATCACAGAGGTAAAAAGTATATTAAAGGGATACTAAACCAAAATTTTTTCTTTCATGATTCAGATAGAGCATGCAGTTTTAAACAACTTTCTAATTTACTCCTATTAACAATTTTTCTTCGTTCTCTTGCTATCTTTATTTGAAAAAGAAGGTATCTAAGCAAAGGAACAAAGAACAAAAAGAGATACACTGCGATCCTTAAAAGAATTTCAGGCTTTTAATATCCAAACAATGTGTGCAAAGTAATCATAACAGGCAACAGGGTTTAAAAGCAAAGAGATAGACAGCTCATTTTCAGGAACCAGTATGTCCTACATGTTTCGGTCAATTCCTTAATCATGAACATGACTGGCTAGCCCTACTTCCTGCCTCTTATGCCTGAACACCTATCCCTATTGGTTACTCAGATTAATTACATTTAACCCTATCTAGTTCAGCCATCTGCTGTTATGTCAATTGTTTTACCCTAACAACATATAATCCGTTTAAATTTGTTCCATAAAGTTCAAACTTGTAAATATATTCCTATTACAATATACTAATATTTCTAAGCTGTAAGCTTCATTGTGACTTTGTGAATGAAGGTTTATTGCACCACTATCCACCAATTTAGACAGTTTAATTTGAGCAATATAGTTAACCAAACTAATCTTAGTCCCCAAATGTTCACAATCTATTAGTCATACTGTAATTTAATGCCTGAATAGGTGTATATATATGATGTTAGTGACTAAAAGCTGCTAGACAAGATAGGATGGAGAATATCATGCGGTTATTAAAACCACTAGAATGTTTACCTTCTCCAAAAATTTATCACATCCCCCTCTATGTTGAAGCCCTTTGGTCTTCTTGACTTCATTTTGAAGATCCAAAAGGCTTCACGTAGCATCAACCGTGCCGCCCTATCACCTCCTCTTGGAGGATTTCGAACACATTCTATTACCTGCCATGAGAGCGAAGTGACATCGCCCCCATGCACAGAAATAAAATGTTGTTAGAGGCCCGAGCTATCCTTATCATGGGAGATGTCATTTAGATGCTCTCTGATTCTGGAGCGAACCTCCCTAGTGGTACACCCTATGTACTGCCCATTACATTGAGTGCAATCCACCAAGTACACCACAAAGGGGGTTCTACAATTTGTGCAACTTGCCAAATTGAAAACCCTATTGGTTGTAGCAGACTGAAAGGTGGATGTAACTCTGCTGTATTGACAAGCTATGCATTTTGTGAAGTGGCATTTGAAATGCCCTTTCACACTAAGCCAACTATTGTTGGCCCTATCTTTCTCCCTTAGTACACTTGGTGCCACCAAGTTACCAATTGTGCATGCTCTTTTAGGTACAAAGTTACAACCCCTGGACACATACTCTTTTAAGCTGTCCTCTGCTGTTAGAATAGGCAGATGCTTACTAACTATGTTAGTAATTTCTTTAAACTGTGGGCTATAGGTGGTGACCAGAGTCGGTCTACTTGAGTCATAACCCTTTGTCACTCTGGTATTGCCCCTCAGTATCTCACTCCTGTCCATTCTAGTAACTTCCAAGTGGGCTCTGTTAATGGTTTTGTGTGAGTAGCCTCTCTCAAATAGGAGACTCTTAAGTTTTTCACTCTCTTTCACAAAATCCTCTTCCAAGGAGCAGTTCCGCCTTATTCTCATGAACTGTCCCTTGGCCACCCCAAACCCCGTATAACGGGGATGGTTGCTCCTAGCGTGGAGTAAGGAGTTAGATGTAATCGGTTTGCGATAAAGCGAAGTAGAAACTTCACCACTTTGGGCATTTCCCCTAAGTTCTACATCCAGGTAAGGTATTTTGTTTGTCCCTGTTTCTGCAGTAAATTCCAAACCCACTCCATTAGAATTGAGATAGGCAAGAAAGTCCTGCACTTCTACAGTTTCACCCACCCAGATAAACAGGAGATCATCTATAAAACGTTTATATGATCTTATCCTATTTCTAAATGGGTTCATATCTCCAAAGACGTGGGACAGCTCCCACCAACCCATAAAAAGGTTGGCGTATGATGGGGCAAACTTGGCCCCCATCGCTGTCCCACGCCTTTGGAGATAGAAGGTACGTTCAAACCTAAAGTAGTTGTGAGTCAAAAGGAACGTAAGGGCCTCAATCACAAATTCGAACAATTCCTCATGATAACTGCTAAAATGTCGTAGCATATATGCTTCATAGCTTCAATGCCATAATAATGAGGAATGGCCGAATAGAGGCCAACCACGTCCACCGCTAACCACATACAACTCTCCTCCCATTTAACACTTCCCATCGCTTTGATGAGATGTGTAGTGTCTTTCAAATAAGACGGTAAGAGATGTACGATAGGCTGTAGAAGGGACTCAATCCAACCTGAGAGTTTCTCAAAGAGTGACCCTATACCTGAGACAATTGGTCTACCCTTCACCCCAACCAAGGTCTTATGGACCTTGGGGAGGTGATGGAAAATAGGGATAACTGGTTTTTGTACCATTAAATATTCAAAAGTCTCCTGGTCAATGATACCCTTCATCAGCCCATCATCCAATAGATGTCTCAGCTCAATCCCAAATCGCTCAGTGGGATTAAAGCTGAGCTCCTGATAAACCTGGGTGTCCGTCAACTGCCTTAAGGCTTCTTCAATATATTTCTCTCTCCCCATCACCACTATACAACCCCCCTTATCAGCTTGCTTGATGAATATATCATCCTGCTTCTCCAGTTGTTCCAATGCCAACTTTTGGGTTGGATTTAGATTATATATAGCCCTTTTACTTTGTTCTGAGAGCTTAACTAAATCCTCCTCTACCCTGCGATAAAAGGCTTCGATAAAGGGTCCTCTGGTTCTAGTGGGATAAAAGATTGATTGGGGCCTAAACCCTGTATGGGTCTTTTTAACAGGTAAACCGGGCTGGGAGCTTAAAGTACCCAACTCGTGTAAGTTCAAAAAATCAATACCTTCCCTAAAATCTATAATGTCAGAGATGTTGGGAAGTGTCTCAACAGAATCCTGTACGCTAACATCAATTTCACCTTCCAGTTCTTCCTCCTGATTAGTAGACCCCCAAAAAAAACTTTTTGAGGGTCAGATCCCTCACTAATCTGTTTGTCAACAATGGTTTCAAACAAATCAAATTTATTGGTGGGTACAAACCCCAAACCCAAGCTAAGCACTTCAATCTGTGGATCAGTAAGTACAACATCAGATAAATTAATGATAGTCATATTTTGTATTTGTTGCGTGCATTTCTTTTCAGTTGTGCTTTCCCTCTTTCTCCTTGGTCTATGTTTCCGCCTCCTTCTATTATTTTTGGGCTTAGCCGAAAAACCTGCTCCTCATTTGTTTCAACAGCCTTGGGTACAAATGCTGATGGTCTAACATCACCCTCACTATCACTGAGGAACTCCTGCTGTCTAACAGCTACCTTTTTCTGATTTTTCTTGGTGTGTGGGACCCTTTCTGGACCTTCTTTCATTCTCAGATTTGAACCATGTGTTGTATCTACCTTCTTTAGTACACCTTTTGGTACCACTATCTGCACTTCATCACCTGAGTGTCCACTAGAGTCTCCTGTACCATAATCATCTGACCTAAAATCATTATCCTTATCTGTGCTGTCTTTATCTGAAAAGGTCACTTTTTTACCTTCCCCTCCACTTTCTACCTTTGTAGTGTTCCTATTCTTTTTAGCTTTGTCGATTAGCTCTAAATCCTGACCTGCTTTGCCAAGTATAAACCTTGTGCCTGGTGTAATCATTATGATCTCTTACAAACTTCTTGAGCTTAAAGTTATCAATTTCCCCCCTAAATTTGACAATTGTTTCACTTAACAACTTATCAAAATCTTTATATTTAGGGTGTTCCAGAAACTCATTCAGCTGTGCCTGTATATGATTCAACTCTTCCCTGATCTTAATCAACTGGCATTGTTTAAATTTAATAATCAATTGCATGAGTCTTTTAGAGCATTCACTCAAAATGTCATTCCATTCCTGCATAAACTCAGGATCCTCCACCTGGAAGGTAGGGAATTTACGCATTCTTAACCCTCTAGGGATTAAGTCCAAGCAAAGGAGCCAGACAATTTTTGGTTCAGGACACTAGACAGCACTTGTTTATTGGTGCTGTCCAATCAGCAAGCACATGTGAACCAAAAATGGACCGGCTTCTAAACTTACATTCTTGCTTTTCAAATAAAGATAGCAAGAGAATGACTTTTTTTGATAATAGGAGTCAATTAGAAAGTTGCTTAAAATTGCATGCTCTATCTGAATCATGGAAGAAAAAAATTGGGTTCAGTGTCCCTTTAATATAACTGTGTTGGCTATGCAAAACTGGGGAATGGGAAATAAAATGATTATCTGTCTTTTTAAAACAATAAAAATTCTTGTGTAGACTGTCCCTTTAACATTTTATTTTCTTTCTAAAAAAATAAAAATGTGGGTTTCATGCCCCTTTAAGTAGATAGCAATCTCTAGAGTTACACAGTTAATTTCTACATTTTCAATTCATATTTAATAGAAATTGTTTTCACGAATTAACATGCTATAAAGAATGGTAAAGATTAAATTATTATGCCTATTTTAAAAAACAAACAATCCAATATTTATTTGAATGCCACATTCATTTGTTTTTCCTCTGATGTGCCAAATTCTAATTACATTTTTTCCAATATCCCCAGAGATGCTGTGCCGTATTTTGTTGCAGTTTTCTGACCCTGCATCATGCTATGTAGTGACAATTTACATCAGTAAAGAAGATAAAATAAATAGGTTTTTGAAGCGCTGTATCCCTTGATTCCACTGGAACATCAAAACCTTATAAGACTTGCTTAAAAACATGTTTTAAATTTATATGTTTTTAAAGGGCCATAATAGTAAAAAACAACAACATGCTCTTGACCCTGCACTACAGTCTATTTAATCCCTCAAATGTGTTAAACACACAGTAAAAGAACGGCTCATAATTGAACATGTAATTTTTCGATTATTATAACCCTTAAAACTTTTTTTCAGTATGCTGATTATAATTGCTGATGTATGCTATCCATAGAGAAAAAAACACTGGGTTCCTTTTTTAAACAGATGTTAATGAATGCAAACAAACAACAAACATCTAGGCAGCACAGACTTGTATTTTATGGTGAAATTCGCCTTTATTTAATGTAATGCTTATAAAATCCTAACTTAAATTGTCCCCTTGAAACATCCTGTATCTTCATTCATAAACTCTCCTGTCAGCGCTCCACTACGTAATGTTATATTTAGAAACTCCGTCAACAAAGAATTGAGTTGTGTGAGTCACTTACCAAATTATTTACCTATAAAACAATTCAGCTAATTCAGCATACAGATGACTCACTATGAGCTCAAAGCTGATGAATTTTTACATTTTCTATTTTTTTTTAAGTGTTTAAAGAATTACAATAAATATAATTGACACGTACACAATAAATGATGTATTTTTGTATTAACTAATGATACTTTCCACTCTAATTTACAATACACACTAATGTCCATTTTCTTCATAAATGGAAAGAGTCCACAGCTGCATTCATTACTTTTGGGAAATAAGAACCTGGCCACCAGGAGGAGGCAAAGACACCCCAGCCAAAGGCTTAAATACTCCTCCCACTCCCCTCATCCCCCAGTCATTCTTTGCCTTTCGTCCAAGAGAAGTGTCAGAAGTTTGTTTTTGTCTCTTATGGAGGGTAGTACTCTTCGACATGGGACAGGAGTTTTAAGTAATCCTGTCAGCCTCTCAGTGAGAGCCTGGATGAAAGTTAGAGTCCGGAGATGCAGGGAGAGTCTTTCTGCAAAACCATCCCGACTCATATTAACAGCTCCACAAGCAATCACCGTTTTCGAACTTCGCTTCACTGCCTGCTTTCTTCTCTCAAGTCCATAGCGGAGGCGTTGCTACTATTCGTCACATTTGAAGGGCCGTGTTCCTGTTCCACGGCGTAGATTCCTGTAAGATAGTTTCAAGTTACCTCATCTGAATGTACTGTATCTAATTTGTTTCCTGTAAGGTACTATACTGCGGGACTTATTAGGTATAAAAAATAGGGCCTCAGTGAGGCTCCTTTGGTTCTTGGAATCGAGGGTTAATATCTCCCGAGGGGGATTTTTTAACAGGTTTTTTTTTTAATCAACCTTATGGTTGAGCGCGCTTTTTGTGGACTGTACGGTTCACCTTGTGACTGGACGTGTTTACATTCTGGTCTTCCATTTCCGCATTCCTAACCGTGTGGCGACTATAAAATTCGGGTCTGCTAGTGTCTGGTTCTAGGAGGTGGTGAGTGCCCCAGCCATTGTGGGTGTCAGGTGCCATTTAGATTTTTCTTTAGTCCATATTTTTTTATTCTCTATCCAGTTATGGAGGATTCTGATGCTGAAACTGTTCAAATTTCAGATTCAGATTCTTCGAATTGTGAAGAATGAGAATTGGCCCCGTTGACACAGGTCAATCAGTTATGTTCGATATGCCGTATTAGAGCGCCTTGTTCCTCAGGCTCAGGGAATCAAGGGTCTGCTGAGCCATCCGCCTCAGGGGGTTCTGTCCTCCGAGAGGTGAGTTCCCTACCACTCCCTACTACTACACATGTTGCTAACCCAGATTATGTTTATCCCTCCTTACAGGGTGGCTTGTCCCCCCCCCCTAGTTTTTGATCGAGTGACCTTGTCCTCTTGGTATTTCCTAGCTTGGGTGTCTTGTGGCAGTCGAACGCCTATGGGCTGTAGTGTCTGGGTTCGAGATGCCTTAGCTCCTTTTGAGCGTTGGACTTCGGCATGGGGTGGTCTCTTCCTTGGGTCTAGACTTGTGAGGTGTTCTCTCCTGGATATTACATTAATATCTCCATGTGGGTCTGTTTTCTATGTCAGACGGGATGTTTAAATTTCCGGGATATTGTTTGTTTTAAAAAATTGGGGGCTCAAACCTGTCATCGCCCTGGTTCTTCCAGTTGCTAAGGCTTTTGCTCAGTGTTTTCCCTTGTGGATCCTGTTGCGGGTTGTTACTGGTCTTTTCAGGATCTAGGGCGGGTTCGGGGTTCTCCTGTTCTGGGAATTTGGGCTATGACCTTTTAGTCTGGTGAGTTGATCTGGTCACGGTTAGCCAGATTTCCTGAGTGCCGATACTCATTGGCTTTGCCTACGCTCAATGAACGGTTTCCCTTGGACGGTTTGCTGAAGTAACCTGATGGCTTCGCGGTTCTGCAGGCGAAGGGTTATAGGGTAACCGCTGCAGCTAATGCACCCTTCTGTGCGCTAAGTTTTCATGGGATTCCTTCCAGGTTCAGCTGCGTTGGAAAGTGCTCTCTTACTCAGCCTGTGGCCTTGTGCCTCATGGGCAGGTGCTCTGTCTCTAATGGCCCCCTTTTTCTAAGTGGGGGGACTTGTTCTTCTATGGAGGCCTTATTTAAGACTTTTCCTAGACTCAGGGGATGGAACAGAGGGTTTAACCTATTTGGAGAGGCATGCTCTCTGGGTTGTCCTGTTCTATCTGGAATCTTGATGGCTCCACGTCGAGATGGGCCTTTGCTAGACTCTTCTGGGTCTTCGTCCTTGTTGACTGTCTTTATGGAGTTTCGGGGGGGTCCCAAGCTCTGTGGAATGGCTGAAGCCATTTTTTCCACTCTTTTGTGAGCGGGTGTCGGGCTTCTTCTGTTCCCCTGTTTTTGGACCTGCTGATGCTTGTGCTGGCCCGGTTGGGACTAGGTCATGAGATTGTTGTTCCTCGGGGGTTTAATGGGCCTACTTGAGGTACTATAATTTTCCCCTTTTGGGACCTATGTGTCGGTCTGGCGGCTGGGATTGCCTAGAGGGTGCCTCTGTCTTGGAGTTTTTACAATCCAATATTTTGTTTAGCTGCATTTTACTTCTTAGTAAAGTATTCTCTCTCTGGGTTGTCCTGATGACGGCTGCATGTTCTTGACTCGGGTGTTTACCTTGTCTGGGTCTGCTACACGTTTTTGTGTTAAATGCTTCAGTATTCTAAGTGCTGATGACTTGAGGATAAGTTTCAGTTGTCGTTTCGGATGCCTGGTCCTAGACCTTGTGTTATGTTGGTCTGGGCATTGCCTCCCCTTATTTGTTTTGGACCCATTTGTGTCTTTATAAGCTAGGCTCGTTTTAGGGGTTTTACTTTATGGAATTTTGTGGTGTCCTTTAGATTTCCTTTGATTTTTTCTTGCCCTTTCCCTTTGGGAGTTTTGGGCTGGTGTGTGGTTGGGGGCCGACCGCAGGGGAACGGTGTCTCCTGGAGGGCTGTTGGCTCAGTTGAGTCTGATTTTGCAGTCTCTAGCTAGGCTTCCGGACTATCTGCGGGTCAGTGTCTGGAGCTTTTTCCTTTCAATGTTCTTGGCTTCGGATGAAGCAGGGTATTTTTGGGTAGTGGTTTCAGGCCTGGTGCCCTCAGAATGAGCCGTCTCTCTTGTACCCTCCCATCTTGGCATTCATTGTGCTCTTTAGCTTGGGTATTGTTTCCACCCTGATATTTCTTCTACTGTTCCTTGTTCCTCGGCAGAATGACTGGGGGATGAGGGGAGTGGGAGGAGTATTTAAGCCTTTGGTTGGGGTGTCTTTGCCTCCTCCTGGTGGCCAGGTTCTTATTTCCCAAAAGTAATGAATGCAGCTGTGGACTCTTTCCATATGAAGAAAAGATAATTATCAGGTAAGCATAATTTAAGTTTTCAGTTTGACTATAATGTCCCTTTAAACCAGTATTCTAGTCCTTCTGCTACTCAATTTATTAGTGCGGTTCGCAACTTTAATAGATGTATTTTTTTTTTTTGTTTTTTTTTTTTTGCAAAGAGGCAGCAAACACTTTTAGATTGTAATATATTTTTGGGTATTTTTTTGTTGTTGTAATATACATTTATTATTTATTTTCTCCCCTTTTAATGTAATTTAAGTCTAAAAAGGGTTTTCCAGTTCTGGGAACTGATAGTGCTCATAGCCTAACCCTGCCACATATCTGTATTATGCTCCAGTAGAAAGATAACATAAGATGAGATAAGAAATGCAATGCATGGGATAGATTGCTGCATTATAATAGTAGTATCAAGTCCTGATCGTTTCCTGCAAATAAGGAAAGTAGTGGATTGAGTTTGACTATTGAAAAACAATTGCAGCAAACAAGGCACATTACAAATGTTTGCACACTATCCCAGTATATGTTTATCACAAGATTGTAGCAATATCTTGTAATTACACAGTCTTTACTGTTCCCTTAAATGCAGATATAGACTATACAAGTATAAAAAAGATTGTATTACAAATCATCACTTTATGAAGCACTCTGTTATGCTGTATAATAATGCACCTCTCTATAATAATGCACAATTGGACAACATCTCCAAATACAGTTGCCATATGGAACTCCTCTTTGCCTTCACCCTTACACCGTTCCCAAAGTCTTCACAGCTTTGAAGGGACATTAAACCCACAATTTTATCATTCAGATAGAGCATAACATTTTAAACAACTTTCCAAATTACTTCTATTATCAATTTTGCTTCATTTTCTTGTTGTCCTTTAATGAATGAGCAGCAATGCACTACCAAGAGCTAGCTGTAAACATCCATAAGCCAATGGGAATAGGCACATATGTGCAGCAGCCACCAATCACCAGCTAGCTTCAGCTTCTGAGGATACCTACGTATGCTTTTCAACAAGGGATACCACAATTAGTTAATAGAAGTAAATGGGAAACGTGTTTAAAATTCGATATTCTATCTGAATCATAAAATGAATATTTTTGGTTTCATTTCCCTTTAAATGTGCTCTGTAAGATAATTTGTTCATAACAGCCCATTACTGGCTCTTTAAACTCTAACACACAAACATCCTAGTGAGGTTGAAATAGAATGTAATGCGACTTCTGTTACCCAGCAAACGCTTCCCACAAATGTTGTCTGTATTAGTGGTAGGGCGCAATCTTTATTATACCATGGTTACTTTTTACACCTCCTTTGCTGTGCCCTGGACAAGGGAGAGGTAGATGGGGATTCAAATGGATTTAAATAAGAGAAAAAGGAAGAAGTAGGGGAAAATGATGACCCCCAAACACAATTAAATGGATAGTTTAGTCAAAATCAAACTTTCACGATTCAGATAGCGCATGCAGTTTTAAGCAACTTTCTAATTTACTCCTATAATCATTTTTTCTTCGTTCTCTTGATATCTTTATTTGAAAAAGCAAGAATGTAAGCTTGGGGGCCAGTCCATTTTTGGTTCAGCACCTAGGTAGCGCTTGCTGATTGGTGTCTAAATGTAGCCACCAACCAGCAAGTTCTACCCAGGTTCTGAACCAAAAATGGGTTGGCTTCTAAGCTTACATTCTTGCTTTTTCAAATAAAGATACCAAGAGATTGAAGAAAAATAGGGGTAAATTAGAAAGTTGCTTAAAAGTTTAATTTTGACTAGACTATTCCTTTAACACCACCCTTGAAGTATTTGTGGCAGCCTTTGCTAGCACCCCAGTTTTTAAGGTCTAGAGCCGCTCATATTCTCTGGCAATCATCATTTTTATTACAAGCTGTCAAAGGAAAAGTTTGTTTTTTTTGTTTCCTTGCAGAAGAAATTACACTCCGAGTTGTTCTCTCTACGTTTTTGGTTTCAATGAATAAAAAACTGCAATTTCATATACAAAAATAAACCCAAAGGAATGTGTTCCTTTAAATTTTATATTCTACAGATGGTATAACAAGTCATTGTGAACATAATTAGGAAAAAAACATTTTACAGCACACTGTCCATTTGGCTTCAGAAGAGATAAGCATGGCCAATAGAGAGTTAACTAACATAATGGCTAGCTGTGTCTGCTCCAATTACAAGTCTGGAGTTGCTCCTCCAAATTAGGCAAGTGGGTGGAGTTTAGCTGCTGAAAAGCAATTGCAGCAAACACAGTAATATTTGCATACATGTTTTGTAGATAATCCATTTATATAGCCCATCTGGGAGTGTTTTTGTAAAAATGTATAGTTTTGTGTAGTTTAAAATAACATTGTGCTGATTTTCAGACTGATAACCAAGCCCAGCCTCCTCCTTGCTCCTGTTTGTATAATGGGTCTTTTCATATGCAGAGGAGAGGGGGGGGGGGAAGGTCTGCTCTTCCCACTTTCTCAGCCCATTTCAGTGGGCGTCCTAGCCTAACCACATAAACAGTGCTAACTTGGGAGCTTCTACGTCAGTTTTTAAAAGTTTTTTTTACTGGATTTTTATATCCGTATCTGTGCATATTCTTCTTTATAGTATTGTCTATTGCATGCAGTTATATGAATATCTGTGTATACTGTCCCTTTAAAACATTTTGAAACTTACCCAGTGTATTACTGTTATTGCAAGACTGCAGGAAAAAATGAATTCTAAAGTGATTACTGCCAATTTAAATTGTTCTAGTGAGCTGGTAAACCACACCCACTATTACAGTAAGGAGCATCTTGCGCCCATTTATTAGATGTGTTTAATTGAGATCAGGGGCAAGATTACATATGCAGCGTCGCATATAAATCATATTTGGTATCACATATACAGCGCCGCATATAAATGCAGTGCGTATTTTTCACCCGTCTCCCGCAATCTTTACTCCCATAAGCTAACATAGAAGCAAATCGGTATCACATATTCAGCGCAAGGACTTACTCAGCGAAAATGGAGACATTTTACACCAATTTCACTTTGCCACACATAGGCAGACGCAGCAAGCCTTACGCTAAAAATGTGAGCGCCGTAACTGCCTGAAAATATTAACTAACACTTAACGCATATGCAATATTTATCTACCTGTCAACCGCAATCCCCCCCCCCCGCAATAACTAATAAAATATTTTAACCCTTAATCTGCCATTAACCCACATCGCAATAAACCTAATAAATGTATTAACCCCTAATCCACCATTAAAGGGATAGTATGTCCAAATTAAACTTTCATGATTCAGATAGGGCATGTAATTTTAAAAAAATAATTCTAATTTACTTTTATCTTCAAATTTGCTTTGTTCTCTTGTTGTTCTTAGTTGAAGGCTAATACTAGGTAGGCTCATATGCTAATTTCTTAGCCCTTGAAGGCCGCCTCTGGTTTGAATGCATTTGACAGTTTTTCACAGCTAGAGGGCGTTAGTTCACGTGTTTCATACAGATTACATTGTGCTCATGCACGTGAAGTTATTTAAGAGTCAGCACTAATTGCCTGAAATGCAAGTCTGTCAAAAGAACTGAGATAAGGAGGCAGTCAGCAGAAGATTATGTACAAGGTAATTACAGAGGTAAAAAGTATATTTCTATAACTGTGTTGGTTATGCAAAACTGGGGAATGGTAAATAAAGGGATTACCTATCTTTTTAAATAATAACATTTTTGGTGTTTACTATCCCTTTAACCCACATCACAATAAACCTAATAAATGTATTAACCCCTAATCCACCATTAACCCACAACGCAATAAACCTAATAAAACTATTAATCCCTAATCCGCAAAACCCACACAACGCAATAATCCTAACAAATCTATTAACCCCTAGTCCGCCAAACCCCCACAACGCAAATAACTAATTAAATTACTAAGCCCCCTAACCTAACACCCCCTCAATTAACCCCAATTACCTAAATTAAAAAATACTAAGTTACAATTAAAATAAAAAAGCTAACATTACTTAAAAATAAAAAAAATAAAATTAAATTAATCTAAGATTACAAAAAATAAAAAGTCTAACATTACATAAAATAATAAACCAATTTACCAATAATAAATCCCTATGAAAATAAAAAAGCCCCCCAAAATAAACCCCCCTAATCTAATACTAAACTACCAATAGCCCTTAAAAGGGCCTTTTGTAGGGCATTACCCTAAATTAAACCGCTCTTTTACCTTAAAAAATACTAAATCCCCCGTCGAACAGTAAAACCCACCACCCAACAAACCCCCAAAATAAAAAAACCTAACACTAAAAAATCCTAAACTACCCATTGCCCCTAAAGGGTATTCAGCTCTTTTACTGCCATTAAAAGGGCATTCAGCTCTTTTAAGAGTGAGCAATAAATCCCTAATCTAAAAAAAAACAAAAACCCAAAAAATAAAAAAAATCCTAAATCTAACCCCCAAATAGGTACTCCCTGTTCCTGGCGATAAAGTCTTCTTCCAAGCGGCCGACATCTTCTTCCAAGCGGTGACCACTTCCATTTTCATCCAGGACCAAGCCAGCGCGGAGCGGAGATGTGCAGGACTGGCGACCATGGAGCCTTGGAGCGTGGAGGATCCTCTTCGTACGATCGCCGCCGTACACTGTATAGTAAGTTCAAGGTGCGCGTTTAAATATGACGTGTCTTGCATTCCTATTGGCTGATTTGATTCTTCAAATTCAAATCGGCCAATAGGATGAGAGCTACTGAAATCCTATTGGCTGATTTGAACAGCCAATAGGATTTTTGTAGCGCTTATCCTATTGGCTGATTTGAATTTGAAGAATCAAATCAGCCAATAGGAATGCAAGGGACGCCATATTTAAACGCGTACCTTGAGTTCACTATTCAGTGTATGGCGGCAATCGTACGAAGAGGATCCTCTACGCTCCATGGCTCTGCAGTTGCCGGTCCTGCTCTGCGCTCATCTCTGCTCCGTCTTGGTCCGGGATGAAGAACAAAGTGGTCCCCGCTTGGAAGAAGATGTCGGCCGCTTGGAAGAAGACTTCACCGTCTGGAATAGTACCTTCTCTGCCGGACTTCAGGAACGGTGAGTACCTATTTGGGGGTTAGACTTAGGCTTTTTTTTATTTTTTAGGTTTTTTTTTTTTTTAGATTAGGGATTTATTGGGCACTCTTAAAAGAGCTGAATGCCCTTTTAAGGGAAGTAAAAAAGCTGAATGCCCTTTTAAGAGCAATGCTCATACAAATGCCCCTTTAGGGGCAATGGGTAGTTTAGGATTTTTTAGTGTTAGCATTTTTTTATTTTGGGGGGTTTGTTGGGTGGTGGGTTTTACTGTTAGAGGGGGACTTAGTATTTTTTAAATGCAAAAGAGCTGTTTAACTTAGGGCAATGCCTTACAAATAGACCTTTTAAAGGCTATTGGTAGTTTAGCATTAGATTATGGGGTGTTTTTATTTGGGGGGGGCTTTTTTTATTTTCATAGGGATTAGGTTTAATTTTTTTATTTTGGATAATTTTGTTTATTATTTTCTGTAATGTTAGACTTTTTTATTTTGGATAATTTTAGATTAATTTATTTTAATTTAATGTTAAGTTTATTTTGCTAAGTACTGTTAATATTTTTTATTTTAATTATAATTTAGTATTTTATTATTTTATGTAATTTGGGGTTAATTTAGTGGGTGTTAGGTTAGGGGGCTTAGTAATTAAATTAGTTATTTGTGTTGTGGGGGTTTGGTGAATTAGGGGTTAATATCTTAATTAGGGTACTTGCGTTGTGGGGGTTTGGCGGATTAGGGATTAATAGTTTTATTATAATTATTGCGTTGTGGGGGTTTGGCAGTTTAAGGGTTAATGGTTTTATTAGGATTATTGCGTTGTGTGGGTTTGGCAGATTAGGGGTTAATAGATTTATAAGGTTTGTTGTGATGTGGGTTAATGGCGGATTAGGGGTTAATACAATTATTAGGTAGTTTGCGATGTTGGTGTTGGCGGATTTAGGGGTTAATACATATATTAGGGAGCGCGATGTGGGTGAATGGTAGATTAGGGGTTAAAAGTTTAATTAGGCATATTGCGTTGTGGGGGGTTGTCGGTTTGGGGTTAATACTTTTATCATTAGTTGCGATGTGGGTTTGATGACGGATATAGGGCTTTTTACGTGTCAAGTTTATTTTTGGGAGGCGTGTTAGACTTTTACAGGAGATTTGACATTTTTTTTATTTTCGTAAGTGCGGGCAGTTTCTAACGTGCCGTAAGTCACTGGCGTCTCCAGAAATTTGTATTTACACTTATTTCTGGACATTGCTAGTCTATCCGACTTACGGCACTTTATGAACTGTCGGCGCTGTATATGTGATAGTCTGATGTGCAAGGTGAAATTACGGGCAGTGCAGGTTGCAGCAGTTGCGCTGAAGCTTGCGTCACATATGTTATCTCGCCCCAGGTTCTACTAACGTAATTGCATGAACTAATGTTTGATCTATAAGTTTATCAATTAATATATAAATGCACAGAACGTCATTGATTGCTAAGTGGACATGAGATTATTGATCCTAGAAGTCTTGTCTTTGACTACAAGATTCATAAACATATGTGGCCATCTAAAACTTAATTCTACTCTTTGAGGTTCATTTGGGAACTGCTTTGATAAAAAAAAAAAAAAAATAGATGAAAAGAACATTTGTGTCACCTGTAATTTCATGTCATACAATTCTCTGCAATTTGCTACGTTCCTGAAATAGTCTTATTTGCAGTCCTCTTATCATTCTGTTCTTTTTTATTAGCAATTTGCTAGACACGCAGTAAACTTGGAATATGCAGCTGGTTATTCGATACAAAAGTGAGCAAGGAGACAGGTCACACTGTCACACGGTCAGACAAGAAGTTTGAAGTGATGTGACGTTATATTGTGATATTAAAATAATAGAATTAGCCACTTATAGAACTTGAAAAACTAGAAAGAGAAAAAAAAATTGGAAAGTGGAATAAAAAATGTAAAAAAAATGTGTGACAATAAATAAATAAAAATTGTATGTAATAAACACAGCTGAGATTTTTTAAGAATATATATTCTAAGTAAACAATACAAATTATAAATGTAGTGATTTAAAGGAAATTATAGTTCCCATGAAAGTTAGCATAATTAGTCAGGGCACTTAAAAAAAAAAACTATTTGCCACACTCATGAAGTCTTCATATATTCTTTTGAAAGCACTGAAGGGGCTGTGATGCTTTATCCTGACTTCAAAGTGCACGTTCCTATGAATTACAGCCATATTCAGTTTTGATTGGATGGAAACATGCCTGTAGCCAATCAAAAGTAGATATGGTCATGATTGATGGGAGTACAAATTCAGGAGCAGTGGAAAGCATTGCAGGCAGAATGATTTTGGTGATTTTAAACAAAGAAAAGACAACTTCAAGAGCAAGATAAGTATATATTTTGTTATGAAAATCATAATTTACCATTAAATACATATAAAATATTATAGAGTTGAATAAATTGTTTATATGGAAAATAAATACATAAGTAACAAATGCATAATAAAAAATGGGCCTAATAATAAAATATTCTCCTGCTTTGAGACTTCCGGTGAGCGGCTCAGCAAGATGGCCACTGCTTCACACTGCTCTGTGTATGTCAGCTGCTGTTGAAAGAATTGTGGCTGAATCTTAAGCCATCCAGACCTCCCTTGACAATAACTGTGTCCGGGAAACTTGTGGGATCAGGAAGCTCCAACTCCTGGCCACTGAGAAGGCATACAAAGAAATTTAAACCCACTCTCCTTTTTTTTGGGGGGGGGGGGAGTGTTCTCTACGGAACCCAAGATGGAGCGCACTATTTCCTCCCTCATTGACATTTTTCAACCCTTGTTTGATTCCCTAGCGGCTGCTATGGATGAACTACTCTGGGAGACACGAGTGTTCCGCACAACCGACAGTACAAAAACTTCCCTTACCGGGGTGAGAGTGCCACTGCAGTTACCAGCAGGCAAAAGGAATGCAGAAGGGGCCTTTTCAGCGGTGGCCATTTTGGACCATGGCATGGCATCCCCGGCGAGAGATGCAGGCTATGTCACAGTCCTAACACAGATGAGTGGCCGGGTTGCTGGGGAGACTGGAATAGGTGGCGACCGCCAAACGCACTACCCCACTGATGTCTTTGCAGACTTTGTCTCTACATCGGGAGACTTACCGCGTAGCTTGAGGATGAAATCTAACAACCCTGCACACCCGGTCTCTTGCTCTCCCTGGCACTATGCTCAGACCACTAGCAGCTTCAGCACAAAGGTCACTGTCTTTGGCGCCACAAGTTTTGCCGCCGACTCTCCTTGGCTCTATGTTCCTATACCTAGCCCCTTACTGTGCCTCAGCCTTCGATTAAGAGATAGGCTGCACCCACCGAAAGCTGGAGTGGGATAAAACTACGCAAGATTGATTCGTCCCTTCTTGGGTATTGCAGCATATTCCCCTAACTGCTGTGTACTCGAACGATGAAGGAGATGTGAGCACATTCTATTTTATCAACAGGCGGTACATCTCTTACACGGAACTGTATCTATGCTGGACTCGGACAATTTGCCTACTTTGCCCTGCTTGTTCGTTGCGGAGTCATAGCCTCTTTGTATTTTTGGCTAGTTGTAGAAATGTTGGTTGCTGTTGTATGCCTGAGCTCTGTTTTGTCTTCTTAACTGCCATAACTCTCTATACACCTTAATTGATGTTCTATCAGTACCCACAAATATTTAATGAATATCTTATTCTGGGAGCGAGTGAATCTAAAGACTCTGTAACAATAGGTTGTAGAGGCTGAAACCTCACTTCAGTGTTTGTGCACGTCTGCTACCAGTCCATTAATACCATACTGTGTTTTATTTCTCATTTAAATGGTGGCTATGTATGTTTTGCAATGTTCATTAAGGAAATGTTTGATGTTTATTATCCCTTGTTTTACCCTGGCTTCTGTATATAGCCCAAAATGTGGCTCATAACACACAATGGGGCCATTCCAGTTTATAGTGAATATGCTGTTATGGTGTGAAGTGATATTTCATTAGTAGCTCTAAAAGGGCAGAGAAAGGTACTAACTATGCACTTAACCATGCCGTAAATGTACACGTCTATTTCATGCTTGCAACCTTCTTATATGCACTCATTACCCATACAGCTAGATAGTTAAATATTAGACATGCCTTCCTCGCTTAGCCTCTAGGCCATGGTAATATGCCCAGCATATTTGACTGCCAACATATAGCCGCTCAATTCCATCAAATATGCTTATTTGTTAGGCAGCAGCCACTAGGACTTGCTTTCTAAGTTGGGCTATGTTATGTTATGTGCGTGTATGCTTGTGCGACACTTAGTTCTCATTGCTTCATTTTTATTATTATTCATTTATTTTTAGCTTGTCCTCCTAGGGACAAAGTATATCAGCTCTTTGTGCACATTTATCAATTCACAAAAACCCTTATTCCTGAAAAGCGAATATCACTTTGAATCTCCATGTTCCTTTCATGTTTCCCAAGATCGCTATTACTCTAAACATGTCTACTATTATGTAACCTATCGCAATGACTCCAATGTCATGCTAACAACATAGAATCCATCATGAATTTGTATGATTTTCTGTTTAAGGAGCTATTAACGCTGGATGTATTGGCTATCTAATTGGCAGGTCAATATAGAACTGCTTGGTGACATTATGCATGTACTGGCTTCTAGGGGCTCCTCCTGACTTCATAGAATTACTCTGATCGAAACTAAAGATACACGTAAACATTACTGTAACACTTTCAGCATTAGGCTGTTAACATGGATCTTATTAGAGTTCCATATAGTCCAGGCACATATATAAGCTGCTTAGTAACTTAACTTGTTATCCCATGCCTCTAGAAACTTGGCTACTAACGTGAAATGGGGCACTGCACAGTAGATTACTTGTGTTGTACGGCTCAACACCTACGTGGAGAGGCTACTTACTCCTTGTTTGTGTGAATGGGTTAGTCTGCTTGTTTGGTTTGTGTGTTTGTATTTTATGTTAAATTAGGTTTAGGTTGGTTTGTTTGTTTACAAAAAATAATAAAATCCCAACATCATGGTGCAAGGGAATACATATGCTAGAACACTTTCTAACTCATATACATCTTTTGCAGTTCTCAAAACGAATGTGAGCAATGCGTGTTACTATATCTGGTAAAAATATGCAGTTGTATACCAAATTGCCTTGTTATTCTTATATTATTTTACTGCACCCTGCGTGGTGCGTCACGGATATGCATTTTATCACTGTACCATGTGTTGGTTATAAATAAAAATTTTAAAAAAAAATATTCTCCTGCTTTGAGAGAAATTGTGGTGCAGACTTCACAGGGACTGAACTCACTGAATGCTACAAGAAAACTTAGAAGTTCCAGAGAGATTAGAGATGCCTCCCATATAGCTCTCTGCTCAGGTTAGAAAATCTAAAATGATACTCCAGCACTGTGAGATCTTTCACAAGGTTCTAGACAGGAACATTTTGCTATACTTCTTTATGGGGTGTTCTCTCCTTTTCTATATGTGAAAGAGAGATAAGCCTAGTGCAATACAGCACTGCATGACATGAGGGTTTGTTACACTTATACTTTGTGCTTTGTATTTTATATTACTTTACACTTCATATTGGGTCATTTTAGTATTATTACATTTTAGGTTTGGACTTTCTCATGAGTATTTTAATGCATTTAGATTTAGATCCAACAGTGATTTTACAAATTCTGATTATGTTTTGAAAGTTTCTGTGTTACATTAACAAATTAGGATCGTACTTTGTATATTTCTATGTATCTTTTACAAATTACATTGCACTTTGTATTTGTTCTTTTGTAAAATAAAACTCAACTTCAGAAAGTAGGAGGGACAGGGGAGTTCCCAGGGTATGTCTGAAGCTCTTTCACAATTCTCGTGAAATACTATGAGCATTTTACCCAAGCTGGTTTCACTGAATTATCTTGCCAGCTGAATGAAGTTTGCTAAAAATTCACAACACATTTATTTAACTGAAAGAAAATGAATATACAGTAAACTAGAGGCAAAAGCAAGTTAACTTGTAGCAAAAACATTTATGTTTAATTTGTATTTGCTGGAAACAGAGCCTTTATATCAGTCCCAGGTGTTCTCCCCTATGACATTCTGTATCCCAGAATGCCTCATTACCTTCAATGGAAGACATGTCTCTGTGACTTCCAGGTTCCACCATTTTTCTTATAGACTTCTGTAAGTTAAGCCAAACTAGAGAATCTTTGATTGTCGGGCCCATAGAAAGTAATGAAACTCTCTGGGAAACTGAAGCTGTCAGTTTTTCAGTTTTATTTTAAATAGAACAAATACAAAGTGCAATGTAATTTGTAAACTATACACATAAATACTGTACAAAGTATGAGTCTTATTATTATTATTATTATTATTACTACCCAGAAACTGTCAAAGCATGATCTGAATTTATAAAATCACAATCCTAAATACAATGCTGTATACAGAATCTATATGTATTTAAATAGAAAATAGGAGGTGCAAAGTTTAAATGTAATAAAACAATCTCTAGTCTAAAGTAATATAAAATACAAATCACAAAGTGTAAATGCAGCAAAACTCTCATGCCATGCAGTGCTATCTTGTACTAGGCTCGTCTCTCCTTCACATACAGAAATGCAGGGAATGCCCCTTGGAGAAGTATAACAAAATCTGCTTTTTTAGAATCTCACTAGGGAGCTTGCACTGCTAGAGGATAATTTTATAGCATCTCGTCTGAGCGGAGAGGTTTATATCATCAGGCCCATTGTATTAACACTCTGAATTTCAAATTAACAATAAAAAAAATTTCTCTGGCACATTTTAAAATTACCTTCCACTGTATTATGTGACAGGCATCAGCCAATCAAAGATTCATATATGTATACATTGTGAACCTTTGCACATGCTCAGTAGAAGCTGGTGCCTCAGAGTGCATCTAAAAAGACCACAGGATGATGACAAAAGAACAAAGCGAATTTCATAGAAGGAGTAACATGGAGAGTTATTTAAAATTGCATGCTGTATCTGAATCATTAATATCTGATTTTGACTTTTATGTTTCAGATTTCTTTTATGAAATTTGCTTTGTTCTCTTGGTTTTCTTTGTTGAAGAGTAAACCTAGGTAGACTCAAAGGAGCTGAGGAGTGCACATGTCTTTAGAATTCTATGGCAGCAGTGCTTGCAACTATGTATAACATTGCTATAAACATTGTTGCAAACACTGCTGCCAGATGGCTAGACACGTACACACTTCTGACCTCTCCTAGGATTACTCTTTAACAAAGGATAACAAGCGAACCAAGCAAATTTGATAAAGAAGTAACATTTAAAACGTCATACTCTATCCAATCAATTTATTTTTACTTTACTGTCCCTTTAAGTTACTAGTTCTGCATCTTTGATTAAGGACACAACAGTTGAGCTAATTAATGGTAAACAAATATATCCTCCTTTCTAATTTTGACTTTAGTATCCCTTTAATTAGCCAGAGCCTTGTTTTGACAGAGATTTATTATTGATAATAAAGCTGCCTTTAAGTGTTGTTTGCAACCAACCTATTTTTTTAAATCTTTATTTAAAAGCTTTATAATATATATGCTGTGGAAATATAGGCATGGGCATTCGGAAGCTTCGTTAGGTTGAAAATATAGCAATAATTATGGAAATAAACAAAAAAGAAATCTGACAGAATTCCCAAATGCATACTTTTATGTGACATTCGGTATCTAAATGGATTTAAAGGGAACATCATATATAGTTTTTATTCTTGAATTAAATAGAAAAACGGGCAAATTGCAACTGTGCTGACTTGCGTGCATATTACAAGTTGAAGGTAAGAACACACAGCCGCGCGCAATTGAAAAGTATCTTAGAATTGCATGCTCTGTACCTTTAAATTCTTTTAAAGCATTTATTTTGTATGTTTATTTTGTATGCAGATCTCTAAAAATATAATGCTTAATTAATTATATATACTATGCATATCTATCTATCATTCTGTCTGTCTGTCTATCCAGCTATCCTTCTTTATCTTTAATGTTTAATATTGATTAGATCAAATTACTGACATTATATACTGATTTCACCACATTACATGGCTTTTTGCTCATACTTATATATGAAATGTAATAACGGCTGAAGTAAATGTATCTTTTATTAGAGCTGTACCTGCAGTACTTTTAATATTTAATCAGCAGAATCAAATTCCCTATGGAAGCAGCAGCATCAATTATAATTCTGCCTTCAAACATTGGAACAATGACAAGTACAAGTCAATTTGAAGCATCTCATTAAAAGAGGAAGTTATCTACTGCACAATGAAAAAAAATGTGTTATTGAAACCTATCAGTCAAATTTGTTAGATTATAGGCACATCTAATTTAAATGTGAAATGGAAGAAAACTTTAAAAAGCTAAACCTATATAATAGTAGATTGCTTATTGTAAGGCTGTGTGATTTCACTAAGCTTTCTTACCTTTTATAATCAACAAATGCCACAAGGTTTGTATCAAATCTTTATTTATTGGATTATGATACCCTACATTTTGTTGCTGTTGTTTTTTTTTTGCTACTGATAATATAGTTTAATTGGGAATTTAAATTAATTGATTCATGAATGTTTTATATAAAGATTGCTGGGCTTTGATAGTGCAGAACAGTCCAGGGTTGCATCCCTTGAAAACCCATGTGGAATCCATGTAACTGGTCTCCCTTGCAGCCAATCAGAGGCTGCACTAAAATTTGAAACTCCCTGTTGCATTGTCCTATCCAAAGACAATTTTATAATAGTTTGCCATGGTAAATTAAAAGTATTAGCAGAGAAATAAATAAAATGAATGTACATTACAATTATAATATACAGTATAAATAAACATTTTATGGAGGATTTATGTTTGTTTGTAAGGGGTAGTAAAACCAAAATTAATCTTTTGGGGTTTAGACAGAGCATGCAATATAAAAACATTGTGATTGACATCTATTAACAAATGTGCTTTGTTCTTTTGGTATCTTTGTTGAAGAGTAAACTGAGGTAAGCTCATAGGATCTCCGAGGTGTGCATGTGTTAAAAATCACTGTATGGCAGCAGAGTGTGTGCAACAATGTTTGTAGTACAATTGTTGCAAACACTAATACAACAGAGTGCTAAAGACACATACACACTCATTAGCTCCTATGTATCTAAATATACTCTTTAACAACATATACTAAGAAAACAAAAAAAGCATAGGAATATTGGAAAGCTCTGCTTAAACCATAATATTTAACCCCTTAAAGGGACAGTATACACTCATTTTCATATAACTGCATGTAATAGACACTACTACAAAGAATAAGATGCACAGATACTGATATAAAAATCCAGTATAAAACTGTTTAAAAACTTACTTGGAAGCTTGCAGTTTAGCTCTGTTGAAAAGGTAGCTGGAAAGCCCACTGCAAATGGGAAATAAGACCCTCCCCTACTCTCCCTTCTTTTGCATATGAAAAGACCCTTTACACAAACAGGAGCAAGCTGGAGTAGGTATCTGACGGTATTCTCCTAAAACTTTGGGGCTTGATTAGGAGTCTGAGAAGCTTTCTTTTAGAGCAATGCTATTTAAAAATAAGCAAAACTACATTTAAAAAAAAAACAAAAAACTTTATGGGCTATATAAATAGAAAAACAATTGGTGTATAATGTCTCTTTAAGGATGGAGGTTTTTCTCAGTTTGTTTGCTTCAATGACAGAGGCAATTATGGCTTTTTTTCCTGTATTGGTTTCACCATAACTATCTGCTGTTTTCACCACAGTGCCCATGCATATTATATACTGCATTTCAATGGTACTATATGGTTAGATAAAATAACAATAAACAGGAATTTAATAATGTAACATTGGCGGTGGGTGAAGAAAAAGCACTTTGAGCAGTTAGTTTTATTATTTCTACACAAATAGTATAGCTAAAGAAAAATACCTCAAAATAGATTCACTTTTTGTCCTGATTTTAGGAATACCCCATATGTTTAGGTTTTCAAGAAATAGAAAGAAAATATAGAGTGAATATAACAAAAATGGAATAATTGGTTTAAAGTTAAAAGTTTGGATCTGCTATGCTTTAATAGCAGTCACCAAATCCAAAACCACTACACTAAAGTAGATATTTAGTGAAACTAGACACCCCCAGGGTATTACCCTATGGGCCAAAAATAAAATGTAGAAACGTTTTAAAATTGGTATCACATATTTATATTGTTTACAAACATCACATCCCCTTGGCTTCATTTTCTTTGGGCATTAATGGGCTCCCTCACTCCTGAGGCATCCAGTGATTGCCCACTGAGCCTGATACCAGCATGCATTGCACCATGGCATTATCTAGACTGTAAAGTATACAATCTGTGATAGACTGTCGCAGGAAATGTATACATAGTAACACATTAACTTGCAGTGGAGTAATGGTAAGTTTTGGCCAGGAGACCAGTACAAGTAATAAACTTGTATAGTGATGATAATGAACATGTATACACTAGTAAACGCAACAGTCTACACTAATAACATACATACCATACAATGTATAATGATGTTAAGGGTTCATACACTAAACAGAACAGGCTGCCCTGTATAATGATGATGGGTGCCTATGTCGTGCAGGAGACAATAGTACACTGATGTTTTGCAGCATTTTAAAAGTTGTAGATTTGTCAGTTCTTCTACTAGTGCCCATCAGCCCCATTTATACCCTTTAGGCTGTGGGTGGAGAATGAGTCCCGCTGCTGTCACTGGCTCCACTAACTTTTATGAAGGCTTCTAAAGTTTTGCATAGAGATCAGAGACACTGCAGCGAGATATTTCAATCAACTGCTTCCAGATACTCTGGCTGACCTTCACTCTTTGCCTCCTTATGTTTTAGTCGAGTCCCCTCCTATTCTAGCCATTATGCCACCACATATAGCCCCTACTATGACACCAAAATTATGTCATGCACCAAATTTGCATCCCCCCCTGCAGGGATGCCCTAAGGCAATTGCCTAGTTTGCCTCTATTGTAGCATTGGCAATAGAGGCATCAAGAAATGGTGTGGTCTTGAAGCTGTTCGTAAGATCCGGGCTACTAGAGCCCTGTAAATGCCCATCACACAGGATATGGCAGTCATCCTTCAGGTCTTCACTACTGTCGCCAGGTCTAAGGGGTTACATTTGACTTTACAGTCCTTTTAAAGCCCCATTTAGACATAATTGCCCTAGTTTCATTATTAATGCAATTTTAGTGATTTTGCAGATTTAAAGGGACTGTCTAGTCAAAACTAAACTTTCATGATTCAGATAATAAAATTTAAATAACTTTCCACTTTACTTTTATCATCAAATGTGCTTTTTTCCTTTTGGTATTCTTAGTTGAACGATAAACCTAGGTAGGCTCATATGATAATTTCTAAGCCCTTGAAGGCCACCTGTTATCACATGTTTTTTTATTTTGCTTTTCACAACAGGGGATTGCTAGTTCATGTGAGCCATTTAGATAATGTGATCATGCCCGTGGCTTATGACAGACACTGCACTAATTGGCTAAAATGCAAATCAATAGATAATAAATAAAATGTCATGTTATCAGGGGGCTGTCAGAAGATGCTTAGATACAAGGTAATCACAGAGGTAAAAAGTATTTTAATATAACAGTGTTGGTTATGCAAAACTGGGGAATGGGTAATCGAGGGATTATCTATCTTATAAAACATTTAAAATTCTGGTGTAGACTGTCCCTTTAAAGACATACAAAGGAATTCTTCCAATCTCAGTGGATCTATTTGATAGGTAAAATAAGAATAACATAAAATAATGAATAATAAAAATGCTTGCTTTTAGAATTACTTTTTAACTATAAAGACATTTCTAAGCAGTCATTTGAATATATACCACAATTTCAGTTAAGATGATACCATCTGGTCTCTGCTCAAGTGCAAATTGAAAATAGCAGCTCTGCTGCAGTCATATAAATAGGTTCTTTTTAAAAGGGTGAGAATTGTGGATGACATTTCATGGTACAGAGCATATGTTTTGTAAAATAATCAAAAGTTTTACTTATATTTTCTCATCTTTTTTATAGAAGTCCTTTCACTAAAAAGGCCAACTTAAGGCCCATATAAGTGATGACAGCTTATTTAACACAGTTAGCAGAATGCATTAAAACAAGTAATTTGGTTTTCACATTTTTGAATAAAAGGGACAGTCTACACCAGAATTTGTTTTGTTTAAAAAGATAGATTATCCCTTTATTACCTATTCCCAAACATAACCAACAATATATTAATATACTTTTTACCTCTGTGATTACCTTGTATCTAAGCCTCTGCAGATTACCCCTTATTTCAGTTCTTTTAACAGACTTGCATTTTAGCCAATCAGTGCTGACTCCTAGGTAACTCCACAGGCACAAGCACAATGTTATCTATATGGCATACATGAGATAACACCCTCTAGTTGTGAAAAAATGTCAAAATGCATTCAGATAAGAGGTGGCCTTCAATGGCTAAGAAATTAGCATTAACAACTAAGAATAAAGAGAACAAAGCAAAATTGATTAAATATTTAATATTTTAACTATCGAACATTTAAGGTCTCACAAATGTATTTTATTAGTGTGTATGTATATATATATATATATATATATATATATATATTACTATGAAGCGCTACTTATATTTGTAATGTTATCTTCTGCGTCAAAGGAGTATTGCAAATTGTGACGATCAGGGTTAACCAACCCTGCGCCAGTCACTTGTTTGGCTCAGAAAGTATTAACAGACACTTTCTACTTTAACTAATCTGTCAGTCTAGCCACTCCAGGCAAGCCTGTGACTTAGTTCAGTGGGTGCAAGGGTTAACAGCATTCTGTAGTCTGTCCTAGACTTAGAAAAATGACAAAATTCCCCTTTTACTGCTACCCAAACTAAAATAAAAAAAACTATCTCTAAGCTGCTGCCACCACTTTTTAGGATTTTATTTATGGGAAATCCTAAGGAAAAACCCAGACTAACAACTTAACTCCAAGAATACAATTTAGTAAAAAATATCCTAAAATCACAGTACTAATACTACCAGTCTCTTTCAGTAATGTGGTTCAATTATTAGACAAAGGCAAAAAACTTAATAATTGAATGATTTATTGTGCGCAAAATTAGCACAATGCATTATTAATAAAAATATGTTAACAAATAGAATTATACATAAGCAAACAGTTTTAAAATAAAAAGGAGAAATAACAGAACACCTTATACTTTCCTAGCTTAGGTATCTGCGCCAGGTAAATGGCAGGAAATAATGGTCACTTACTCTGTAGTGTACAGCCTCCCATGAAGAATGAACAACTTGTAATATTTAAACACAAAATTTTATAACTCTTTCCATGATATCAGATTGCTTGAGCCAACCTTCTTGCAGAGGGGCTAGGGAAATATCCACCCCTCTCTTTTATGACAGGTCATAAAGCTCAGCATCTTTGGCTGTGATTATAGGACAGATTATAATTTCTGTTATGTACATCTATTTCATATACACAGTAGGGCAATCTTTTAGTGATGTTGCTAGGAGTATTTTGATACCAAACACCATATATATTGCATTCTTTATGTTTCTTAGGCATTATTACTTATAAAAGCACTAATTTGCAAGGCTGGCTGGCTGGTCACTGACCCCATGTTAGTTCTTTGAAATAGACCCTGTGTTTCATCAATCCCTTTGCTGACAAGTTGGGGCAATAAAGTTCTCTTGTGCATCTTACAAGCTATTTATGAGGGGGTCTGGCTGATCAAAGGGAAAGCTCATTAAGAAAAAAAAACACAGCAACACAGTTCTTCTTAAAAAAAAAAAAAAAAAAAATCTTTTTAGCCACAGGCTAAAGAATATGAACCCCTTAGCGTCTCAATCATGAGGTGTTCATGATACAAATGTAAATACATTTACCATATTCATTCTGAATGTCTTGATATGAGGACAAACAGGATATAACTAAACAGTTCTGTAATGGTAGACACACCCTTTCATATTTTAACCCCTTAGTGACCACACCATTTTTCAAATTTCTTACCGTTAAAGTGATGGTAAATCCTAGCGTTTGTGAAACTCTAGGATTTACCATCGTAACAAATAAAGGGGACTGTCATTCATGAAGTATAAAATACTTCATTCTGAAAGCCCCTTTATTTGTTAGAGCTGCTAAAGGCAGTCCACGGCAGAACGCTATTTGGCTGAAAGGCGACGTTTCCACCTCTTAGCCAATAGCCGTGCGGGAAATCCAGCTTGGCACCAAACAAATAAAGGGGCTTTCACAATGAAATAAAAGTCCCCTTTATTTTGTTACGATAGTAAATCCTAATGTTTCACAAATTATAGGATTTACCATCACTTTAAGGGCCAGGTGTCAGGATGCCGGGAATGAGACTGAGACAAGAAGTGCAAAAATAATCACACCTTTATTAATAACAAAAAATAATAAAAAAATAAAATAATAAAAAGTCCACAAGTCAAATAACAAGCCAGGAGTCAAAACCAGAGCTGGTAGTCAGACGAGCTGAGTCAGGAGCCAAAGCGAGTAGTCAGACGAGCCGGAATCAGGAACAAGGAGAACAGCAGAGTCAGGAACAAGCCAGGGATCAGGAACCAGGAGGGACACCAGACAGCCAGGTAATACACAGGAACTCTAACACAGGTACTCACAAACAGGTCTGAGACAACGCAAGGGCAAAGCATACTGAACAGAGGCCCTTTAAATAATAAGTGATCAAATCACAATTCTGAGACTGGTACCTGTCTCGCACGGATTATGTACAGCAGTCTGACCAAAAAAGGGCGTGCAGGAAATGAGCAGCATCACACACTATGCCCCAGAGTGAGCAAGAGAGGTGAGTAAAATGGCTGCCAGCAGCCCATGGCAAACAAAGCAGGGAAAAAACCCTGACACCAGGGCTTTTTACATTTCTGCGGTGTTGTGTTCAGCTGTAATTTTCCTCTTACTCATTTACTGTACCCACACATATTATATACCGTTTTTCGTGCCATTAAATGGACGTTCTAAAGATACCATTATTTTCATCATATCATATAATTTACTATAAAATTTATAAAATATGATGAAAAAATTAAAAAAACAAAACAAATTTTTTTCTTACTTTGACCATCAAAATCTGTTATACATCTACAACCACCAAAAAACACCCATGCTAAATAGTTTCTAAGTTTTGTCCTGAGATTTAGAAATACCCAATGCTTACATGTTCTTTGCTTTTTTTGCAAGTTATAGGGCAATAAGTACAAGTAGCACTTTGCTATTTCCCAAAAAAGTTTTTTCCAAAAGTTGCGATAGTTACATTGTAACACTGATATCTGTCAGGAATCCCTGAATAACCCTTTACATGTATATATATTTTTTTAGTACACAACCCAAAGTATTGATCTAGGCCCATTTTGGTATATTTCATGCCACCATTTCACCGCCAAATGCGATCAAATAAAAAAAATTGTTCACTTTTTCACAAATTTTAGGTTTCTCACTGAAATTATTTACAAACAGCTTGTGCAATTATGGTACAAATGGCTGTAAATGCTTTTCTGGGATCCCCTTTGTTCAGAAATAGCAGACATATATGGCTTTGGCATTCCTTTTAAGTAATTAGAAGGCCGCTAAATGCCGCTGCTCACCACACTTGTATTATGCCCGCAGTGAAGTGGTTAATTAGGTAGCTTGTAGGGTTAATTTTAGCTTTAGTGTAGAGATCAGCCTCTCACCTTACACATCCCACCCCCTGATCCCTCCCTGACTCCTCTCAAACAGCTCTCTTCCCTCCCCCAACCCCTAAAGGTCATCCCCATCTTAAAGGGACAGTTTCCTCAAAAATGTTCTCCCCTTTAATTTGTTCTCAATTATCCACTTTACCTGCTGGAGTGTATTACATTGTTTACAAGTATTTCTATTTACCTTATATTGGCATTTGAATTAGTTTATTTAGCCTGTGGTATCCCCACTCATCCTGAAAGTTTTTGACCGCGAGGCCAAGTTGTGTTAACACAGCCAGCAGAAGAAATTACACTCCCAGTGGGTTATAGAAGAGATAAGGTAATAAAATGTTAATTTTCCATTGTTCTCTCCCAGTATTGATGATTGGTTTATGAACGGATATAAGATAAAGAAGCATGTATATTTACACAATGTGATAAAGTAATGAGATCTGATTATATCTACAAGATCAACCAATTTTATTAGGTTGTGGCTTTAAAACACAAAATCAGCTAATTCATAGACACAAATAAGCCTTAGAAAAGCAAATCTCATACATTTTATAGTCCTGGTATTATGCACCTGGTAAAACAAGTAATTGGAAACACATTAAGGGAAAAGCAATTTTATAGTTTACTGTCCCTTTAAGTACTGTCAAAGTCTGCCAGCATAAAAATAGTTTTTTAAAAATACATATTTACTGCAGGATAGCATTCCCTCTTACCCCCCAAACAGCTCTCTACCCCTCCCCCCCCTCTACCTATTTGCTGCCATCTTGGGTGTCTGCAAAAAATGTGTTTGTTTTTCTTTATATAAAAAAAAATAAACCCCCTATTTTTTGTAGTGTAGCTGTTCCTCAATACCCTACCCCCCTCCTCCTCCCAGATCTCTTTCCCAAAACTTATCCCCCCTCTGGCTCCTTCCAAATCATTATACATTTGCCACAGTATAGCGGTCCCACCCACTCCCGGCCCCCTTGCGCGCTCCTGCTCCCCCTTACACGCGCTCCCGCCCCCTCACACACGCACCCGTACCTCTCGTGAACGCTCACAGACCTCCTCTCACCCCCTCCAGTGATGGGAACCTGCTATCCCTCCCACGCCACCAATGATCGGCACCATCACTGGCTGATGCAGAGAGAGTCCCAACAAACACAAAATTTTAGACAAAAGAAAATTGTTTTGGATTCTCAAACTACAGACCAAAACACCTTTAGGTTTGAATAGATAATTTTACATCAGTTACTTTATTGATGACTGATGCCAATTCTACTATTTACAACACAAATCTATTTAATGTATATCCATTCATTTTCTTTTTTCCTTATCCATATACTAGTCTTTTTTCTGAGCATATTATTCATTCATCCCTTTGACTAACATCCTGCCATTACTGTCATTATAACGGTTTTGAATGTAGTTTTTAATCTTGTACTTGCTATCCCTTTTTTTTTTTTTTGTATCTTTTGAAATACAAATTTATTTAGCATATCTATTTTATATAGTTTAGTATGTTTGTTTACCTATGTGTACTGTTATGCCATCCACATCACTATGATTATACTATTAAGTGGGGTTAATCAACGGTTTATTTTTGCATAAATTGGTTGCCCCTTTCTTGTTTCTCCAGTCTATGATTAAGCACCACCAGGGTGTGTGAAACGCGTAAGACAGTCCTTCCTGTGTATGTCCTTTGTCTGGGAACACTTCATTTTTATATTGGAATCAATAAAGTTTATTTTTTTAACTTTATACTAACTGAGCAGAGCCTGCAATTTGTGCCTATACAATAGGTAGGTAGCATGCTCACTGCTGCCATCTAGTGTTCTTGGAGATGTATAACATTGTTGTAGTACTGCTGCCATATAATGCTGCAGACGTGCATGCTCCTGAGGTTACCTACTTGCTTTTCAAAAACGGATACCAAGAGAAGGAAGAGTAAATTTGATAATAAAAGTACATGGGGAAACTTTTTTTTAAACTGTTCCATCTTAATTATGAAAAGAAAGGGGTTGCATGTCCCTTTAACTATACATGTTTCCAATGCACTGCATATATTCTTTAAATTTAGTTTTGGCACCAATGGTATTTTCATTAATTGTCATATTCTTTATCACTGAAACAGAAGACAACATAAATTTATATGTATAGATCTAAGCCCATTTAATTAAATAAAAATCATCACATAAGTGATAGCATAATATTAACATATTGTGATGTTACAGAGACCTTAATACCACCAATTAAAATTCAGATTGAAAGGAGCAGTGATGAAGTACCATTAATGACATTGGTATTTTCACTTTTGTTGATATTTCTAGACAAAGTATTTATTAATTATGCATTGCTCAGTAATAAAATATGGAGCAATAACTCTGTTTTTTATGATTAGAATAACGAGTCTTTGTAACAGTGTTTTATATAATTCAGTGCATCAATTTTTACATGAAGTGGAAATACTTTAGTATTCCTGTCTTAGTTGCATCTTTGTATAACAAATTATTCAAATGCGCATATTACAATAAGACTTTAAAGGGACAGAAAACCTCAAAAATGTATTTTATGATTTGGATAGAACATACAATTTCAAACAACTTTTCAATATACTTCTATTATCAAATTTGCTTTATTCTCTAGTTATCCTTTGCTGAAGGAACATCATTGCACTACTGGCAGCTAGCTTAACATCTAGTTAGCCAATCAAAGGAGACAAATGTGTGCAGGCACCAATCAGCAGCTAGCTCCGCTAGTGTAGGATATGTGTGTATTCTTTTACAACAAGGGCTACCAAGAGAACAAAACACATTTGAAAATAGACGTGAATTTAATAGTGTCCTAAAATAACATGCTCTATCTGAATTATGCAAGTTTAATTTTGACTTTCCAATCCCTTTAAGATAAGACTGAATGGTGAGTGACTACACATACAAAAGAGGAAATTAAAAAGCATAGGCACTCTTGTTTAATAAAAGTGTGAGATCCATAGTTCTTGTAATTCAAGGGCTCTTGAAATGTCTTTTCTGATGAATACCAATTGTATGTGGCCAATGTTAGGCAAATGTGAAAATGTGTATACATGTTTTATATGTGTAGCTGTAATGCTAGCTTCTATACAGAGAAAGGGCACACATTGTAATGCTTCCTTCTCTGTCTTTGCTCCTGACGCTCGAGCAGAGGCAGACGAAATACACACCTTTTTATCCGAATAGAAGATAGTGTTACAAGCATTGCCGCTCTTAAGAACAGAAGAGGAGATTGGCAGGTCATACAATTGCCATTTCTTATTGGTTCACGACTACTGTGTTTTGCTTGTAGCTGTCATGCTTGCAGATACAGAATATAATAAATCCTATGTATTTTATGCCTTGGCTGCGGTAAACACATAGGGCTAGATTACAATTGTATTGCATATCTAGCCCATAGTTTTAAAGCAGGGGTCAGCAGCAACATTGGGCCCCCAGATGTTTTGGAACTACATTTCTAATGATGCTCAGACAGCCTAAAGCGGACATCCTCAAACTTAGCCCTCTAGAGGTTTAGGAACTACATTTCCCATGATGCTCAGCCAAGGAGGGCCAAGTTTGAGATGTCTGGCCTAAAGAGTGTCTCATCATGGGAAATGTAGTTCCTAACATCCGGGGGCCAAGGTTGCTGACCCCTGTTTTAGAGGATCAGTAATACAAACATGACTTGCTTTAACAAATTGGGAGTGTAACTACTACAATAGAATGCCCCTTTTCACATTCTTGGAATTTTTATTTTTACATTTTAGTGACTGTTAACAGTAAAAAAAAATAAGTATGAAAAATAAATAATGAATCAATTGCCAGCTCGTTGTCCCTATCTCCTGTCACATCTATCACAAAACATTTTGTACAGCTTCAGTACTTTTACCTGTGTGTATTTTTTTTAAAAGAAAAAACGTTTTGTGTTAGCTGTAGGAAGTAATAGGTATAAACCAAATCAGAACTGAAGCTTATCTAGACAGCACTCACTCACCGCTTTTCGCAGGTTAGATAATTGGCAACAAGTTGATGTGTAGGTGGTGCTGATCTGTAAAACTGACAAGATAAAACCAGAGCATTCAAATCCTTTGCATATACTATAAGCCAAATCATATTGCATTTTAAAAGCATTGTGTATGAATCTAATCATTTGCTGATGTTTAAATTGTTCTGAGACGCTGTGAGCAGAGGTGAGCTTTAGTGACAGTGGATATAATCTCCTTAAATCCAGATAAAGCCGAACCATTATCTTAAACAGAAAGTAATTAGGAATTGGCAGCAACAGGCATTTATCATAAATAGATCTCTGATCTATTTTTTCTAAATACATTTTTACAACACTTTGTTAAAATCAGCTTAAAGGGATATGAAAGTAAAAATTAAACTTTCATGATTCTGATAGAATATGCAATTTAAAAGACCAGTAAATATAGTCGATTTGCATAATCAACAAATGCATAATAAAAAGAAAATACAATAGCACTGAACTTCAAATAAGTAGATTTTTTTCTGACAAATTCCAAAGTTGTCTCCCCCTTTATCATGTGACAGCCATCAGCCAATCACAAATACATATACGTAAATTCTGTGAATTCTTGCACATGCTCAGTAGGAGCTGGTGACTCAAAAAGTGTAAATATATAAAGACTCTGCACATTTTGCTAATGTAAGTAAATTTGAAAGTTGTTTAAAATTGTATGGTGTATCTGAATCATGAAAGCTTAATTTTGACTTTAAGACCCCTTTAAATAAGTTTTCTTTCTAATGACACGGTGAGTCCACGGATCATCTTAATTACTGTTGGGAATATCACTCCTGACCAGCAGGAGGAGGCAAAGAGCACCACAGCAAAAGCTGTTAAATACCACTCCCCCTACCCACAATCCCCAATCATTCTTCAGTTGCAAAAAGTGGTAAAGATAGGTGTCTGATTCTTCAATCAAGAGTTTGTTATTTTTTAGGCAGAGCAAGTTTTCTCTGGTTTTCTTTGGGGTTTAGCCGTAGTCCATGTCAGTCTCTTCAGTAGAGCCAGTGGTGGCTTTTAAGCATTTGGGAACTTGTGACATAATCCCCACTGGGCCTCCCAAGTAATTTCATGCTGCCCTTGGTTGAAAGTTTGAGTGAGTTTACTCAGCCTTTTCTTTTTTCCACAGGTCCATGTGAGGTAGGAAGCCCCTCTCATACCAAGTGAGCTGTCCTGCTGCCAGACAGATTTTTGAGGTAAGTGCCTATTTCTTCCCCTGTTTTGATATAGGAGAATTTGGCACTTTGACAGTTAATTCTGTCTAATTATACAATCAGCCTTCTAGGTTAACGGTTTATTGTATGGCAGTTTTGCAGACACTGGGGATGTTTGGCTCAGTTTATTATGTTTTCACTTTGATGTACATGTTTTTTGTTTGTGTATTAATGGCTACCAGGAGGTTTTTTAGGCCACGCCCACAATAGGCAGGCTTATCTGAGATAGCAAGGACGTTTTTGGCGCCCTTTTAGCTGTTTCCTGTTGTTCCTGGATGTTGCATCTCTGTTGCATAGCTCTTCAGAGGTGGTTCAGCGTTCTCTCCGGTGCGGCTGTATGGGGATCCGGATCATTTTCTGACTTTGTTTCTGACAGCAAGGAGGTCAGGTAGGCATTGCTGAGGTGTGGAGGTTGCCTGTTGTTTTTTGTGGGGCTGTTGCTCTGTTTATATTTAAGTTTCTGTCTGTGTCTCTTTTTACATTGATTTTGTGAAATATTGTTGCTGCAAGATTTATTGTGCAGTTTATTTAAGGATTTTCTAGTTAAAAAAAAAAGTCTGTTTAAAATTTAAAGGAAAAGTGCCCAGATGAAATATTTATAAAATTTAAAGGGACAGTAACGTTGTTTTGTTTTATTAAAATTCTGATTTGAACTTGCAATTTTTTATTGATTAAGGTTTTTTTCCTTTGGAATAAGATGGACCGAGAGGCCCTGCAAGTTGTTGCTTGTTCTCTATGTTTAAATACTAATGTTGAGCATCCTATCCCTTTTTCTTCTTCTTGTATTGAGAGAACATTACATTACAAGGATAGACTTTTTGATTCTGAGCCTTCATTGTCTAGGGCGGTTGTTGTTCAGGAGTCTCCTGTTCAGGCTAATCCGCAGCTTTCTCCTCATACGTCCCAATCTTCTGCAGTGCCCTGAGTTTCATCTCAGGTTGGTTTTTCCTTGCAGGATATAGCTACCCATATATCCTTGGCAGTATCTGAGGCTTTGTCTGCTTTTCCTATGTTACAGGGGAAGCGCAAGAGGAAGTATAAGGTTTCTGATTCTGTTGCAATTGTGTCTAGTGTTTCTTCTCATAAGTCTGAGGAGGAAGATACTTCAATAGCATCTGAGGGTTAGATCTCGATTTCTCAAGAAGGTTTTGGCTACCTTGGATGACTCTGATGTGTCAGTCATGGTTATTCCTAAGAAATCTAGTAAACGTAATATGTTTTTTGATGTCCCTTCCTCGGTGGAAGTTTTTCCTATACCAGATCGTGTTTCAGATATTATTGCATGAGAATGGGAGAAGCCTGGGATTCCTTTTTCCCCTTCTCCAATTTTTAAGAAGATGTTTCCTATTGCTGATTCTTTTAAGGAATCTTGGCAGATGGTTCCTAAGTGGAGGGAGCTTTTTCCACTCTGACCAAGAGAACCACTATTCCTATTGAGGACAGCTGTTCCTTTAAAGATCCTATGGATAAGAAGTTGGAAGCTTTGTTTAAAAAGATTTATGTTCACCAGGGGTATCAATGTCAACTGGCTGCATGTACTGCTATGGTTACTAGTGCAGCGGCATATTGGTTTGATGCATTGTCTGATTCTATTCAGCAAGATACTCCTCTTGAAGAAATTCAAGATAGAATTAAGGCTTTGAAGTTGGCTAATTCCTTTATTGCAGATGCTTCTCTACAGGTCAGCAAGTTGGGAGCTAACATTTCTGGTTTTGCCATTTTAGCTCACAGAACTTTATGGTTAAAATCCTGGTCTGTGGATGTGTCCTCTAAGTCTAAGCTTTTGTCTATTCCTTAAAAGGGTAAGACCTTGTTTGGGTCAGGTTTGGCTGAGATTATTTCTGATATTACGGGAGGGAAGGGGCATTCTCTTCCTCAGGATAAAAGAAATTAACAGAAGAGTCGGCAGAGTAATTTTCATTCCTTTCGTAACTTCTCTGGTAAATCTTCCTCTTCTTCCTCCAAGCCGGAACAGTCCAAGCCATTTTGGAAGTCAAATCAGTCTTGAAATAAGGGGAAGCAGTCCAAGAAGCCTGTTGCTGACTCAAAATCAGCATGAAGGGTTTGCCCTCGATCTGGGAATGGATCTTGTGGGGGGCAGACTTTCTTTCTTCGCTCAAGCTTGGGTTTGAGATGTTCAGGATCCCTGGGTGGTAGATATCATGTCCCAGGGTTACAAACTGGAGTTCAAGAATTTTCCTCCCAGAGGCAGGTTTCTTCTCTCCTGGTTATCTGTAAACCAGATAAAAGTAGAGGCATTCTTACGTTGTGTTCAGAATCTTTCTGACATGGGAGTGATAGTTACTGTTCCAGTTCAGGAACAGGGTCTGGCTTTTTATTCCAATCTCTTCATCGTTCCCAAAAAGGAGGGAACTTTCAGACTTATTTTAGATCTCAAGAGTGTAAACAAGTTTCTCAGGGTTCTGTCTTTCAAGATGGAAACTATTTGTTCCATTCTTCCTTTGGTTCAGGAAGGTCAGTTCATGACCACAGTGGATCTAAAGGATGCGTATCTGCATATTCCCATTCACAGGGCTCATCACAGGTTCCTAAGATTTGCATTTCTAGACAAACATTGTCAGTTTGTAGCTCTTCCTTTTGGTCTGGCAACAGCTACCAGAATTTTTTCAAAGGTCCTGGGAGCATTGTTAGCAGTGCTTCGATTGAGGGGTGTTGCAGTGGCTCCTTATCTGGATGACATTCTAGTTCAGGCTCCATCTTTTCAACTAGCAAACTCCCACACAGAGTTGTTGTCTTATTTGTGCTCCCACGGTTGGAAGGTGATTTTAGGAAAAAGTTCCTTAATTCCGGCTACAAGAGTGGTATTTTTGGGGACCATTATAGATTCTCTAGAGATGAAAATTTTTCTGACAGAAGCAAGAAAGTCAAAGATTTTCAATACGTGTCTTGCTCTTCAGTCCCTTCCTCGGCCATCAGTGGCTCAGTGCATGGAGGTTATTGGTCTGATGGTTTCAATCACCTCTGCAGTTATGCTTGCTCAGGCAGTGGAATGGGGATTATGTGGATCAATCTCCAAAGACTGTTCTAGATCAGATGTCCAGAGATTCTCTTCCATGGTGGTTGTTTCAGGATCTTCTTTCTCAGGTAACTTGCTTTCGCAGACCTGCCTGGGTGATTGTAACCACGGATGCCAGTTTGTTGGGTTGGGGTGCTGTCTGGGGTTCATTAAGGGCTCAGGGTCTATGGACTCGGGAGGAGTCGGTTCTTCCAATAAATGTTTTGGAATTGAGAGCAATTTTCAATGCTCTTCTAGCCTGGCCTCAGCTAGCTTCAACCCAGTTTATCAGGTTTCAGTCGGACAACATAACGTCGGTCTTACATCAATCATCAGGGAGGAACTCAGAGTTCCTTGGCCATGACAGAGGAAGCCAAGATTATTCAATGGGCGGAGATTCACAACCGTTGTCTGTCTGCTATCCATATTCCAGGGGTGGACAATTGGGAAGCAGATTTTCTGAGTAGACACTTTTCATCCGGGGGAGTGGGAACTTCATCCAGAAGTATTTTCCAGCTTGATTCTCAGTTGGGGGCAGCCAGAGTTGGATCTCATGGCATCTTGTTAGAATGCAAAAATTCCCGAGATATGGGTCGAGGTCAAAGGATCCTCAGGCTGTTCTGATAGATGCTTTGGCAGTTCCTTGGACTTTCAGTCTGACATATGTGTTCCCTCCGTTTGCTCTTCTTCCTCGGGTCATTGTTGATTCTCATTGCTCCGGCGGGGCCTCACAGAGTCTGGTTTGCAGATCTGGTGGAGATGTCTTCCCTTCCACCTTGACATCTTCCATTAAGGAAGGACCTGCTTCTGCAGGGTCCCTTCCTTCATCCAAATCTTGTTTCTCTGAAGCTGACTGCTTGGAGATTGAGCGCTTGATTCTTTCTAAGAATGGTTTTTCTGAGTCAGTCATTGAGACTATGATTCAGGCTTGAAAGCCTGTGACTAGGAAGATTTATTATAAGATTTGGCGAAAATATTTGTATTGGTGTGAATCCAAAGGGTACTCGTGGAGTAGAGTTAGGATTCCTAGGATTTTGTCTTTTCTCCAGGAGGAGAGCGCCTGGCGAATGTGCCAGATGTTCATACTTTTTGTCAGGCCTTGGTTAGAATTCGGCCTGTGTTAAAGTCTACTACTCCACCTTGGAGTCTTAATTTGGTTCTTAGAGTCCTTCAACAGGCTCAGTTTGAACCTATGCATTCTTTGGATATTAAGATGTTATCTTGGAAGGTTTTGTTTCTGGTGGCTATTTCTTCGGCTTAAAGAGTTTCGGAGCTTTCAGCCTTACAGTATGAATTGCCTTTTTCTTATTTTTCACTCTGATAAGGTAGTTATGCGTACTTCCTTGGGTTTTCTTCCCAATGTTGTTTCTGATAAGAATATTAATCAAGAGATTGTTGTTCCTTCTTTGTGTCCTAATCCTTCTTCTTATAAGGAGCGTTAGTTGCCCAACCTGGATGTGGTTCGTGCATTGAAATATTATTTGCAGGTGACTAAGGATTTTCGCCAGTCTTCTTTTTTATTTGTTGTCTTTTCTGGGAAGTGTAAGTGTAAAAAAGCTACGAATACTTCTCTTTCTTGTTGGTTGAGGAGTGTTATTCGCTTGGCATATTCAGCCTCCTGAGAGAATCACGGCTCATTCCGAGGGCTGTTTCATCTTCTTGGGCTTTCAAAAATAGAGCTTCTGTAGACCAGCTTTGCAAGGCTTCAACTTGGTCATCTTTGCATACTTTTTCTAAATTTTACAAATTTGATACTTTTGCTTCAGCAGAGGCTTCTTTTGGGAGAAAGGTTCTTCAAGCAGTGGTGCCTTCTGTTTAATTTAACTGTCTTGTCCCTCCCTTATCATCCGTGTCCCTCCCTTATCATCCGTGTCCTCTAGCTTGGGTATTGGTTCCCAACAGTAATTAAGATGATCCATGGACTCACAGTGTCATTAGAAAGAAAACATAATTTATTCTTACCTGATAAATGTATTTATTTCTTGACACAGTGAGTCCACGGCCCACCCTGTTTTTCAGACAGTTTGCTTTTCTATAAACTTCAGGCACCTCTGCACCTTAGATTACTTCCTTTCTCCTTTCCCTTTGGTCGAATGACTGGGGATTGTGGCTAGGGGGAGTGGTATTTAACAGCTTTTGCTGTTGTGCTCTTTGCCTCCTCCTGCTGGTCAGGAGTGATATTCCCAACAGTAATTAAGATGATCTGTGGACTCACCGTGTCAAGAAATAAATACATTTATCAGGTAAGAATAAATTATGTACTTAGGTAGGCTTAGGAACTAATTGGTGACTAATGGTTACACACATATGCCTCTTGTCATTGGTTCACCAGATATAATCACTAGGTCCCTATAGTGAATTGCTGCTATGGCGCTGACATTACCTATGTGTTTAACCCCTTCAAAGCAGTATAAACTGGTAGTAACAACAAGTGTTTTGATTCTGGGGATATTTTATGGTAATAGTATTTTATTATTGCACTATTGTTTGCATATAACACTTAACATTATTTTCTTTTTGCATTTTTATGTCCTTTTTTATAGGGACACTCTAAGCACTTTTGTATTTTGAAAGCTTGTCTCTAGTCCCCCAGAGCAAGCTCTTTAAGTTTTCCTCTGACGGGTGGTCAGCCAATCTGCGGCTGTGCCACATATTGCACTCCTTTCTTTCTTTCTTTCTTTCTTTCTTATATATGAAAAAACACCACTTAAATATATTAAATATATTTTAGTGTAAGGGTTAAAAAAGCCGATTAAATTAATAGGTGCAGGATTATGTGCAGCTGAGCCCTCGGCTGCTGATTGGCTGACAGGGACAACTCCCACAGAAAAAAAAGTTGCTTTATTCTGAACAGGAACATCAAATAAATAGTTTGAAACCTATCCTTTTAGATAAAAAAAAAAAAAAGGTTGAGCATCACATCCCTTAAAAAACATAGGGAAGAAAAGTAATTTGTTTTAAAACAAAATGATGTTAAGAAATAAAGCATTTTATTTTTTAAATATTCTGTTTTGTTTTTTGTTAATATGCTTTTATAGTGCCATAGATTATCTATAATTTTAGCTTAATACATTTGTGACATAAAGAAAGGTAATTACCTACTAATAAATGGTAATCTGCTCAGTGCATACATGCAAGTGCTCTGTTTTCCAGATGAATAATGTCTATACCACAAGAGCGGATTTTATAATTTAATAGCTGCAATACATTTACCGAAAGCTGACCAGACCTTTTGAATGATTTCCGGGGACAACAGTCTAAGGGGCTGATTTAAAACAGATCCAGTGCATATAAAAACGTCATATGAACTGTATAGCTAGTTACCTAAGTTAATTCTCTGGAAATTCTTTGGTATATCTTTTTAAAAAATAAGTGTAAACACTTTCAAAATTAATACTCTTCATACACAGATATCATTACAAACCCCCCCCCCCAAAAAAATAAAATAAGTTAAAATGGATACTAAATCCTATTTTTTTTTTTTTTTAATGATTCAGATAGATCATGCAATTTTAAGCAACTTTCAATTTTACTCCTATTATCAATCTTTCTTTGTTCTCTTGCTATCTTTATTTAAAAAACAGGAATGTACAGCATAGGAGCCGGCCCATTTTTGGTTTAGAAGCTGGGTTACGCTTGCTTATTGGTTGGCTGAATGTAGTCACCAATAAGCAAGCGCTATCCAGGGCGCTGAACCTAAAATGGGCCGACTCCCAATTTTTACATTCCTGCTTTTTAAATAAAAATAGCAAAATAAAAAAATAAAAATTGATAATAGGAGTAAACTAGAAAGTTGCTTAAAATTGCATGCTCTATCTTAATCATTAAAGAAAAAATGTGGGTTTAGTATCCCTTTAATCAACAGTAAGTTTTATTTATATAGACAAATGCAAAATTTCAAGCCTCATCCGACCTTTTATTAGGTAAAGAGAACCCAAAAAACATATACATCGCTTATTTATATTTATATAATTATGTTAGCAGCAATAGAGATAATAAACCATACAATGGTTATCAATGCCAGTATTGTTTCATATAGGTTTAAAAAAATATCTTGCAATAAATTCACCTAAAAAATATAAACTATATTCAGTATCAAAAATATTCCTGATGAATGGGCCCTCGCTAACTTAGTCTTATTCCTTAAGGTCAAAATAAAATAGCTTTATTTGTTATTCATGGTGTGTCCTAGTTTTGAAAGGTTGGATTGATCTGGTAGTCTGTAGTATGAGGACTGATTTATTCTTCAGCTCAGTTGCTCAATACTAGATCTGGTAAGGGAAGATAGTTGACTATTGGATGTTAAACTCAAACTTATATACTTTACGAATATATAATATCTCTTATGTGTAATCTACCTTTGGAGCTCAATTGAGAGTAGATGTCCATGCACACAAGATATGAAAGGTAACCAGAATGGTTTTGAGTTATACTTTGTAGACTTCAGTCTTACTCTAAATGTATTGGTCAGAACCACATGTCCTAGTGTACTGTTGCCTTATAGCCTTAAACTGAAAATTATCTGTCTGACAGTATATTTGTAGACATAGTCCTATCAAAAAGAGAATATTAATAATGTGTCTAACTAGTTCAATGTATATATTTATCGCGGTCCTGTATATAATGTAGTAACGTACAATGTTCATGTAACTAACAAGACTCTATGATATAAGTATAAGCTATGACTGTACTTGTAGTATATTGATTGGTTGTGTTGTTATTTTGCATGGATGAGGATGCGGTAAATTCTTGTCTGATTATCTTTGTACTAACATCACCAACATCCTGGGACTCCTTTCCCCTCAACAGTTACATACAGTCCCTAGTATCAAATTTTGGGAATTTCATGTACATTCTTAGGTGTAAGCAATTAGACGGAATCTAATGACTACAATCTTACATAATTCTAATGGTCACAATGGTGAGGAGTGCTACTTAGTACTACACACTTTGTGTAGTTGGATTCACCACTACATGTTCTTTCCTCATAGTCCCTAGTATCAGCCTGAGCGGCAATATGCCCTTCTTTACATTGACAGGGAAAGCTAAATAATTCACAGAACTATAAATAATCTTGCTATAACTTAAACATACTGTATAAGATTTTCTTAAACAGTTAGTAGGACTGCAATACTGTATATATTTTATTCTTCTATCTAATGTTAGTTATGTCTTTGACTATAACACTCATTTATTAGATATATACAGTATACTAATACTTATCCATCTCGTGTCAATATATATGTCTGGTAATATGTCATAAGCTGAAAATACCTCTTAGGCATGCCACTTTCTATACCGATATTTGGAAATAATAATTGAGCACCATTTACTTCCCTTTACATTGGATTTAGAAGGGATTTTGGCCGGCAGTTAGTTTGGTATACAGAGCTGACAGTCTTAAATACATTAATACTACAACCCAATAGTCCATATGTCCCTACTAGTTACAGTATAGCTCTGTTTCTATTATATATAGTTATGTTCATTCCCATTGAACGTATCCATATCCACCAACTATAACTCACCCCCCCCCCCCCCCACACACACACACATTGCTTACTGGATAAGCATGGGAAAATACATCCTTCAAAAGTTAATGTTCTAGGGGTCCATAAGAGACCCTAGCACACTACTAGGGGGTAACATATCATAAGTGGTTTAATAATAGTTGAAGGGGAAATATGACCATATTTATATGTTGAAAAATAAAAAATGAAATGTTGCGCTATTGGCTTATCTTTTCACACAGACTTGTATATATTTTTAAGACACTCCTACTCTTTAACATATTACATTATTAAATGACTCAATTTTAAGATTGGATATCAGAGCGCCAAACAACGTAGGCAGGGTCTATGGGCAGATAGTCAAATACCAAAGGTTGAAATAATATGATTTAATACATAAGATAAAAAAGTTGGTACATTTAAAATTATACAACAATTAGTCATGGATCCATGTTACACTTTAAAATATATATTGAAACAATAGGAACAATTTAAAAATGCTTGTAGAACAATAAATAAATAAAAAAAATAAAAAAAAATCTAACAAATAATGTCTATCCCTTAAAACTTAAATTCTAATATGTGAATGCTAGGAGCGCTTATGCACACTCTATTTATAAAAACAATGGGTTACAATGCACAGGTGGATAGATTCCAGGTTGCTTGAAACCGGTGGATGTGAAATGTAAGTGGCTCCAAATTGGGGTTTTGCCTATGTGTTTATCCAAAATTGTGTAACTCCTAACAGGTGGCCAAAAAATGTTACAGGAATGTCTAGAACCTGAATTCAAAATATAAGACCTGAGGTTGTGCCTATGTGTTTATCCAAAAAGGGTGTAAATCCTAACAAGTGAAAAAATGTGAGAAAAATATTGCAGGGGTGTCTGAACCTTATTTTCAAAATAAACAATGAATTCAAAATAAAACGATATACAAGTGAATTTTTGACAAATCAACTAATGCAAACATAAAGCATAAATAGAACCAAAAAAAAAAACAGCACAACTTTAACGTGTGTTCAAATGTGTTTCTGCTTGCAAACTGTGATGTGATGTGAACAAATATCTGTTATAAACACTGAATAGTGGCAAAACTTTGTGATTGGATTAAAATTGAACACAGGCTCTAAATTGATACCCTAAAATACAAATCTAAAGGGCTCAGAGTTGCTGAGCTAGATATAAGGGACTTGCTCAAAGAGCCTCGAGATGTTAATTAAAAGAGACCATATAACAACAGTGGGTTAAAAAACGGATGATATAACATAAAATGCTTAAAAGTCCAAATAAATATTCAAATTGGATAATAAGAATCTTGCTATAGTCTGTCTCAATATGGATCCCAACTGCTGATTATGTAGAAATCTTCTTGGGCAGTAGTTAACAAATAATTCCAACTTGCAATGTTGTCCCTTACCTGCCAAAAAAGGAAAGGCAAACAATAGTGCAGATGGCTTCTTAATGTGATCACAATTAAAATACTCCTTACCAGTCAACCGGTTTCGGTCTCCACTGACCTTTCTCAAGACTTTCCACACATTATTAAATGACAACTCTTATAGGGTGTCCTATTTAACAATCTCCGTGTTGTATTATGACATCTGTACATTTTGCTGTTTGATATGCTTGAGAAATGTCATATATGGGGGGGTAGTTATCAAGCCGTCAACCTCAAATACGCTGGAATTCCGCAGCGTATTTGTGGCGAGGCTGATTCGCCTTAGTTATCAAAGGCTCGAGACCGGCAAAAGTAGAATTTTGTGACGTAAGCTTCGATCCGCCGGACTCAGTCCGACACAGATCGATTCTTACGTCACTCCAGATGTTCCGCACACAAGTGCGGCACATTCTCACTACTTTTGCTAGTTATCAAATGACTAGCAGGTACGCTCGGCACTTTTACGGCCCAGCGTACCTGGTTTTCAAAGCGCCAGCCTGGAGGTGGCGGATCCCATAGGAATCAATGGGAGTCTGACCATAGCGAAAGTACAAGTTCGCTGCTGACAGACATCCCATTGATTTCTATGGGAGCTGTCTACACCTAACACCCTAACATGTACCCCGATTCTAAACACCACTAATCTGACCCCCCCTACACCGCCGCAACTAAATAAAGTTATTACCCCCTAAACCGCCGCTCCCGGAGCCCACCGCAAGCTACTCTATACATATTAACCCCTAAACCGCCGCTCCCGGAGCCCACCGCAACTATAATAAATGTATTAACCCCTAAACCGCCGCTCCCTGAACCCGCCGCAACCTATAATAAATGTATTAACCCCTATCCTGCCCCCCCTACACCGTCGCCACCTATAATAAATTTATTAACCCCTAATCTGCCCCCCCTACACCGTCGCCACCTATAATAAATGTATTAACCCCTATCCTGCCCCCCCTACACCGTCGCCACCTATAATACATTTATTAACCCCTATCCTGCCCCCCACGACGCCGCCGCCACTGTAATAAAATTATTAACCCCTAAACCTAAGTCTAACCCTAACCCTAACGCCCCCTAACTTAAATATTAATTAAATAAATCTAAATAAATTAACTCTTATTAACTAAATGAATCCTATTTAAAACTAAATACTTACCTTTAAAATAAACCCTAATATAGCTACAATATAAATAATAATTATATTCTAGCTATCTTAGGATTTATTTTTATTTTACAGGTACCTTTCAATTTATTTTAACCATGTACAATAACTATTAAATAGTTATTAACTATTTAATAGCTTACCTAGCTAAAATAAAGAGAAATGTACCTGTGAAATAAATCCTAACCTAAGTTACAATTACACCTAACACTACACTATACTTTAATAAATTATTCCTATTTAAAAATAAATACTTACCTGTAAAATAAACCCTAAGATAGCTACAATGTAATTAATACTTATATTATAGCTATCTTAGGATTTATATTTAGTTTACAGGTAACTTGTATTTATTTTAGCTAGTTAGAATAGTTATTAAATAGTTATTAACTATTTAATAACTACCTAGCTAAAAGAAATACAAAATTACCTGTAAAATAAATCCTAACTTAAGTTACAATTAAACCTAATACTACACTATCATTAAATTAACTAAATAAACTACCTACAAATAACTACAATGAAATACAATTACATAAACTAACTAAAGTACAAAAAATAAAAAAAGCTAAGTTACAGAAAATAAAAAATTAATTTACAAACATGTTAAAAATATTACAACAATTTTAAGCTACTTACACCTAATCTAAGCCCCCTAATAAAATAACAAACCCCCCCAAAATAAAAAAAATCCATACCCTATTCTAAATTACATAAATTTCAAAGCTCTTTTACCTTACCAGCCCTTAAAAGGGCCATTTGTGGGGGCATGCCCCAAAAAGTTCAGCTCTTTTGCCTGTAAAAGAAAAATACAACCCCCCCCCCAACATTAAAACCCACCACCCACATACCCCTAATCTAACCCAAACCCCCCTTACAAAAACCTAACACTAATCCCCTGAAGATCATCCTACCTTGAGTCGTCTTCACTCAGCCGAGCCACCGATGGAACTGAAGAGGACATCCGGAGCGGAAGAAGTTAATCCTCCAAGCGGCGCTGAAGAAATCTTCCATCCGATGAAGTCATCATCCAGGCGGCGCTGAAGAAGTCTTCGATCCGGCCGATGTCATCTTCAAAGAGGCGCTGAAGAGGTCTTCTATCCGGGCGAAGTCATCTTCCAAGCCGGGTCTTGAATCTTCCTTCCGCCGACGCGGAACCACCTTCTTCACCGACGGACTACGACGAATGACGGCTCCTTTAAGGGACGTCATCCAAGATGGCGTCCCCTCAATTCCGATTGGCTGATAGGATTCTATCAGCCAATCGGAATTAAGGTAGGAAAAATCTGATTGGCTGATGGAATCAGCCAATCAGATTGAGCTCGCATTCTATTGGCTGTTCCGATCAGCCAATAGAATGCGAGCTCAATCTGATTGGCTGATTGGATCAGCCAATCGGATTGAACTTGAATCTGATTGGCTGATTCCATCAGCCAATCAGATTTTCCTACCTTAATTCCGATTGGCTGATAGAATCCTATCAGCCAATAAAAAGCTTTTAATAAATATATATATATATTCCTGATGAGAGCAAAACAGAGCTTCATTACCTTACAAATTCAAATTATAAACCAGAACTGTATTCATGAGCCTCCCATCTAGCAGTAAATTACTGTGACATTCACTTACTGTAGGAAACTCTTAAAATAGTAACATCTGGTTACTGTAAAGCAAATGGAACCTTCGTCAAAATTCGTACTTGTATTGAAATAAAATGAAAGATTAGCAAAGGCAAACACATTATATCATATCACAGTAATTTATTTAGCATTAAGCAAAACTACAGATTACATTGTGTTAAATATACAAATGTTACTAATGTCATTAGGTCAACAATTATTGTAATGCCTTCAAGCCTTAACGGGATATGAAACTCAAATGTTTTCTTTCATAATTCAGATAGAGCATGCAATTTTAAGCAACTTTCTAATTACTCCTTTCATCAATTTTACTTCAATCTCTTGGTATCTTCATTTGAAAAGGAGGAATGTAAGCTTAGGAACCGGCACATTTTTGGTCCAGAACCTGAGTAGCACTTGCTGATTGGTGGCTCTATCTGAATCATGAAAAAAAAATTGGTTTCATATCCCTTTAAATTTGCCTGTTGCGCTGAGTTTGATAGGCAGCTCCATTTTTACATATCCAGTGCTTATACCCAAGATGAGAAAAAAAATGGAAATTATGGAGAAGGGGGATTTACAAATATAAATAAATAAATAATAGAAAATAGCAATGTCATGAAATGAACATCCAGCAATGTCAATGCTGTTCGAAGAGACTAAGAAACCAAATGAGGAGACATTAGTGGAAATTGAGCTGTGGGGAAAAAAAAGTGAAAAAACAGAATACCAAGAAAAGCAACACTTGGTAAAGAGAACAAACAAAATACATCAGGAAGACAAACTCGTATACTTTATGGGAAGAGAAACACTGACCTGAGAGGTAACATATTTATCTCCTGTCTTTAACCCCTTAAGGACCAAGGACGTACGCCATACGTCCTCAATAAAAAGTCACTTAACGACCGAGGACGGAAGAGGGCTCTTTGGGTGGGATCAGGGGGTCTGATGTGTCAGGTGGGAGGCTGATCTCTACACTAAAGCTAAAATTAACCCTGCAAGCCCACTAAAAGCTACCTAATTAACCCCTTCACTGCTGGGCATGTCATGTGTGGTGCACAGTGGCATTTAGTGGCCTTCTAATTATCAAAAAGCAACGCCAAAGCCATATATGTCTGCTATTTCTGAACAAAGGGGATCCCAGAGAAGCATTTACAACCATTTATGCCATAATTGCACAAGTTGTTTGTAAATAATTTCAGTGAGAAACCTAAAGTTTGTGAAAAAAATTGTGAAAAGTGAACAATTTTTTTTGTTTGATCGCATTTGGCGGTGAAATTGTGGCATGAAATATACCAAAATGGGTCTAGATCAATACTTTGGGATGTTTTCTAAAAAAATATATATACATGTTAAGGGATATTCAGGGATTCCTGAAAGGTATCAGTGTTCCAATGTAACTAGCGCTAATTTTGAAAAAAAGTGGTTTGGAAATAGCAAAGTACTACTTGTATTTATTGCCCTATAACTTTCAAAAAAAGCAAAGAACATGTAAACATTGGGTATTTTTAAACTCAGGACAAAATTTAGAGACTATTTAGCATGGGAGTTTTTTGGTGGTTGTAGATGTGTAACAGATTTTGGGTGTCAAAGTAAGAAAAAGTGTGTTTTTTCCATTTTTTTCTCATATTTTATAATTTTTTTTTATAGTAAATTATAAGATATGATAAAAATAATGGTATCTTTAGAAAGTCTATTTAATGGCGAGAAAAACGGTATATAATATGTGTGGGTACAGTAAATGAGTAAGAGGAAAATTACAGCGAAACACAAACACCGCCGAAATGTAAAAATAGCCCTGGTCCCAAACGGTCAGAAAATGGAAAAGTGCTGTGGTCATTAAGGGGTTAATAAAATCCAGAATATTTATACAACAAGGCTAGAATAGTCAACATATAAGGAGGCCTCATATTTTGCAGTTTTAACAATAAGAGATAATAGAACAAAAAAAAAACATGAGAAATAGGTTTGAAACAGAAGGGAAAGAGGACAAGTCTGCTGTTGAAAGAAAATCTTGAAGCTTAAACCCTATAAGTGGTAGCACCTCTAATTTAATTTAGTGGGCACCAAAGGCATCAGCACACCTTCTAGAGACGTAAGTCATGTAACCTAACAGGCTAGACTAGCAAAGAAACAGCTTAGAGACTAAGGCTATTAGGAAAATTAGCACCCAAAAACCAAGCAAGGCAAAGCTGAGAATGGCCAAAAATATCCAAGACACGACCTTGTGATATCTTAAGAAGTGATACAGGCGAAACTATTTGTTAATTCGCTATTATCTAAGGAATACAAGCATGAGCTCAACATATCAGAAATAAGAGCATCTAAAGTATATAAAGGTAATTTAATTCTCAAAAGCTGCCAAATCAATGGGTCTCTACCAAATGATCAGTCTTTACCAAAATGTAGTTGGCCTCAATAGCAGAATCGTGTAGTGCAACAGAAGCTCATAAAAGTAAATCACAATTATGAGCTGACGGGTACCAAACTGCCTTCTCACACTCACGCAGCCCAAACTAAAGTATAATATCTTCCTGGAGAAACCAGTCAACTGAAAAGGGATCACAAACAGAGCGAATGTGAAGCAACACTCTAGGATCCAGCTTCCAGTTGCTGGAGTCACTACAATAGTGGAAACACATTCTGTTGTTCTCTGCAGAGGAGGAGATAAGATAAACATACTCACAAATCTATTGAAGGTGTTGTGTCCCTTCACAGCAAAATAAGCAGAACTATCAAAATTGCAGTCAAAATTACAGTCTTTAGATGTTTTTCAAAGGGACATTAAATTACTGGGCACAACTACAGTAACATGGTTACAACTGGCCATGCTATTCTGCAGCTCTCTTTAAAGTCTCTTACATTAACACATTACAGGCGCTTGATTGGTGAAGCACATATATATTTTTGCCCTCTGTGACAGAAATGGTGACATTTACAGATCAGTGATGTTGCCAGTGTTTTGTAGAAGCTTTACATTTTTTAGCAAGATGGGCACAGAAGTAAAAGAGAACTCATTTGTTATCATCCAAAACAGCAACATGTGGGAGCACTATGAGTAGGAGACACGCATTTTGGGTCAAAAGTGCCTTAATCCTAGACATGTGTCTCCTTACCACTATTTAAGTGCACAGGTAAACAGTGATAGATAAAAAAGATATCTATCAAATATAACACTCATATTGAAAGGAATAAGCTCCATTATCAGGGTAAGCCTTGTATACATCACTATTTCAAAATGCGCACGTGCAAACTTCTATTGTAACATAGTATTGAATGAATACTCTCTGTATCCAAGCCCTCCGTAACAAGCTGATGATGTATGAAAGGATGCCTTACTTGGAAGTAAGATGCATGCGCGAAATGGGAGCGCTCTTTCTCATCATCAATCAGTAAAGTAATTAAACAGAGCATGCGTAGAGGAGTAAAGGGGCGGATGACGCAGAGGGATGGCCGCCTAACGGCCGACATTTCAATTGGAGCATAAAAAAACATGATCGATAGTGAAAAAAAATATTATATACGGGTTGTATTAGAGGATGGTAAGAAAAGCCATTCTAAAGCCGATAACTTGATCTATACGTAACAATATTAAAAATGGTGAATTAAACTTATATTGATTTTGCATCCCTAATGCTATGCTTGATAGAACTAGAGGTAACTTTACCTTCACTTTAAATGGACAGTAAAGTCATAATTAGGCATTCATGATTTAGACATAATTTAGAAATTTTAACAACAATCCAATTTACTTCTATTATTTAATTTGCGTCTTTCTTTTGTTATCCTTTGTTGAAAGGTTTATCTAGGAAAGCTCAGGAGCAGCTAAGAACCTAGGTTATAGCTGCTAATTAGTGGCTGCATATATATATGGATTTTCATTGGCTCACCCATGTGTTCAGTTAGAAACCAGTAGTGCATTGCTGCTCCTTCAACAAATGATACCAATAGAATAAAACACATTTGATAAAAGAAGTAAACTGCAAAGTTTTTTAAAATTGTATGGTCAACCTAAATCATGAAAGAAAACTTTTTTGGTTTCATGTCCTTTTAATCTCCAAAATGGCAGCGCTCAGTGTGAAGATGCAGGGCTTCACAAATCTGCACTTGTAAGCGTTAAAATAAGAAAACATCTGCAGGAGGCAAACAATTTAATGTCCCTTTAAACATTCATTTGTGTAGATCATTGCAATGCCTACTTGCTGATATATATGATTTCTATATACGCAGTTACAAACACATTTTCCTCTATATACTATTATAAAACAAAATGTAAATTACAAAGTGTAAAGTGAATAAAGCTCTGTATTTGTTCACCTGTTACAATAACACTAGGGATTCTGTTTGAGCTTTAAAAATAAATGATGAGGATTTAAACTGAGAACTTTAATATTTTAATCTCTCCAGCAGAACTGTGACTGTTTTCTTTATGAGGCAGTGAGTAATCTTTTCCTAGTGATAAAAAAATCTTAATCCACAGGACCACATATTGTTTTCATATTAGAAAACATTATTTTATGTATTGTTCCTAGTGACACATGCACATCCTGTTGGTTAAAAAATTAGTTTAAAAATCAAACACCTAGATTACGAGTTTTGCGTTAGAGGCTGTGCGGTGCTAACGAGCAGTTTTGTCTCACCGCTCACCTGCAGCGCTGGTATTACGAATTTTCAGAAACCCGTCGTTAAAAGACAAGAAGTGAGCGTTGAGCAAAATTTTGCTCATTACCGCACTCAAGCTCACCGTTGACTTAAGCAGCGCTGGTATTGGTCATATATGCACTATTTCCCCATAGGAATCAACGGTGAGAGCCTGCTGAAAAAAAGTCTAACACCTGCAAAAAAACAGCGTAAAACTCAGTAACGCAGCCCCATTGATTCCTATGGGGAAATAAAAGTTATGTCTACACCTAACACCTTAACATGAACCCGAGTCTAAACACCCCTAATCTTACACTTATTAACCCCTAATCTGCCGCCCCTGACATCTACATTATATTATTAACCCCTAATCTGCCGCTCCGGACACCACCGCCACCTACATTATAGTTATGAACTCCTAATCTGCAGCTCCCAACGTCGCGGACACCTACATTATATTTATTAACCCATAATCTGCCGCCCCCAATTTCACCGTAACCTACCTACATTTATTAACCCCTAATCTGCCGCCCCAACGTCGCCGCCACTATATTAAAGTTATTAACCCCTAAACCTAACACCCACTATCTTTAAATATAATTTAAATAAATCTAAATAAATATTCCTATCATTAACTAAATTATTCCTATTTAAAACTAAATACTTACCTATAAAATAAACCCTAAGCTAGCTACAATATAACTAATAGTTACATTGTAGCTAGCTTAGGGTTTATTTTTATTTTACAGGCAAGTTTGTAATTATTTTAACTAGGTAGAATAGTTATTAAATAGTTATTAACTATTTAATAACTACCTAGCTAAAATAAAGACAAATTTACCTGTAAAATAAAACCTTACCTAAGTTACACTAACACCTAACACTACAATATAATTAAATAAATTAACTAAATTAAATACAATAACCTAAATTAAATTAAATTCGCTAAAGTACAAAAAACACACTAAATTACAGAAAATAATAAACAAATTACAGATATTTAAACTAATTACACCTAATCTAATAGCCCTATTAAAATAAAAAAAGCCCCCCCAAAATAAAAAAACGTAAACTAAACTACGAATAGCCCTTAAAAGGGCCTTTTGCAGTGCATTGCCCCAAAGTAATCAGCTCTTTTACCTGTAAAAAAAAAATACAAACAACCCCCCCAACAGTAAAACCCAGCACCCACACAACCAACCCCCCAAATAAAATCCTAACTAAATAAATCTAAGCTCCCCATTGCCCTGAAAAGAGCATTTGGATGGGCATTGCCCTTAAAAGGGCAGTTAGCTCTTCTGCCACCCAAATCCTAACCTAAAAATAAAACCCACCCAATACACCCTTAAAAAAACCTAACACTAACCCCCTGAAGATCGACTTACCGGGAGACGTCTTCATCCAAGCCGGGCCGAAGTCCTCAATGAAGCCGGGAAAAGTCTTCATCCAAGCCAGGCGAAGTGGTCCTCCAGACGGGCAGAAGTCTTCATCCAGACGGCATCTTTTATCTTCATCCATCTGGCGCAGAGCGGGTCCATCTTCAAGACATCCGACGTGGAGCATCCTCTTCCTCCGACGACTAAAGCTGAATGAAGGTACCTTTAAGTGAGTAAGATGGCGTCCCTTAGATTCCGATTGGCTGATAGAATTCTATCAGCCAATCGGCATTAAGGTAGAAAAAATCCTATTGGCTGATCCAATCAGCCATTAGGATTGAGCTTGCATTCTATTTGCTGTTCCAATCATCCAATGCATCAGCCAATAGGATTTTTTCTACCTAAATTCCAATTGGCTAATAGAATTCTATAAGCCAATCAGAATCTAAAGGACGCCATCTTGGATGACGTCTCTTAAAGGTACCTTCATTCAGCTTTAGTCGTTGGATGAAGAGGATGCTCCGCGTCGGATGTCTTGAAGATGGACCTGCTCCGCGCCGGATGGATGAAGATAGAAGATTCCGTCTGGATGAAGACTTCTGCCCGTCTGGAGGACCACTTCGCCCGGCTTGGATGAAGACTAATCCCGACTTTGTTGAGAACTTCGGACCAGCTTGGATGAAGACTTCTCCCGGTAAGTCGATCTTCAGGGGGTTAGTGTTAGGTTTTTTTAAGGGTGTATTGGGTGGGTTTTATTTTTAGGTTAGGGACTTTGGGCTGCAATAGAGATAACTGCCCTTTTAAGGGCAATGCCCATCCAAATGCCCTTTTCAGGGCAATGGGGAGCTTAGGTTTTTTTAGATAGTATTTTATTTGGGGGGGTTGGTTGTGTGGGTGGTGGGTTTTACTGTTGGGGGGGTTGTTTGTATTTTTTTTACAGGTAAAAGAGCCGATTACTTTGGGGCAATGCCCCGCAAAAGGCCCTTTTAAGGGCTATTGGTAGTTTAGTTTAGGCTAGGGTTTTTTTTTATTTGGGGGTGGGGGCTTTTTTATTTTAATTGGGCTATTAGATTAGGTGTAATTAGTTTAAATATCTGTCATTTGTTTATTATTTTCTGTAATTTAGTGGGGTTTTTTGTACTTTAGCTAATTTAATTTAGGTAATTGTATTTAATTTAGTTTATTTATTTAATTATAGTGTAGTGTTAGGTGTTATTGAAACTTAGGTTAGGTTTTATTTTACAGGTACTTTTGTATTTATTTTAGCTAGGTAGTTATTAAATAGTTAATAACTATTTAACTATTCTACCTAGTTAAAATAAATACAAAATTGCCTGTAAAATAAAAATATACCCTAAGATAGCTACAATGTAACTATTAGTTATATTGTAGCTATCTTATGGTTTATTTTACAGGTAAGTATTTAGTTTTAAATATGAATAATTTAGTTAATGATAGTAATATTTATTTAGATTAATTGTAATTATATTTATGTTAGGGGGTGTTAGGGTTAGACTTAGGTTTAGGGGTTAATAACTTTAATATAGTGGCAGCGACGTTGGGGCGGCAGATTAGGGGTTAATAAATAGTATGTAGGTGTCGGCGATGTTGGGGGCAGCAGATTAGATGTTAATACATATAATGTAGGTGGCGGCAGTGTCCGGAGGGGCAGATTAGGGGTTAATTATAATGTAGATGTCGGGGGTAGCAGATTAGGGGTTAATAAATATAATGTAGGTGTCGGCGATGTTGGGGGCAGCAGATTATGGGTTCATAAATATAATGTAGGTGGCGGCGGTGTCTGGAGTGGCAGATTAGGGGTTAAAAATTTTATTATAGTGTTTGCGATGCGGGAGGGCCTCGGTTTAGGAGTTAATAGGTAGTTTATGGGTGTTAGTGTACTTTTTAGCACTTTAGTTATGAGTTTTATGTTACGACATTGTACCATAAAACTCATAACTACTGAATTTTAAATACGTTAGGACTCTTGACAGGGTAGGGTGTACCGCTCACTTTTTGGCCTCCCAGGACAGACTCGTAATATCAGTGCTATGGAAGTCCCATAGAAAAAAAGACTTTACGAAGTTTACGTAAGTCGTTTTGCGGTAAAGCCAAAGAAGTGTGTGTTGACCCTAAACCTTCAAGACTCGTAATAGCAGCGGGCGTAAAAAAGCAGCGTTAGGACCTCTTAACGCTGCTTTTTTACCCTAACGCACAACTCGTAATCTAGCCGTATGTTATTCTTGCTTTATAAACTAGAAATATAGAAAATAGACCTAAGTAAACTGCAGAACATATAATAGTATTTTAATCTTTATGAATTATACAAGGGTCCTCACCCACCAGGATTTTTTTTTATTAGCAGCTAATTTTAAAAATGAACTTTAATGAATCTACTCATACGTATCTACCGGCAAATGGGAACAATCAGATCACAGAGCTGTTTCTAGCTGAATAAAAGGGATTATAATGTGCTATAAGCAACTCAAGGAACAATTTATTTAGTTCTCATGTTTTGCATACCTTATAAAACCAAGGCTGGAAAACAAATCTTAAAACCAATTTGCTGATGTTAATGTCCATCTCTCTATTAAGGTCTGTGGATCATGATATGAAAAGAGATGTGTAATTGGACAAGTATTCTGCAGTATACTAATGCCAGAGGGCATATCTCTACTGATCAGTGGGCATCTGTATATGGCACCTATGAGATGTTATAAAAAATAATTAAAGGGACACTGTACCCAAAATTTTTCTTTTGTAATTCAGAAAGAGCATGCAATTTTAAGCAACTTTCTAACTTACTCCTATTATCAATTTTTCCTCATTCTCTTGCTATCTTTATTTGAAAAAGAAGGCATCTAAGCTTGTTTTGGGTTCAGTACTCTGGACAGCAATTTTTTATTGGTGAATTAATTTATCCACTAATCAGCAAGGACAACCCTGGTGGTTCAACAAAAATGGGCCGGCTTGTAAACTTACATTCTTGCATTTCAAATAAAGATACCAAGAGAATGAAGAAAAATTGATAAAATGAGTAAATTAGAAAGATGCTTAAAATGCCATGCTCAATCTGAATCACGAAATAAAAAATTTGGGTACAGTGTCCCTTTAAAGGGACATGAAACCAAATGTTTTTCTTGTATGATTCGGATATAGCATGTCATTTTAAACAACTTTCCTATTTGCTTCTATTATCTAATTTGTTTTGTTGGCTTATTATCCTTTGTTGAAAAGTATACCTAGGTAGGCTCACTGGCTGCTGATTGGTGACTGCACATTTATGCTTCATGTTATTGGCTCTCCTGTGTGCATTGCCATTTCTTCAATAATGGATACCAACAGAATGAAGCAAATTAGGTAAAATAGAAAGCTGTTTAAAATTCCATGCTAAATCTGAATTATGAAAAACATATTTTTTTTTTGTTTCATGTCCCTTTAAACGTGCAGACTACAGATTTAACTATATTCTACACAGTCATTGGCTGCACACTCCAATTACCCATTTATAACTAAATTGTTTGGATTGGCCTCTGCAAAGAAGGAACCTATTTAAATAGAGGCATTAAAAAATCTATTATGCATATAAAAGAGCACTTTAAAAAGAAATTAAGATTTATGGGCACTAAAAGTTAACATTTTTTAAAAAAAAAATACATTTATATATATTTCTCAGGTTAATCTTTGCTTTAAATACATCTTTCTAACTAGCTTTTATTTAGCGTTTTATGCCCCTGTAAGTAGCCTTCTTTTTTATCAGGATTTGCATTGATTTGCAATAGTATGCTGGGGCTGCACACTCCCATAAAACGAATAATTCCCATGTCTGTAGGGAGCAGTTGCTAGAAGTCATTCATTTATCATTTCAAGAGCAGTATTCTGCCTTCTGTAAATGGTATAAGCTGAATGCGATCTTCTGGCTATTGCAGAACTCAGTGGATACTGTGTCTTAAAGCAGTGATTTGTAACCATTTTTTTGCCGTGGCACACTTTTTTACATTAAAAAATCTTGTGGCACACCACCATCCCAAATTTTACAAAATCACACATTGTAGCCTAATACAGGATATATATATATCAGTGAAGTGCAGTGAGGTCAGAGGCTGGTGAGGCACTAGATATGATACGCCAGAGAAACACATGTACAGAGGGCCGCAAGTACCCCCAACAGGGCAGGTTTAAATTATAGCTGAACCAGTGCACAGGTGACATAATCAGGTGATGGGTGAGAGCAAGTTAGTAACCACTTAGTTACTAATCAGCTGATTACTTCACCTGTGCACTGATTCAGCTATAATGAAAACCTGACCTGTTGGGGGTACTTGAGGACCATTGTTGAGAAACACTGCACTAAAGCACCAGCTCATCGGAAATATATTGATTACCTGGAGAATAAAGCACACATACTCTGCTCACTGACACCCACACACACTCTGCTCACATACACACTCACACAATTCTGTGGCACAGTGCCAGTTACTAACCAATTAGAATGATCCACAATCTCTTCTCTACTCACTACTGTATTGTAAAAATGGAAATAATTTACCATACAAGTTTTACACAAAGGACAAGTTATCAATACTGCCAACACAGCTGCTGCAATATGGTGTTCAAGAAACGCCCGTGCACATCCCACTTAGGCATGCTCTTCAACAAAGGATACCAAAAGAATGAAGTACATAATAATAAAAGTAAAATAGAAAGTTTATTTATTTATTTTTTTGTGCAATTTCTATCTGAATGATGGAAATGTAATTATGACTTTCATTTTCCTTTCAAAAACTAATTTGATTTGCTGACATGGGGCCAGTAACAGTTAATGCTAATTCTCAAAATATAAATAACTAGAAAAGTCTATTAAAATAGCATGCTCTACCTCAATCATGAAAGTTTAATTTTAAATGTCTCCCTTTGACTATGTGTTTAACCAGTTACTTTACAGTGGCATTATTTCTAAAAACATTTAACTGCAATAATTAAATATATTTTTTAAATGACTCATTATCTCCTTTTTATTAATATAAACCTGTATAAAAGCAGCACATATTAAAAACACAATGCAACAGCTTTCAATTGATTTGTGAATTACAAGTTAACAGCAGTCTTTAAATAAATGGAGACACAGAGAAAAATAAAAATAGATACTGCATCCTCTGACTGAACAGACATAACATATATGGGGTTTGTACCTAATTAAATCAAATAACAATGAAAAAGGGAGGCTTAGCAATATTCAATGTAAAAAACTTTAATTTAAATAATGTGGGCACTGCACACTTAACTTCAAACTCTGGGTTTTAAATTATGGATTTAAATTTGAATTGTCCCTTTGACTTCCTGTCAGTATTGGGTTATGCTCACTTACTGTCTCCCCCTGTTAATGAGCTGTATCTGAACTATTTGTGAATCACAAAAGATGTAGAATACTACTTTACTCTTCTGCTTGGTGTCATCTGTTCTTAGGTTACCTCGGCTTCCAGTTGTGTCACATGACCCTGCTCACTGCATGCTCCTGATTAATCTATATATCCTTCACTTGCTAGGAGGCATTAAGAGGGGTGCCTCCTATTGGTCCCAATTTTTACTGCTAATAAGTTGACAGAACACAGGTGGCGCTGCAGCACAGCTTTTCCTTTGACCCATGTACTGCAATGGAGAGAAGCGTTTCTGTACCTGCCTCTCCATAGCATTACATGGGGGGAAAATATTTTTTTGGGGACTTTTTTTTTTGTTTTAATTAAAATTTAATTAAGCTTTGGCCACATATGGCAGGGGTAGGCACGGCCTCCCCTGCCTCCTATGAGTGCATGTCCCTGATATATATATATATATATATAGACACACACTGTACTGTGCTGTCATGCCATGCCTCCTACAAACTACACATGACATATTGACATTCATTCACAAACAATCATAATGATTGTGAATGCATGTCAATGTCATGGTTGTAAATGATGCCTGATGAGCCTGTCACATACCTACCAATATTTCAAAATTTGAAAGAGGGACACCCCCGCACTGTTGTCAGTCTGCAGTGGCACACCTGAGGATCTCTCACGGCACACTGGTTGAAAAACACTGTCTTAAAGAAACAACCAAAATAGATTCCATTGTGCCAAAAGTAATACAATCAGTGTGTTATTTTTATTTAAAACCTAGTGTAACTTTTCTGCTATTCTGTTTGGTCCCTTAGGTAGGGAATATTCACAAAGTGGAGCTATACCTGAGCATGGCTGATATATTGATTAATACTGGGAATTTAGGGTAATGGCAACCAACATAACTCTGTCCCCACAGTGCACACACCCCTGCTCCTTCTTGGGCAGCTAAATTAGGGGCTTTTCAAATACACTAGAATAGCTTAGAAAATGAAGACAAAGTGCTAAAGCTGAACACACAGCAAACTATGAATTTGGACCGATATTATAAATATACTTTTGTCTGTTTACAATATAGGTTTCTTTCATGTAATTGGCAAGAGTCCATGAGCTAGTGACATATGGGATATACAATCCTACCAGGAGGGGCAAAGTTTCCCAAACCTCAAAATGCCTATAAATACACCCCTCACCACACCCACAATTCAGTTTTACAAACTTTGCCTCCTATGGAGGTGGTAAAGTAAGTTTGTGCTAAGCTTTCTACGTTGATAAGCGCTTCTCAGCATTGTTGAAGCCCGATTCCTCTCAGAGTACAGCGAATGTCAGAGGGACGTGAAGGGAGTATCACCTATTGAATACGATGATTTCCCTAACGGGGGTCTTTTTCATGGGTTCTCTGTTATCGGTCGTAGAGATTCATCTCTTACCTCCCTTTTCAGATCTACGGTATAATCTCAAATTTACCATTACCTCTACTAAAGAACTGTTTTAGTACTGGTTTGGCTATCTGCTATATGTGGATGGGTGTTTTTTGGTAAGTTTTCATTTACTTAAGACACTCTCAGCTATGGTTTGGCACTTTATGCAATTATATAAAGTTCTAAATATATGTATTGTACTTATATTTGCCATGAGTCAGGTTCATGTATTTCCTTCTGCAGACTGTCAGTTTCATATTTGGGAATATAAACAATTTAAGAAATTTGTTTCTTACCTGGGGTTTATTCTTTTTCAATTTGACTACTTTTGCATTTGCGGGTATTAGGCCCACGGGTGCGTCAAATGTTAGACTTTATTGCGTCATTTTCGGCGCAAACTTTTTTTGGTGCGGGAAATTACGTTTTTGATGCAACTTCGTCATTTCCGGTGTCATACGTGACGTCGAGACCTTTCACACGGCGGCATCATTAGTGACGCAAGTGTGTCATTTCCGGTCATTTTTGGCGCCAAAAAGTTTACGTTATGTTGTGCGTCATACTTGGCGCCAATTTTTCTTCATTATTTCAATATCCCATTGTTGTTTGCCTCCTGCTTTCTTCTCTATCAAGAGGCCTATGCTTTTGCATTTTTTCCCATTCCTGAAACTGTCATTTAAGGAAATAGATAATTTTGCTTTATATGTTGTTTTTTTCTCTTACATTGAGCAAGATGTCCCAATCTGATCCTGCCTCTGAAGTTTCTGCTGGATCATTGCTGCCTGACCTCGGTTCTACCAAAGCTAAGTGCATTTCTTTTAAAATTGTAGAAATTATTCCACCGAATGTCATTTGTAATAGTTGTCATGATAAACTTTTACATGCAGATAGTGTTTCTATCAGTAATAGTACATTGCCAGTTGCAGTTCCTTCAACTTCTAATGTGCATGATATACCTGTAAATTTTAAAGAATTTGTTTCTGAATCTATTATGAAGGTTTTGTCTGCATTTCCACCTTCTAATAAACGTAAAAGGTCTTTTAAAACTTCTCATTTAGCTGATGAAATTTCAAATGACCAACAAAATAATAATTCATCCTCTTTTGATGAGGATCTATCTGAAACAGAAGATCCTTCCTCAGATATTGACACTGACAAATCTACTTATTTAAAATAGAGTATATGCGTTCTTTATTAAAAGAAGTGTTAATTACTTTGGATATTGAGGTAACCAGTCCTATTGACGTTCAGTCTAATAAACGTTTAAATGCTGTTTTTAAACCTCCTGTGGTTTCTCCAGGTGTTTTTCCCATTCCTGAGGCTATTTCTGATATGATTTCTAGAGAATGGAATAAGCCAGGTACTTCCTTTATTGCTTCTTCAAGGTTTAAGAGATTGTATCCTTTACCAGCAAAATCTATAGAGTTTTGGGAAAAGATCCCCAAAGTTGATGGGGCAATTTCTACTCTTGCTAAACGTACCACTATTCCTATGGAAGATAGCACTTCCTTTAAGGATCCTTTAGATAGGAAGCTTGAATCTTATCTAAGGAAGGCCTATTTTATTCAGGTCATCTTCTCAGACCTGCTATTTCTTTGGGTGATGTTGCGGCTGCATCAACTTTCTGGTTGGAAAATTTAGCGCAACATGAATTGGATTCTGACATATCTAGCATTGTTCGCTTACTGCAACATGCTAATCATTTTATTTGTGATGCCATTTTTGATATTATCAAAATTGATGTTAGATCCATGTCTTTAGCTGTATTAGCTAGAAGAGCTTTGTGGCTTAAATCTTGGAATGCTGATATGACATCTAAATCTAGATTACTATCTCTTTCTTTCCAAGGTAATAATTTATTTGGTTCTCAGTTGGATTCTATTATTTCAACTATCACTGGAGGAAAAGGAGTTTTTTTGCCTCAGGATAAAAAACCTAAGGGTAAATCTAAGGCTTCTAACCGTTTTCGTTCCTTTCGTCAGAATAAGGAACAAAAACTCAATCCTCCTCCCAAGGAATCTGCTTCCAGTTGGAAGCCTTCCTCAAATTGGAATAAATCCAAGCCATTTAGGAAACCAAAGTCTGCCCCTAAGTCCACATGAAGGTGCGGCCCTCATTCCAGCTCAGCTGGTAGGGGGCAGATTAAGGTTTTTCAAGGATTTTTGGATAAAATCTGTCCAAAATCATTGGATTCAGAGCATTGTCTCTCAAGGGTATTGAATAGGATTCAAAGTAAGACCTCCTGTGAGAAGATTTTTTCTCTCACACATTCCTGTAAATCCAGTAAAAGCTCAGGCTTTTCTGAAGTGTGTTTCAGACCTGGAGTCTTCAGGGGTAATCATGCCAGTTCCTCCTCAGGAACGAGGTTTGGGGTTTTATTCAAACCTATTCATTGTACCAAAGAAAGAAAATTTGTTCAGACCAGTTCTGGATCTGAAAATTTTGAATCGTTATGTAAGAGTACTAACTTTCAAGATGGTGACTATAAGGACTATTCTGCCTTTTGTTCAGCAAGGACATTATATGTCTACAATAGACTTGCAGGATGCATACCTTCATATTCCGATTCATCCAGAACACTATCAGTTTCTGAGATTCTCTTTTCTAGACAAGCATTACCAATTTTTTGCTCTTCCATTTAGCCTAGCAACAGCTCCAAGAATCTTTTCAAAGGTTCTCGGTGCCCTACTATCTGTAATCAGAGAACAGGGTATTGCGGTGTTTCCTTATTTGGACGATATCTTGGTACTAGCTCAGTCTTTACATACTGCAGAATCTCACACAAATCAACTAGTGTTGTTTCTTCGGAAACATGGTTGGAGGATCAATTTACCAAAACGTTTCTTGATTCCTCAGACAAGGGTCACCTTTTTAGGCTTCCAGATAGATTCAGTGTCCATGACTCTGTCTCTAACAGACAAGAGACGTTTAAGATTGGTCGCAGCATGTCGGCTCCTTCAGTCTCAGTCATTCCCTTCAGTGGCTATGTGCATGGAAGTTTTAGGTCTCATGACTGCAGCATCGGACGCAATCCCCTTTGCTCGTTTTCACATGAGACCTCTACAGCTTTGTATGCTGAATCAATGGTGCAGGGATTATACAAAGATATCACAATTAATATCCTTGAATCCAAATGTACGACACTCTCTGACATGGTGGATAGATCACCATGGTTTGGTTCAAGGGGCTTCTTTTGTTCGCCCAACCTGGACTGTGATCACAACAGATGCGAGTCTTTCAGGTTGGGGAGCTGTTTGGGGGTCTCTGACAGCACAAGGGGTTGGGAAATCTCAAGAGGCGAGATTACCAATAAATATTTTAGAACTCCGTGCAATTCTCAGGGCTCTTCAGTTCTGGCCTCTACTAAAGAGAGAACCGTTCATTTGTTTTCAGACAGACAATATCACAACTGTGGCTTATGTCAATCATCAGGGTGGGACTCACAGTCCCCAAGCTATGAAAGAAGTATCTTGGATACTTGCTTGGGCGGACTCCAGCTCTTGGTATCTGCGGTACATATCCCAGGTGTAGACAATTGGGAGGCGGATTATCTCAGCCGCCAGACTTTACATCCAGGGGAGTGGTCTCTCCATCCAGATGTGTTTTCTCAGATTGTTCAGATGTGGGGGCTTCCAGAGATAGATCTCATGGCCTCTCATCTAAACAAGAAACTTCCCAGATACCTGTCCAGGTCCAGGGATGTTCAGGCGGAAGCAGTGGATGCGCTGACACTTCCTTGGTGTTATCAACCTGCTTACATCTTCCCGCCTCTAGTTCTCCTTCCAAGAGTGATTTCCAAAATCATCATGGAACAGTATTTTGTGTTGCTGGTGGCTCCAGCATGGCCACACAGGTTTTGGTATGTGGATCTGGTTCGAATGTCCAGTTGCCCGCCTTGGCCACTTCCGTTACGGCCGGAACTACTATCTCAAGGTCTGTTTTTCCATCAGGATCTCAAATCATTAAATTTGAAGGTATGGAAATTGAACGCTTAGTTCTAAGTCATAGAGGTTTCTCTGATTCCGTGATTAATACTATGTTACAAGCTCGTAAATCTGTCTCTAGAAAGATTTATTATAGAGTTTGGAAGACTTACATTTCATGGTGTTCTTCTCATAATTTCTCCTGGCATTCTTTTAGAATTCCTAGAATTTTGCAGTTTCTTCAGGATGGTTTGGACAAGGGTTTGTCTGCAAGTTCCTTGAAAGGACAAATCTCCGCTCTTTCTGTTTTATGTCACAGAAAAATTGCTATGCTTCCTGATATACACTGTTTTGTACAAGCTTTAGTTCGTATTAAGCCTGTCATTAAGTCAATTTCTCCTTCTTGGAGTCTTAATTTGGTTCTGAGGGCTTTACAGGCTCCTCCATTTGAACCTATGCATTCTTTGGACATTAAACTACTTTCTTGGAAAGTGTTGTTCCTTTTGGCTATCTCTTCTGCTAGAAGAGTTTCTGAGCTATCTGCTCTTTCTTGTGAGTCTCCTTTTCTGATTTTTCATCAGGATAAGGCAGTTTTGTGGACTTCTTTTCAATTTTTACCTAAGGTTGTGAATTCTAACAACATTAGTAGAGAAATTGTTGTCCCTTCTTTATGTCCTAATCCTAAGAATTCTTTGGAGAGATCCTTACATTCTTTGGATGTGGTAAGAGCTTTGAAATATTATGTGGAAGCTACTAAAAATTTCAGGAAGACTTCTAGTCTATTTGTTTTATTTTCTGGTCCTAGGAAAGGTCAGAAAGCTTCTGCTATTAACTTGGCTTCTTGGTTGAAACTTTTGATTCATCAAGTTTATATGGAGTCGGGTCAAACCCCGCCTCAGAGAATTACAGCTCATTCTACTAGATCAGTCTCTACTTCATGGGCTTTTAAGAATGAAGCTTCAGTTGATCAGATTTGCAAAGCAGCCACTTGGTCCTCTTTGCATACATTTACTAAATTCTACCATTTTGATGTATTTGCTTCTTCGGAAGCAGTTTTTGGTAGAAAAGTTATTCAGGCAGCTGTTTCAGTTTGATTCTTCTGCCTTTTGATTTAAGTTTTTTTCTTTCAAAAGTGAAAATAAACTTATTTTTGGGTTGTGGATTATTTTCTCAGCGGAATATGGCTGTTTTTGTTTTATTCCCTCCCTCTCTAGTGACTCTTGAGTAGAAGACTCCACATCTTGGGTATTGATATCCCATATGTCACTAGCTCATGGACTCTTGCCAATTACATGAAAGAAAACATAATTTATGTAAGAACTTACCTGATAAATTCATTTCTTTCATATTGGCAAGAGTCCATGAGGCCCACCATTTTTATGGTGGTTATGATTTTTTGTATAAAGCACAATTATTTCCAAATTTCCTTTGTTGATGCTTTCTACTCCTTTCTTTATCACCCCACTGCTTGGCTATTCGTTAAACTGAATTGTGGGTGTGGTGAGGGGTGTATTTATAGGCATTTTGAGGTTTGGGAAACTTTGCCCCTCCTGGTAGGATTGTATATCCCATATGTCACTAGCTCATGGACTCTTGCCAATATTCAAGAAATGAATTTATCAGGTAAGTTCTTACATAAATTATGTTTTTATATTCCTGTTACTATTACTGTGTATTACTGTATTGTAATGACACCAAATCAAAGCAGTTGAGAACATTGATAGGGTATTGAAATATAACGCATTGTTGCAGGGCTAGAAAAAAACACAGGAGCCAATGGCTCCCTGGCTCCTAACACACGCCTAGATTACGCGTTTTGTGGTAACAGGGTTGCGTTGCTAACGATCCTTTTTTCTTAACGCTCCCTTAAGACAACGCTTGTATTACAGCTTTTTTTAAACCTGGCGTTAACCGCAAAAAGGTGATCGTAGAGCAAAATTTAGCTGCACATCTCAGCTCAATACCAGCGTTGCTTACGGTAGCGGTAAGATGGCTAAATGTGCTCGTGCATGATTTTCCCATAGGAAACAATGGGTCTGAGCTGGCTGAAAAAAAACCCTAACACCTGCAAAAAAGCAACGTTCTGCTCCTAACGCAGCCCCATTGATTCCTATGGGGAAATTAATTTTATGTCTACACCTAACAACACCCTAACATGAACCAGAGTCTAAACACCCCTAATCTTACACTTATTAACCCCTAATCTGCTGTCCCCGACATTATCGGCACCAACATTATATTATTTATCCCTAATCTGCCGCTCCGGACATCGCCGCCACCTACATTATCCCTATGAACCCCTAATCTGCTGCCCCCAACATCGCCGAACCCTACATTATATTTATTAACCCCTAATCTGCCCCCCAATGTCGCCGCAACAACCCACACATATTAACCCCTAATCTGCCGCCGCCAACGTCGCCACCACTATATAAAGTTATTAACCCTAACACCCCCCTAATTTAAATATAATTTAAATAAATCTAAATAAAATAACTACAATTAGATAAATTATTCCTATTTAAAACTAAATACTTACATATAAAATAAACCCTAAACTAGCTACAATATAACTAATAGTTACATTTTAGCTATCTTAGGGTTTATATTTATTTTACAGGCAAGTTTGTATTTATTTTAACTAGGTACAATAGTTATTAAATAGTTATTAACTATTTAATAACTTCCTAGTTAAAATAAAGACAAATTTACCCTGTAAAATAAATCCTAACCTAAATTGCAATTACACCTAACACTACACTATCATTAAATTAATTACATAAACTAACTATAATTAACTACAATTAAATAAAATAAACTAAAGTACGAAAAACAACAAACACTAAATTACAGAAAATAAAAAAATTATTACAATTTTTTTAAACTAATTACACCTAATCTAATCCCCCTAATAAAATTAAAAAGCCCCCCAAAATAATAAAATTCCCTACCCTATACTAAATTACAAATAGCCCTTAAAAGGGCTTTTTGGGGGGCATTGCCCCAAAGTAATCAGCTCTTTTACCTGTAAAAAAAAATACAATACCCCCCCAAAATTAAAACCCACCACCCACACACTCAACCCTACTCTAAAACCCACCCAATCCCCCCTTAAAAAAACCTAACACTACCCCCTTGAAGATCACCCTACCTTGAGACGTCTTCACCCAGCCGGGCACAAGTGGACCTCCAGAGGGGCAGAAGTCTTCATCCGATCTGGGCAGAAGAGGACTTCCAAATGGGTAGAAGGATTATCCAGGCGGCATCTTCTATCTTCATCCATCCGGAGCGGAGCGGGTCCATCTTCAATCCAGCCGTTGCGGAGCATCCTCTTCAAACGAAGTCCAATCAAAGAATGAAGGTTCCTTTAAATGACGTCATCCAAGATGGTGTCCCTTGAATTCCGATTGGCTGATAGGATTCTATCAGCCAATCGGAATTAAGGTAGGACAAATCCTATTGGCTGATCCAATCAGCCAATATGATTGAAGTTCAATCCTATTGGCTGATCCATCAGCCAATAGGATTGAGCTTGCATTCTATTGGCTGTTCCAATCAGCCAATAGAATGCGACCTCAATCCTATCAACTGATTGCATCAGTCAATAGGATTTTTCCTACCTTAATTCCGATTGGCTGATAGAATCCTATCAGCCAATCGGAATTCAAGGGACGCCATCTTGACGTAATTTAAAGGAACCTTCATTCTTCGCTTGGACTTTGTTTGAAGAGGATGCTCCGCATCGGCTGGATTGAAGATGGACCTTCTCCACTCCGGATGGATGAAGATAGAAGATGCCGCTTGGATGAAGACTTCTGCCGTTTGGAGGACCTCTTCTGCCCGGATCGGATGAAGACTTCTGCCCCTCTGGAGGTCCACTTGTGCCCGACTGGGTGAAGACGTCTCAAGGTTTACAGGTAAAAGAGCTGATTACTTTGGGGCAATGCCCCGCAAAAGGCCCTTTTAAGGGCTATTTGTAATTTAGTATAGGGTAGGGAATTTTATTATTTTGGGGGGCTTTTTTATTTTATGAGGGGGATTAGATTAGGTGTAATTAGTTTTAAAAAATGTAATTATTTTTTTTATTTTCTGTAATTTAGTGTTTATTGTTTTTCATACTTTAGTTTATTTAATTTAATTGTAGTTAGTTTATGTAATTAATTTAATGATAGTGTAGTGCTAGGTTTAATTGTAACTTTATCAGGTAAATTTGTACTTATTTTAACTAGGTAGCTATTAAATAGTTAATAACTATTTAATAACTATTCTACCTAGTTAAAATAAATACAAAGTTGCCTGTAAAATAAAAATAAATCCTAAAATAGATACAATGTAACTATTAGTTATATTGTAGCTAGCTTATGGTTTATTTTACAGGTATTTTGTTTTAAATAGGATTAATTTATTTAATTGTAATAATTTTATTTCGTTTTAATTAAATTATATTTAAGTTAGGGGGGGTTAGACTTAGGTTTAGGGGTTAATCCATTTAATATAGTGGCGGCGACGTTGAAGGCGGCAGATTAGGGGTTAATAATTGTAGATCGGTGTCATCGATGTTAGGGACGGCAGATTAGGGGTTAATAAAAATGTAACTAGTGTTTGCGAGGCGGGAGTGCGGTGGTTTAGGGGTTAATATATTTATTACAGTGGCGGCAATGTCTGGTTGGCAGATTAGGGGTTAAAAAGTTTATTTAAGGGTTTTTCCGATGTGGGAGGGGCCTCGGTTTAGGGGTTAATAGCTAGTTTATGGGTGTTAGTGTACTTTTTAGCACTTTAGTTAAGAGTTTTATGTTACGGCATTAGCCTATAAAACTCCTGACTTTTAAATGCGGTAGGAGTCTTGACAGGAGTGGGTCTACCACTCACTTCTTCCAAGACTCGTAATACCGGTGTTAGGCAAATCCCATTAAAAAGATAGGATACGCAATTAACGTAAGGGGATTTGCGGTAAGCTCGAGTCACAGAAGAAAAGTGAGCGGTAGACCTGTACCTGCAAGACTCGTAATACCAGCGGGCGTTAAAAAGCAGCGTTGGGACCTCTCAACGCTGCTTTTTAAGGCTAACGCAAGACTCTTAATCTAGCCGTATGTGTCCTAGGAGGAATAGAAGTTTGCATTGTAGTTGTAAACTTAGGCTCTTTCTTCATATATTATAAAGCTAAAACAAAAAAACCCATGAAAAATATTATTATTTAAAGGAATATAAAACCCATATTTTTTCTATGATTCAAATGGAGCATGGAATTTTAAACAAATTTATCATTTTTATTCATTCTCTTGGTGTCTTTTGTTGAAAAGTAGGGACGTATGCTTAGGAGCTGGCCCATTTCTGGAGCACTATATGGCAGCAGTTTTGCAAGAATGTTATCCATTTGCAAGGTCACTAGATGCAGCACTATTTCCTGCCATGTAGTGATCCAGTGCCTACCTAGGTATTTCTTTAACACAGAATATCATGGTATGCGCTGTCTGAATCACAAAATAAAAATGTTGGGGTTTTATATCCCTTTAACATTGTCTTTTGAGTGAACGGTGCAGATACTATGTTGTTAATCCCTTTAATTCGCACTTTAGTAAATTAATAATAATTTGGCAGTCATCCACAGCTGTGACTGGTTAAGAAGTTCTGTTAATATATTTTCCCTCGATACAACTAAACTGTTATTACTTACTAAGTTGATTCCCTTTGGTACCATTGACTTACATTGAGGCTTTAATTGCATCAGTAAATAAACTTGTGTGTACTAGTGCCATTATTGTTTCCTGAACTTTTCCAACTGTAATTATTACAAATGGGCAAATTACTGAAGGGATTTGATGTAAATATTGTATACTAATAAACCAGTAGCTGATTGTTTTTGTTTTTGTTTGGGGGAAACGTATGTTGATGTCGATATAGAGATGATCTAAATTGATATTATGACAATGCATTTATGCATCAAACTTACACACACACACACATATATATATATATATATATATATATATATATATATATATATATATATATATATAGAGAGAGAGAGATCAATGTATGTTTGTCCTCTTATTTATTCCCCTTTTGGGTGTCCACTTACTTTACGTTACCTCAGTCGGTATGAGGTAAGTGTTAGACAAATCTGGTGTATCCGCCTTGTATTTGACCTTTATAGGTACTTGTTTGGGAAGATGATGCCTCTTGTCAGCAGTAGAAACTTCCAAACTGTATGTTTCTCAGACTTGTCAGTGTGTGTTCTTGTTATTCTCATAAAGAAAGATGAGGAAAAAAACAGCAGATAGTGTAATACCGTTTATTAAAATCACAATTTAAACGTATTTAATACATCACACATACATCATGTATGAGGTATTTATATAGCACATAAAAACCAATATTTGCGTTGTGTCACAGCAGTGATATCTCTCTCCCACTGATCCCTTAATCCCTTGATACAATAACATCGTATAGGGTATGTCCCTGGCACTCCATTGTTCCGATATTTCTGCTTTGTCCCAAAAGTATAAGTTCTCAAATACGCTTTAAACATCCAAGGTCTATGTATGCAGACCCCAATTGATCAAGTGCCAGGGACATACCCTATACCCTGTTATTGTGTCAAGGGATTAAGGGATCAGTGGGAAAGAGATATCACTGCTGTGAAACAATGCAAATATTGGTTTTTATGTGCTATATAAATACCTCATACATGAGGTTTTTAAATGTGAGTGTGATGTATTAAAGACGTTTTAAATTGTGATTTATGTCTCCCTAAGAGAAAAAGGGGTAACCACATGTGGACTCCTTGCTCAGTGTGTTGAGGAATATGGCTACATCTCACTGACGAGACCCAATGAAGGCCAAAACGATCATCTGGGGTTGCTGTGTTCCTTGTTCAGAGGGGAATTGCCTTGTATTTCGGTGCTGAACTGACCATAATAGGCAGGATCAGACTGATATACTACAGGAAAGTTCTACTCTGTGAAAAGCATTACTGTGCTAAAAAGAAGCTGCTCCCAGGTCGTAGATCGCAATAGAACAGGCTAACAAGTTATTGAGCTGGTTGTTCATTCCTGTGAGTGTGCTTCTTTCTGTGTGTATTTAGTCTCCCTAAGGGAAAAAGGGGCAACCAGATGTGGACTCCTTACTCAGTGTGCTTAGAGGAATATGGCTACACCTCACTGACAAGGCCCAATGCAGGTTGAAACTATTGTCTGGGGTCTCTTGTTCAGAAAGGAATTGCTCAGTAATTCGGTGCTGGACTGACCGTAATTGGCGGGATCAGACTGATATACTACAAGAAAGTAAATCACCATAGAACAAGCTAACATGTTATTGAGCTGGTGTATGTATGTGTGTGTATATATATATATATATATATATATATATATATATATATATATATATATATATATATATATATATATATATATATATATATATATATATATATATATATATATATATATATATATAAAGGGCACTACTGTGTATTCAAAGAAAGTAAAAATCTGTTTGTAAGAAAATAACAAAAGTGATATACAGGTGATACCTTTATTAGCTTACTAAGGGCTCGTTTTAATTTAACAATAAAAAAATGGAGCTATAAGCTACCAAAGTTGTCAACAGCTAAAAGTAGTTTACCGCTCCATTTTAGTACCAGGTTTCCATTAAAATATCTAGCGCATTGTGAGCAGTCACTCTTTTCGGCTAGGTGTAAATTAACATAGTGTTAACGCTTCCATCCGATGTCGGATTTCTTGAAAATGGCACCAAAACAAGTAAGTTGTTATTGTAACCAGACCTTACACTAAAAAAATTTACGTTAAGCGTCTATGCTCCTTACCTGTGATCACCTCTAAAGAGAAACAAAAAGACAGATCCCCTTATTTATAAAACATATTTTTTAACTATTATTATTATCAGGTATTTATAGAGCGCCAACAGATTCCGCAGTGCTGTAATCATAACTATAAGTAAATACTACTTTTTATTATAATTACATTTTCTACTTTATTAACAGTATGTAATAAAGATTGCTGCCCTAGGCATATATCTCATTTGAATTTGTAGATATGTGCTTGCGTATATTCTTATATGTAAATACATATTGATATTTCCATAAGTACCTAAGTGCAACTATTCCTATACATGGGGCAACAATAAATATTACATATTACAATTTTTTCTACATTGAAACACTCCAAGTTTTAAAATTTCAATGGGAACTAGGTCTGAAAAAGCTAATTTTTCCTCTTTAACTCCTAGTTGAGTTGGGTGTAATTTTTTATAAGTATCGCCACCCTCTGACAGTGTATTAACAGTTTGCGCTTATATTGGAAACCTGGTAGGAGATGCATTATACCAGTCATCTGTATGATCAAATAGTTCTGATTGAAGGTTTTAATATCAAGAAACTATAAGATTTCCCATGTCCTTAGGAAATATATAAGTTCATAAAGCCATGGGTCAGGTTTCACACTGAAATGAAAGAATGAAACAAGCTTATGAATTTGTATTCCCAAATCCTTTTTTCTGATATTCCCTTTCAACAATGTTTTTTCAAACCTGGGAAGTTGTGATTTGTTCTGTTGAAATGTTTGCCTATTGGCGTTTCTCTTATTTTGTTGCTGATTGTGAACCGGTGAAGAGTCATTCTCTTCCTGAGTTGTTCTCCTTTTTGTCCAATGTAGCATCCCCTATTTTTGCATTTGTTATGTAATGATGTATGTTACAAGTTAACTTTCTTTACCACTTTGTTATTCATATTGAAGTAATCGAGTCCAAAAATCACAAACATCTTCACACATCCTTGTGAAACCTATCCCAAAGCTCTGACACTACAACACAACATATGTTCATGCTTTACATAAGTCATTTTAAATACATTTACCTTACCCTGTATACTGTATATATAAATATAACTTAGCTTCAGAATGCCTGACGTACGGACCACAGTGTCCTGAAAGCTTACAATTGTAACCACAATTAGTTATTAAAGGTATCACCTGTACATTTCTCTCTCTCTCTTTGTCTCTCTCTCTTTCTCTCTTTCTATCTCCCTCTATCTCTCCCCTTATCGCTCTCTCTCTCTCTCTGTCTCTGTCTCTCTGTCTTTCTCTTTCTTTCTTTCTTTCTTTCTTTCTTTCTCCCTCTTTCTCCCCTTCTCAGTCTCTCTCGGTCTCTCTCTGTCTCTCTCTCTGTCTCTCTTTCTTTCTTTCTTTCTTTCTCCCTCTTTCTCCCCTTCTCAGTCTCTCTCGGTCTCTCTCTGTCTGTCTTTCTTTCTTTCTTTCTTTCTCCCTCTTTCTCCCCTTCTCAGTCTCTCTCTCTCTCTCTCTCTCTCTCTCTCGGTCTGTCTCTCTTTCTTTCTTTCTTTCTTTCTTTCTCCCTCTTTCTCCCCTTCTCAGTCTCTCTCTCTCTCTCTCTCTCTTTCTTTCTCCCTCTTTCTCCCCTTCTCAGTCTCTCTCTCTCTCTCTCTTTCTTTCTCCCTCTTTCTCCCCTTCTCAGTCTCTCTCTGTCTCTGTCTCTCCCTGTCTCTGTCTCTCTCTCTCTCTGTCTCTCTCTCTCTCTTTCTTTCTCCCTCTTTCTCCCCTTCTCTGTCTCTCTCTGTCTCTCTCTGTCTCTCTCTCTTTCTCCCTCTCTCTCCACTTCTCAGTCTCTCACTCTTTCTCTCTCTTTCTCTTTGAAAATAGGACTTTCTGATTTCCATGTAATTGGAGTTGCACGGAAGTTAATCCATCCCTGGCATTTATATACAGCATTTTCTAAAATGTTAAATGCAGCAATTAAAACCACTTTCTTTAACAATCCCTAAAAAGAAAATGTTTAATAGGTGAACGGTACCATGGCAAAAAGGTACATAAAATATTTTGCTAAGTAACCGTCCATGTTCTTTTGAAAGTATTGTTAGCTGCTTTTTGGTTGTTGCTTATGGAAATATTGACATCTAGTGGTAATATGATGAATCACAGGTGGGCTTTCAGTGACCACCAAGGTAATTTTGTAATAATTCTTTTTAAACTGAGGTTTAGTATTCACTCTTTTTCAGGCCAAAAGGCCACTTTTTAACGCAATCACAATAGCATTTTCAGCTATTTACTGCACCCTTGATTATGTTTTTGGCTCACAGAAAAAACAAAACAAAACTATTTTACTATGGGGTTGAAAAAGTTCTGTGATCAGATTCCATATTCAAGAGACTTTTCAACCCCTTTTTGAGACCTGTTTTGCCTTTTCAATTTCAACACCTGAAAGGACATGAAACCCCCAAAAAATATTTAATGATTTTTTTAGATAGAGAATAGAATTTTAAACAAGCTTTCAACTTACTTTGCTTATTTTATTTGCTTCATTCTCTTGGTATCTTTTTGTTGAAGAAACATTGATGCACTACTGGGAGCTAGCTGAACACAGGATGAGCCAATAACATGAGGCATATATGGGCAGCCACCAATCAGCAGTTCCTGAGCCTACCTATGTATACTTTTCAACAAAGGATAGCAAGAAAACAAAAACTATATAATAGAAATACAATGGAAAGTTGTTTGAAATTACATGCTCTATCTAAAATCATGAAAGATAAAAAATGGGTTTCATGTCCATTCAAAGCACTTAATAAAGCCCTGAAATATCCTTTTGCACATCTTTTCAAGTACTGAAAAATTCTATTACATTGCCCATGTGCAAGACATGGACACAGGAGAGATTTGGAATGCTCTTGCTATTCTATAACATTGTTGCAAAACTGCTTCCATATAGTGCTACAGACACTCCTGACGTTACATCCCTGCTTTTCAAAACTATGAAAAACATGTGAATAAAATAACTTTTGAAAGTTGTTTAAAATTGTATGCTCTATCTGAATCATGAAAAAAACATTTTGGGTTTTATGTCCCTTTAATATTTGTTTCTAAGTCCCTTTAAAATGGGATTGCGCAATCGTGAGTTCTAAAGGAACCTATTGCAATCCGTTTCCATCCTCACCACTGCATGATGGGCATACTAGCAATATTTCTCAATTACTATATTGCCCCTTTTAATATTTTTAAAGTATTGTTTTTAAAAATATTTACATTTTTTGTTTGTAAAAGCACCGTTTCTGGTTTGGCATGATGTGAAAGCAAGAAGAAGATTACCGGTTTCTATTAGAAGGACTTATTATATCATCTTATACTGGATTTTAACAGAACTGAAATGGTAAATTATGTACCCGCTCCACTGCAATATTGTATCTGCATAGACGATGTGCAAAGAAGATTGTGCCCTTATTCATGCAGATACACACACACTACATAGCAAGCTCAACCCTATTGGCTGATTGCACATCGTCTATGCAATATTGTATCTGCATAGACGATGTGCAAAGAAGATTGCGCCCTTGTGACCAGGCTTTTATAGGGAAGCGCCTTTGTGTGCCATAATGCACGCTAAGTCATGAACTTCTAAACTGGATCTCGCCTAACAATATATTTTTGTTAATGTGTGGGGAATGCACATAAAGATGTTTATTTCCATCCAGCACTTAAATAAGGAATTTTCCATTTTTTGTGTGTTTGGAAAAATAAAAACATGGGAAATTAGAAGACCAAAAAAAAAAAAAATTATGTTTATTCGAGAGTTTATTCCAAACATATGTAAGGAAAACAAATTGCAATTGCATTGCTGGAAATGGTAAAAGGGTTTAAGATCTAATTTGGATGTCTTTTACATGACAGTAAATATAAAGAAATATGTAGGTAAGATAATTTGCATTAATCTACAGAATACAATTTTTCTAAGTAACAATGGTCCCGTAGTGAGTAACTCTCTTTATTAATTTTAACAAATGACTAACAGAACAAATATTCAACTTTAAAGGGACATGAAATGCAAATGTTTCTTTTATGATTCAGATATAGCTTAGAATTGTAAACATCTCTACAATTTCGGTCTCTTTTCAAATTTGCGTTGCTGTCCCTTGTTGAAGGAGCAGCAATGCACTTCTGGGAGCTAGTTAAACAAATCAGGTGAGCCAATAACAGGAGGCATTTATGCACAGCCACCAATCAGCAGCTAGCTCAGAGTAGTTTATTGCTCTACATAGGTTTGCTTTTCAATAAATAATACCAAGAAAACAAAGCAAATTAACAGAAGTAAATAGGAAAGTTGCATACTGTTTCTGAAAGATAAAAGTTTAATTTTGACTTTATTGGTTAACATTTGAGCATTGAAAGCTTCCAATTTACTTCTATTATCAAATTTGCTTAGTTCTCATGTTATTCTTTGTTGAAGAGATATTTAGATAGGAAGTGTGCACGTCTTGTCACTGCATGACAGTAAACAGTGCTGCCATCTAGTGCTCTTGCTAATGTATAGCATATAGTGCTGCATTAATTTACACACTCTTGAGCTTACCTTCCTGCTTTTTAACAAAGGATGACAAGAAATTAAAAAAAAAAAATTGACTATAAAAGTAAATTGGGAAGTCGTTTAATGTTCTGTCTGAATCATGAAAGAAAACAATTGGACTTTATGTCCCTTTAAACTTTATAAAATCAATCAACATTCAATCGTTAATTGTTAATAATTAATTGTTAATTTTTGAATGTTATTTTACAAAGGGAAAGTTAACATTTGTTTGCAAACCCCCCAAAAAACAAAAAATGTTGAATGTTAAGTAAGCAATTAATTCATTTTTAATGACCTAATATAGCCAACATTCATTTTTAATGAATATGCCAAGACAGTTGCCATCACGTATACCCCCAATTGAGAAAATTCTAGCTCTACTGTTTTAACCAGATAACTATTTGCTAGTGGGGAAATCATGCTCAGACTTTCCCAAATGTTTATAATTTTGTTTTACGATTCAGCAAAATAAACCTATTTTAATTTTCACATTTGTTAAGCAGCTGATAGACCATGGAAAATATAAATATACTCATTCAAAAACATAATGAAATGTAATTATCTGTGGAGTTGAAATGATAATAAATGTTAAAATCAAGAAAACAAATGGAAAGTCTGGCACTCTCTTGCAAGCACACAGCTAGATTAAAAGCAAAATAGAAGAGTTAGTTACAACATTTGGCCAAATGGTTTAAACCCAGTACCAGGTCAAGGTATTTCCCTCCCTGGGTCCCTAACCTACAGCCACACAATGCATGCTTTCCACCAAACACACTGAGATACAAACAAAGGTGGCACAGCCTTTTGTCATTTTTCTAAACACAAAACATGAAAATGTACTGCACTCTCAAACTGGATCGGGTGCAAATCCCATGTCACTGCAAAACTCACATCCCTGGGTACTCACCAGCACTCACATGCAGCTGTACAGCTCCCAGCAAATAATTTGTGTGTTGTTATTTTCCCTATGCACTGCGACACATTTAGATTTTGTGCTGCCCCAGGCACTCAACATTCTGCTGCCCCCTCCCTATCGTTTTAACCATAATATATTTTTGATCAGGATGCATGACACTTTCTTTTTAATTTTTCATTGCATTGTCCTAGTAGAGGAGGGAGGGGAAGGAAGAGAAAGGAGGGAGAGAGTGTCATGATCCAGCCTAGGATTGTACCTGGGACCTGTTTCTACTTCTGCTGCAGTTGTTTCCCAGCCTGCTGTTTGCTGCAACTTTGGCTCTCTGGCTCCACCTGCCTACCAGCTGTAACAAATCATATAACCAGCAGCCTGCTTTATTAGACAGGTTTCTCTTGTTAAGTGTATCCAGTCCACGGATCATCCATTACTTGTGGGATATTCTCCTTCCCAACAGGAAGTTGCAAGAGGATCACCCACAGCAGAGCTGCTATATAGCTCCTCCCCTCACTGCCATATCCAGTCATTCTCTTGCAACTCTCAACAAAGATGGACGTAGTAAGAGGAGAGTGGTGTATTATAGTTAGTTTTTTAACTTCAATCAAAAGTTTATTTTTAAATGGTACCGGAGTGTACTGTTTCATCTCAGGCAGCATTAGAAGATGAATCTGCCTGTGATTTCTATGATCTTAGCAGAAGTAACTAAGATCCACTGCCGTTCTCACATATTCTGAGGAGTGAGGTAACTTCAGAGGGGGAATGGCGTGCAGGTTTTCCTGCAATAAGGTATATGCAGTTAATATATTTCTAGGGATGGAATTTGCTAGAAAAATGCTGCTGATACCGGATTAATGTAAGTAAAGCCTTAAATGCAGTGATAGTGACTGGTATCAGGCTTATTAACAGAGATACATACTCTTATAAAAGTGTAATATAAAACGTTTGCTGGCATGTTTAATCGTTTTTATATATGTTTGGTGACAAAACTTATTGGGGCCTAGTTTTTTTCCACATGGCTGGCTTGATTTTTGCCTAGAAACAGTTTCGTGAAGCTTTCCACTGTTGCAATATGAGTGGGAAGGGCCTATTTTAGTGCTTTTCTGTGCAGCTAAAAATACTGACAGAGACATTCAGCTTCCCTCTGCATGATACAGGACATCTCTGAAGGGCTCAAAAGGCTTCAAAGTCGTGTTTGAGGAGGGTAACAATCACCGTAGACTGTGGCAGTTGTTGTGACTGTGTTTAAAAAACGTTTTTGTCATTTATTATTCTGTTTTTGTTATTAATGGGTTAATCATCCATTTGCAAGTGGGTGCAATGCTCTGCTGACTTGTTACATACACTGTAAAAATTTCGTTAGTTTAACTGCCTTTTTTCACTGTTATTTCAAATTTTGTCAAAATTTGTTTCTCTTAAAGGCACAGTAACGTTTTTTATATTGCTTGTTAACTTGCTTTAAAGTGTTTTCCAAGCTTGCTAATCTCATTGCTAGTCTGTACAAACATGTCTGAAACAGAGGATACTTGTTCATTATGTTTAAAAGCCATGGTGGAGCCCCATAGGAGAATGTGTACTAAATGTATTGATTTCACCTTAAACAGTAAAGATCGGTCTTTATCTATAAAAGAATTGTCACCAGAGGGGTCTGTCGAGGGGGAAGTTATGCCGACTAACTCTCCCCACGTGTCGGACCCTTCGCCTCCCGCTCAAGGGACGCACGCTAATACGGTGCCAAGTACATCAGGGACGCCCATAGCGATTACTTTGCAGGACATGGCTGCAATCATGAATAATACCCTGTCAGAGGTATTATCCAGATTGCCTGAATTGAGAGGCAAGCGCGATAGCCCTGGGGTTAGACGAAATACAGAGCGCGTAGATGCTGTAAGAGCCATGTCTGATACTGCGTCACAATATGCAGAACCTGAGGACGGAGAGCTTCAGTCTGTGGGTGACGTCTCTGAATCGGGGATACCTGATTCAGAGATTTCTAATTTTAAATTTAAGCTTGAGAACCTCCGTGTATTGCTTGGGGAGGTATTAGCTGCTCTGAATGACTGTGACACAATTGCAGTGCCAGAGAAATTGTGTAGGCTGGATAAATACTATGCAGTGCCGGTGAGTACTGATGTTTTTCCAATACCTAAAAGACTTACAGAAATTATTAGTAAGGAGTAGCATAGGCCCGGTTTGCCCTTTTCCCCACCTCCTATATTTAGAAAAATGTTTCCAATAGATGCCACTACACGGGACTTATGGCAGACTGTCCCTAAGGTGGAGGGAGCAGTTTCTACTTTAGCAAAGCGTACCACTATCCCGGTTGAGCACAGTTGTGCTTTTTCAGATCCAATGGATAAAAAATTAGAGGGTTATCTTAAGAAAATGTTTATTCAACAAGGTTTTATTTTACAGCCCCTTGCAAGCATTGCGCCTGTCACTGCTGCGGCGGCATTCTTGTTTGAGGCCCTGGAAGAGGCCATCCATACAGCTCCATTGACTGAAATTGTTGACAAGCTTAGAACTCTTAAGCTAGCTAACTCATTTGTTTCTGATGCCATTGTTCATTTGACTAAACTAACGGCTAAGAATTCCGGATTCGCCATCCAGGCGCGTAGGGCGCTATGGCTCAAATCCTGGTCAGCTGATGTGACTTCAAAGTCTAAATTACTCAACATTCCTTTCAAGGGGCAGACCTTATTCAGGCCTGGTTTGAGAGAAATTATTGCTGACATTACTGGAGGTAAGGGTCATACCCTTCCTCAGGACAGGGCCAAATCAAAGGCCAAACAGTCTAATTTTCGTGCCTTTCGAAATTTCAAGGCAGGTGCAACATCAAATTCCTCTGCTTCAAAACAAGAGGGAACTTTTGCTCAATCCAAGCAGGCCTGGAAACCTAACCAGTCCTGGAACAAGGGCAAGCAGGCCAGAAAGCCTGCTGCTGCCTCTAAGACAGCATGAAGGAGTGCCCCCCTATCCGACAACGGATCTAGTAGGGGGCAGACTCTCTCTCTTCACCCAGGCGTGGGCAAGAGATGTTCAGGATCCCTGGGCGTTGGAGATCATATCTCAGGGATATCTTCTGGACTTCAAAGCTTCTCCTCCACAAGGGAGATTTCACCTTTCAAGATTATCTGCAAACCAGATAAAGGAAGAGGCATTCCTAAGCTGCGTACAAGATCTCCTTGTAATGGGAGTGATCCATCCAGTTCCGCGGACGGAACAAGGACAGGGTTTTATTCAAATCTGTTTGTGGTTCCCAAAAAAGAGGGAACCTTCAGACCAATTTTGGATTTAAAGATCCTAAACAAATTCCTCAGAGTTCCGTCATTCAAGATGGAAACTATTCGAACCATTTTACCCATGATCCAAGAGGGTCAGTACATGCCTACCTTCACATTCCGATTCACAAGAATCATCATCAGTTCCTGAGGTTTGCCTTTCTAGACAGGCATTACCAATTTGTAGCTCTTCCATTCGGGTTGGCTACAGCCCCAAGAATTTTTACAAAGGTTCTGGGCTCACTTCTGGCGGTCCTAAGACCGCGAGGCATAGCGGTGGCTCCTTACCTGGACGATATCCTGATATAGGCGTCAAGCTTTCAAATTGCCAAATCTCATACAGAGATAGTTCTGGCATTCCTGAGGTCGCATGGGTGAAAAGTGAACGAAGAAAAGAGTTCTCTATCTCCTCTCACAAGGGTTTCCTTCCTAGGGACTCTAATAGATTCTGTAGAAATGAAAATTTACAGGTTATCAAAACTTCTAAATGCTTGCCGTGTTCTTCACTCCATTCCGCGCCCCACGGTGGCTCAGTGCATGGAAGTAATCGGCTTAATGGTAGCGGCGATGGACATAGTGCCATTTGCGCGCCTGCATCTCAGACCGCTGCAATTATGCATGCTCAGTCAGTGGAATGGGGATTACACAGATTTGTCCCCTATACTAAATCTGGATCAGGAAACCATAGATTCTGTTCTCTTGTGGTTATCTCGGGCCCATCTGTCCAAGGGTATGACCTTTCGCAGACCAGATTGGACAATTGTAACAACAGATGCCAGCCTTCTAGGTTGGGGTGCAGTCTGGAATTCCCTGAAGGCTCAGGGTTCATGGACTCAGGAGGAGAAACTCCTCCCAATAAATATTCTGGAGTTAAGAGCAATATTCAATGCTCTTCTGGCTTGGCCTCAGCTAGCAACACTGAGGTTCATCAGATTTCAGTCGGACAACATCATGACTGTGGCTTACATCAACCATCAAGGGGGAACCAGGAGTTCCCTAGCGATGTCAGAAGTCTCCAAGATAATTCGCTGGGCAGAGACTCACTCTTGACACCTGTCAACAATCCGGAGGTGTTTGCTTAATTGGTTCTCCGTTGGGGCAAACCAGAATTGGATCTCATGGTGTCTCGCCAGAACGCCAAGCTTCCTTGTTACGGATCCAGGTCCAGGGACCCAGAAGCGGCACTGATAGATTCTCTAGCAGCGCCTTGGTTCTTCAACCTGGCTTATGTGTTTCCACCGTTTCCTCTGCTCCCTCGTCTGATTGCCAAAATCAAACAGGAAAGAGCATCAGTGATATTGATAGCGCCTGCGTGGCCACGCAGGACCTGGTATGCAGACGTAGTGGACATGTCATCCTTTCCACCATGGACTCTGCCTCTGAGACAAGACCTTCTAATACAAGGTCCTTTCAATCATCCGAATCTACTTTCTCTGAGACTGAGTGCATGGAGATTGAACGCTTGATCCTATCAAAGCGTGGCTTCTCCGAGTCAGTAATTGATACCTTAATACAGGCACGAAAGCCTGTCACCAGGAAAATTTACCACAAGATATGGCGTAAATATCTTCATTGGTGTGAATCCAAGAATTACTCATGGAGTAGGGTTAGGATTCCTAGGATATTGTCCTTCCTCCAAGAGGGTTTGGACAAAGGATTATAAGCTAGTTCTTTAAAAGGACAGATTTCTGCTCTGTCTATTCTTTTACACAAGCGTCTGGCAGAAGTTCCAGACGTTCAGGCATTTTGTCAGGCTTTAGTTAGAATTAAGCCTGTGTTTAAACCTGTTGCTCCTCCATGGAGCTTAAACTTGGTTCTTAAAGTTCTTCAAGGGGTTCCGTTTGAACCCCTTCATTCTATTGATATCAAACTTCTTTCATGGAAAGTTCTTTTTCTGATGGCTATTTCCTCGGCTCGAAGAGTCTCGGAGTTATCTGCCTTACATTGGTATTCTCCTTATCTGATCTTTCATTCAGATAAAGTTGTTCTGCGTACAAAACCTGGGTTTTTACCTAAGGTGGTTTCTAACAAGAATATCAATCACGAGATTGTTGTTCCATCATTATGTCCTAATCCTTCTTCAAAGAAGGAACATCTTTTGCATAATCTAGACGTAGTCCGTGCCTTGAAGTTTTACTTACAGGCTACTAAAGATTTTCGCCAAACATCTAACCTGTTTGTTGTTTACTCTGGACAGAGGAGAGGTCAGAAGGCCTCGGCAACCTCTCTCTTTCTTTTTGGCTTCGGAGTATAATCCGTTTAGCCTATGAGACTGCTGGACAGCAGCCTCCTGAAAGGATTACAGCTCATTCTACTAGAGCTGTGGCTTCCACCTGGGCCTTTAAAAATGAGGCCTCTGTTGAACAGATTTGCAAGGCTGCAACTTGGTCTTCCCTTCATACTTTTTCCAAATTTTCCAAATTTGATACTTTTGCTTCTTCGGAGGCTGTTTTTGGGAGAAAGGTTCTACAGGCAGTGGTTCCTTCCGTTTAAGTTCCTGCCTTGTCCCTCCCATCATCCGTGTACTTTAGCTTTGGTATTGGTATCCCACAAGTAATGGATGATCCGTGGACTGGATACACTTAACAAGAGAAAACATAATTTATGCTTACCTGATAAATTTATTTCTCTTGTAGTGTATCCAGTCCACGGCCCGCCCTGTCCTTTTCAGGCAGGTCTAAATTTTAATTAAACTACCGTCACTACTGCACCCTATGGTTTCTCCTTTCTCGGCTTGTTTCGGTCGAATGACTGGATATGGCAGTGAGGGGTGGAGCTATATAGCAGCTCTGCTGTGGGTGATCCTCTTGCAACTTCCTGTTGGGAAGGAGAATATCCCACAAGTAATGGATGATCCGTGGACTGGATACACTACAAGAGAAATAAATTTATCAGGTAAGCATAAATTATGTTTTTCTTTCAGCTCTGGGCCTTGACATTGAGTGTTGCACTCTGACAGAGCCTGTTTGAATACAGATTTGTTGGTTTTCCTGCTGCCTGACTACTGCTTCATTTTGAGACTACTCTTGGATTTTCTCTTGGCACTGTGTTTAGTTTCTGGACTGATTTACTGGTATTTGACCTTGGCTAACTCTCTGATATATCCTAAGGACAGCCTCAGGTACTTTTGCTTGCTTGTTACCTATTACTACAAAGTTACCAGTCTACATCCTATGCAAGTATCCTGCCTGTTATTTCAAAGATCTACATTCCTGCCTGTTACTACAGAGTTCCAGTCTACAGCATATGCAAGTATCCTGTCTGTTATTACAAGGATCTGCATTCCTGCCTGTTACTACGGAGTTCCAGTCTACAGCACATGCAAATATCCTGCCTGTTATTACAAAGATCTGCAATGGGAAAAAAACCACACTTTAACTTTGACTCCCAAACTCTTACACATCTACAACCACCAAAAAACACCCATGCTAAATAGTTTCTAACTTTTGTCCTAAGTTTAGAAATACCCAATGTTTACATGTTCTTTGCTTTTTTTTGCAAGTTGTAGGGCAATAAGTACAAGTAGCACTTTGCTATTTCCAAACCATTTCCCCCCCCCAAAATTAGCGATAGTTACATTGTAAAACTGATATCTGTCAGGAATCCCTGAATAACCCTTCACATGTGTTGTGTTTTTTGTTGTTGTTGTTTTTTTTTAAAGACAACCTAAATTATTAATCTTGGGGTATTTTAACTCTTTTCATGCAACCATTTTACCACCAATCTATGCCAATTTTTTTTTTAAAAAAGTGGTGAATTTTTGACACACATAGCAATTTAAGAATACTAATTTAAAGGTTACTGTCAAAGAACACCTCAATATGTGTTCAACAACATCTCCTGAGTACAGTGATATCACCCATGAATAGGTTTGTTGGGTTCTCAGGGGGCTAAAAGGCCTTATTTTTAGGGGGTGCATTCCAGTTTTCCAACTTGGAATTTTCACATCTGTCATCATGCACTCATGTCCTATTTGGGACATTTCGGAAGACGGCCAATGTAATTTACCCCCATAAAACCATATATTTTTGAAAAGTAGAAACCCTAGGGTTTTTGAAAAGCTGGTATTTTAACACTTTCCATGCACTAATTCAACCACCAGTCTTTGTCAAACTTTTGGGTAGTCATTTTGTTTGTGTTATTTTTCACACACGTTCTTTAGGCATGGATTTTCAGCTCCTGTTATGTGTTACTGCCAAAGAAACCCACAATATGTGTTCAGCAACATCTCCTGAGTACAGTGATACCACCTATGCATAGGTTTGTGGGGGGGGGGGGGTGCAATGCCACGTGTTTGATTTTTTTTTTCTTTACATTTAACATATCTTCTTTGCCTATCTTCTTTTTGGGGGCCTTTTCATATACCCCAATTTATTTGCTTGCCATGAATATGCATATATTTGAAAAGTTGACACCCCAATGTGTTGTATATGGAGTGTTTTGATGCAACTCTTTTAGCCAAAAAAATTGGAGAAAGTGTATGGTGGGTAATCTTTCAGTTTTAATTTTTCCACACCCATTGCTTTTTGACTATGATTTAGGATAGCCTGTTGTAAGTTATCGCAAGAAAACACTCCAGGTTGCTTTCTGCAAGACCTCCTGAGTACACCTGTGCCCCCCATGCATAGGTTTGCCAGGATTTTGGGAAGGTTCAGATACAATTGTATGACTTGTAATTTGAGTTGAAAGTGAGAGTATTTCTTCTGATAGGCCTATCTTTAGTTTGGGGCCTATTGCATACCCCAGTTTTATTTATTGCCATGAAAGTGTATGTATTTGAAACGGTGACACCCCAAGGTATTGTATATGGAGCGCTTTGATGCAACCGTTTTAGCAAAAAAATTGGAGAAAGTGTATTGTGGTAATTTTTCAATTTTCATTTTTACACACACATTGCTTTTTTACTATGATTTAGGAGACATTGTTGTAAGTTATTGCAAGAAAACACTCAAGGTTGTTTTTCGCAAGACCCCCTGAGTACACCCATGCCCCCCATGCATAGGTTTGATAGGTGTTTTGGTAAAATACAGTACCAATTTTAAAACTTATAAAAAATAGAACAGTAAAAGTAAAAAACTAAATCAAACAAACTTTGTAACAGTAAACGTAACCAACCCCCCCAAAAAAAGTCCAGACTGTCCAGGGCAATCAGGACAGTAAAAGGTGGTGTCCCCTCTTAGTACGGATTATGCTTCTCCACAGTAGGGGGGATTTTGAAAACAAAATGAGTAGCCCCAATTCTGCTCTCTCCCATCACCGCCCGGGGAGCAGGTGCATTTTGGTACAAAATCCTCGAAAATTATATGGAGCTGAAACTGTAAAAAAAGTCAGTTTCATTTCGGGTTTGGTTTGTTGAGCAACAAAAAAGTGTTGTGGGTTGCAATTTGCATTAAGTAAATTGCGACCTTTTTGTACCAGGCCATTGTCCTCCGCTTAATTAGGTAGTGCTGCAGCAGCTGATCTGCCAGATCCACCCCGCCCATATGCCGGTTATAAGCCTTGATGCACACTGGCTTCCTTATGCTCTCAGCTCTGACATGTACAGAGACCTCCTCAGTCCTTTCATTGTTGATGGTGGTAAGAAGGTATATATCCTTCTTGTCTCTGTAATTAACTGCCAACAGCTCCTCTTGGCGCAGAGCTGAGGTCTCCCCCCTTCGTAGCCGGGTGCGTACAAGTTGTCCTGGGAAACCTGTGTGGTTCTTTCTAATTGTACTGCAAGCTACTGTATCAAAACAATACAGTAGTTTGAACAAAAGGACACTTGTATAGAAATTGTCTAGATAAGTGGTACCCTTTGTTCATCAGGGGTAATATCAGGTTCCCTCGTATACCCAGACTCGCTCTCACAGAGGTTAAACACCTTTACTCCATACCTGGAGCGCTTGGAAAGAATTTACTGCTTGAATCCCAGCCTTCCCTTATACTTCATCAGGGATTTATCCACGCATATATTACTTCCAGGTGTATAAGCTTCTGCAAACCTGGCAGCAGAGTGGGTAATCAGGGGGCGGATTTTATACAGCCTGTCAAACTGGGGATGCTCCCTAGGCGGGCAAAGGCTGTTCTAGCTGAAGTGCATGAAATATAGAATCATTTCATACCTTTTCCTCGACATACACTGGGAGAAAATGGGGGTAGAGCAGATGGGGTTACTGCTTTAGTAGGAGCGGAGGGAGGGTTTCTTTATTATGCCCATCAGCATAGTCAATGGCCAGATTTTTTTTAATTCTGGCACATCGATGGGGGCCCATTGCGGCTTTGCCAAATATGAGTCAGGCTTTGCAGCATGGAACTGATGGGCATATACATTAGTTTGGTCAACAATGTTCACCAATACATCATCGCCCAGAAATACCTCCATAAACTGTTGCGGGCTAAATCCTGCCACATCCAAATTGATGCCAGGATTTGCAGTGAAGGGTGGGGTATCTGGCTTCTGGTGATGAGGCATTACGTCTCCTTCTGGCAGCCACAGTTACATCACTATCAGTTGAGACTGTATCTAATGATGTATCTGAGCATATGGCAGGTTAAAAATTGGGGTCTGAGTCAGTCATAGAGGCGTCTGACTCTGACGCAAGGATGGCATACGTCTCCTCAGCACTATATATTCTCTGACATGATTTATTTTTATCAGTTACAGAAAAAAAATTACTAAAAAAATCAACACAAAATTTAAATGAACTAAATGGCTCTGAAAAGGGCCTTTGTGTCTCTCAAAAAAATTACTAAAAAAAAATGAACCCCTAAAAAAATGCACAGAGCAAAAAAGTGCTGTTGTGCAAGAGCCAGTGATTTATAGTGACCACTGGCAAGCTAAGGGTTAATGGCTCTGAAAAGAGCCTTTGGGTCCCCTAAAAAAAAAATTAACCCCTAAAAAAATACACAGAGCAAAGAAGTGCTGCTGCACAAGAGCCAGTGATTTGTAGTGAACACTGGAAATCTAGGGGGTTAATGGCTCTGAAAAGAACCTCACAATTTTTTAACTAATCTAACACGTAGATTAGGAGTTTTGCGTTGTAGCTCGTAACGATGAAAATATGGCATTTTCAGCGTTAAAACAGCACAGCAGCCATTACAAGTCTTGTCTGTATTTTAGCCTGTAACGCAACGTCAGTGCTGCACTCGTAAAAATTACGTTTTTTCATGGGACTCCCATAGCGCTGGTATTACGAGGGAGAGCAATGTGTATCTGCAGGTTAAAGTGCGTCAGGTGATATGATTACTTTATATAAATATATTCAAGGCCCATATACAGATTCTGTAGAAATTGTTGTGATCAGAGGTTGCAATTTAAGGCTGGAGGAAAGGAGATTTAATCTCCAGCAATGTAAACTTTTTTTTCACTGTAAGAGCAATCAAATTGTGTAACTAATTGCCTAAGGAGGTAGTGAATGCCAATACCGTAGATACATTTTAAAAATGGCGTAGATACATTTCTGGCTAGAAACAGAATTCAGGGACATAATTGATTGTTTTAAATTTGTCAGCTTTTTAAATGGGTTTAAATTAATATTAATTGAACATTTTTTTTATATTTTGTAAATCAGGTAGGATAGAAATATGTTGGTGTCCCAGTAGGCCCTGAAAATAAATAAAACAATTTATTTTAGCATGCAGCAATCATGTAATTTGCATGATCTGCATGCTAGAATAAAAAGGTTTTGTTTATATTAGATGGTGGCCTTGGCAGCACATAAAAAAGTGCCACCCTAATCAAAGGCCTTGTTGCCCTATGTCATAATAAACACCCTGGCATTTCTAGGGTTATCTGCCAGAGGTGATGTGAGCTGTACAGCTGTCCGTGACTGTTGGTGAGTACCCAGGTCTGAGTTTTGCAGTGACATAGGATGTGTTCCTGACCCAGTTTAAGGGTATAGTCCATTTCTGTGTTTTGGGGAAGTACGTGTTATTGCATTGTGTTTTTATTATGTAATTGTTGATTATATAATTCTACTGTGTTACATGGTCCCTGAAAATCTCATCCAGTTAGCGCAAATGTCTTTTTAAACATGTGGGTGTAAGTGTACGCATGTAATCGTCATTGCAAATAAAGAGTTTGGTGTCTTTCCAACTCATAACATTTATCATTCTTATGTATACGTATATGAACAGTAAGTCTGGTTTAAAACAATATTTGTAGTAACAAATAAATATTGGTCTTCCTGTTGCTCATGTAAAGAGTGCTTAGCATATTCTGTGCTAGGGCACAGTTTTTATTTCTTACACTTTCAGAATATTCCATTTAAAGTCTTGAAAGAGTAAATGCTGCTGGAAGCAGACACCCTTTGGCTACAGCAAAAATAAATTACCTAAATAAAGAAAAACATTACTATATCCATTGCACTGAATAATGCTAGACTAGGGGGCAGTTTTGTGTTTATTACTCTCATTATTTTTTTTCCTTATATTGTTGTATTATGGGTTTTCAAAATGATTGTGTTCTTACGTTTCATATAATATTTCTACCTTTCATTTTATATAGATACATAAATATAGATACTTGTTGATATACACTTTAGGCCAAAAGTTTGTGGACACCCCTACTAATTATTTAGTTCAGGTGTTTCAGTCATACCCATTGCAATCAGGTGCTTAAATGTCAGCACATAGCCATAAAATCCCCATAGGCAAACACTGGCAGTACATTGAGTCATGCTGAATAGTTCAGTGACTTTAAACTTGGCACTGTCATAGGATGGCACCTTTGCCATGAGACAGTTTGAAATTTCTGTTCTACTAGATCTGCTCCAGTCAGCTCTATGGGCCTGATGATCTAAAGCTCTCCATAATGGCGAGATGATCTAAGTCTTGTCAGAACAATGAGGTTCCTTTAGAGAATTTTAGAAATATAAATTTTAGTTTTAGAGCTATTTATCTAGGTTTATATGTTTCTGGATGTGAAGGAGAGACACATATATTGCAATATAATGCTGAAATAAATTTGTGTGATTTCTCTCCACGCCGGCATGTTTTTGATCAGGCATTAAGTGATATTATTGTGAAGTGGAAGGGACTATTAACAATAGCCTATTCTCAAAGTGGTAGATCACGAAAACTCACAGAAGTGAGTAGCGCATAAAAATAACTCACTACAGAGTTCCAAACTGCCTATGGGAGCAACTTCAGCACAAGAACTGTCGAGCTTCATGAACTGGCTTTCTATGGCCGGGCATCTGTACACAAAAGTCTCACATCAACATACTCAATTCCAAGCATCAGTTGAGTGGTGTAAAGCACACTGCCACTGGACTCTGGAGAATTGGAATCATGTTTTCTGGAGTGATGAATTATGCTTTACTGTCTGGGAGTCTCATGAAAGAATATGGGTGTGGCAGATGCCAGAAGAATGCTACCTGCTATAATGCAAAGTGCTTACTGTAAAGTTTAGTCTGGGAGGGATAATTATCTGAGGGCTGTTTTTCAAGGTTTAGGCTGGAGGGTCATCTTAAAGTGAAAGTAAAGTTACCTGGTTTGCGATCCTCAGTAGCAGTCTTTGTGCATAAACAATATGACTTTCATTCATCGTTTTTTATTTTTTTATTTAGCTGGAATCAAAGTTATCGCCGTAATTACAATATTTTTTAGACTATCCAAATTCAACCTGTAAATTTTTAATTTTTTTTCACTCCGGGTCATGTTTTTTCAGCCAATTGGTTTTTCAACAGCCAATTGAAAATCTGGCCGTTAGGCGGCCGTGAAACCACATCATCCGCCTACTTATTAATCTATGCATGCGCAAATATTTGTCCAGACACTAAGATATCAGGAGCGCACTCCCGTTTATCACGCATGCGCATTTTATTTCTCTGGGAATAAACAGTTTTCGGCAAGAAGCAAATGCGCAGTAGACAGAGCCGTACCGGATTCCCACATGGGCAATAAAAATAGTCACTGTGAACGCCGTTTTGAGATACGTATAGAGCGGGTGGAACCGATCTATAAGTCACCATATAGTGTATGTTTTTATATGTATTCAAATTAATAGTCCAGCTAAAATTTGGTTATTTTTTTTTTTACGGTTGAAGAGTTCCGCCGGAGTCATAAACCATATAAACATAAAGTTTGACAGCAGATAAGAATCATAGGTCCATCAAGTCTGTCCAGATTTTCTATTAAAGTTTAAACATAATTAGTCCCCACAATGTTTATCTTTACCACTTGTAATACTTCTAGCTTCAGATTTATGAAGCCCTACTTAGGTTTTCTATCATATCACCTCTCTACCTTCTCTTTTTTTAGGCCATCAATTCCGTTCTTGTAAGTTTTTTTTATTATTATTTCTTAGGCCACGTTTGCATTGCTGCCGACACCGTTACCATTCTTTTTAAATCATTAATTTTTCCCGTTTAATGCTCAATGTCCCTGTTTTCTTAATTTGCACTTCTAAAACTTGCCTGCGCTTTTCCATTTGCATCTCCCATTAAAATCAGTGGGAAGCTCTAAAAATTATCAACCCATATTTACACTGTACAATTGTCATTTTACCCCTTCTGAACATTGACCAAAATGTACAGCTCATAAAATAAGACATTAAAGCACAAAAAGTAAGCAAAGGAAAACATCATTTACATGCGTACAATTAAACTTTTCCAATCTGAATCCATCTTGGGAAGTGTTATATAATCTGAATGTTATATGTATATAGGGATGATGTGTATATTGGTGTGTTTGCACAATGATTCAATTTTTTTTATTATTTATAAACGTATTTTTGTTCTTACATTTTTCCATCATTGTTTTCCCATTCTGGAGAGGTTTTCATCTAAAAAAAAGATGAACAGTGCAGGAAATAATTTTCTTGGAGAAAATAGCGGCTGCAAGTTGTCAAAAGTTCTCATATTGTAAATTATGAAAATGCTAGGTGACAAGGTTTTAAATTTCAGAGTTACAGAACATTACAGAGTGTGTTTTCAAAAACTTACTTTACAGATTGTGATTTCCAAACCTCACTACAGATTGTGATTCCCAAGCCTCACCGTATAGACTGCTTTTTCCAAACCTCACTGTACAGATTGCGCTTTTCAAACCTCACTGTACCTTTTGTGATTCCCAAGCCTCACTGTACAGACTATGATTTCTGATTCTAAACCTGTAAGAGAATTGCAGTTTTAAATAGACATGTGCATTATTTTTCTTACAAATGCATATTCGTAACGAAAACAAAACAAATATACAACCAATGCAGAACTAGTTTAAAGGAAACAAATATATACTAACAAACACCTAGATTATGAGTTTGGCGTTAGAGGCTGTGTGGTGCTAACAAGCAGTTTATGCTCACCGCTCACTTACAGACAGCGCTGGTATTACAGGTTTTTACAAACCCGGCGTTAACATAAAAAAAGTGAGCGTAGAGGAAAATTTAGCTCCACATCTCACCTCAATACCAGCGCTGCTTACGTTAGAGGTGAGCTGGCTAAACGTGCTCGTGCACGATTTCCCCATAGGTATCAATGGGGGAGAGCCGGCTGAAAAAAAACCTAACACCTGCAAAAAGCAGCGTAAAGCTCCTAACGCAGCCCCATTGATTCCTATGTGGAAAAGACTTTTATGTCTACACCTAACACCCTAACATGAACCCGGAGTCTAAACACCCCTAATATTACACTTATTAACCCCTAATCTGCTGCTCCGGACAACGCCGCCACCTACATTATACTTGTGAACCCCTAATCTGCTGCCCCCAACATCGCCGCACCTAACTACATTTATTAACCCCTAATCTGCTGCTCCGGACACCGCCGCCACCTACATTATACTTATTAACCCCTAATCTGCCGCCCCAATGTCGCCGCCACTATAATAAACATATTACAAAGTCTAACTTTGTATTTATTGTATTTATTTTAACTATTTTAAAATACAATATTTTAAAATATTGTATTTATTTTAACTAGATACAAAAACCTAACCTAAGTTACAATTACACCTAAAACTACCCTACAATTAAATTAATTACCTAAATTAAATACAATTAATTACAATTAAATAAAATTATCTAAAGTACAAAAAAACACTAAATTACAGAAAATAATAAAGAAATTACAAGAATTTTAAACTAATTACACCTAATCTAATCCCCCTAACAAAATTAAAAAAGCCCCCCCCCAAAATGAAAAAAAGCCCTACCCTACAATAAATTACAAATAGCCCTTAAAAGGGCCTTTTGCGGGGTATTGCCCCAAAGTAATCAGCTCTTTTAACTGAAAAAAATTACAATCCACCACCCACACAACCAACCCTACTCTAAAACCCACCCAATCCCCCCTTAAAAAAACCTAACACTAACCCCCTGAAGATCACCTTACTGGGAGACGTCTTCACCCAACCGGGCTGAAGTCCTCAACAAAGCCGGGAGAAGTCTTCATCCAAGCCGGGCGAAGTGGTCCTCCAGACGGGCAGAAGTCTTCATCCAGACGGCATCTTCTATCTTCATCCATTCGGCGCGGAGTGGGTCCATCTTCAAGACATCCGACATTGAGCATCCTCTTCAAACGACGGCTAAACACAGAATGAAGGTTCCTTTAAATGACGTCATCCAAGATGGCGTCCCTTCAATTTCGATTGGCTGATAGAATTCTATCACCCAATCAGAATTAAGGTAGAATAAAATCATATTGGCTGATGCAATCCGCAGAATAGGATTGAAGTTCAATCCTATTGGCTGATCCAATCAGCCAATAGGCTTGAGCTGGCATTCTATTGGCTGTTATAATCAGCCAATAGAATGCCAGTGCTTTGGCAGACATGCATTTTAGCTAATCAGGTCTGACTCTTAACATTGTGTGATCTATATGGCACAGATGAACTAGCTCTGTCTAACTGTGCAAAACTGTCGAAATGCACTGAGATAGGAGGCGGTTTTTAGCACTTTATTAATCAGTTTGAGTCTATATAGGTTTAGCTTTCAACAAAAAACACCAACAAAATGCAAATTTGATGATAAAAGTAAATTGGAAAGTTGTTTAAAATTGCATGCCCTATCTGTATCATGAAAGTTTAATTTTGACTAGACTGTCCCTTTAAAGGGGCATAATACTCAGGCTGCATCACTTTCAAGTTATTTAGCATATAACTGTAAAATGCTGACAGGAAAATATCACCTAACATTTCTATGTAGAAAAGGAAGATATTTTACCTCACAATTTCCTCAGCTCACCAGAGTAAGTGCTGTGTAAAGTTCTTTCAGTTACTGCCCAGCTGCAGGTTTAAAAAAAAAAGAAGGAAGAAATGAACAGCAGTCAATCAGCATCAGCACTGCGGAGGTCATGAACTATTTTACTGTGATCACATGAGATTTCACTTAAAGGACATTTACTATGAAATCTCATGAGAGTTAAGGGACACTGAATCACTTTTTTTCTTTCGTGATTCAGATAGAGCATGCAATTTTAAGCAACTTTCTAATTTACTCCTTATCAAATTTTCTTCATTCTCTTCCTATCTTTATTTGAAAAGAAGGTATTTAAGCTAAGGAGACAGCCAATTTTTGGTTCAGACCCTGGACAGCACTTGTTTCTTGGTGGGTAATTTTATCCACCAATCAGCAAGAACAACCCAGGTTGTTCACCAAAAATGGGCCGGCATCTAAACTTACATTCTTGCTTTTCAAATAAAGATACCAAGAGAATGAAGAAAATATGATAATAGGAGTAAATTAGAAAGTTGATTAAAATTGGGGTTCAGTGTCCCGTTAAACTGAATAGGGAAATAACATGAGTGTGCATGAGGCCCGCTCCCTTGCAAGTCCGGGACAGGCATACTGATTTGCTGCTTAAATTCCTTTACAATGGGATGTGAATACTTAGGCCATTTTGAGGTAAAATATCTTTCTTTTTTACATAGAGATGTTCAGGTGATATTTTCTAGTCTGCTTTTTACAGCTATACTGCATCACTTTCAAGTGTTTCAACATTTGGGTCTCATGTCCCTTAACATCTAATCCTGAAGATACAAAGAGAAACCCCCTTCCTAAAAATAAGAATATACTTTACAAGCCTGAAAATGTGAGAGTGATTTAAAAATAAAGATTGTAATAACAAGTTTGCTAAATGGCATTTCTCAATGCTAAAACTGGGATTTCTGGTTTGTTGTGGTTTCTATAGATCACGTTGGTTGTATGGGATATCACATATATGTATATTATTTACTTATACATATGTGAATATCAGTCCTGCTTTTTGTTGTAAAATACATCTAAAATTTGTGCTTGTTTTACTTTCTCCCACAGAGGTTTGGGTTTACAAGTTTAGGCTATTTATGCAAGCTTTTGTTTACTTCGCCCTCCCCGCTAAGATTCTCAGCAGTCACATGTTTGTAAATTGTGGATTATCAGTATTGCATCAACAATCATGATAGGAGAAGCATTCTTTGCATTAGTAACTCGGTTGAATCCGTGCTAAACCAGTTAATGGGAAGAAAAAAGGGCAGGCGTCCCCAGTCTCCCTCAACTGTACAGGTGCAGAGTTGGTGCTATATCTGAATATTAGTTTGTGATTGTATAGCAAGGGTTCTGGGGGACAAGGAAATCAGTGAAATTAATAAACCTAAAACAGTATACTCATTTGTCAAAATAAAGCTTCAGTTTTCATTGTAAAATTATTCTCAGATATCAAGGTTCAAAATCATGTAGTTTACAATTTTTGTTTAGTTGTCCTTTAAAGGTTGATTGTATAAGATGAACACGCTCTGAGCCTACTTCAGTATGCCCTCTATGAGACCAAGAGATTAAAGTACTTTTGATGATAGAAGTGAATTGGAAAGTTTTATTTTAATTATTCACTCTGAATCATGAGAATTTGAGTATGACCTCCAGGACCTTTTAATGTGCTTCCTGAAAAAACAAAGTAAAATAATCCTCATGTTAAACTGTAGCTAGTAAGGCAACATGTATTTATTTTAATTAAATATATTGTTATATTATTTGTATATTAAAGGGATACTGAACCCAAATGAATGAGCATGATGTCAAATCTTATCTTATTTGCAGCAAAATGCTATACTAATATGACTATATAACAGTTTAGGTTCTTCCTTTGATTTATTTTTACAGTACAGATTGGCATTCATAAACCTGCTAAAGCCTGTAATTGTAGGTATTATTGTATGATGAAATGCAAAGCTGTGCTCCCTGTTTGCAAGATATTCAGTTGTCTGAGGCTCTCAACCTCATTTATGTCCAAAAATGCTAAATCACAAATATATAGTGCTACCCAAAAACAGAAGAGAACTACCCAGTAGTGTAGTTACATGCCGAATTAGCAGCATCATTTAAAGGAATACTGAACCCATTTTTTTTCCATTCATGATTCAGATGGAGCATGCAACTTTCTAATTTACTTCTATTATCAATTTTCTTCGTTCTTTTGGAATCTTTATTTGAAAAAGCAGAAATGTAAGCTAATCTTTGGTTCAGCGCCTGGGTTTGCTTGCTGATTGGTGGCTAAATGTAGCCAACAATCAGCAAGTGCTATCCAGGGTTCTGAACCAAAAATGGGCTGGCATCTATGCTTACATTCATGCTTTTTCAAATAAAGATACCAAGAGAACAAAAATAATAGGAGTAAATTAGAAAGTTGCTTAAAATATTGCATGCTCTATCTGAATCATTAATTTTGACTAGACTGTCCCTTTAACTATTTATGTCACCCCTATCATTGTTGTAATAAAAAGACACTAAGCAGTGGGTTATAGAAATCTTTGCAGTATGTATTATTCATCAATGTATTTTTGTTTTATTTTTTTAAACCTAATTTGTGCAGGGTTTATTGTGTCTTGTCACAGCTCTCTGTAGTCTCTACAGGAAGGCAAAGGAGGAGCTTTCCCTTTAAAGTGATTGGAGCTAGTGCATGTTTCTCCTGCCAGTTTCTTGCCCATGTTTAGTTAAGGTGGCTTGCTGCAAAAATCATGTGACAGTAGAACTTTTTCTAATGGTAGCTCCCTTATCTCTCTAAAAGGCAGTGACTACACTTATTATATCTGTGATTACCTTGTATCTAAGCCTTTGCAGACTGCCCCTTACGTTGGTTCTTTTGACAGACTTGAATTTTATCCAATCAGTGCTGACTTATAAATAACCCCACGGGACTGAGCACAATATTATTTATATGGCACACATGAACTAGCACTGTCTAGCTGTGAAAACCTGTCAAAATTCACTGAGATAAGAAGCGGCCATCAAGGGCTTAGAAATTAGCATATGAGCTTACCTAGGTTTAGTTTTAAACAAAGAATACCAAGAGAAAAAAAGCAAATTTGATGATGAAAGTAAACTGGAAAGTTGTTTAAAATTACATGCCATATCTGAGTCATGAACATTTAATTTTGACTAGACTGTCCCTTTAAATAACACAAGCAATTTTGGCATTTTTGCTCACTGTTAAGTGCATCCATACGTACTATACACCAGTTTAACAGACAAAAAGGCCTTTCTAGTGATACCTTATATGGGTATAGGAAATAATAAAAATAAAATGGGGAAAAATAAAAAAAGCATTTTTTGTAGTTTTCTTTATAACCATTTCTATAAAACTTGTGTAGCTAAAGAAAACTACTGCCAAATAGATTAATTATGTTGTCCTGATTTTAGGAATATCCCATATGTCTGTTTCCAAGTAAATAATAGCAAATATAAGCCAACTACTACAAAAAATGGCATTATTGGTTTCATGCTATAATAATGGTGCTTTTCATTAAGTCATTAAGGGGTTAAAAAAATTGTGGAATATTGGGATTTTGACTTCTTTAAACAGGAGGTAGTTAGAGACAGCCTACTCCAAAAATGTGATAGTTTAAAAAGATAATCTTTTTACTACTACCCATTCCCCCATTTTGCATAACCAACACGGTTATATTAATACGCTTTTTACCTCTGTGATTACCTTGTATCTAAGCCTCTGCCTACTGCCCCCTTATTTCAGTTCTTTTGACAGACTTGATTTTAGCCAATCAGTGCCTTCTCATAAGTAACTCCACGGGTGTGAGAACAATGTTATCTATATGGCACACATGAACTAGTGCCCTCTAGCTGTGAAAAACTGTCAAATGCATTCAGATAAGAGGCAGCCTTCAAGGGCTTAGAAATTAGCATATGATCCTACCTAGGTTTATCTTTCAACTAAGAATACCAAGAGAACTAAGCAAATTTGATGATAAAAGTAAATTGGAAAGTTGTTTAAAATTACATGCCCTCTCTGAATCATGAAAGTTTAATTTTGACTAGACTGTCCCTTTAACTGAAAAGCTGAGGTTGGTGTAATAACAAGTATAAACTAGTATTTTTAACCATTTAGTCAGGGTATCCTTTATTAAAGAGCATATTTAGATATGCTCATGAGTGTGCACGCATCTCAAACACTGTACTGTATAGCAACAGTATTTGCAACAATGTTTTTAATTATGACTTTCATATCTCTTTAATGGACAATACAATTAAGTTAAACTTTTTTTTTTTTTTTTTTAAATAAATGTAATGTTAGATCTGTACAATGTCTTGTTTTTTCCACACTGACCGAATATGATCATTTATGTACACACAAGACCAGCACGTGGTTTACCATGCATATGCCCTTCAGAGGATGGCATTTGTATTTGTAATAAAATGTGCAGCTTTAAAGGGACATGAAACCCTTTTTTTTTGTTTGTTTTTTGTGCTAAATCTTAAATGTTATAGACTCATTAATGAAATGACTGGTTCTTACAGGGTGCAATCCCACAACTGTGAAATGACTAAGGGTATTGGTTGTGAGGAAGAAGGGCACTTCCATGGTAGAGCCAAGTGTTTTAGATGCAGAATTTAGTCAATATGGCTGGGTGTAGGTACTACTGGACATTGAATATGGCTGGGTGTAGGCACTACTGGGCATTGATTATGGCTGGGTGTAGGCACTACTGGGCATTGACTATGGCTGGGTGTAGGTACTACTGGACATTGAATATGGCTGGGTGTAGGCACTACTGGGCATTGAATATGGCTGGGTGTAGGCACTACTGGGCATTGAATATGGCTGGATGTAGGTACTACTGGACATTGAATATGGCTGGATGTAGGTACTACTGGACATTGAATATGGCTGGGTGTAGGCACTACTGGGCATTGAATATGGCTGGGTGTAGGCACTACTGGGCATTGAATATGGCTGGGTGTAGGTACTACTGGGCATTGAATTTGGCTGGGTGTAGGCACTACTGGGCATTGAATATGGCTGGGTGTAGGTACTACTGGGCATTGGATATGGCTGGGTGTAGGTACTACTGGGCATTGAATATGGCTGGGTGTAGGCAATACTGGGCATTTAATATGGCTGGGTGTAGGCACTACTGGGCATTGACTATGGCTGGGTGTAGGTACTACTGGGCATTGAATATGGCTGGGTGTAGGCACTACTGGGCATTAGCTATGGCTGGGTGTAGGCACTACTGGGCATTGGCTATGGCTGGGTGTAGGCACTGCTGGGCATTGACTATGGCTGGGTGTAGGCACTACTGGGCATTGACTATGGCTGGGTGTAGGCACTACTGGGCATTGACTATGGCTGGGTGTAGGCACTACTGGGCATTGACTATGGCTGGGTGTAGGGACTACTGGGCACTGACACACTGGTATCCAGAATGCTCTTGGCATCTAACAGGCTACTTACTAACCATGCATGTAGAGCTAACGCTGATGGCAAAGCCTAATGAACATGTATCTTTATTTGGTTCTGTAACTGCTTATTCTATTACTAATGATCCTGCTATTTATTTTCTGATATACTAGAAACTGCTGTTTACATAGAAAAATATATTTTTACAGCAGTTAATAACCATAGGCCCATCAAGTCTGTCCCAGAGGACTTCAAGACTTATACATGCTTTGTCTACTGGTGCTTTTTAAATCACCAACGCCTGATACTAGGTAACCTCTGGTAACCTGTGTGATGCTGATTTGCTATTGTGTAAATTGATAATTCTTCACAGGATCTCTCTTAATTGTCTACTAATTATTATAGTACTGCAAGTGTCTTTCACACCCAGAACCCCTCTGAGTGAGATAAATAGCTCTCAAGCTAAAATTTTATACATAAATATATTAATGTGTGGAAAGCTTCAATGAAAGAGCCACCACTCAAATACTGATATTTCAGCCGGAGATGGTTGGTTGGTGTTGGATGCTATGAAACATGCACTAATTATTGGCCAGATTACAAGTGGAGCACGTTCCCGTTCAAGCAATAATTGCACAAGAAGTAAACTTTTTTGCATGCGTCGGGTTACGCTTGTATTCTATGAGTTAAAAGTAAAAGGTTATTGCTGAATACACATATAAATATATATACATATACACACATCCTTATTTAGACATGTATATGTATGTATCTCTAAGTTAAAGCCGTTTGCCTGAGACCTCATATCTTTGAGCCCTTATAACATTTTTGTGCAATATTTTTTTTTTAATATTAAATGCTATTATGAGTAACTATTGTGTAGTGTATTATTGATGTGTTTTGTGACACTTTTTATTTGTTTTGCAAAACAGTTAACTAGAGCTTTGAGGACACGCTAACACGATGAGAGTTAACTTCAATTGCACTCAAGAGATTGCGTTTAATTTCAACTTGTTATGCAAGCATAATTTAACAAACGCTAAAACCCAATATCTCTTTGCGTGCAAACTTTTGCGCTCCACTCGTAATCTGGCCCTTTATAAGTAAAAATAGAAAGCCTCCTCAAACACCTCCATGATTAATTTGAAACGGCATTTAGAGAGACATGATTCGGATAGAGAATACATTTTTTTTTTTTTTATCTCATTTATTTTATTTCAACAGTGTATACAAGTAACAAAAAGCAAAAAAATGAATTCAGCTTGTAAGATAGCAAAAATTCTTTGCGAATCATAACCGGAAAACATATCTTAAAAAAACAACTTGTTCGAGCCTATAATTTCATGGTTATGATATTCAAAAAAAGAAAAAAAAAGTAGGCTCCTATATTTTAAATATTTACATCCTGTCCTCTTTAGTCAAGAGCTACACTATTGAAAACTTTTCCCTTTATCCTAAAATTATTTATTAATCAACATCTAGCAGAGTAAAGAACGGCAATTGTTAATAGTTCAGTCCTTAATGGCAGGGCAGACCCTATTAAACAGTAAAAGTCATAAAAAGTTCACCTTAGGGGGGGGGGTATTATCAATATGGTCCTATTCAAGTGAAATTAGTTATCTTAACCCACCCTGGGCTGAGGGTTGCACCTATCCACTAAGAACAACAGAAAAACAAGCAGAAAACAAAAAACAAACAGACACAAAAAAACAACAACAAAAAACAAACAATAACCCACAGAAAGAAAAAAAAAAAATATTCCCGCCCTACCCCCCCCTCCACCTACCATATACCCAAAAGAACTAATTCCGAGTTTTTAAATGGAAAGATCATATATTCAATTTCGTTTTCAGAAAGTGTTTTAATATAAACTGCCCATTTATTAAAGAAGTTCTTTATGTCCTCTTCATTGTCTATATCTGTATCTTTTTGCTCTAGAAGGCATTGTTTTTTCAAGCAATTCTTAATTTCAGAAACACTAGGAACAGAGCACATTTTCCATTTTTTACCTATCAAATATCTAGTAGCTAAGATAGAAGTAGACACCAGCTCATCATTTGGATGACACTCATTTGAGTTATCAAGACATAATATAATCTGGTATAGGGAGAGAGTTATTGGGGAAATTTTCACCACAAAGTTCAGCCAATATTCTAATTTATACCATACTTTTCTGATTTTTGGGCAGAACCAAAACATATGTTCAAGATCAGCTGCTAGAAGTGAACATTTAGGACATCTGTCAAATTCCAGATTATGTACCCTGTGGCCCTTCTCCGGGGTAAAGTATGCTCTGTGAAGCAACTTAATTTGCATTTCCCTCCATGTAGCAGACAAAGTTGTCTTTGCCACTTTGCCTATGGAGTGTTGTAAGGTTTTTGAATCCACCATATTCCGATCCGATATTGAGATCCATGTTGAAGCAAGCTTTGCCAATATTAGCATTCCCTTGTTGGAGGCAAGTAAGTGATAGCACACAGAGATGGACATCTGATTTATTCCAATGAGTATAAACCAATTTTCTAATTTACCTAGCGTCCAGCACCATCCTGCCTCTCTGGTTATTTCAGACAGAAAATGCCTTATCTACAGGTAAGCAAAGAAGTCTTTATTGAGTAAATTAAATTCTGCTTTCAGCCCTTCGAATGTTTTAATCGATTTTCTGACGCCATCTATCAAAAACGATAACTTGTTTAAGCCGTTCCTATGCCATCTGCGAAAAACCTCAGAATGAAGCCCAGCTTGAAATCTTGGGTTACCTATCAGAGGAAGATAATTTGAGACCTTGGGGTTAATTGAAAGGAGCTTTGATATCTTCCACCATGCCTTAATAGGATTGACAATCGTTTTAAGTTCCTTAATCTTTGTGGGTATTTCTTTAGGGGGAGAATGCATAAGTGCTAAAGGAAGATATGGATCGCAAATGCTTAGTTCAAGGTGATTATTCAAAATATAATCTTTAGAGAGAATCCACCCGGTTGCTATCCGTGCCAGGAAACTGAGATTGTATGCTCTAATATCTGGAATTGCCAGGCCTCCAAATTCACGTGGGAGAGAAAGTTTAGTAAGAGAAATTCGTGCTTTTTTCCCTGACCAGAGAAACTGACCAATTAAACTATTCATCAGCCGAACATCTTTTTCGTCCCGAGAGTGACAATGGTAAACTTTGCCATAGTTTAAATTTTTCCCTAAATTGTTTTATAATTGGGGGTATGTTGTATTCATATAAATCAGCAGACTTCACTGGAATATTTATCCCGAGATATTTAAATGAGTCTATTACTATTTTAAATGGATTGTCGAAACAAGAGTCGCTATTTTTCTGAATCCATAAAATTTCTGATTTAGATGTGTTTATCTTATATCCCGAAAAAGTACCAAATTGGTCAATTATCTGCAAAAGTCTGGGAATATTAGTTTTAGTGTTAGATATATATAGCAGAATATCATCCTCATATAAGCCAATTTTCATCTCATGTTTCGAAATCTTTATACCTTCCAGGGATTGTCTTAGCATGATTGCCAGGGGCTCGATGGCAACGTCAAAAAGAAGTGGGGAGAGAGGGCATCCCTGACGTGTTCCTCTTTCTAATGTTATTGGGGAGGAAACAGATCCATTGACTATCAGGCTTGTAGCTGAATGTTTATATAAGTTATCTATAAATTCAGGAAATTTACCCCTGATTCCAAATTTAAGGAGGGAGGTGTTTAAGTGTTTAAAGGTGATGGAATCGAACACTTTTTCTGCGTCAATAGAAAGGATAGCCATATCTGATACATCCTCTCTCTCCCTTTTAGGTCGTAAAGATTTTTCAAAGTATTCCAATGTGACCAAAACCTCCCTAATTTTGGCCGAAGAATTCTGTTTGTTTAAGAAACCAGCTTGATTCATGTGTATTACTTTTGGAAGGATTAACTGTAATCTGGAGGCTAAAATGGAGGTTAGAATCTTGTAATCTGAATTAAGCAAGGCTATTGGCCTATAAGATTCCTTTCTCCAACATTGGTGTGTCCGGTCCACGGCGTCATCCTTACTTGTGGGATATTCTCTTCCCCAACAGGAAATGGCAAAGAGTCCCAGCAAAGCTGGCCATATAGTCCCTCCTAGGCTCCGCCCACCCCAGTCATTCTCTTTGCCGTTGCACAGGCAACATCTCTACGGAGATGGTTAAGAGTTTTTTGGTGTTTTAATGTAGTTTTTATTCTTCTATCAAGTGTTTGTTATTTTAAAATAGTGCTGGTATGTACTATTTACTCTGAAACAGAAAAGGATGAAGATTTCTGTTTGTAAGAGGAAGATGATTTTAGCAGACAGTAACTAAAATCGATTGCTGTTTCCACATAGGACTGTTGAGATGAAGTAACTTCAGTTGGTGGAAACAGTTAGCAGACTTTTCTGCTTAAGGTATGACTAGCCATATTTCTAACAAGACTGTGTAATGCTGGAAGGCTGTCATTTCCCCTCATGGGGACCGGTAAGCCATTTTCTTAGTCAAACATACAGAATAAAGGGCTTAATAAGGGCTAAAAAACTGGTAGACATTTTTATGGGCTAAATCGATTGCTTTATTTGGGCATATTATTCAGATTTAGGCTAACAATTGGCATTTATAATCTTGGGGAACGTTTATAAAACGGCAGGCACTGTGTTGGACACCGTTTTCAGTCAGGGGGCCTTTCTAGTTATAGACTGAGCCTCATTTTCGCGCCATTACTGCGCAGTTGTTTTTGGAGAGCAGGGCATGCAGATGCATGTGTGAGGATCTAAGAATCACTAAAAATACTTCTAGAAGGCGTCATTTGGTATCGTATTCCCCTCTGGGCTTGGTTGGGTCTCAGCAAAGACTATAGCTGGGACTGTATAGGGGTTAAATTTTAAAACGGCTCCGGTTCCGTTATTTTAAGGGTTAAAGCTCTGAAATTTGGTGTGCAATACTTTTAATGCTTTAAGACACTGTGGTGAAATTTTGGTAATTTTTGAACAATTCCTTCATACTTTTTCACATATTCAGTAATAAAGTGTTTTCTGTTTGAAATTTAAAGAGACAGTAACGGTTTTATTTTAAAATGTTTTTTTGTGCTTTGTTGACAAGTTTAAGCCTGTTTAACATGTCTGTACCTTCAGATAAGCTATGTTCTATATGTATGAAAGCCAATGTGTCTCCCCATTTAAATTTATGTGATAATTGTGCCATAGCGTCCAAACAAAGTAAGGACAGTACTGCCACAGATAATGATATTGCCCAAGATGATTCCTCAGATGAGGGGAGTAAACATGATACTACATCATCTCCTACTGTGTCTACACCAGTTTTGCCCACGCAGGAGGCCCCTAGTACATCTAGTGCGCCAATACTTATTACCATGCAACAATTAACGGCTGTAATGGATAACTCCATAGCAAATCTTTTATCCAAAATGCCTACTTATCAGAGAAAGCGCGATTGCTCTGTTTTAAACACTGAAGAGCAAGAGGGCGCTGATGATAATTGTTCTGTCATACCCTCACACCAATCTGAAGGGGCCATGAGGGAGGTTTTGTCTGATGGAGAAATCTCAGATTCAGGAAAAATTTCTCATCAAGCTGAACCTGATGTTGTGACATTTAAATTTAAATTAGAACATCTCCGCGCACTGCTTAAGGAGGTGTTATCTACTCTGGATGATTGTGACAACTTGGTCATTCCAGAGAAATGATGCAAGATGGACAAGTTCCTAGAGGTTCCGGTGCCCCCCGACGCTTTTCCTATACCCAAGCGGGTGGCGGACATAGTAAATAAGGAGTGGGAAAAGCCCGGCATACCTTTTGTTCCCCCCCCTATATTTAAGAAATTATTTCCTATGGTCGACCCCAGAAAGGACTTATGGCAGACAGTCCCCAAGGTCGAGGGGGCAGTTTCTACTCTAAACAAACGCACTACTATTCCTATCGAAGATAGTTGTGCTTTCAAAGATCCTATGGATAAAAAATTGGAAGGTTTGCTTAAAAAGATTTTTGTACAGCAAGGCTACCTTCTACAACCAATTTCATGCATTGTTCCTGTCTCTACGGCAGCGTGGTTCTGGTTCGAGGAACTAGAAAAGTCGCTCAGTAGAGAAACTCCATATGAGGAGGTTATGGACAGAGTTAACGCACTTAAATTGGCTAACTCTTTTATTTTAGATGCCGCTTTGCAATTAGCTAGATTAGCGGCGAAAAATTCAGGGTTTGCTATCGTGGCGCGCAGAGCGCTTTGGCTAAAGTCTTGGTCAGCGGATGTGTCATCCAAGACAAAATTGCTTAACATCCCTTTCAAGGGTAAAACTTTATTTGGACCAGAATTGAAAGAGATTATTTCAGACATCACTGGGGGAAAGGGCCACGCCCTTCCACAGGATAGGTCTTTTAAGGCTAAAAATAAGCCTAATTTTCGTCCTTTTCGCAGAAACGGACCAGCCTCTAATTCTGCATCCTCTAAGCAAGAGGGTAATACCTCACAACCCAAACCAGCCTGGAAACCAATGCAAGGCTGGAACAAGTGTAAGCAGGCCAAGAAGCCTGCCACTTCTAACAAAACAGCATGAAGGAGTAGCCCCCGATCCGGGACCGGATCTAGTGGGGGGCAGACTCTCTCTCTTTGCTCAGGCTTGGGCAAGAGATGTTCAGGATCCTTGGGCGCTAGAAATAGTTTCTCAAGGTTATCTCCTGGAATTCAAGGAACTACCCCCAAGGGGAAGGTCCCACAGGTCTCACTTATCCTCAAACCAAATAAAGAGACAGGCATTCTTACATTGTGTAGAAGACCTGTTAAAAATGGGAGTGATACACCCAGTTCCAATAAAGGAACAAGGAATGGGATTTTATTCCAATCTGTTCGTAGTTCCCAAAAAAGAGGGAACGTTCAGACCAATTTTGGATTTGAAGATCCTAAACAAATCGTCTCAGGGTACCATCGTTCAAAATGGAAACTATTCGAACGATTCTACCCACCATCCAGGAAAGTCAATTTATGACTACCGTGGATCTAAAGGATGCGTACCTACATATTCCTATCCACAAGGAACATCATCAGTTCCTAAGGTTCGCTTTTCTGGACAAGCATTACCAGTTTGTGGCCCTCCCATTCGGGTTGGCCACTGCTCCAAGGATTTTCACAAAGGTGCTAGGGTCCCTTCTAGCGGTTCTAAGACCAAGGGGCATTGCAGTAGTACCTTACTTGGACGACATTCTAATACAAGCGTCGTCTCTGTCAAAAGCAAAGGCTCATACGGAGATCGTTCTAGCCTTTCTCAGATCTCACGGATGGAAGGTGAACAAAGAAAAAAGTTCTCTGTCCCCGTCAACAAGAGTTCCCTTCTTGGGAACAATAATAGATTCCTTAGAAATGAGGATTTTTCTGACAGAGGTCAGAAAATCAAAACTTCTAAGCTCTTGTCAAGTGCTTCATTCTGTTCCTCGTCCTTCCATAGCGCAGTGCATGGAAGTAGTAGGATTGATGGTTGCAACAATGGACATAGTTCCTTTTGCACGAATTCATCTAAGACCATTACAACTGTGCATACTCAAACAGTGGAATGGGGATTATACAGACTTGTCTCCAATGATTCAAGTAGATCAAAAGACCAGAGATTCACTCCGTTGGTGGCTGACCCTGGACCATCTATCCCAGGGAATGAGCTTCCGCAGACCAGAGTGGGTCATTGTCACGACCGACGCCAGTCTGGTGGGCTGGGGCGCGGTCTGGGAATCCCTGAAAGCTCAGGGACTATGGTCTCGGGAAGAGTCTCTTCTCCCGATAAACATTCTGGAACTGAGAGCGATATTCAATGCTCTCAGAGCTTGGCCTCAACTAGCAAAGGCCAAATTCATAAGGTTTCAATCAGACAACATGACGACCGTTGCATATATCAATCATCAGGGGGGAACAAAGAGTTCCCTGGCGATGAAAGAAGTGACCAAAATAATTCAATGGGCGGAGGATCACTCCTGCCACTTGTCTGCGATCCACATCCCAGGAGTGGAAAATTGGGAAGCGGATTTTCTGAGTCGTCAGACATTCCATCCGGGGGAGTGGGAACTCCATCCGGAAATCTTTGCCCAAATAACTCAATTATGGGGCACTCCAGACATGGATCTGTTGGCGTCTCGTCAGAACTTCAAGGTCCCTTGCTACGGGTCCAGATCCAGGGATCCCAAGGCGACTAGATGCACTAGTAGCACCTTGGACCTTCAACCTAGCTTATGTATTCCCACCGTTTCCTCTCATTCCCAGGCTAGTAGCCAGGATCAATCAGGAGAGGGCCTCGGTGATCTTGATAGCTCCTGCGTGGCCATGCAGGACTTGGTATGCAGACCTGGTGAATATGTCATCGGCTCCACCATGGAAGCTACCTTTGAGACAGGACCTTCTTGTTCAGGGTCCATTCGAACATCCAAATCTGGTCTCCCTCCAACTGACGGCTTGGAGATTGAACGCTTGATTCTATCAAAGCGTGGGTTTTTAGATTCTGTTATAGATACTCTGGTTCAGGCCAGAAAACCTGTAACTAGAAAAATTTACCATAAGATATGGAAAAAATATATCTGTTGGTGTGAATTCCTAAGATTCTCTCCTTTCTACAAGAAGGTTTGGAGAAAGGATTATCTGCAAGTTCTCTAAAGGGACAGATCTCTGCTTTATCTGTCTTACTACACAAAAGACTGGCAGCTGTGCCAGATGTTCAAGCATTTGTTCAGGCTTTGGTTCGGATTAAGCCTGTTTACAGACCTTTGACTCCTCCCTGGAGTCTAAATCTAGTTCTTTCAGTTCTTCAAGGGGTTCCGTTTGAACCTTTACATTCCATAGATATTAAGTTACTATCTTGGAAAGTTTTGTTTTTGGTTGCAATTTCTTCTGCTAGAAGAGTTTCAGAGTTATCTGCTCTGCAGTGTTCTCCGCCCTATCTGGTGTTCCATGCAGATAAGGTGGTTTTGCGTACTAAGCCTGGTTTTCTTCCTAAAGTTGTTTCTAACAAAAATATTAACCAGGAGATAGTTGTACCTTCTTTGTGTCCGAATCCAGTTTCAAAGAAGGAACGTTTGTTACACAATTTGGACGTTGTCCGTGCTCTAAAGTTCTATTTAGAGGCTACTAAAGATTTCAGACAAACATCTTCCTTGTTCGTCGTTTATTCTGGTAAAAGGAGAGGTCAAAAAGCGACTTCTACCTCTCTTTCCTTTTGGCTTAAAAGCATTATCCGATTGGCTTACGAGACTGCCGGACGGCAGCCTCCTGAAAGAATCACAGCTCACTCCACTAGGGCTGTGGCTTCCACATGGGCCTTCAAGAACGAGGCTTCTGTTGACCAGATATGTAAGGCAGCGACTTGGTCTTCACTGCACACTTTTGCTAAATTTTACAAATTTTATACTTTTGCTTCTTCGGAGGCTATTTTCGGGAGAAAGGTTTTGCAAGCTGTGGTGCCTTCCGTTTAGGTAACCTGATTTGCTCCCTCCCTTCATCCGTGTCCTAAAGCTTTGGTATTGGTTCCCACAAGTAAGGATTACGCCGTGGACCGGACACACCAATGTTGGAGAAAACAGAATTTATGCTTACCTGATAAATTGCTTTCTCCAACGGTGTGTCCGGTCCACGGCCCGCCCTGGTTTTTTAATCAGGTCTGATGAATTATTTTCTCTAACTACAGTCACCACGGTACCATATGGTTTCTCCTATATATATATTTCCTCCTGTCCATAGGTCGAATGACTGGGGTGGGCGGAGCCTAGGAGGGACTATATGGCCAGCTTTGCTGGGACTCTTTGCCATTTCCTGTTGGGGAAGAGAATATCCCACAAGTAAGGATGACGCCGTGGACCGGACACACCGTTGGAGAAAGCAATTTATCAGGTAAGCATAAATTCTGTTTTTTAGATGGATCTTTCCCCCCTTTGGGTATTAAGGTCGTGTAGGAAGAGGCAAATGAGGGTGTTACTGGTTTACCATTAACATAAATATCATTGTAAAGATTCATTAAATAGGGGGAGATTTCTGCAGATAATATCTTGTAGAATTAATTCGGCAGTCCATCAGGGCCAGCCACTTTATTAGTAGGGAGACTAGAAATAACATCAGCTATTTCCTGAGCGGAAATAGCAGAATTAAGGCTACTTATACAGTCGTCTGACAATGAAGGGCTCACTATTTTATTCCAAAATTCTGCTGCTTTCCCACTATCGTATCCTTTGTATGAGTATATATCTTGATAATATTTCATGAATGCAGATGCGATTTCATCCGGGTTAAAGATTTGCGTACCCTTGTCTATGATCTCTTCAATATACGATTGTTTTTTTTTCATTCTTAACTAATCTAGCCAACATCCTTCCAGATTTATTCCCAAATCTATATAGTTTGTCTTGAATTTTTAAATCTTTTTGCGCTTGTTGAGCCAGAATAAATGTATCCCGAGCTTCTTTAGCTTGTGCATATTTAGGCCAGTTTAGGGCATTTTTTATGCAGCAGAAATTTGTTATATGAATTGGATAGTATTTTTTGTAATTCCTTTTCCTTTGACTTTAGTTTCTTAGATAGAATTATATTGTAGGCTAGAATTTCGCCTCTGAATCCGGACGATCTATATAACTAGAGTTAAAGCGCAAAAATTCCTCGAATTTGGACCTAAGACATGTTTTAAACTTCATGTCAGAGGCCAGGAAATGTGGAAAGTAAAAACGCAGAGAATTAGATTTTGATTGTTCAAGCTGGATTACCAACGAAATAGGGGCATGATCTGATAATAGAATAGAGGTAATTCCGGCCTGAACCCTCAGGACTCCCAAACGTTCATCTACCAAGAATAAGTCGATACGAGATAGAGTCTTATGTGCTTTTGAGAGGCAGGTGAATTCCTGGGTGTTTTGACTTCTCCAGATGTCACGTAGTGCTAAGTTTTGTTTTATTTTATTAAATATTTTAAATTCTAGATTGTCCTTCTTTTGTCTTTTCTGTTACTTGTTTTCTCTAAGTCTATCTAGCGGGCACTGGGGCGCCATGTTGAAGTCTCCTCCTAGAATTAGATGCCCTTCGCTGTATTAAAGAAGTTTAGACTGTATTTTATTCCAAAATTCTAGATCAAAGGTATTGGGGCCGTAAATGTTACACAGCGTGTATATTTCTTTGGTGATTCTAACCTTTAGTAGAACATATCTTCCTCCCGGATCAGGCTCACAGTGCACAACTTCAAGCTGAACCCTTTTCCCTATCAAAATAGCCACACACCTTTTTTTCCCAACACTAGGTGAGTAAAATACTTCTCTGACCCAGGCAGATTTAAGTTTGTGAGATTCTTCTGAGTTAAGATGTGTCTCTTGGATAAACCCAATGTCCATTTGAAATTTCCTTATTTGGGTTAGTATAGCTTTCCGTTTGATAGGGGTAGAGATCCCTCCCACATTCCACGAAATTATCTTAACTTTTTCCATTTTCCAACAGTCTAATATTTACATGGAGCAGGGAGGGGAGGAGGGAAGGAGAGAGAAGAAAAAAAAAAAAAAGAAAAAAAAAACACAAAACAAGAAAAAAAACAAAAAACAAAAAAAAACCCCCAAAAAGTAAACAAAGAACAATTACACACGCAACCGCACACCCAATGTCCATCCATTGTCCCCATTTACCCTTGCCTTCAAATTTCCCCAGTCGTTAGGCCGGCTCTAGCTAGGAAGAGACTGGCCTTCCCGGTACTAATGGGTCCAGGGATTCAAAGAACTCCTCAGCCGAAGGAGCCTCCGAGAAAATATGTACTGCGCCATTCACTGTTATTTTAATTTTAGCGGGGTAAATTATGGTGGCGTCAAACCCATGGTTTATGAATTTAGTGCAGATAGGCGCAAGGTCTCTCCTTTTGGAGGCTGTTTCAGCCGAGAAGTCCTGAAACATAAGGATCCTAGCACCATTGATAATGAGTGGTTGAGTTTTCTGAAAGTGCTGTAGAAGAGCAATTTTGTCTTGGTAATTAAGCAATTTTGCAATAATAGGTCTAGGTCTGGAAGTATTTTTATTCAATGTGCGGGGTGGGCCCATCCTGTGTGCCCTTTCAACCAAGATGCGTGGGTGTGTGGGTGGAAATTTAAGGGCTGCAGTCAATGAGTCTGAAATAAACAAGCTCAAATCCTCATACTGTTTCTCTTCAGGAAGACCAATTATTCTAATGTTATTTCTTCTACTACGATTTTCTAGGTCTTCTAGCCTAGAGAGGGTTTTTTTAATATCACTGCTAATGCTATCAAGCTTAGTGTTATGTGTTGTTGTAAGGTCTTCTAGATCAGATACTCTCTGCTCAGCCTCTAACAGCCGGGATGAAAATTGTCTGATTTCTTGTGTCAAAGAGACTATGTCCTGCTTGATTTCCGACCTCAGGGCCTCAAACTTAGGAGAAAGGGCCTCGGAAATGCTGGCAACTAAACTTTGAACATTCAATGTTTCAGGCATAGATGTATTTAATAAGGCTGATTGAACATCAGCGCTGGGTCTTGTACCCCTTTAGGTTTCCTTTCCCTTTGTCTAGCTGTCATAGCTGGAGAGGGTGTTTTGGCAGAGAGGCCAAGAAATTTATCCATGTACTGGTTGTGATTTTAGTAATAGTGAGGAAGGTATAAGGAAAAGAAAAAAAAAATAAAAAAAATTTGTGAAAGCGGTTTCAGTGTGTAGTACTACGTGGAGAAAAACGGAAAAAGGGGAGTGATAGTGACCCCAAGTGAGGAAAGAAAAATTGATTACAACGTGTATGTGCAAAAAAAAAAGAAAAAAAAAAAAAAAAAAGGGAAAAACCCCTGGTTTATTGAAGAGGGCTGTGTATTTGTGATACCCAATTACAAAATTACAATTAAGTGAGTGCAGGTTACCGACCAGTGTGAAGCTCTTGAATTGCCCACCTTCTTATTCCAGTCTGCCACAAGAGTGGAGAAAAATAAAAAAATATTTTTGTTCTGTTCCTTTTTTCCCGTCCCTTCCTCCCCTTTCTCTCTTTTTATGTGGATTCTCCACAGTGAAGACAGTGCATGGTGTACAGATGGGCAGCTAAGTTGCCCTAGTTCTAGACAAGTGAAAAAAAAGCTTATTTCAGAAATTAACCACTTAGCTGAGATTACCAGAGAAGCTAGTAAAACCCAGTTGCAAAAATCAAACTTAAGTAGGCTATTGTTCAGTCAAATATTATTTACAATATAGTAGACTAAGGCTGCCTGCACTTAAAGGACCAGTCAACACAGTAGATTTGCATAATCAACAAATGCAAGATAACAAGACAATACAATAGCACTTAGTCTGAACTTCAAATGATTAGTAGATTATTTTCTGACAATTTTAAAAGCTATGTCTTTTTCCACTCCCCCTATACCATGTGACAGCCATCAGCCATTCACAAATGCATACACGTACCATGTGACAGCCATCAGCCATTCACAAATGCATACACACTTATTCTTGCACATGCTCAGTAGGAGCTGGTGACTCAAAAAGTTTAAATATAAAAAGACTGTGCACATTTAGATAATGGAAGTAAATTGGAAAGTTATTTAAAATGGCAAGCTCTATCTGAATCATGAAAGTTTAATTTTGATTGAGTGTCCCTTTAAATAACAGCAAGCATTTATTGAATGAAGATAAGTATAAACCCTTAGATGTTGTGTTGCCTAGACGTAAGCAATTGATTTCTGTTAGTAACAGTGGAGTTTAAGGGGGGAAAATATTTTTACTTAATCACAGTGCAGAGAGGAGAAAAAAAAAGAAAAAAAAAGAAAAACACTCAGGGGGATGAGAAATTGAGTATATAAGTATACCTGGTATACAATGATTCCCTTTTTCCCCCTTCCTCCCTTTTGGTCCTAAATAGTAAAAATTGCCCCGTAACAAAATTAAATGATTTAACAAAGGGTAAACACAGCAACCACACAGGAAGAAAAAAAAAAAAAAAAAAAATCTCCCCGCTAGTGATATGAAGCACCTTAGAGCTATTTAGCCCTTTTAAAGGTTATATTAGCCCAATTCTGGAATCCCTATATAATTGCAATAATTTCTGACATTAAACATGGAGCTTTAGACACCTTTTCTTAACATCATTTAGCCAACAATTTAACACTTTTAGTTACCACAAGTATGTACATAGGTCTTTTTTTTTCTTTTTCTCTGTTTCCTTTAAAAAGAATGTATCATAATAAATCAGAAAACACTATGTCAGAATGTAATACTTTGTGATCAAATGGAGGTGTCGATTTTGTTACTGTTTTCCCTGTGGAAGACACACCCAAGTAACATAAGCAAAATCCCAAGATTTGCATTTAAATGTAGTGGCAAGGAGTCCTGTGTTAGCTTATTTCAGTTCTTCAGGCTTTAGGACCTATTACTTGCATTATATAATTAAGCAGAAAAAGTTTTTCTTTGAAGTCCCCTTCAGTGTCACTTAATTTTGCGTTTAATATTATACAGTGTCCCTTATTTTAGGGGTTCAGACCGGCCATACCCAGCCCTTTTTGCCCTAGAGTTCTTTCCTGTGATTCTTACTCCAAAAATTCGGAATTTCTGCCAGGTATATTTTTAGAGGAAAAGAGTATTGAAAAAACTCACCCCCTCTCGTGCTGCCTGGCCGTCCGCTGAAGTTGTCAAAGGCATCCGGCTTCTGCAAGGTGTCCCAGGCTCGCAGGTAACGGCCCGCGTGAGATCCCACTCCACAGCTCTGCTCGCAGTTCAGAACTCAACTCCCCTCACGCAGCAGCGGTGGGAGGGGAGAGAGAGATGCCACACCGAGCACACAGAGCAGCAGGCGAAAGAACTTCCTTCAGCCGGTCTCCGATCCAAGACCGGGCCCGGCTCCCTCCCACGCAGCACCGGTGGGGGAGGGGGCGGGGCAGACGCCAAACAGCAAGTCCAACGGACCGGACCAAACAAAGTCCCGGATGACACAGCGGGTGAAGGTATAGCCGTATGCAGAGGTCTTGAAGCTTGAAGTTGTTTTAGCAGGGGCAGTAGGCGGCAAACACTGAGAGAGGGGGTAAAGTTAGCGTGTCAGGGAGGTCACTTGCATAAATAGTAAAAGTGCCTTAAAGCAGGAACAAAGGTAACTTGTCTTATACCTGTTCAGGCCAGATGAATATTTAAGGCAGTTCAAGTAGGGCCAGGTAGCTGGGGGAAAAAAGAAGGCATAGACCAGTGAGAATGCAGTCCACTGGTGCAGGTTCCAGAGACGATTGTATTAGCTGTCCACAAAAGCAGCCTCAAAACTTGAGGTAGGGCGCGAAGGTTCCACCGCCAGTAGCTGTGGGACTGGAGGTGCGAGCTCAGCAATACCTGCCTAGCTCCTCCTCCACCGGAACCCAGCAGAGCATCCCAGGGCATGCAATCAGAGAATACATTTTTAAACAACTTTCCAATGTACTTTTATTATCAATTTTTCTTCCTTCTCTTGGTATCCTTTGTTAATGGAGCACAGATGCAGCCCCGGCCAGCAGCTAGCTCCCAGCTCCTGAGCCTGCCTAGGTAAGCTTTTCAACAAAGGCTACTAAGAGAAATAAGTAAATTAGATAATAGAAGTAAATTAGAAAGCTGTTTAAAATTGTATGTTCTATCTGAATCATGAATGAAATATTTGGAGTTTCATATCTCTTTAAATAATTCTACAACATTGTTTCCCCATGAATAGCCCCACCACTGTAAGCACAATAAAACATAACTTGTAATCAATATTCTTAAAACTAGAACCACTAAAAATGAGAATCATAAATTAAAAAAATAAAAACTGTACACTAATATACAGGCACCTCCAGTTGATCATATACAATTCAAATAATCTATCTGGGCAGAAGAACTTGTTAATTATCCCTGTTACCACGAGTAATGAAACAAAAGATCCCTATAGTTCAGTATGATGATTACAAGGCTATTAATGTGACCCTACAAGAGTCAAATACAGGGTGGTCTTTTCTATTTCTTATGTGGCAATTCTTTTAAAATATTATGTATTACCATTTGATCCCTCTTATAGGGTAACAAAAAAATCCTATATATCATTTAAACAATAATAGCCTAAATACAAGGAGAAAACGCCAACGCACGTTTCATTTTAACTTTGTCAAGACAGTCGCCTTCACAAAACTATGGTGAAACATGCATTGTTATCCCGTAAGAGGGGTCAAACGGTAATACCCAGTCTTTTCTAACAAATTATTATTACTCAAGAAGCTCCCTTTAAAGGGACATAATAGTTAAAGCTGAAATGTGCATGAGTGCAATTACATTTTAAAAAATAATTATTTCTGTGATTTACTTATATTAGCAAAGTTATTACTATTTCAGGGGCATATTTACATATGCTGTGCATGCCCAAAGCACCTATTCAAATACATTTTCTGCTCAGAGACTGTCAGCTATGTCATACAAACTATTATGGGTTCTCGGACCAGGTGTAGTGTTTGAATGTGAGTGCACTGGGCATATGCCCCTAAAACAGTTATAACTCTTACTAAAACATTTTTGCAGAAATGTCTCTATTCAAAATTGAAATGCACATTTCAGTGTTAACTGTTATATCCCTTTGGGTCTATTATGCAGGAAACAAACGAGAAAATCTAAATGGTTATTTAGAAGTTCAAATGATTCAAGATTACTGTAAAATTTAAGTAGTGTGGGTCTAAATCTTTTACACCTACCAAACATCATCTTTTTATAAATACTTTTATAGCAGAGCAAAAAAATATGTGCATAAATATAATAACTATTCTTTCCATGAACTGTAATATGATAGGTAATTTGCTAAATCGTTCTGAGGTCTTCTCTTGTTACCATAGCAGCAGTCAGGCTTTCTACTCTTCATCTCTAAACACTCATTTTGTCTGGCTTATCTGTCAGATGATTTAACCTCAGGGGTTCAAATACACATACACAACAGGAACTCTTTCAACATCAGATGTTTCTGTATTCAGGTAAATGCCACACTTATATACATAGATTGCCAATTAATATACTGTGTTGCAGATTCTCATGTTATTAAACTGAAAGGGAAGACAGGAAAAGTCTCCACAAGGTTGTCTGCTTAAATAGTGCTATGCCCCGTCTGACAGTCAATGGGTTCATTTTCATTTTTTTTTTAATAGGTTGCATTATATATCCTTAAAGGAACAGTCTACACCAGAATTCTTATTGTTTAAAAAGATAGATCCCTTTATTACCCATTCCCCAGTTTTGTATAAACAAGTTATATTAATATACTTTTGACCTCTGTGATTACCTTGTATCTAAGCCTCTGCTGACTGCCCCTTTATTTCAGCTCTTTTGACAGACTTGCATTTTAGCCAATCAGTGCTGACTCCTAGGTAACTCCACGTGCATGAGCTCAATGCTAACTTTATGGCACACATGAACTAGCGCTATCTAGCTGTAAAAACACTGTCAAAATGCACTGATATAAGAAGCGCCCTTCAAGGGTCTTAGAAATCAGTTTATGAGCCCTACCTAGGTTTAGCATTCAACAAAGAATACCAAGAGAACAAAGCAAATTTGATGATAAAAGTAAATTGGAACGTTGTTTAAAATTGAATGTCCTATCAGAATCACAAGCCTTTAATTTTGACTAGACTGTCCCTTACAACAGTGGGCATAATCACTGATTGCTCAATGCACCTTACTGTAATTCTGTATTCTTTTATTTATGACCATTTTCATGCTTCATTCCTGCTGTATAAGTAAGATCAGATTGCCTAATAGGTGCTTTCTTTCATAGCGACACCTTCCCAGATATTCATGTTATGAAATTTTGCAGTTCATAAATTGGCAAGGTTAAAATATAATTTGTTTTTAATCTATTTCCATATACTGGGAGTTGATGAACATGAATGTCCTGATTTCCATTAAAGGGATATTTTTTGCTTTCGTATAAAAATGTGCTTTGTCCCTCTCTCTAGAGAGCAAATTGTCTAACCTAGCTGGTTTATGCAATCTGGTTTGTAGCATTTGCAGGTTATATAGGCTTTCTGACTGACCCCATGAGTCGTTGATTAACGTCCCCTTTTAAAAACTTTAATTACCTTAAATCATTCAACAATCAAAGAATACACAGACACCTGTTGATTGGTAAAAGTACTGGCCACTGCCTGTTTATTAAATAACACATTTAAAACACCAAATAAATAACTATTTGAACCATATAAACTCCATTAACTCTAATGAATTAAGTTTGGGAGCTAGCATCTTCAATCTCCCTTTTCTTGTTGACCAGGCCGTATATAAATTCACCTGGACTTAAATAAATCAGTTATTTCTTTAAAACCTCAAGCTCCAAGGAACCCTGTGTCCAAGAAGCTACTTAACCTGCTCTCCCACCCCGTGGGGAGGTTTAACCCATTCACTTATGGCCATAGTCAAATTCCAGACGTGAGGGAACTAGCACCCGCCAAAGCTGTGACAATACAAAAAAAATTAAACCATGGGAGGGAGGGAAAACCTTTTTGCCGTCTATGAAAATGTTCTGGAGATGGCCGCCCCACACTTCCTTATATAGCCTTCTCCTGGGACCCACCCCACTCAACCAAATATGGGACTAACTCCTCCAAGGGGTCAAAAGCCCCCTCCCCCTACGTTCCTTCGTATCCAGGGGCTGGCTTTCTCTAGCGAGTGTAGGACAAATACACATTTTACACAAGAAAGATCTTCAATGTCCTTTTGAAAGAAAATATCACAAACAGGTACTGCTTATATCAGCATTGTGATTGCACAAACTGCTGCTTGTCAAGCACTTTAATGAATATTGCTGAACTAAAACCTATTATTATATATTATATGAAACCCAATTTCTTTCTTTCACGATTCAGATATACAGTTGTATACAACTTCAACTTAAATTGACCTTTATTATCAATTTTGCTTCATTTCTTGGTAACCTTTGTTGAATGAGCAGCAATACACTACTGGGAGCTAGCTGGGCACTTCTAATGAGCCAATGACAAGAGGCATATATGTGCAGCCACCAATCAGCAGCTACTTCCCAGCTCCTGAGTCTACCAAGGTATACTTTTAACAAATAACGCCAAAAGAACTAAAGAAATTAACTAATCTCTAGTCTTTTTAGTATCTGTTATTTCTAAAGAGATGTTGGAAATAACTTGTAAAGTAATTTACTTGTTTTTGGGCTTATTTATAGATATATAAGATTCAGGTATTGTCTAAGACTAGTGTTCTTTATTCTGAGTATTCTAAAGTATGTTTTGTACAGTGGTTTGTTGCATCGGAATTCCTAGCACCTGGTATGACCCTGGGCCAAGAACTAAATTTAATTTGCCAGCTGCCTATCCTGAGTTTAGAGCTGTGATCTAAACATTCTGCTTGCTGCCTGTCCTGACACTGTAGCCAAATGTTCTCTCAGCGTCTGGACCAGCCTATAGGCACAGACAGCCCTATTTATATACTTATACTTTGTAGTTATATCAACTACACATTGTTTTATATTTTATTAGAATGAAAATTATGAAATAAAAAATGAACGGGGCATTCTGCTGCAAAAATGTACATTCTCTGATTAACCCCTTAAGGACCAGCGACGTACCCTGTATGTCACTGGCCTTTTTTTGGGACTTGATTGTTTTATAGCGCGGTCTTGCCACCAGCGTTGAGACTGCTCTATTCCACAAAGCCTGCTGGAGGGAGGACATTAATAGTGTGTTCTTGCTAGACTTGTGCTATTATGTCCTGAAAAAAACCTTAACGACCAGTGACATACAGGGTACATTGTGGTCATTAAGGGGTTAATTAAAGCTTGCATTTTACATCTATCCACCAGCCAGATCAAAAGAATCGGTGGGGTAAGGGAACTCATTTTTATGATAGATAAAAACTGTTTAAGCACATCCAAGTCATTTATACTAAGTGCAAGTGCTTGTGCTGTGTAATCTATACAATGTACTCCTAAACTTTTCATCACAATAAAACTTCTTGAGCTGATAAATAACGTCTTGGAAACATCTGTGATGATTTAAAGGGACATTAAACACGAAATAAATGCTAGACAGAATGTTGCATTCAAAGAAAGGATTAGTCTGAGAATAACATGTAGATGTATTTTTTTTTTAAAGTTTCATTAGCTGTTTAAATATGAACAAAATAAGTGTCAAGTTTTAGTGTCTATAAAACAATTGGAGCTGCCATGTTGTAACTTAGGTGGCCAATTAGGGACAGTTATAAATAGGTCACTAGCGTGTGCAGCCAATGACTGTGTGGAATGTAACAGTGTTCTGCACTTCCATTTTTAACAAGAACTGAAAAGCACACAATTTCAGAATGGAATAACAGTAAAAATAATTAAAGTATATTTCAGATATATATATATATATATATATATATATATATATATATATATATTCTGGAACAGAAGAGGGAAGGGCGCACAGCAAAAGAAACCTCCTGGTGCAGTATATCAAGACACTTGTTTAAATTTCAAAAGTGCAGTAACAAATGCAAACTCACATGTTTCCACCTCAACCTTATGAGGTATAGATAAGACTCTGAGTAGTGAATATCCACTAAGGAAGGCAATCCAATCCCCTTGTGCTTGTGACTTATACTTCTCTCCTTGAATGCAATCCTCACCTCTCCAGCAGAAGATTAACCACTTTGAAAGGTGGCTGCAGTGTTTATCCTGGAGGAAATCCTTTGTCCAGCGTGTATGGGGAGTAAAGGAATGGGTATTGCACACCACAAAAGGTCTTGAATAAAAGTGTGCTTTAATTCAACATTTTATACATGATTGTAACATTAAAAAGTCTTTGTTCATAAAAAACCGCATAAAGCTGCTTATATAGTAAAAATGTCAGTCAGTGTCCCAAGGCTCTTGTGCAATGTTTGCAAACTTCAATACTGTAGTTATAAAACAAACCGCCTTGTATATATGAAACACAGTGTAGTTGATTTTAAAATCCCCAGTAGTCCTGGGTACTAAACAAACAGTGCCGTAGCACTTAGTTCCTGAATCTCGGCTAGTGAGGGCCTGACACGTTTCGTGACTCGATTGGTCGCTTCATCAGAGGTACCAATCGAGTAACGAAACGTGTCAGGCCACGCCCCCTAACTAGCCGAGATTCAGGAACTAAGTGCTACGGCACGGTTTGTTTAGTACCCAGGACTGCTGGGGATTTTAAAATCATCTACACTGTGTTTCATATATACAAGGCGGTTTGTTTTATAACTATTGAAGTTTGCAAACATTGCACAAGAGCCTTGGGACACTGACTGACATTTTTACTATATAAGCAGCTATATGCGGTTTTTTATGAACAAAGACTTTTTAATGTTACAATCATGTATAAAATGTTGAATTAAAGCACACTTTTATTCAAGACCTTTTGTGGTGTGCAATACCCATTCCTTTACTCCCCATACACGCTGGACAAAGGATTTCCTCCAGGATAAACACTGCAGCCACCTTTCAAAGTGGTTAATCTTCTGCTGGACAGGTGAGGATTGCATTCAAGGAGAGAAGTATAAGTAATTGAGGAGACTGAGGAGCGCCTCAAATTGGGCAGAGGACAGATACGTTGCTATGGTTTTCAACAAATTTATTATTCACAGACAGTTGATGGTCTATTTGCGATCTGTTACAAATAGCTGATTAAAATGGTTAAAACAATGTCACATATATATCACATATACAATCACATAAAATTATCACATAAAATTACATAGATTTAGACCGGATAAAAATCACATAAAGATAAAAATACATGGATCCATGTAGCATAAAAAATCAATACATATCACAATGTGCAATAACTTTGAAATTAATGCAAATAAAACACTTGGATAACAGACTTGGTCGTCCTATTGCGCCAATAGGATGTAGTTCTCTAAAAGGATGGTGTGGTTTGTCAAATGGCTTGTTGCTGATAAAATGTTCCAGAAATTCCTAGTCCTTTAATGCTGTTTAATCAGTAATATGTCCTAGATAGAGTCTCTCCTATGCGTATGTGTCTGTGTGACTGCGTCCCTAAAAAAAGTTAATAAAAATATAAAAATATATAAAATGTGTCAACGGTGATGTAGAATAAAGTGATAAAAATTAAAAATAAAAATTAAAATACATAGTGAAGTGCCATGAGAGACTTCCTGTGAAAAAATTGAAAAAATGAAAAAAATGAAAAAATGTGAGAAATATTATTTTGAAATAAAAAATAATATAAAAATATATGAAAAATTCCAAATGTGTGCTGAAGTCAATATTATAAATGAATCCTGTCAAAATCGGTGAATCCTGTGTTTTTGTGTATACTTTATCCAAAAATATAGTGCAGTATAAAGTTTATCCAAGAGAAATCCAAAAGATCCAAAAGTAAAAGTCAAAGTAAAAAATGATGTAAACAAAAATAGAGTATGAATTCCCAGTCTTGAGAAAGGCCCAGGGAAGGGACGAAACGCGTTGGCTATTGTATGGTAAGCCTTATTTCAATTGCATTTAAGAATTTGTTAGCGTTATTGCACTATTTTGTGTTTGTTTTCCACAGGTACACTGGGAATTCATGCTCTATTTTTGTTTACATCATTTTTTACTTTGACTTTTACTTTTGGATCTTTTGGATTTCTCTTGGATAAACTTTATACTGCACTATATTTTCACTACAAAAATATGACATTGTGAATGTTTGACTAAGTGCTAACATCTACATACATATAAAGGAGCATAAACATATTCAGTGAATCCTACATGAATCTAGAAAGAACATGAATACTCCAAGTGCAGTAAAGTGTGACAACAAAACCCTCCGCAGCTTCAACTGTAAAGTCACATAGGGAAATCTTGTGTGCTGTAAACGGAGAGAGTCAAATAAGTTATGGTTATATCAACTCAGCAAAATGCTTTTGCTTCAATGTCACACCACATAGGGTGCACATAGGCAACGTTTCATGACATACTGCACCAGTAAAAATACTGTTAAAGACCTCCATGTTTTGACAGACATACATTTTTGATAAATGTAAGTCCAGATAAAAATTGTACTGTGGGCCACAGACTGGACAGCTCTGTTTTATACAATTGCAGGGATTGTTCCTGTCATTATTAGCAGCTGAACCAATGAGGTTGGGCCACTAGAACACTAGTTAAACTTTATTTACAGATCAGGAGACCAACCATATATCTAGAATAATATAAAATAAATAAAGAATTTTTCAAAGAAGAGCTACTAAAATAGTATGTGGTCTAAAAAATGTAATGTACAAGGAAAGGCCTGACCTTAATATGTAGAGCTTAGAGAAATAAAAGTAAAGAGGTGACATTTTAGTAACCTTCAAGTATATAAGGGATTTAATAAAGTTAAGGCTGAAAATACATTTAAGAAAAAGAGCAGTGCCAGAACAAAAGGCCACGATCTTACATTGGATGGTAGAAATAATTGGTGTAAGTTCTTGAAAAAGATTCAGTTGATTCATGTTAAGAGTTGATTCATAGCACACACAGATGAAAGTATGGGAAGGCTTTGTAGGTCTTGTGCTTTTAAAATCAATTGGCTAGATTACGAGTTTTGCGTTAAGTGAAAAAGCCTCATAACGCTGCTTTTTCACTACCGCTGCTATTACTAGACTTGTAGGTATAGCTGTAACGCACACTTTTTTGGCCATCACGCAACGCAACTACCGCACCTTTCAAAAAGTCCTTTTTCAATGGGACTTCCATAGCGCCGGTATTACGAGTTTGCCTGTACGGCCAAAAAGTGAGCGGTACAGCCCATAACTACAAGATCTGTACCGTCATCTGAAAGTCAGTAGTTATGGGTTTTACGTTACAAATCTGTACCATAAAACTTATAACTAAAGTGCTACAAAGTACACTAACACCCATAAACTACCTATTAACCCCTAAACCGAGGCCCTCCCGCATCGCAAACACTAAAATAAAATTATTAACCCCTAATCTGCCGCTCTGGACATTGCCAACACTATAATAAACATATTAACCCCTAAACTGCCACACTCCCACATCATAAACACTAGTTAAATATTAACCCCTAATCTGCAGCCCCCAATGTCATTGCCACCTACATTACTGTTATTAACCCCTTATCTGCTGTCCCTAACATCGCCGCAACCTACATTACTGTTATTAACCCCTAATCTGCTGCCCCCAAAATCACTGCCTCCTAACTACACTTATTAACCCCTAATCTGCTGCCCCAATGTCGCCGCCACTATACTAAAGTTATTAACCCCTAAACCTAACCCTAAGTCTAACCCTAACACCCACTAACTTTAACATAATTAAAATAATTACAAATAAAGATTACAATTAATACCTAAATAATTCCTATTTAAAACTAAATAAATACTTAACTGTAAAATAAAACCTAAGCTAGCTATAATATAACTAATAGTTATATTGTATCTAGCTTATGTTTTATTTTTATTTCACAGCTAAGTTTGTATTTATTTTAACTAGGTAGACTAGTTAGTAAATAGTTATTAACTATTTACTAGCTACCTAGTTAAAATAAATACAAATTTACCTGTAAAATAAATCCTAACCTAAGTTACACTAACACCTAACATTACACTAAAATTAAATAAATTAAATGGAAAAAAAATACATTTATCTAAATTACAAAAAATAATAAACACTAAATTACACAAAATAAAAAAGAAATGATCAAATATTTAAATTAATTACACCTAATCTAATAGCCCTATCAAAATTAAAAAGCCCCCCAAAATAAAAAAAAACAAGCCTACACTAAACTGCCAATGGCCCTTAAAAGGGCCTTTTGCGGGGCATTCCGACAAAGAAATCAGCTCTTTTACATGTAAAAAAAAAATGCAAACACCCCCCAACAGTAAAACCCACCACCCACACAACCAACCCCCCCAAATAAAAACCTACCTAAAAAACCTAAGCTCCCCATTGCCCTGAAAAGGGCATTTGGATGGGCATTGCCCTTAAAATGGCATTTAGCTCTTTTACGTTGCCCAAAGTCCCTAATATAAAAATTAAACCCACCCAATAAACCCTTAAAAAATCCTAACACTAACCCCCGAAGATCCACTTACAGTTTTTGAAGACCGGATCCATCCTCATCCAGCCGGGAGAAGTCTTCATCCAAGTGGCAAGAAGTCATGAATGAAGCCGGGAGAAGTCTTCATCCAAGTGGCAAGAAGTCGTCCTCCAGGCGGGCAGAAGTCTTCATCCAGATGGCATCTTCTATCTTCATCCTTCCGACGCAGAGCGGCTCCATCTTCAAGACATCTGGCGTGGAGCATCCTCTTCATACGGTCCCAGCCGTACACTGAAGGTTCCCTTTAAGAGACGTCATCCAAGATGGCGTCCCTTGAATTCCGATTGGCTGATAGAATTCTATCAGCCAATCGGAATTAAAGGGTAAAAAATCCTATTGGCTGATGCAATCAGCCAATAGGATTGAGCTTGCATTCTATTGGCTGATTGGAACATCCAATAGAATGCAAGCTCAATCCTATTGGCTGATTGGAAGTTATTACCGAGCCATTCATAACGCAAAACTCGTAAACTGACCGAATGTTTCTTCTGTTCTGACTTTTTTAAAAATACAATATTTTTGTAGTTGTGCAATAGAATTGAAATGAAAATGTAAAAATTATATATACTAGAAAAAGAGGGGGCGCTCTATAGTTTGATATATAAAGATTATTATTATTATTATTATTATTATTATTATTATTATAGATAACTATTATGACAAATATTATAACATATTGGTTAAACCATATATTCCAATGGTCGTTAATAGGGGAAGTCCCAATATAGAGTCCTGATTAGGATATCAAACAAGAGATGGTGTAGTAGATCCAATGTGATGAAGTGATCTAACTCAATCAATGGGACAAAAGTAAAATGCTAAAATAGATGAAACAGGAGAATAGAGGGTGCCTCATGTGTGTATCAGTATGTCAGATTCAATCAATCAAACAGGAGAATAGAGGGGCACCTCACGTGTGTATCAGTATGTCAGTTTTAAAAATGAATTTATTGATGTAACATATTTTTATTACTGAACACGTTTCAAAAAATAAAGAATAATATTTCTTAGAGATTACATGTTTGTAAGAAAGTAGCATTAGTTTCTTTCTTGAAAGAGATTATGCGAGTTTGTGTGAATAACACACACATTGATGTGTATATATTGTCACCTCTATACATTGCATTTATAGCGGACGACAGGTGCAGCATATTCAGCATGTTCTACCTTTGTTTAAAATACTATTCTCCAAGACAGATCCTAGTTAATGTTACTCAGACAACGTCATGTAATTTCGTAATGGGGTTGGAGGTCAGAATGAACAGGGGTAGTGATTATTTCACTTGCAGTGATCCCTCTTGTAAACAATTGTTGCTAATCTAAGCCCCAGTCAAATCAAGCACTGTACTCTCGCCTGTGGACTGTTCAGACCCCGCCTGCTGAAATTTAAAGAGACATGAAAATTAAAAATTAAACTTATGGTTCACAAAGAGCATTCAATTTTAAGATCATTTTTACATTTACTTCTATTATCACATTAACTTTGTTCTCTTGATATCCTTTGTTGCAAAGTTACATAGGCAGTCCCAGGAGCAGTGATGCACTACTGGGGTTAGGCTAGTGGCTGCAATAAGTCTCTTATCATTGCCTCACCGGGTGTATTTAGCTAGTTAGCAGAGGTGCATTGCTGCTTTAGAACTGTTTAAGCTATTTGCAAGGGTTAAACACATAGATATGTCAATAATTGTGCACTATTACAATGTTCTAACACAGCTCCCTTAAACACTAGCGCACAATTTATATTGCTGGTTAGTATAAATACATATACATTTTGATAGATTCATAACTAAAAGTGCTATTTTTCAGAAAGAATGAAAGGTATGTATATAATATAGAAAAAGGGTAGGGAAAGGGAGGCTAGTAGAGCCAGATTAATAATTCTTTACCTAGGACTGTATGGCAACGCCCAGGTGCAAACAAAACCTTATATGAAGGAAAAAATAATAACCAATGTGCAGACCCTTTAATTATTTAGATAATCATTATAAAAAAGGGAGATACTACAACAACCGCAATTAGATTGTTATAATGCATAGACAGGGATTACAGCACATATTTTTTATATAATTTTTAATTAGCTTTGTAAAATTCTAAAGCTCCGCTAAAATAGCGGTGTGTGTAGATATATACTCATTCCCCACATTCACATATGCTACCCAGCGTTAAAGTTGAATAGAAGGTTACCACTAAATTAAAGAACACATGAATCGATGAGTCAAGAAGCGTGATTGGACCAATGCACAAGCACAGATTTGGCTGTGCAGTTTTATTGTAGTTCACACAGAATGAAACCAGAAGAGCAAACAGGTATCGACTGTTTAAATTGACAACACCTCCACTAGAGGGTGGTTACGTGTAAGCGTAAAATCCGCCACCATAGTGATCATTGAGGATCTATGTCAAAACAACACATGTATATAGATAAACAAATAGAGAATTCATACAACCAATATTGTAAGATGAAAAATGTAATGCTTAAGTCATGTGCACTATACCTAAATTTGGCCAAATTGTGCAGGAAACATCCTCAAAATTATTTCTGATAGAGGACAGTATAGTCTGTAGGGGGCTAGAAAAAACAACACCTGTAACAGCGGGCACCACCAACTGAATGAGAGGTATCAGGTGTCATGTTATCACATATCAGGATCTATGTTTCTTAACCCCAGTGTATACAGACTAACTGTTGAAAACTTAATAGCATTAAGCAGTATACAATATACATGTACTAGTTGAACAGTATTTCCAAAGACCAATAGAGATTATGGGGATAGTATATAGCAACTCCAGTATTCAGCGGGCACCACCAAATATAAAGGTATCCGGTGTCATGAATAATATTGATTCTGGATCTATGTTAGAACTATCCCAAAATAACTCTTTTTCGGTCTGTTACAGTTGTATAGAAAATGGAAATGAATTACAGCGCATTACAACTCATTTAATACATGACAGTATCTGAATGGCATAAACAAACGTGTACACAGGTAGTGGTCACCCTTTTCAGGGCTTAGGCATGTCCCATAACTAGGAACTGTGTATACAGATGGTGCATTTAAACACCTTCGGATGTCCAGGTAAATGAGCTGAAAAATCAGATGGTAAACGCTCAGTTAGTTATACAACCGTGTCTTTGCTTTCTGTAAAAGAACTTCCAAATGGTTTCCGTGTGTAGATAGATTTCAATTCAAACATGCTACATTCTAGCACAGCGTAGACGCCACAGCGATCTGTCCTTCGTGCATGTCCGTCTCCACTTCTTACGTCACTGCCGACGTACGTTTCACCCCCCACGTGTTTGCTCTTCTGGTTTCATTCTGTGTGAACTACAATAAAACTGCACAGCCAAATCTGTGCTTGTGCATTGGTCCAATCACGCTTCTTGACTCATCGATTCATGTGTTCTTTAATTTAGTGGTAACCTTCTATTCAACTTTAACGCTGGGTAGCATATGTGAATGTGGGGAATGAGTATATATCTACACACACCGCTATTTTAGCGGAGCTTTAGAATTTTACAAAGCTAATTAAAAATTATATAAAAAATATGTGCTGTAATCCCTGTCTATGCATTATAACAATCTAATTGCGGTTGTTGTAGTATCTCCCTTTTTTATAATGATTATCTATGTATATAATATAATTCTAGTTCAATTCATAATAATAAATAAACATTAAAAAAGTGAAAACCCAAATAGTAAAAATATTAAAAGGCAAAGATTTGCCAAGCAGCGTTTCACGAACATCATGAATTGACATTAACAGAATTCTAGCTTTCCTAATAAAGTGTCCTGTTTAACTCCTTAGCTCCTAGAAAAGCTTAAACTACCTTATGTTGCAACTCTCTGGTAACCAAAGGATATGCATTTTTTGTTTTGCTTTTACAACCAAAGTTTCTTTTTATGAGAAAATGTTTTTATGTTTTAAGTGTTGTCACTAAACACGAGTAAAGTTGTAACAGTTGATATCAGAGATGAATTTCGGGCCTAGAGTCTAGACCAGTGTTTCCCAAACGCGGTTCTCGCGTATCCCCAGCAGGCCTGGTTTTCATTATAGCTGAACTAGTGCACAGGTGAAGTAATCAGCTGATGGGTGAGAGCAGGTTGGTAACCATGGTTACTGATCAGCTGATTACTTCACCTGTGCACTAGTTCAGCTATAATGAAAACCTAGCATGTTGGGGGTATGTGAGGTCCGCATTTGGGAAACACTGGTCTAGACCAACTAAACCAGTACATATTAAAGGGACACTGAACCCAAAATTTTTTCTTTCATGATTCAGATAGAGCACAACATTTTAAGCAACGTTGTAATTTACTTCTACTATTAATTTTTCTTTGTTCTCTTGCTATCTTTATTTTAAAAGCAGGAATGTAAGTCTTAGCAGCCAGCCCATTTTAGGTTCAGCACCATGGATAGTGCTTGCTTATTGGAGGCTTACATTTTCCCACCAATAAGCAAGCATAACCCAGGTTCTCAACCAAAAATGGGCCGGCTCCTATGCATCACATTTCTGCTTTTTAAATAAAGATAGCAAGAGAATGGAGGAAAAATTGATAATAGGAGTCAATTTGAAAGTGGCTTAAAATTGCATGCTCTATCTGAATCACAAAAGAAAAAATGTGGGTTTAGTGTCCCTTTAAGGCAGGATTTAGGGTGCGGCACATTTTTATTGGTAGCTCTGTTGTTGCATGATGGCTACTCACTCTTATGTTCTCTGTTTATTAATTTTATTACAAATCAGTGATCCAAGCCTGTCAAGTGGGGGTGCTTGACCCTTCTGTGTGCCCGTGATCTCAGGTTGTGAGAAATATGAGGCAATTATATGCTAAAATTGTAAGGGTTGGGGGGTGGTTCTTATTATTTAGTTTTCGCAGGGCCTAGGGAAGCACAAAAACTAAAGACACTGCTGTTTCTCCTTATAAGTCAGTGAGCAATCAGCCCCCGCAATAAGTTGATCACAAACTTGCATTTCCTGGTAGTTTCATATTCATTTTAAACTCATTTAAAGCAACATAAACAAGGAAATGTTTCTTTCATGATTCATACAGAGCATAAGTCTTAATTTATTCTAATTTACTTATCAAATTTATTTTTGTTTTCTTAGTATTCTTTGTTTAAGAATACTTCTAGGTAGGTAACATGCATATGTCCTGAGAACTACGTCTGCAAAAACTGCTGCCACCTAGTGTTCTTGTAAATGTATAACATTGTTAAAAGTATTCTTACAAAAATGCTGCCATATTTTGCTCCAGACACGTGCACGCTCATGAGCCTACCTACCTGCTCTTCAACAAAAGATATCAAATCTACTTCGTACTCTTGGTAACAGAAGTAAATGGGAAATGTATATATAAAAATAAAAAGAAGCATTAGACATTCTTGTGTCACTATGGTGGGGATTATTCATAGTAATTTACCAACTTTAATGTTGTGTTTTATTTATTTTTTCTCTCAGGTTGCCTGTTTGAAGACGACCTCTGCAAGCCACTAGAGATCTGCTTAAATGGTAAGACAAACATCTTATTCGCTGTCCTTCTCCCGTTAATAGAACACTTTCAGTCTTGTCAATACTAAACTGCGCAAAAGATCAATAATACGGAAATGTATCTGCGCAAGATGCTGCAGGACTTTATTCGTATTTTGGTTGCAGTAGCTAACAATTTGTGATCAGGCATAATGTGAGATCAATTTGTTGGAAGTGGACAGAGATTACAATTTTTCATATGTTCATGGGAGATTTCACCCCTGTAGAATACAATCCTATCTACAGGGTACTGCTTAACCTATTACTAACAACCGGGTGGTCATAAAGGAGCATGATGTCAAATCTTAGCTTATTTGCAGGGAAATGCGATACTAATATGACTATATGAAATGTTAGGTTCTTCCTGTGATTTATTTTTACAGTACAGATTGTCATTTATAAACCTGTCTGTGTAATTGTAGGGGTTACTGTATGATGAAATGCAAAGCTATACTCCCTGGTCACAAGATACTGAGTTGTCTGTAGCCTCCAATCAGCAAGTGCTATCCAGGGTGCTGAACCAAAAATGGTCCGACTCCTATGCTTACATTCCTGCTTTTTCAAATAAAGCTAAACCTAGATACTCATTTGCTAATTTTGAAGCCCCTGAAGGGTGCTTCTTATCTAGGTCATGTATGCCATATAGATAACCTTGTACTCATAAATCAGCACTGATTAGCTAAAATGCAAGACTGTCAAAAGAACTGAAAGAATAAAGCTTGTCCTAAAAGACAAAAAGAGAGGCGCTCTTGGTGCAGAAAATTCTAGACCAATGTGATATCATCAATAGTAGTAGGTGTGTCGATACTCACAAATATAGTTGCACATACAGTGCAATAATGTGCAGGCCGATGCTTTAGAGCCGCTCGGCTGACTCTCCCCTGGCTAGTCCGCTCAGGAACATGAAACACTCAAACCAATCCGTTGATGGAATTTCTCTCCTGATGTGTGATCCTGAAATACAAAGGAAAAAGGCGCCCTTGGTGCAGAGGGACCTGGACACAGTATGGCCAAAATACAATAGACTGTGGACCTGTACTCACAAGTGAACATGCACAACCAGTGCAATATCAGGCACGCCGAAGCTTCAGAGCCCTTCGGCTAGCTCCCCACTGGATGATCAGCTGTCTCTCAAAAGCCGAAAGATCTACCAGGTTGTCGGCTGTTATACCAAAGGCAGATCCGCTTACACAGACTTACTCGATCTCCTTACTTTAGATGTGGTTTGGCGGTTTCAGATTATAACTGAAGTCCAGTAACTGAATAATCACTAGTATAGTGATAATGGTAATGGCAAATAAATGTTCCAGGGCAAGGCAGAGCAAATAAAATAAACTTTTATTAAAAACACTTAAAAGTTGCTTTGCAACGCGTTTCTCGGCTACAATGCCGTTTCATCAGGCTACAGATGTAGATTTCGCTAAATTCTCAGGGTAAAATCTCAGGGCTAGGAAGGTTATACACAAATTTACTCATGTATTACTTTTTTTCTCGCATCTAATTACTTTTGGTTGTGTAGGGACTTCTGCTTGTTACACCTCTGATATGATTCCACTGCCATAGTTTTTACTAGTTTAACCCCTTAATGACCGAGGACGTGCAGGGTACGTCGTCAAAAAAAAGGCAGTTAATGCCTGAGGACGTACCCTGCACGTCCTCGGTGTGGAAAGCAGCTGGAAGCGATCCTGCTCGCTTCCAGCTGCTTTCCGGTTATTGCAGTGATGCCTCGATATGGAGGCATCCTGCAATAACTTTACATGGCCATCCGATGCAGAGAGAGCCACTCTGTGGCCCTCCCTGCACCGGACATCGATGGCCGGTATCGTTGGTGGGTGGGAGCCGACTTGGGAGGCGGGTGGGCGGCCATCGGTGTATGTTCTGCCATCAAGGGGGGCGGGATCGGAGGCGGGGGCGCGCGCGGGGGCGCGCGGGAGCGCGCACGTGCACGGAGGTTGGCGGGTGGGCGCGTGCACGGGGCGGGAGCGGGTGGGAACCGCTACACTACGGAAAATACTGATAGGATATTGATAGGAAAAAGGGCCCAATCTTGTTTGTGCAAAAGCACAAAAATAGATCGTGGAGGGGTGGGGGGTTGGTTTTGTGTGGGGGGAAGCTACACTACAGAAAATTGTAATAAAAATAAAAAAAACCCATATTTTCTTCTAAACTGGGTACTGGCAGACAGCTGCCAGTACCCAAGATGGCGCATATTAAGTTAGATTGGGAGGGTTATAGAGCTGTTTGGGGGGGATCAGTGAGGTTGGGGGCTAAGGGGGGGATAGTACACAGCAGCATATGTAAATATGCTTTTAAAAAACACAAAAAAACAACAAATATAGCTTTTATTTTAGTACTGGCAGACTTTCTGCCAGTACTTAAGATGGCGGGGACAATTGTGGGGTGGGGGAGGGAAGAGAGCTGTTTGGGAGGGATCAGGGGGTCTGATGTTTCAGGTGGGAGGCTGAGCTCTACACTAAATGTGATATTAACCCTGCAAGCTCCCTACAAGCTACCTAATTAACCCCTTCACTGCTCGCCATAATACACGTGTGATGCGCAGCGGCATTTAGCGGCCTTCTAAATACCAAAAAGCAACGCCAAAGCCATATATGTCTGCTATTTCTGAACAAAGGGGATCCCAGAGAAGCATTTACAACCATTTGTGCCATAATTGCACAAGCTGTTTGTAAATGATTTCAGTGAGAAACCTAAAATTGTGAAAAATTTAACGTTTTTTTTTAATTTGATCGCATTTGGCGGTGAAATGGTGGCATGAAATATACCAAAATGGGCCTAGATCAATACTTGGGGTTGTCTACTACACTACACTAAAGCTAAAATTACCCCAAAAAGCTCCCTACATGCTCCCTAATTAACCCCTTCACTGCTGGGCATAATACACGTGTGGTGCGCAGTGGCATTTAGTGGCATTCTAATTACCAAAAAGCAACACCAAAGCCATATAAGTCTGCTATTTCTGAACAAAGGGGATCCCAGAGAAGAATTTACAACCATTTGTGCCATAATTGCATAAGCTGTTTGTAAATAATTTCAGTGAGAATCCTAAAGTTTGTGAAAAAATTTGTGAAAAAGTGAACAATTTTTTTTATTTGATCGCATTTGGCGGTGAAATGGTGGCATGAAATATACCAAAATTGGCCTAGATCAATACTTTGGGATGTCTACTAAAAAAAAATATATACATGTCAATGGATATTCAGAGATTC